>NC_060253.1:112648923-113256772 GCF_921293095.1 Ischnura elegans
TCTATTTTAAACATCTTCCGTTATTGTTAATGGTTAGGTGCAACAGTGTTATTATTACTGGATTTCACTCATCATTTGACCCTGGAGTGAATAAATTCGTTTTCGTGTACTTGAGATTATGGTTGTAGTATTGAAATGGATATTATAATGTTTTCTATTGTTTTTTCAATGTTTTCTATTGTTTTTTCCATCATATGTACATGTTACCACCAGGCTAAATGCCTACTTGTAAAAATTGTTATAATAATAATAATAATTAACAGAGATGGGATTTTATTTTAGACGTTGAAAGTGATGCGCATTACGCCTTCTGATCTTGTAGTCTGTAAAATTAAAGCATAGGGCCTTTAAATAAAAACGTGCTTTAAAAAATTGTACATCTATTTTAATATCACTTTATCTATTTTATTGTATAACTTTTTGGCCCTTAAGTCCGCCAACAACACTACGCGACTAAGTGCGAAATAGCATAGCCTTGAAGTTGGATGACGCATGAAGCGAACTTATAGAAAACATTTTTGCATATAAAAACGGAAAAGTAACGGTCCTTCCAGGATTCGATCCTTTAGTCTTCTGATTTGTAGTCAGTCGCGTTACTTTAAACGGCAGGGGACAGGCAACCAGTTTAGCGACGAAGAATTACTTAGTTGCTCTGAAATATGAATGCGAATGTTAAGTTTCAAAAACGGCGGCTCATTCTGCTTATGAAGAACTTGAAATTGTGTAACTACGTATTGAAATTATGTTTGATCAGTAATGAGAATTTTAAGTCGACAGCTAATCGGAAAATAAGTTTATTAAGAGCAGCAAGGTTCTGCCGGAAATGACAAACAAATATAACAGAAAATAGTTACACTAAAACGTGTAAAAAAAACGACCAGAGGTCGAACGACAAAGTTAATTAAATTATTATTATTATTATTATTATTATTCTTTTGTTATTATTATTGTAACTATAAGAATAATAATAAATATAATAATAACAATATTAATGACAAGGATCATTATTAATATTGTTATGATATCGTCAGAACTCTAAATATCGACTCAACACTGGAAATGAGGGAGAAAACGGAGGAATATGAAAAGGCTATTTTGTCTTCTAAAATACGTGCGTATCAGGGCTGAAAGTAGCAGAGACATGACTAACGTATCCCTCCGTCTATATCAGCTACCTCTCGCGGGAACAATATATAAGAAAAATTGTAAAGCTGCCCGGGCTTTGGCAGTTATGGGAAATCGTTAAGCCAAGGTAGGCGACACATATGTATATGAATGGGGCGTGACGTGAACAAGGAAAACAGATAGCGCTCCAAGAATTGACGTAACGCAAATCGCCTCCATGCATCTGCAGGTTGAAATGAATGCGATAAACATCATATTTTAAAACAATTTAAGTACTAAATCCGGTCTGTAAAAATATTTATAAATAAATTATCAGTTGGGAACACCAAGCGTTGCGCCATAGAAATAATTACCGTGGAATCTGTATTGAATTTTGGAATGTCGTGGCCATCTTTTTCAATGCACAATTCTTCCGTTTTTTTTTGTTTTTGTAAACTTAAAACCTGAATCATGAAAGGAAACGTATATCGCCGCACAAAGACCCCAAGCAACTTTTTATTTTGTCAATTTTGGAGTTTGTTCAGTACCAATAGTGAAAGTAAAAATTACGAGATGTACTTAAAAGTAAATAAATGTTCGCCTTTTCCCTGGCCGTGCCTTGGCAGTCATGGAGGGAGATTGCACGGTGAAGCAGCCGATAAACCTTCACTACCAGCGCACGCCGAGAATGTAATCACCGTTTTCCATGAACGGAATCTGGATATTTCTCACCACCCATGCGTTTATTTCACCTCGTCTCCACTCGACAGTAATAGGATAGATAGAGTCTTTAAGACGCGTTCAGCAACTGTCCCGGTGAACCAAAGGTAATCCCTACCGGCCACTTTACCAGTGAATAAATTTTTATGCACTTTTGTGCTCCTTGTAACGGAAATGTGTTTTTTTTTTGCGCTTGTAGGAACTTAAAATAAAACATTGGCAAATTTTAATCGGAACAATATTTGTATGTTACGCAAGCGGATTATTTTTCGATAATATTTTCTTTTTCATTTCTTTTTTATCATTAAAATGCAATTATATTTTTGAATGTAGTAAATTTTGTTTTTTTTCAATTTTCTTAAATTTTTATTTCAAGAATGATTAACATGTTCAACAATTGAAATTATAAATACCGGGACATGGTGAAATTATTAAAAAAGAATAATAGAATAATGGGAGTGTGACATGATGTGCATTGTGTGATTGGGATCGTTTCCAGCTGGAAGTGGTTTAAGAGTCACGCACGAGAGAGGCACGCACTGCCATGCGCCAATCTGATCGCTTCGAAATTGGATCGAGAGGAGGACAAGTTATCTTTTTTTTCTCTGCGGGTGTCCCTTAAAAATTTCATGAGGGCCTAACATGATCGGAGGGAGGAAATTCCATTCCACGCCTACGGCGGCGCGACAGTATTGGTGAATTTTTCATGAAATCTTTCCCCGGCCGACGGAGAAAAAATTACCATGTCATCGTTTTTATTGGGTCACTAAGTGAAGATTCGATTTCACCATTTGACTAATCGAACGCAAATGCAACAGTGGCCCGATAACCCTCGACTCTCATGACACCGTCTACTCTGTACCTATACACTTACGTCATCACACGCAATTTTCCCAGCGTGGACTTACTGTGCGCCGAGTCCAGCGCCTCTGGTTGTGAGCGAATATAACTAGAGTAGAGTATTTCTATCTTACGTTAATGTGACATGTTTCAGAATCTTACGTTAATGTGACATAATATTTCAAGTCGATAATTTTGAATCTTTCGAGAGTAGGGTTTTGTTGGCTTCTTCCACTTCCAGACCACTTCCAGATTTTTCCCGCGATGCCCTTCACTCGTTTTTAAAAGACCACCAAATCTGGCCAGCATCTTAAAAACAACCAAACCACTGCCCAAACAAAGTACCTATATTAAACCACATCCTCATCACCGAACCCCTTCCCGATCAATTCCTTGCCTTCCCTCTCCCCTCAGTGTCGGACATTTCCTGCACAACAAAAAACATTGTGTATATACTGTTGTGCCAGAAATGCCCCGCTTTTTATATCGGCTTATCCACCACTCCCCTTTGCATCCGAATGAACGGGCATCGCTCTTCATGCAATAGCGTTTCTTCTGTTTCTGCTTCCAGTCGCCGTTCATGCTTCCTCCCACAAAGTTCTGTTTGACCAATGCTATAAAGTGGGAATATTGGTCTCCCTCCCCCCGTCTACCACCCCCCTAGAGCTGAAGGACTTGGAGCAGGCATGCATATGGGCTTTCCGTGCGTTTTCTAGTCCAGGAATCATCCGCGCCCATTAGAAAGAACACAACCAATCCCCGTCCACCGTTTTTCCTCCCTCCCTAAAGGTTGTTTTTACAAATTTTCGATGGGACGCAGCCCATCTTTCTCATGTGAGGAGAGGAGGGAAAGTGAGGAAAGGGCATAAGGAAGGGTGCAAGGCAGAGGGCAAAGATGGAGGGAGGAAAAATGGTGGACGGGGATTGGTGGTGTTCTTTCTAATGGGCGCGGTTAATTCCTGGTCCAGAAAACGCACGGAAAGCCCATATGCATGCCATGTTACTTTTGAAGGACACCACAGGTGATATAAATATAAATAAAGGCCATGATAGGCCACAAAAAAAACATAGACACAAATAAAAGAGAACTCAGTCGTTAGTTTCAAATTTTCGACCTCTTTGGGTCTACGTCGGGAAGGAGACAAGGAGAGACGGAGGAGGAGGACAGAGGATGCCCATGTTTATACACAGAAAACTCCCTTTGCTGTGGCCCTAGAGAGTAACCAATAGATGGCACTGGGGCAGCTCACCACTCACCAAGGGGAGGAATGGACGAGGACACAAGGATGAAAGGAAAGGTACAACCCCCGGTAGAAAACCCCCGCCGAAATCATGGTAAATCTAAGCGTGCAGGTAGCGCAACTGGTAGAGCACCTGGCCGGTAACCAGAAGGTTCTGGGGTCGAGTCCCAGTCAGGCCGCATTTTTACCCTCTGATTTCTGGCTTTTTTCCATCTACCACAGCACCGTTGTCCTCGTCCTTTTTCCATTATAGGTTCCTTACCACTTTCCTTGCCTTTCTTTCCTTACCACTGAATTTATATGTATATATATACTAACCGGCAGCTGGACCATCCATAGGTATCCAAGCCGGTCAAATTTGAGTCGTGATGATGATGATGAGAGCTGAAGGTGAGAGACTTTGAAAACCTTCCGAATAGGGATGGAAGCGTCAATCGGTGCTAATATTAATTAATCACAGTCCCTAATTTCCAACAGAACTTCAAGTCAATTGGTTCAGTGTACAAAAATTCTTACGTTACCAAGAGCTGTGAAAGATAAAGAGGGTAAGAAACAGAATACAATAATGAATTTTTCGGTCTTTGCGACCGCAGTATTTCACGCGGGACGTTTCATAGCGAGAGGTATTATCGAAAATGGAGACGACGAAATCAAATACGTCGGAATCACAATTCCTGCGAGGAAAGCGCGTCTACGTCATCTGATCGGCAGCTACCCTCCCCTTCCCCTTTCCGAGGGAAAACATTTGAAGGGAGACCGCCGAAGCCAAAATTCATTCATGCGCGGTCGCATTACCCTCCGTTGCGGGAAGTAATCCCCACGTGCTCAATGTTTCTCTCGACGCGACGCCCTCAAAAAAAAAATAAAATAAAAATAAAAAAACAGGCGCCGCGTGTGCGGAGTAACACACATTAAGCCCACCCACAAGAAGCGGCGGGGTGCAATGCAACGGTGGGATGCGCTTCGCAATTGTTTAAGCGATTACCCCGATCGGAAACAAAGTGAAATCTAAGCGGAGCAGACACGAACCCTGGTGACGGCGGCGGAGGTGTTCTGGTTTTCATGCATGTTTTACTGGCGTAGTGGGAAAGAAATTATAATAAAAATATGGTCAGAGGGTCTCACTCAAATGTTTATGTACACTAAGAAGGTAGAAGAAGCGATGACGAGCATGAAAAATCTTAAATAAGTGAATGAATTTCCGTTATTAGGGAAGTAGGATTACTAGCGATGGAAGAAGCAGAAAAGACATTGAAAGAACAATAGCCCCGGCGAAGAGAATTCCTCAAAAAGAAAGAGCATTGACTCATATCTCCTTTCGGATATAAAGAAATGCAATTTTTGATCCCCTTGGTATAATGTCACGCCTACGGAACACAAAAGTAACGTGTCAACCTCAAAGTAACTGATTAAAGACGCTACATCGAGAAAAGAAGATTATCACATCAGGGGTGGCAACGTATTTTTCACCTTTTTACCTTGTTTTCTAATCCGATATTTTCCTGTTTGGCGAAAAAAATAGAATTGATTGTTGAAAAACGTGATACTATATTATTGTTTCTTCAAATGAAAAATAGGGCGGACATTTTTGACGAGAAAGTAAAAAAAGTCCACGAAACATATGGTGAGAAAAAAATTGGGAGGCGGCCAAAGAAAGATGGGTGACTGAAGCGCCTTAACTATCGGCTCTTTTATGGAGGCATATATGCGAACTACCTCACGAGGTCCACCCTCCTCTATGCACGACTCGACTTGCTTGAAGTGATAAGTATCGGCAGGAGCACGTCTAAATTCTTGGTTAATTGTTGTTGTAAATTGATTTTTTCCAACTAAAGTAAAATCTTCAAATGCTGCACTCACCACGGCAGCACTAGACCACTGGGGAGGGGAGGGGGAGAAGGGATTCGCACACCTATCCAACCCAAACCTACCTCGACGAAGAGACATTGCATTGGGACCTCTCCCACCCAGTCCATGATTCACGGCGAGAATTAAAACATCATGGCTGCAAAGCACACGAAAAAATGACTTTGCGAATTCCAATGTTTCGCGCAAATTTTCCCGTTAATTCAAAATCGACTAAGCAAATTTTCGCGCTGTGTCCACCAGGTTCCAATTTGATTATTTCCAACACGTGCGGCTACTGGAATTTCACGCTCCGTGCGGATAAGATGTGTTGCTAATTTCTTGCGTGAGGCGGCCTTTATTATTGCGGTTTTTTCCCGGGCAGCGCGGCGACATAAAGCGACTCGCGTTTGCGAAAGAGACGTTCTCTTCGAAGATGCTATTAAAGAAACTCTATCAACATTCATTTTTGTCATTTATTATTTTTACGTTTATTTGTTTATTATTTTCAGGATCATACTTGCTTGGACCCTCGGGTACAACCTACACCCGCGTGAAATGTCTTGCCTTAAGGATCAATTCTTGAAGAGATCAGATTGGAGCAAAATTCGCGTCTCTTACTTCGTCATCCGCCCTCCCTCCGTTCTTGAAGCAGGATGCTTACATTTTTGACATCCCTGCAGCCCCGATTACATTCACGCGAGCGAGCCGGTGGCGTAATTCCATTGATCGCCCGGATATCTGTGTGATTGGAATTATCCCAGTCGACGCATCTCGCCGTATGAATTTATGTACGATCTCGGGCAAAGTTGTGAGAAAAGCGTCAGTTTCCTCTGGACTTATCCTTGCGTTAGTGTAACCTTCAAGTATCCTAAGCAGATTCCTCTCAACGGAGCGGTGGAGCCTCCGGCGAATGATTATAGATTCATTGAAGTACGTTTCTCAATTCGTGAGTTTAAGAAAATTTTCACATTTTGTTGGTTGGTGCGTTTCCGTGAAACGTACCGATTCGTTTTAGAATTGGCATTCATGTTTTACTAGTTAATATTTCAGCTTAAAATAATAAATTATTTATGTCATATAACTATTTATTTTAATGGTATTGGCACAGGTCATTTTTACATAAATTAAAAACTTTATTTCCTCGTATGTAATTGAACATGTTTCAGTGTTAAACAAATAAGTCTTCTTCTTAATGGTGACTAATGAGCTTTATGAGTTTAATGAAATGATGAATATACTCATAAAAATATCTTAATTTTTTATCTTTAGCAATTAAATACAGAGTTATTGAATTACTTTTCTTGATGTTTGCTGTCAAAAATAAAATTAGTCAAAAAAAAACACCGTTTTCACATAAATTAATGTGTTTCATGATTTCGGATTTCTTCTCTTTTCACAGTGATCTCTTGTTCAGTCGACTTTTAATTATTTTCCGAAAACAAAATACGCGGTGTCACAAAAAAGCAGAATTTTATTGATCTTCAAAACAATAAAATCTAATTAATATTCTTAAATATTCTACAGTTTTGAAATTATAAACAAATGCATGTACCACGCTTGTTGGTTTCCATGCTTTTTCTGCATCACAACCATCAGTTTGTGGCAGTTTTGAAACTTATCTCCATTTTGAAGACTGGTGAAACATCTTTTTGGACATTTTCCCGCTCTTATTTCCGATTTATTTCCGGGACGACGGAGTGAGTGGTTTCACCTCCCGCTGCATGGAGAGCAGCATTCATTGAGAGCGAGCACTCAAATCAGTCTGGACGCTGCATAGTACGCATCTGTTGGGGCGGAGTCTACTCGTCCGAATTGAGGTTTTCTACCAAAAAATGGTCATCTTCGGAGAATAGCATGTAGATGCCTGTGCTCTATTATGTGGGTCCCTCCTCCTCCCAAGGGCTTCTCTCCTCCCCCTCCCTCTCTCGTCGCCAACGCCCTCCACACAAGGTCATCAAACTGTTGGGGGTCGAGGGCTCAAATAGCATCATCGTCCCACATGATTTTCTCTCCGCTCGAGTGCGAAAAAGGTCCATCCTTGCATCGGCATCTCGCTAGCCGTTTAGCCTCACTGGCGCCCCCCCCCCCTCTATATTGACACCCCTCAATCGTAGATAATAATAACGCCACTTAAACTCACTGTTTCCCCCAATTTTTAGCATTTGAATTACCTGTACTAACCACATTGAACACATGCCCTGGATGCTGAGTGGGGACGCGAACCCGAGACCATCGGTTTGATAGGACATTTACCCCAGCCTTCAACGAGGCTGACAAAAAAATACCAACTAAAAATAACCTACAAAACTTCTGTCAAATCGAATTTCCTCTGTCACCATCCACAGCTTCTTAGTGGCACCAACAAGCGGTGGTAGTTGTACTTTGATTAATTATTTTATTAAATATTTATGCCAATGAATCTAGTTTTGCATGGAGCATGTAGCCGATAACTCTGATTGTTCCAAAGAGAAACTCCTCAAGTCCCAATGTATTCCCTATCAATCCTGTTCATTCCCTTTCATTTTCTTTAGGTCTCCTCTCCCCCTGCACCTTTCCTATTCTTGTCTTGGATTCGATATCTGCCGTTGTCTTTTGGCTGACCTCGTGCAATCCCGCCTCTGGGGTTGCGAACCGACTCTTGGGCGACCAATCGACATACGGATGCGTCTGAGCCTACTCAATGCGTACTCGCCCAACTACCCTCATACATTCTAATTCTTGGACAGCGTTTCATTTTCCCATTCGTCAGTTGGACGAGCTCCGTGCTCAAATTCGAACTGATCGACGACATTCGCTGAAATGTAACACATTAGTTTAACAGAATCCAGTTTTGGCCATTAGAATGAAACATTTTAACAAACAAAGTGAATATTTAAATTTTATAAATAATGCGTATTAACTCAATCCCCATTCACTTTCATTCGGTTCTTATCGAACGTATCTCGATTCATTGACGCCTGTTTAATATTTGTCTCGTGGTTTCGTAAGAGCACGGAGAAATGTGAAAGTGAAAATAATTCATGGCAGCGGTTCAACCTCAGAACGGGATTTTTCACAGAATTCCATGAAAAGTTGAGTGATGCATGTGTTTTCGTTTGGTTACTTGACGCAAATCGTGACGATTATCAGGTATCAAAGTCTCCGACTCTCTGTTATCTTGATTTATCTTGACCGAATCCCAATTCGTTAAACTTTCGCTAATCGGTTTGGTCGCAATCATTCCTACACAAGTTCCGAGAAATGTCGAAATACTTCGTTCGTAATTGGTGCCATGAGGGGGGGAGAAAAGTTCGTAGAATTCCATGAAAAGTTATTTATTTCTATTTTACGGTTTATCGTCGTCGATTGTTATGGTGAGCCATCTTCTATGCCCCACCCACCCCACCTTGTCCACGGCCGCTTTCGAGGGCGTTCACACCTTTTCAAAATAGGGGTCCTCTCTTAATGTACATGTACATGCCGTTCGATGATTTGTTTCGGTGAGGGTGTGTGTGGGTGATGGGCGTAAAAGTGAGGACATGATTGCGCACCGCGGCCAGTTGGAGGGGTGCGCCTCGAGTTTGGAGGTCGGAAGAACGGGATGGGATGCACCACAGTAATAATCCATTGAGAGAGTCAGTTCTTGAATTATTCCTTCCTCTACGCTCACCACTACGGTATGTGTGCACCTTCCAATTCACAAACGATCAACCCGTCATCACCGATCGGCATTGTTCACCGCACCGCTCAAATCCCACTAATCTTGCCCACTAATCTCTTCACGCCCTCCTTCACCTGCCCCACGTGTTTGCTTCAGTGACCTCCGCTTCCGTTCTAGTGCCTCGACGATCGTCTTCGTCAATCCTGAGGATATATGGGCCCCTGTAAATGTATAAATGTCCAAGGAGCTAGTCATTAGCCATATTATATAATAAAAACAATCGTAAATTAGTGCATTCTGAAATGTGTAAAAAGCCATGCTCTTGCAAATTTCATGTTTGCCAGCAAATTAGTTCATCAGTCACTTGTTTAAACTTGAAAATACATTATTTTACTTAGCACTATCTATTTTCCTTCTGACTAAAATAATAAACGCCGAAGAGTGATTGGGGAAAGAAAATGGCGCCTTTACCCTGTACAACACTTGGCCCGTGCTCGAGTAAAAATGCAATCACCCGAAAGGTGATGACAGATCATGGCATCGAAACGTGGTTAAGTTGATGAATTTCGAAAACAGAAGAGAGTTTATTAGTAGTGTATCCTTTTTGCCTTAGACTCGTCAGGTTTATAGACGGAAAACTTTTACTAATTCCATTTTCAATTTTGAACTAAGCGCTGCGAGTTTCAAAGAATATTCACAATTACATCAAATACAAATGTGGATCTGTTTCTCCAATTTTTATTATTATTTCTGTGGTTTCGTAACGGGAAAGAAAATGAATTTTGAAATGTGGTTTGAGGAATAGAGGAAAGGGAAGGGTGAATTTATTCGTTAATTAGGGTGTTGTCATTTGGTTAATTCAAATTTTTGTAAGTTTCCAACCGCTCTCTTGTATCTAGCTGGCGCCGCGGCGGTCGTTGCATAATTTTTATGCTTTGATTTGAAAATATCTCCTGTGGCTGCTACATATTAAGTGTTTAGCACATTTAACCTATTTGGTGTTGTTATGAGCAATTAAATGTTTTCCTTAACATACCTTATAATGATTTACCGCCAAGTATGTAATAGAAGTCAGTGTATTTTTGTAGACTCCTATTTGAATGATCACTGATCGGGTCACATCTAACCGCGTATGTGTAGGCAACCCACTTGACACATATCTCTCCTCCCCTCGAAATCTGTGACCCCCCTCTACCCTCCCCCCCCCCAATCCCGAGCGCCATTCGCCTGTCACACATTCGTCTTCATTAGTTTTTCATTGGGAGCACTACAACCCTTTTCCGCCCCCTAGCGGCGGCTGCGGCGACCAACCCAACCCCATATTTCGACAGCTCCACCCCCGATGGCCAGGTCCGCGTTTTCAGCCACGGGCGATTCCATCGGGGAAACAGTCGCAGCGATTTCCATTTCCGAAACGACTCGTTTCCGTCCTTTTCATTACGGGCAGATTAAAAACCCTCACTCCGTTGACTTACGAAACCATGGCAGTGCAAGTATGGATGTTTATTTTCATTTCGGACCAAAAATCTCTATCACCGTGGATAGATTTTGCCAAATTTACCTGTTTTTAAGTTCTAGTCTTAGGTATGGTTAGGTAATTGGAGGAAGCGACCTGCGACCCCGGCTTAACGTCCCATCCGACGGACGGTGTGCTGCGCTTAAAGTGCCCAACACAAACCACTCATAAACGGGGATTTGGCAGTCTCTGCCGCTGGGATTCAAACCCGGGTCCACGGGGAGGGCAGCCAACAATCTAGTTGTCACACCTACCACATGCTTCCTAGATGGGTGGAGAGCTAAGCTCGTTCATTAAGGGCATGCACAATCTACATTTTTATCTTGATACTCATTGACGAAATTTAATTAATTTGTTCTCATGCTTATTTTATGATACCTACGGGTTAAATTGAAAGACATAATGCTTCAGCCAAGGCAATCGTCCATCCGCACTGACGTCAACGAGTGTTTCGTCAACCCCGTTATCCGTCATTCCTTTTTCTTGATGCTTAAAACTTTACCTAGTAAACTAGAATTAATGCAAATGCTTGAAACTCAATAAACAAGAGAAGGGCGATAGTTTCAAATGTAGAGATGTAGAAACTTAAACTCACTTCCAATTGAGCAAGTACTTGATATTACTATCGGAAAGTGTGAGAATAAGCTCGACTGGATACCCCGTCATGTAGGTGGATCATTTTTATGCTTTCCGATTGTTGGGACGGTGTCGCCCCGAGGTAGATAGACCAAGTCAAGACCCCATTTGACGGTGCAACGCAAAGGGGTCGAATGGGTCGCTTTTCGATCCGCGCGTCACATTGATTCGGGTCGCCCATCTGCCGGCGCTTCATTTCACATCGGTCGATATTTCGCCCCAATTGCTGTTTTAATCTCAAGCGTGGATCGTGAGCAATGGAACGGGCCGTGATCATAATTATTCTGCAGCCATCACTGCAGAGTTTTTCGCAGCGGTAATAAAACACGTAGTCGTCTACACGCCGTCTTTTTTTTTTTTCAAATATTCAGCGAAATCGATGTGTCCCTGTCTGGTGGCTTACACAGTCCCTTGAGAAATTATTGCCTGACATTTCAATGAGCCACCGACGTAAAATGTCTGTACTTTAGCGCGATATATTACGGCATATTACGAAAACCTGATAATATGGACAGATGTCTGTCTCGAACAAAAACTAGCAGATTCGGAAATTTCGCTGTACTGGGTATGGCGTGGAATTGGAGCGTTAATTATTGGAGTCGGGCACTATTGCAGCGTTTCCTTTTGCTTCGATTGGGTAATGTCTGTCGATGTGGAATTTTGCAATCGATTTTTAATTATTTTAAATATTTACCGAATGTAATTTAATTTAAAATATTTACTCACCAAAAATTTCTACAAAATTAATGGTGGCGCTGCAGTCGAAAAATTCAAGCTGCTAAGAAATTTGGAGATCTAGAATTATTAAGTGTGTAAATGTGCTAATTTAAGTTAGTAAAATATTAAATATTAATTATTGTATTGTTTTTACAGGAATAGTTTTATTTAGAGAAGAAATTTATAAATTTTTGTGAAATCATGCAGCTTTTTCAGGACATTAATAAAAATCAATTCCAAATTGACTTCAAGTAAAAATAAACAAAGCCTATATCGCGAAAAAAATATGGTTCAAATGCTTGAAGATCAAAAAAGTTGTTTTAGGATTTTTTTTATTTTAGGATTCATTCATTTTATATTTCAAGGCAAGCCGCTATTTTTATGGATAAAAATATCCAAAAAACAATACTAAAATGGTTTATTTGTTAAGCATAAGTGAAGCAGAATTTTAACCATTGGTGTAATTTTTGACGGAAACGATAGGATTTATTTTGTTATCAATTTTTTTGCGAGGCTAAAAATGGTCCATAGCAAATGACGGAAGTGATGAATGAAGTTAGAGCACAAACAGCAACCGTAAGTTTTCTTTTAATATTAGAAAGGTTTTTTTTAGATATCAGGTACTATCGTTTTCAAAAGTATGTAGACACCCACGAGCCCCACTTAACCGATGTGGTAGGGTCGGTAAAAACTTGAAAGGTTGGCACATGAGGTAGCCTGCATCTCTAAACAGTACGTCAGCAATAGCCGACGAGGACGGACGCGGAGGCGACCGGGCTAGCGAGACAGGAGTCAAACTACTGGCTCAAATGCCCTAGTGGATAGGAAACTCACGTCCACGCTCATGTTGGGCCTTCGGTGTGTTTTCTTGCGAGCTCCGTGGCGAGGATTTCCTCTCTTCAGATTCATATTTGGACTCACCGTGAACACGGACTGAGTCTGTGCCTCCGTAGCTGAGTAGGAATACTTCACGCGTATTTTATGCACTGAAGTTATGGGGGACTTCGAATCAGAGCCAATTGTATTTCAATTGATAACATCAACATAATACATATAGTTGACTCAATAAAAAAATTAACACCGAAATTTTTAGCGACTACTTTTTTAAAAATAATGACTCAATCTGCCTTGACACATTTATTTCTCAGCAAATTTATTCAAAGAGTGGAAATAAGCAGGGAAAGAGGCAGAGGTTGTAATTTGTCCTTGCTGCTGTCTGTTGAAGAAATAGATGATATCCATCCGGTCATAAATTTATAACTATTTATTGTTGTCCGATCAGTGTGGTGTGGTCAGGTTGGTTGGTCGGCTATCTCCGAGGCCCAAGGGGAAGTGGCAGAGGTTCTAATTTGTCCTTGCTACTTTCAAATTTCCATTGATAAAAATCTCTACTCATATTATGGACAATACTCAATAAATAGCTAGATACACTCGTTGTTGAAATCAGAATGATAGCCGTAAATCATGATGTTTGCAACGTAATCGATAACACTGATCAACCAAAAAATAATTTTTCCTGTTCTAGCCATGTTTTTCGCCGATCCCCTGGTATTTTTCGGGCTGATTCCGAAACTGAGCCTCGATGTTTTCTATCACGTTAAGTTTTTTTTGGACAATCGGATTCAACGGGGATTCAAGTGAGTTTAAGTAAGTAAATTGTTAGTTAAAATAATGTGAAAAATGGGTACTCACTCGTAATTTTCTCGCATATTTAGCTTCTGTGGAATCCCTTTTCAGTGCCCACCACTAATATGATAACATCTTTCTGAACTCTTGTTGATGCCGTTCGTGCATCAGTAAAATATTCTGGTGGAAACACCTATCGTGTTGATCACTAACGGCGCCAAGGTTTGTAGGAAAAAAGTCCAGGTGTGAGGCAATGAAGTGATTTGTTTTGAATACGTAGAGCAGCCAATTTCTTGTGCAATTTAATTACATTAACCACCAGATTGTGGTGAAATTTAGCCATTCTCTTTCCTAGTAAGTTTAATTATATATTTTGTTGGGACAGGAAGGCATGCCATCGTAGGACAACATGTTATTACAGGAAATTATTATTTTTACCTGTTCATGCTATTATGATATATAAATGAAATAAACACTACTTATGTAAAAGAAAAAACATACATTCAGTTGTCCCAATGAAACTAGACGTGATGGAAATAATCCAAGCCCAGATTCCGAATCAGCAAAAAATACGTCTAAGATCATCCAACGACGTCTCCAGGACAAAATCTTTGTTCACCAGTGACGGAAGTTATGTAATTAAAAGCACCAATGCTTTGCTTCCAATAGGAGTGCGAAATACAAATATCTCAAAGGATTAAGTTGAAGTAAATTGGTACATGAAATCTTTCACCCTTAAAAAAGAACGAAGGGGCGGCGTTCTTCAACAGACAGCAGCAAGGACAAATTACAACCTCTGCCTCTTTCCCTGCTTATTTCCACTCTTTGAATAAATTTGCTGAGAAATAAATGTGTCAAGGCAGATTGAGTCATTATTTTTAAAAAAGTAGTCGCTAAAAATTTCGGTGTTAATTTTTTTATTGAGTCAACTATATGTATTATGTTGATGTTATCAATTGAAATACAATTGGCTCTGATTCGAAGTCCCCCATAACTTCAGTGCATAAAATACGCGTGAAGTATTCCTACTCAGCTACGGAGGCACAGACTCAGTCCGTGTTCACGGTGAGTCCAAATATGAATCTGAAGAGAGGAAATCCTCGCCACGGAGCTCGCAAGAAAACACACCGAAGGCCCAACATGAGCGTGGACGTGAGTTTCCTATCCACTAGGGCATTTGAGCCAGTAGTTTGACTCCTGTCTCGCTAGCCCGGTCGCCTCCGCGTCCGTCCTCGTCGGCTATTGCTGACGTACTGTTTAGAGATGCAGGCTACCTCATGTGCCAACCTTTCAAGTTTTTACCGACCCTACCACATCGGTTAAGTGGGGCTCGTGGGTGTCTACATACTTTTGAAAACGATAGTACATACTACAAAAAGCAAGAGATCAGCTGCAATCTTTTCCTTTCGTTGACTTTTGACGATGAAGTGAAAAATAAGTGCTTCTATACCAAAATGTTACTTATTTAAGAAATGGTCAGTTGTTATGAAGCCTATGTTTAAAAATGTAACTCCCTTTTTACATGTTCCTGTGATATTTTTATTGAATTGTACCTACCTAAATATTTAATGTGTACTTATATAGATGTACAAGTTACCTTTGCATATCTCTGTCAATACTTTGACTACATTTCTCTTTCATTCTAATATATATTCACTGATATTTATCTTATACTTATCAGTCATCATAGTTTGTTGCCGTGGAGGTGCTTTTACATGGTTTAAAAGAATTACTTTCTATAAGTAATAATAGAAATAATGCTTGACACAACTTTGTCCCATTAGAACATCAATGTTTGCTTTTCTCCATGTTTTTTCCGTTGCTCCGTTGATGTCCTCTCTTTTCCGCGGAAAACGTATTTAAGGGTTTGATTTAAGCGCCGCCATCAAAAATGCATGCGGTCTCGCGTGGTCCCTTTCATTTTTTCCCTCTCTTTTTCTTTTTCGAAACAAAAGAAACGAAGGAAGCGAAATCGTCGGCAGCAGCACGGTGTCCCTTCCTCCCCCCTTCCAGGAGACTTACGTTGACGAAGTGGGGAGGGGAGGGGGGGGTTCATTCATGACTTCTTCCACTTTGGCTGCAACGCTTCTCACAATAAATTCCACGAGGAGTAGCGAAACCTTTTATTATCAATATTTACTATGCAACATTAGTAATTGCGAGGAATACCACCAAATCTGTATGAAGTTGATAGCTTAAACTATAAAGGATATGCACTTCGGGTAACAGCCTTGTTTAGAGCTAGTTGCTCAGTGAAAATGTGATCGCTTTGACAACACCCAGCCGCGCGATTCGTCAAAAGCTGCTGCGGACGTAGATGCGGTTCAAGAGTGTAGCAGAAGTTGAACGAATTAGGCAGACACCGGCCGGAGACTATGCGCTGGGCTTACATTGATCGGGCAATTGAGAAAGAATAGCATTCATAGCGATACGGAGAACATCACATTAGAACCCCGCTATATTTGTTGGTCCGATGGAAAAGATAAATTAGAGAGATATTTTGCGAATAAGATGGAAGTTGGTATGTTTTTTTCTCCGAAGAGTAGAGGACTTGAATAAATGCTAGTCGTAATTTTGAACGCTTATTCCCTTTATATTTTATAGCGGCTGGAGTCCTGTCACCCTCTGCCATTCACCAATGTAGGCGGCTTGAGGGTTATTATATGCACGTAGCGGACGACTGGAGAATCTATTGTTGTGTTGGTGTCTGCTCGTCCCTCGGGAGCGTCGGATTCCGGTGGGGGTGGATATCCTGCGGTGGCGTGACTCGCGGTGGTGACCGACCGATCGGCCGAAGCAAGCGAGCGCGGAAGAAGGGAGTCTAGACCATCGTCCACTCATTCATTACCTTCGCTCCAGCTATCGCCACACCAAATCGTCGCGCAATACTCCTTCATTACAAGTCATAAAAAAAGAAAGAGAATTCTCGACGGGACCGGAAAACGAAAATAAAAACAACGTTTAATGGAATACTCTTTCGTTAAAAAAGGGGGGAAAATGATGTTTGAAACCTTTTTGGAATCGCATCATTACCTCCCACCGTCCTGAAGCCACTCAGCAAAGCTTCTGGGGGCAAAGTCGTCAGATGTAGTCAGACGTTGACATGATACCACGTATCGTGACATGATGTTACACCTTCCTCGTCAGATTAATACGAACCCTGTCAACAGTGAGGCGATATTGATGCGTGAGGCATTTGCAAAGTTGATGGGATCAACAAAACTATTGTGTAACAACCTTAATGTGTAAAGGTTCGTTTCAATACAGCGAGGTGTCATCGACAAATACTTCTATTTTCAAGGTATTTGCAACCTTTTTGCAGCCTAAACGTCAATAATAATGTTAAGCTAAAGGAGTTAAAGATGAGGTATGTTTCAATATTTCAGCCACATTCTTTTTAGTTTGACAATTTAATTCTAATCTTCTTTCCATGCTGACAAAATTGTGTTCAGATTGTACCAAACCTGATAGAGGAATTTTGCTCAGTGGGAAAGTGACCAATACCGAGTATAATAGAAATCAGGATAAAATAATTTATAAGCTACGTAGTATTGGGATGTTAATGGAAAAAATGTCGTGGATTGGACGCTTCCATGGATTATTTTTATCCTATATTAGTGCTAATAATAGTGAATTATTAACTATTGTCGTGGAAATTCTTTTACCAATATTTCACTGAGCAAATACTCGTTAATTTTAAGATCGATCCATTTATCGAACTAAAATTTGATGAAAAATGTTTGACTTGGTTTTATATTTAAGAATCGTCAAAAGCAAGGGTGGCCATCGGAGACTTTCCAGTCGTTTGCCTTCAATGCGTGAAACTCACACAAGTCTGCGGTGTGCTCTGAGATAGTTTTCGCACTGAAGGAATTCTATCTTTTCTTCTCTTTCAGTGGTAGATGATCCTGGGGATTTGAGATTAGATACAAAAGGCCCATTCATACTTAAAGTTAGCGAAAAATGTGTATGAGGCTGTTCGAGAAAACAGCTTGGAGGCGTTCTTAGAGAACAATTATGTCACACTAAGCGCCATCTATCATTCTTCTGCAGAACTAGGTGTAACACTCAACTGCCTTACATACATTAGGCATTGATATTGAGTTGAGCTGTTTCTAGCACAACTTCTCCGGAGTTCAATTCTCAATTCCAAATGATTATATCGTTATATTTCATGTCGAGGTGTCTCCTTCCGCGACTCACTGTTAAAACTAAAGAAACACAGTTACAAAGCGAATGAAAAAATGCTACACTGCGCGTTCCCAAATTTCCCCGTACTTTTGCTAACTTAATTCATGATCGAACAAACACCTTCACGCTAAGTTAGCGCTAATTTTTAAAATTGGTATTTTAATTCCATGAACGCCGCCATTTTTGGTATGGGCACTGGGATCTTACGCTAATTGTTTACATCCACAACTACATAATACCCTGCGAGCAACCTCTAGGGTGTTAGGCAGGGGGTGATCAATCACTAGCATGCAATTGGATTCCCACATACACACCATACGGTCGAAAAAACGTTAATCATTCATTTACTTTCAATTAATTCATTCGAAGGAAAAACTTGGCAACTACTCATTGAGGTTTTCTGCCAATAAAGCTATAACATAAAAAACATGCTGTTAGAAATAATAAGAAAAGTCAGAAACATGCATTAAGGTATACATAAGTTAGTAGGCTGCACTAAAAGTCATCTAATCTATAAATGAGTTCTAACGCTACCGTTATAATCTGTTATTGATCGTGGAAAAAAGACATTCTGAATCGGTCTCATCCACAGTCTATCTCTCTTTTTTATTTATTCTGGTAGGATAGTTTAATGGTGTTTAATGAGGCCCTCTCTCTACTCCGTATGACAATTCGTTATTATCTGCCTAAACGTTCTTTGTCGCGGAGGGTGGGGTCTTCTCCCGCTTCCCATTTCCTCGTGCCATTTCGCCTTCTTCCGTGTCGCCCCTCCCCCTCGTTTCAACGTGCCGTCATCTCCTGCTGACAGAAAACGGATCGCCATGTCAACCTCAACGGAATAAAAAAAATCCCCTCCATTCCTTCCTTCCGACTCGAAATTGGATAAAGCCATTCGCGGCGAGGCACGGCTCTTATTACCACTACAACGTTTTCCTTAACTTCACCTGATGCCGGTGTGTCTGTGACGGTGGAATTTCACCGTTGATTTTAAACTCACTTCCCGGTAAAAGAGAACTCTGAAATATTAAAGAAAGACCCATTCCCGTTGAAAGTGCACATTTTAACCAGCTCATTCCGATCAATATCTCTCCAATTTTCAAGGAAATAAAATGAAGTATCGAAATTTGTCACTAAAACTGTCACTTAATTAGTGGCGGCGATGTAACGTCAAATTTTTCTCCAATTGTTATAATTACTGTATATTAAAGAAAAAATTTGTTTTCGTCGTTACATCAAGCATTTTTTCAGGAAATACTTTAAAATCTATTGAGACTCGTTTAGGAGAAAAATAAAACCTTTATTACGAAATAAAATAGTTATAGTGCAGATTGTCGTATCCGATTTTTAATTTTATTAAGTTTTCGTCCATACCTCAGTTATTGAAGCGTGTAACCTCTGAGTTATTTGAAACGTAAGCAATTGACTTGAAATGTTGAGCATAGTTAGGATGGGATTGTGTCAACAGCCACTGGCGACATGTCGCATATCCTCCTTCTTTTGACGGTGGAATTTCTTTTCTGTCTTGGTAACGCTGGGAGTTGATACAGGAGAAAATTTTAAGCTAAAACTGTGGAACTAACTTTGATTTATACAACAATTATTTTCGACTTATTCATGATTGAAACTTAGTAATTTTATGGAAAAAAATTTATGGAATTTTTTGTCACGAATATCTCGAGAAGCTATGAATAATATTGGAAAATGTGTTTGTGTAAAATATAGCTGGTGAAGAGAAGCTTTGTTGGTAGGTTAGTGGAATATATAGTGAGATATGATTGGTGGAATGAGAAATATTTTTTGATGAATGCTCGGTTCGATGTATTCGACGTCAAATATCTGATGTTCAGCCTTTTATTTGGTTTATTTTTTTCTGTGGCAGACCCGGTTGACCTTATTCTTTCGCCCAATGAGAAAAATAAATCACGCATCCATAATGCTTATAGGTACATCTTTCTTACCTCGACGAAACCCATTTATATTTTGAGATACGTCGTGCCGACGGAGAGGAGATGAGAAAATCCGTTGCTTCCGTAATTGATTCTATCGCTCGCCTCCTTCATCGGCCCTTCCTCCCTTTCTCCTTTGAATTCCCGGAAAACTCACCATTTCATCTTCTTCTTCTCCTCTGAAAATCCATTTGCGAAGCGATTGGGAGGTGATCAGCTTAATCCGTTCCTCAACCTGTCTATCTCGTCTCAATCTAATTCTCTGAATGTGTTTTTTTTTGCGAGTAATTTGCGATTACGTCTCCGTAATTCTAGATTTTTTTCTCTTCGTTTTTTTCTGCCCATTTCGAGATAAAACTCTAGTGATTTCTTCAATGACATCGGAATAATTCCCATTCCGCGCGATCGTTTTGCTCAGTGGGATAGACGTCCAGTCCAATCGAAAGTGATCGTCTGAGCTATGCTTTTCAGTGACAGGGAATGTGGCTGCTTAAACTAGAATGAAATCATACTCGCGAACGGAAAGCGGAAAGGATCTGTTTCCTTTCGCTTGATTTGCGTGAGAATTGCCTCTTCAGCTGTGTTTCCATTTCGACTCTTCGCCCATTTTTCCGTGTGCTTCCTGGGCTCTTTATTCCGTGCCCCTTCGCATTGCTGGATGAATAAAACAAATAAGGAACTTGTGACTCAAAATATGACGTAAGACCACAGTCAAGACGTCTCATCTCTCATCAACTTTTTTCTACGTCGACCTGTGGTGCGGCGAAATCAGCGCCTCTGGTGGGAAGCGAGTTTAACTACAGCACACCACATCCATAGTATTATGTTAATTTGGGCGATTACAACTCATTAATTTTGACACTTCCTAAAGTATGATTTTTACTGCCCATTGTTTATTGAAACAGTATAGTTATTCATTTCGATGATCTCGTGTGGTTCACGATCGTTTCAAAAGTCACATGAGGATTGACGCGTCGAGGCATGCATTTAAAAAGAGCGCGAACCGCCTGCCTCAAGAATTTTCCTAAAAATATTGGTTTTAAGCAGATAGTTTGTTGATAAAACATTTTCCTAAAAATACTGAATAAAATCTGTTGTGTATAATTAATTAGCCTTTTGAATTAAAGCATGTTACCGCAATTATGCTCGCTCGCTCGCCGCTTGAAACGTTTCTGATCACCTGCCGCACCGAAAGGGCCTCTCCCGCTATTCGCGGCCGCATGCAGCACGGTAAGACTCTAGTTTAGCGTAACGAATACTTAAAGGCAACCAACTGCTTGGTGAGAGAGCTTGCGGAATTGACGACAGAGTACTTTTTTTTATCCAGGTACATTTCGGTCCTTTTCGGTGCGGTTGATAATTTTTCGATGATTTTAATTTCTAATTTCTTGCTCTCAAGCATTCATGTTTCTTTCTTGCGGAGTTTGCCATCATTCTCCTTCTCTTTTGATGCAACTGCAGTTTGATACGTGGCTTAATATTGATTCAAAATTCGGGAATCCTATGTCATACAGATGCGCTGCAAATGACGGCGTGGCGAGACTAGAAGGTTAAATTGATCCGTTGAGTGAGGTTACATTTACGTGCGATCCATTCGCGTGCGTGAGGTTGACAGGCCTGTGGGAAAGAGAAGTTGTTTGCGTGGAAAATTTTGGCGGAACCGAGTCGGATTTCTTGGATAATCGTGGTCAAGCAAAATTCCATCTATGTGAATAAATGGAAATGCGTGCTTTGTGATTTTATTCGTAGATATATGTTCTCCAGGCGTACTTTCGTTGATCACGTGTCTTGTCGAGTGTGATGCTGTGGCGTCTTACACAAAAGCGAAGCACAATTGTGCTAAATTCTCGGCTTATACCTTGTTAAAGATCCATGCGTATTGCACATCTTTTAAGCAGTGTTGATATTGCCATTCTCCTTTTAACGACAACGGGTGCTTTCCATTCATCGACACACGTCGACACAAGTCGACTTGCGTCGCGGTTTTTGTGTTCCATTCTGTGTGTGTCGCCGACTGTTGTGACACAAGTCAACAAACGGTAACGCACAGGAGTAGGAGAGTTATAAACAGTTACCGCGAGTCGACACAAGTCGACGCGTGAGTCGCATGAATGGAAAGCACCCAACGGAATGAGTCAACACACTGGAATCTGGATCATTCGGAATATTCTTTAATCCGAATACTTCTCTTGGTCCCTCGCACTTTGTATTCAAACAATGCTGAAAAATCGCAGACAATTCGAATTTTATTTTGGATAATTCAAATTTTTGTTGTGTCAAATTAAGGCATAACTTATAATCTGCTACTCAAAATAATTGCGATTCCATCAGAAAATATGCTGATGGATCAAGGGATCATCAAACACTTGAAACACTTCTACCGTTCGTTGGTGGAAAATATCCTATCCGGAGGTAGAAATGCTCTTATAACAGCCGAGAGACTTTATTCGAGGAAACAGGCATAAATATCATCCTTTTTTGAAAAAAAAGTAGGTTTTGTTTTATGGTTGCCATCCCAGGGGTTTTATGTTTATTTTTCAATATGCTGTTAGTCACTAAGTACGTATTCAATTTTTTTAATCTCTTTAGTTATTATGTATGATTCTATGGCAGTGATATTATGCTATGACATCTTGTCTAAACGTATTCGATTTTGCACACCCGTTCAGGTGTTGCTGAGGACATTTTAAGGTTAGAATAAAAATGTTACTACACTTTACTTTGTAGTTGGTTGAAATAAATAGTCCTGTTTTAAGGTTATTTTAATCTTTTTAATAGGCGTTCATTGAATTATTTATATTTCAAGAGTGTCAATTTAATGAAGAGTTTTGATTGTAAATATGAATTTTATTGTTTTGGACCTATTTATTTAGGACTTCGTTAATTCGAATTTTTGGATAGTTCGAAGTTTTTAATTGGTCCCTTGATGTTCGCATTATCCAACTTCCACTGTCTTTGGTACTGATCAATGGAGTATGATGCTACAACGCAGATAATGGAGAGGAAGAGAGAGTTAATCGAAATTCAGCTCTAAAGAACCATATCCCATTTTCACAAGAAAGGTTCTCGACTTGTTTCAGTCCACATGATGTACCTAATAGTGCACAGAAGCAGTGATGAAGGATTTAGCGCAGGAGAATTGTGAGGAGAGTTGTTAAAAGACTAGGCGAGGGGAGATTTGGTTGGGGAAGGGCGAAGCATCTTGGGACTGATGACTGCTGATTGTACCTTCAAGCAAAATTGATTCTATTTGTCATGTTTTACACCCTATCTTTCTTCTAGCCCTTCTTCATCAGCTTATCCTTTTGTAAATTATCGCTTGAGTAATGATATTACTCTGTGAATGTATTTCAACCTGTTCAAGGAACCTTAATGACACGCACATGGCATTATGGCATCGTAACCACAGTTATGATAACAGCAATCGGTTGGTAATGATGAAAATAGTAGCACATTACGTGGTATAACTTGAATGTTAGTGGTTGCCGTATATTGTGACTCGTTTAGACGCCAAAAGGAAACTTGGATTGAAACGAAAAAACCATCACACTCGCGACATGGTCCGCAAACGAAGACATCAAAGAAACGAAGGTACATCTGCCAAGTTTCCACTCTGACCTTCATTTACTCTTTATTAACCAAAGACGGTTTCTAGATAGGATTAGCAATGTATAACCCGTGTGGAGTGTGAGATTCTAGTTCCCATGCTGAAGTGAAGGCATTCATAGAAAGATTTCCACGTAACCTGGAAAAATTTGCGCGAAGATTAGCTAGAAGGGGATCGGTCTATTTTCAATTGACGGGAAATTGTACGAGAAACCTTGGAACGCGCAGTTTCGAAGTAATTTGTTTCGTTCTCTTTCCATTCGCAGTTGACGCTGAGGAATGAATAATAACGTGGATATACTAAGAAGTGAACATTTGGATCGACGCAACTGAGAAACAGCTCAAATTAAGTTCAATAGTGCGGGCGGCGGCAGTGCGCTGTTATTATTCTTAAGAGGATTGGTAGGAGGCGTCCAGTCCACCATCTTTTTTTCAATAACGTCCAAAGCTTCGAAGCTAATAAATTCTTTTATTCTTATTCATGTTTGCTTTCTTAATATTTCTATGAAAAATCGGCCTTCACTTGAACCACTATCCTGCATTGGAGACCTCGAGGGTAGTAACCGAAAAAAGAGTCGACGAAAATGGAGCGAAACGTTTAAAAATAAAAAGATGCGAAACGAAGAAAGGGGATTGAGGATGGAGAACACATTGAAATCAGCACGCAACACTTCGAAGGCTTCCTTTTGTTGTTGGGGCTTTTTTATTTCTTTTTTAGGCCTTAAACGGAGAGCCGTGTGGACGGACTGTGTTATCGATTGCAGCGAACGGAAGGGAGGAAAGCGCGGCACTTTATTTACGCCATGATATCCCGAATAATTTATTTGAGCAGCCCTCCTTTGGAGCGCACTGTTAGTAACGGATGCGACGACGACCCCCGCAGAACCTTGTGGCCATGCGCCCGGGAAGATTTCGGAACGAGATTTCTCGAAAAGGAATTAAGGACTGAGGGAGAATGGTGACCTGCTGCTTTAGTTATGCATTAAGTACATGAAAATATAAAGAGGATTGCAGACTAAAACAGTTCACTTATGATTCAATACATAATAATAATTTGTTTTTCAAAGTGATTTTCAGTCGTAAAAATATAATCGCAAGCATGGTTGGCATATAAATAATGCTGGTGTAGAATTACTGAGCACAAGAATACATGGCTGCAGGTCATTTTAAAGTTCTGCGATACATCTTAGGATGATAGAACACGTTACGAATTTGTATGAGGATCGATAAACTGTCTAGGTATACATTCCATAGAAATTCAGTTCACGTGTTATCTTGTGAGGAAATAAACGACCTACAATCGCCGCAAAAAAAGCCAGAACTCCGAGCATTAAGTATTTGTATGAAATTCTGCCGAAGCTCCGTAGGGTCGTGTCATATATCATTTTACTCATAGCTTTTTCGACAATAACAATGAATCATTAAACACTGTTCAAAAGTTAGCGTTTAGCTGCTACGGCCGAATGAGTGATGAAAAACACGCGAAAGAAGAACGGCAAAACAGTCATCTTCTTCATCTCGTCATGGGCAAAATATTTGATTAGGTACTTTTCATCGTATTTATACATAGGCAATATTTATCTATCGAGGGAAAGATATCTTTGCGGTACAAACAGGTTTTGAAAATTGAATTTCAATCATTCTATGATTTTTTTTAATGGCCGAAAGGTAGATTTCAAAATCCGAGGTGTAGAAAAGTACATGGATATTCAGTTCAGCGTTCTGCTTTTTTTGCGGCGAGTGTAGGAATTATTAGATTTTGTGCACAAAATATTCTGCTAAACAGTTTCCTAATGTGAACTGCAAGTGTGAATGAGCGAATCATCGAATGAGTGAGTCATATCATGTGAGTGACTTAAAAATTTCAATCGATTAAAAAGTTAAAAGTACTCCCAATAGCCACATATCTCTGCCACTGTCCAGGTGCACAACACTGCTTGAACATGAACTATAAGTAAATTCTCAAAGGGAGCCTCTCTATGTTAGTGCACCCCTGCACTTCGAGAAGGAAGGAGTCGTTGAAATCGCAGTCAATGGTGGCTGACCCCGCCACTATTTTCGCGTGATTTGAATTATAGCGTACACATCAGCCACCTTACTCATTCGTGCTCATTGAAATGGTTTCGTGGGCCGGGAAAAGCGGCCGATCCGTTTTAATGGAGGCGCGCGCGATGAGTTCACAGGCAGCCCGTTGTGGCGACAGTTTCCTTCCTCGCGCCCACAGTCGAATTCGGATGGCACTTGTAACCCATTCTACGGATATCAAAATAACTGCAACCAGCGATGGACCACGTCAACCGTTTTATTGATGTCGATCACCGCTCGCCATTCAATGCGAATGCTCGACTGTCGGTCTATACTTATGTCTACAAAAGTTCTTACATACATTCTGAAGAGAACTCCATAATTATTCTTCGAGTCCGGAATAGCCACTATTTTTTTAAGAGTGGCAGTTAATGGAAAATATCATTCGCGAGTGACCTTTTTCGGTCGTGAATGAACTGGAAAACTTTTCTCGATCACGAGCAACCGGACAGCGGCTTCGGCTGTGAATGATCGACAAAAGCGTTCGGTCGCGAACGGCCCAAAAGATGGCGTCGTCCGTCGCAGTGATCCAGCTCATCCCTCGGTATTGTAAGTAAAAGATATTATTCGCGAATCTCACGAACCGCCCATCGCTAACTAAAGCACACAAAAGAAAGCTTTTATAACACAATTTTTTTCATTGCCTAAAAGAAGGATGAATTATTATGTACTTAGAGCCCGACAAGAGATCTGAGTACGTATGAAACGGAAGACGCTGGGTGCATTCAGTTTAATTCTGCTTCACTTTTGTAAAACAGTCTCAATTATTTACAGAGTTAGTAGATGACGTTGTGTAATTATGTCACTTTAAAGGACTTGTAACACCCTGAATTTGTCTTATATATAGTATAAAATGTGAATAATTTATTGAATTTATTAGCAAATAATTATAATTACTTAAGCTTTTATTTTTACTTCTACACTTCATAATCTTGACTACGTTACTAGTTCATTTCGGTCATTTCATAAAATTATAATACTTGAAATTACTTATATTTCAATATTCGTAATAATCATGATTATTTTTATTTGAATTTATTTACCTTTTCCATTTATATTTACAGTAATTATATTGTACTTTCTTAAATATGTTATGTGGAAGTAGTGTTGCTGGTAAATTGAGTCTGGTGACTGTCCGGCGAATGCGACCGATGACTTTCGCTTTTTTCAATCTAACGCAAGTATTCATTGATTTGCATAGCAGCCATTTCTATAGCCTTATCTATTATTTTTATTTGTGTTCTCAAATCATGCTGAATAAAAATAGATATTTTTGGCTTCGCTTCTTCAAAAGTGTCGTAGTCTGATTTGGTGTATTTCAGTGGCGAGTGGATATTTTTTAA
Source organism: Ischnura elegans (assembly GCF_921293095.1). Classification (NCBI taxonomy): domain Eukaryota; kingdom Metazoa; phylum Arthropoda; class Insecta; order Odonata; family Coenagrionidae; genus Ischnura; species Ischnura elegans. The sequence continues at coordinate 112,675,983 of NC_060253.1, forward strand.
GTGCAATATAAATAATTTTCTCGGTATCTTTATTAATTATCAATATCAATGTTCAGAGCGGATCTCGGGTAATTGCAAACATCTATGCGGAAGCTCGATTGCACCTATTAATGGCTAAACTATCGATGAAGAACATGATTTTGTACGCGATCGCAATGGTCATTCACCCCAAACACCTCTTTTTCTTTGATTGCGACAATTCTTCGTGTGGTGAATGCGAGAAATTTGGTATGGGCGTCTTAAGCATAGCACTTTTCCGTCTAGATTTCTCGAATAATAGAATCCTCGGCAGTTTACGAGTCTCGTGGCGTGTTTAGTATTCGCTTCCTGTTATTCTCGTATATTTCGCGTGAGAGAATTAGCTACATCCATCCATTCCTCAGAGTAAATTTCTGAGTCCTCGGAGGAAAGTTATCTTGTTGGGGAGCTTTTCCAAGTTGTTATCTCTAGAGAAGTGCTGTTTCATTTACGTGACTTTAACCATTAATTCCGTTATTGTAAAATGTGAGTGTACCGCTTTTTATGCATTTCCCGACACTTTGCTAAGTAGGCACCTCCTGGGATAGCGCGGAAGGAGAGAGACGAGTGTTCGCTGGAAGCGTTGAATTGAAATGAAGGTTGTGCACCGCATCGTCGCATTCGCCCATTTTCTTTTCGGCTTCCACTCTTGTTGCGTGGGACTTGAAGTTATCTAAGTTATGTGCAAGAGGTCGCGTGAATTCTAAATTTGAACGAGGGTAATGGCCCAGAATTCACTTCGAATGAAGAATGCTATGGGCGCTATTCAGAAAGCCACGTTAAAAATGGGAATAGGCGGACTTTGCAGGATTCTCACAGTCATTTCGTCCGTTCATCGATGAATCGCGTGCTTCAATCTTAAAGTTGCAAAGTACCGAAGAGTAACGTTTTAAATGGCGCTATTTTGAAGACCTATTACATTTTGTTTTTATTGCGACATCATGCATTTTGTTTTCGGGAAAAAGTTGAAATTTATAGCAAATTGACCAACTGAGAAATAAATGAAACCCACATCATGAAAAAGTGGTAATGCATGTGAAAAACGTTGTTTTATGAATTATTTTCATATTGTGTCTTATTTTATTTTAATTAACGGCTCCCATTTTCGGCTTAAGATTCGTACTGATTTTCAATAGGGTAGTTTCCTTCGTCAAAGAAAACGAAAGGCATTGATTGCGATTCGTTACCCACCATTACTGTATTCATAATACACAAATTATTTGGTTTTTGAAATACCGGTTTAGACGAATGGCAAGGGTCAAATTTTATCCTCATTTGAAAAAGGCCAGATTGGCGCCCATGCGATTCCACGCCGCATGACGTCACAGGGACATAGTGTCTACACGAGAGGATAGGAGTTATACATCGTCTGAGGTTACCAATGCATGCATGAGGCACAGAGCTCAGGGAAACATGTCTTAATAATCACCTATTAAAACTGGCTAAGTTCGGAAAGTTTTCTTCGTTTGATAAGGTATTAATAAACCTTTTTTAAGCCAAGCGCTACCATTCAGCAAGGTACTCAGCTATCCGCTAGCATCCTGCGACGTATCAGCGCTAAGCCTTGCCTCAAGGTCACCTCACCGGGCGGGAGGGGGAACCAGAAATACGACGTACGGAGATATTTCCCGGCATTCATACTTAAGCGTCGCGTTTTCGCGCGCTTGAAAATTTTCACTTTTCATTTAATCGCGAAAAATAGATGTTGTCATTTAAAAATCTAAAACCGTGAAATACGTACTCCAGGAGTAATAATCTTTCGATTAAAGCAATAAAAAAATAATAGGAAACCACCCTATTGGGGTTGTCCTTCCCTGATGCCAGATGTCAGAGGCATCTTTGATGAGACGACCCCGGTACGTTTTGCAGAACATCTTCGTATAGGCCACGTTCAGATTCCTTCAGATAGAACAGCCTCGCACACCGATAAGAGTTCTTTCATTCGGATCGTATGCAAACATCGATGCACACACACTTTCCCGTGGTAAACTCCACGTGCTCAAAGTCCCAATTTTGTCTCTCACTCGCAATAAATAACGGTTAGCATAGGAAACTCGTTGCAGTACAGTTATTAAATGTTTAACTGCTGTAGGCTTCGTGAAAGCCATTAATATTTACAATTTTATATACTTAATTTTCCACTAAATTTAGTGCAGTGAAATAGCTAAGAATCCAGCAAAATTTGTTTTATTTTAAAAATTTTCTTCGATAAATTCCTGGTTGCGTTATCTTACTTCATTTATTATTTTATCCTGTTTTTTACAGTTTCATTATTGCCTATTAAAACAAATCATCCGTGATATGGCTTGCACATTTGCGTGACAAAACTAAATTAGAATATTGCAAAGTAAATGTAGGCATGTGATGATGCCGCAGAGCGGTGAAACATACTGTGCAAAAATTAAAATTTACTGAATCTTCATTTAAACTTTGCGATCTTAAAAATTTGATGCATTCCACCGCTTCGTTCATAGGGTGAACCCCAAACGTTGACACTGCCAAAGGCATGAAATTCAGGACTTTATTCATTTTTTTTCAGAATTTCGTTTGGCCAAAATCCTAAACATTTTCATGAAGAAAATTGACAAATGTGGCTCATCGTGGACCATCGAATCCGTCTAAAATAGGCGCTTTTATCAGAATAAGCCACTGGCGTCCTGATTTTGGCGGAATCCCTTCCGTGGGAACATATCCAATATTCGGGTCGCACTTCACGGATTTTCGTTTCTAAGAGTGTGAAAGATTTAATAATATGTGGTCAGTAATACTTGTTAGTATATTCTGTCTGAGGCTTTGATAATTTTTTTATTAAAATCTATGAATATTTTAATCGAATAGTGAAATATGGGAACGACATTAACTCCTGAATTATTATCGAAGTTGTGTTTTGATGTACAGGGGCTGGTTTGTGGCAAATAACATGTTTTATCTTGTCACATTTTGTTTTTTATGATGCTTTTGCGAAAACTTTACCCCTAATTTTAACTACATTTATTCACTCTGCGGCAATAATTTATTCTACTCAAGTTATCGAGATTCGTATTTTTAGCGACGAGGGCCGACAAGGGTAGCCAAGGTCAATTTAAGTGATGCTAATATTTGGTCCAAGTCGACGAACGGCGACTGACCATAAAAGGGAAAGGCGCTAAAAAGAAAGCGATGCTGGTCGATTTGAGAGAAATTGATCTTTGAGATTATTTATGTTGAGTCCTCAGAATTAAGGCCCATTTAAGGAAAAAAATTAACAATAATTAGCCGAAGAGGGCGTGAGATTTCAGTGTATACGTAGATAAATGTCATAGGAAGAACAAGCGAGGAGCGTGATGAATTTGGCGGGAAGGGCTCTTTCATTTTTAGGGAAAGTTATCGTGGAAATTCGGAAAACGCAGCGATGTATTAATTTTTTCCATAGGCTTTTGAAATTTGATTTGTTAACTTACACCGCCTGTCAAGGAGAATGACATAATTGGAAGAAAAGAAGCATGGTCATCTCATACAATTGAGAAGTTAACGAATTATAGAAATAGTTAGCCGTATATATAAATTTGGGTAATAATAAAAAAATTGTTTCTCAGAAGTGAGGGGATGTTCATAGAAAAAAGGGCGTGAGATCTACAAATCTTAGGATTGATAGACTACCTACGTATGTCCGCGTAGGAAACGGAGATTCGAGAACGCCACGACGAGGGAGACAAAGAGGGCGGAAATATTCCGAGCGGTCGAGAATATCTGACTCGCTCTCTCGAATGCGTGAGAATTCGTCCCGAGTAGTTAGTTTTTCCTTATCGCAGTCTTAATATTTCTCCTTAGCATCGCGAACGTGTCTTCCAAGGGAGCCGAGGGAGGCTGGCTTCATTTCCGCGGATTGTTATTGAGGCGTGGAGGGTGGGCACGTGCCGTGGCATTCATTTCCCCCGTGAGAGGGTGCATGCCAACGCCGTCCGACCGCTATTCATGAATTATTCCACCAAAAAATAACCCTTCATCGGGAGAATAATAATGACAAGGCTGTGAGGGTCGAAGAAATGTGAGGAATCGGGTTGGTGTGGAGGCTAGAATGTTTGCTTCCCATCCAGTGTGCCCGGGTTCTAACCCTGGCAATTGCGGAGATTTATCCAAGAGTTTACGAACCCTACTTGCCCCCTGCATTAATGTGGGATGGTAATAATAATGATAAAAATGCTTTGACCAAGTGGAGTGGGTACCTCGCGGGGCTGACACTAATGACGTCACCGGCGCAAAGATTTCACAGAGTCATGAGTAGAATTGATCATTATGGAAACTTTTCAAAATTTATTTTTTTCGCAGGTGACTGAGGTAGTAATGAAGTAAACGAAACGAGTACAAAAAAGGTAGTTATCTGGTTCAATCAGGAGGTAAGAGCCGTTCGTTGTATTCCCAGTGGATCGTACGTGAAGCGAGCAGGGCAGTCTGTGGGGACACCCGTGGAAGATCATCAGAGCCGCGGAGACGAGTTTTATACGCCAACAACACCGTCCGGAATGATTTTAAATCGAAGATTTCCCGCCGGCTTTCACATTAAATGGGCATTCCCGTAGCTCGCTCCATTTCGGAGAAAATACCTTGTTGTGGAGTAAGATTAATGGCCGTGCCGTCATAAAGGCTCTGCGGACAAATGCAGCCAGCCCATATGTCAATTGTCGTTTTTAAAAAGAACCTCTCCATTTTTTCACCGCGGGGATGAAGGGAAGCTCTCTAGGATTAGGAGAGTAATCGATAGATGTCGTGGACGAACATAATATTTCAGGCAATGCAATTCTCCCTCTCTCTCTCATCAATCCAGTGCCATTCCGTGTACGGACCCACTCACAGATATATACAATAGATTGGCAATGGGAGTGGGGGGGGTGAAGCCATGCCTTTCTGCTGGCGGCCATGTTGCTTTCACCGACCTATGCGTTTGCGTAAGTAGGGAACTGGAGGAAAATTACATTGTGAAAGATAATGGCGCATTGATTAAGGCTATGAACTATAGAAAACGTTGTCATTTTCGTTTAAGATGTATCCAATTAAAAAGAAAGGGACCGATCTTGACACTTACGTGGTAAATTAACCCATCTTTGAGCGGAACATAACCGTGACGAAGTTATGAAATTGGTAATATAAGCTGAGCTAAGATTAATCCTAATTCGGTTCCTGCTCAATATTATGGAATTGGAATCCATATGCATGAGTTATCTCGAAAAAAAATATTGTGTCCCAAATGTAGAAGGGGCGTAGCAGATGGGGAAAATGGTTAACTACGTCGTCTGCTAGTGTAGGAAGGTAGCCTACAATCGTGAATACATGGTATTGTTCACCCTTAGATTTACCAGCGACATTGTCACACTATTCAAACAAAATAATTCGAAAATTCCAAAGGTTTGATGCTTCCACTTACTGTATTTTTGTTGTCAAAGAGTTGTTGCTCAGTTAGAGTTGTCAATTAGACGAAAAACGTAGAAGCAATGCTACCTAACCTTTCACTGCCATAAGTAATCGGGCCAAAAATATTACGTAATTAAATTTGATTCAACCTATTTAAACCCATTATGATCTAACTTTCTGAGCAAGGCATGCTGCTTGGTGCTGTAAAATGCTTTTCTGAGGTCGTAAAGAGTCAATGCGATTGAATTCCTATCCTTAAGCATCAGAAATATAATTTACATTATTTTATATAGGCAGTGTTTTGGATTTCCCCTCACGATCACCCAATTGCGAACTTGAAAAGAAGTTATTTGCTTAAAAAACTCAACGATTTGATCCATGATCATCAATAATCAGTTTCATGTTGTTATAATATTCGAAGGGGAAGCAGACTATAATATAAATCTTACATCATGAGGGGGTACGTTTTTAATTAGAATTTCTATCTTACCGGGATAAGTGATTATAACAGACACCATGTTCTATATAGAAGCCACAAAATGATCAAATACCTGATAAATGCTACATGGAAAGGTTGAATTATAATGAATGTGACCGCGTCATTTCACCGCGAGCACATGCAAACCATTATTTAAGCGATCAGTTTCTCGGAATTTCACTCAATAGATATTAACTAAGTCAAAACTTATGCTTTTGAAAGATATTCGTTAAGTTTCCAGATAGAGTTAAAGGTGCATAATACACGCTCTACATATCTAAATAAATAATAATACTACAACGGAAATAAAATTCCGATACAATGTAATAATGCAACAGCGGAAAGTATATGACATAATGGAAACTGGAGAAAGTCTTTTCTTGGTAAACACAGAAAACACAACTTAAAACATCATGATGATTCCGTCATCAAAACACAGACACCGAGACAGAGAATGCACATGTTATTAACCCCTCAACGCCGTCATGCGTACCCAGTACGCTTCCTGACCTACTGTATATAATTTTTTTTTCTCCGCCAGATATTGTATTTTAGATTAAAACAAATTGCTCTATCTTTTGAAGAAATGCTTTCCCTCTCCAATAAAATATTCATAACGACTTTAGGCCTTCAGAAATTTTTAAAATGATTCGATGAAATACCGTTTTAAACCAGCACATTGACGACTTCGGTCGAAAAACTCAACGCCTATATTTATTCAAATCGCTTGAAAAATTATTATATAGTAGCGCACTACATTATGCAAGTTTACAAAAAATTTTAATGATAATGATCGTATATTATGAACGATATAAATTATTGAATGATAGTATGCCAATAAGGTGAAGTCTTCTTAATCTCATCCGGCCGCTGGGATGGTATTTAAATAAATGCCCGCCGCGCTTGAGGGGTTAATTACCGATCCTAGAGATATGAAGCTACTGCATTTGAAATGATATCGCTTTCAGAAACTCCGGTAAATATCCGCTTCCGTCACACACCTTTAGAATTTGTTTTCGAGAGCAATTTGCATTTAAGCAAAAATAACGTGTCACAGTTTCATGATGCTATTTCTACAACTATGTGAATTTTGTCAACAATAAATTTAAAAAGGTAGAGCATAACCTGCACTTCACGTGATATAAATTTCGTGGCGATACGTACAAAAAAAAGGCTTTGGAAAATATTTTCATGCTCTGTGAGATGGAAGCGGAGACATTGCTGAACGCAAACCATGCTTTCCTTATATCTATTATTTACGCGTGTAGAGACACATTTTCGCCCCCAGGAAAATTTCCCCTCGTAGTATACTTAAATGTGCACCCCCACATAACGCAGTGGTTCACCATTCTTCTTTTAAAAAGCTCCAAAAATAGGAAAAGTAGCCTCTCAAATACACGTATGTTAATGGCACATGAGCAACGGTCGGTGAAAGCAAGATGGCTAGTTGCGCAAAATTCTTCTGCCGGCCGGCTTCAGCGCTACCGTGAGGAAAACATAGGCACTGCCAATCTATTGTATATATCTGTGGACCCACTACTACGCCAGCGTGTAACTCGCGACAAGTGAGGTCCTTTTCGTGCTCTAGATGGCTAGCAGCGCTCCAAGCGGCGAGCGAGTACACTACGATTATATGCTTAGATTTATTGCCTTATTTTATGAATAATATTCTACCAAAATCGACATTTGAATAAGTAAAAACAGATATTTTTAAGCAATTGTCATATTATGGGAAAAATCCCTTACTTGAAATTATATTGAAATGAAACGTGAATCAAATGATTATTTTTCCCTCAGTGTGGATTCCCTCCAGGGATTGCTTTTCAGGGATCAAAAGAGTATTCGCTCATTGACCCTATCACTTTAGGAATCACAGGATCATTCCCATTGTCCCTTTTACCATCGCTTATTTCGTCGTATCCATACTTAAAACGGTCGTTCAATTAAAAAACCAATCGTGGCGTTACAATCGTTGTTGGCAGTCTTGCGTTCTGACTGGCTGGAAGACGGTGCCCGTTGATGGTTTCAGCTACGGAAAAAGAGAGAGTGATGGGAAACAGGATGCGACTCCTATCCCTGGGGCCATCGTGGAAAGTGGTCGAGTGGAACGATCATTCTTCCGCCACCACTGGAGCGATCGTTGGATATTGAGGGTAAATCCAATTCATTCTGATTATTAGCGGTTGAGTATGACGTGCAGTCGCGAGGAATAGCATTTATAAGTTATGCATTCGGTATATCGCGTCCACCCCGACGTTTCACAACGAAATGAGCCTGCTTGCGCCATCTTTGTGACTTTCACAAATGATATTGCACTTGCAGGATGGGAGAGATAGTTCCGGTCGTTGGTACCGCATAGGAAGAATAGGCAGGAGAGAAACTCAGCGTTAGCTTGCTCTTTGCGATAGGCGTCAAGGGGACCACGATTTAACGTCCCATCCGACGGACGGAGTGATTTAATTGAAGTGCCACCGCCAATCAGACATGCTGGGTTCAAGCAGTCTCTGAAAAATACCTGTCATTGCCGGGATTCGAACCGGGTATCACGCTGTAGGAAACACCGTTCTGTCCACCATTCCGACCCTTTTACACGCATTCGCTTGGCCGCTCCGTCTCCGTTCGTTACTGCCCGCGTTAGCCATGAACTCATTCATTAACTTTCTCACGCCCTCCTTTGACTGCAGAATAGAGTACATTGCGCGCAAGAGCGGCTGGTATGTACTAGTGGTGCCTACCTCCATCCTGTGCGCAGCCCTCGGTTCTTTTGTTTTGCTCTTCTCCTTAGCCGCCCAGTGGCTCCCCCTGCGCCATCGCAATCATTTATTCATCCCCTTTGCACACGAAGATTCAAAGCTCTTTCTATTTCGCCGGATGAACCCTGGGAGGTCGATATAATGAGGAAATTATGCCCTGCGCCGTGCTAATTAACAACGTGTTCCTTCATTTTTGCACTTTTCCACAAAATCTCCAGCGCAATGGAATCGCACGTATAGCTATGACCCCACTTACCCCCTCCCCGCCTCTTATCTATCACTCAAATTATGACAAAGAACTCCATGTTTATAATCGCAGATCGCAAAGACTAAGTTTATTGTGTAAATAAGCCAGAGAATCGGTTATCCGAGCGTCATTGTCGGCGTTCATACAGAGAAATGAGAATGAAAACTGGAAAAATTATCGAGTCAATTATAGTGAATATTGGAGCGCGGAGTGTGTTCGTCATTTTTTAGTATGCGCTATGCACCCGCGTTTTGTTTGCTCGAACCGTGAATCGTGGAAGAGCAGATGACGTGGATATTATACGGAGTTGAGAAGTGAACTCCGGAAAAGAAATGGATGTGGCAAAGAAACAGCTTAACTTAATTTCAATGGCCTATGCGTGGAAGAATGCTGTTACAGCTCTACAGAAGAACTCTAGATGGTTTACAGTCCACGGCAATTTCTAACCAAACTCCACAAAGCCATTTAGCTAATTTTTATTGCTAGAACAGCTCCAACTAATTTTTCGCTATTTTTTCCTTCAAAACCGGCCGCGGGAATCGACCGATCACGAAGTAAAAAATACTTCTCGATCGATTAAAATATTATTGGAAGCCGCTCTCATGGATCATGCCAAACGCAACTGAAATAAATGTTTTTCATCACCACTATCTTGAGGAGTTAAAAAAAAACGAATCAAGTCATCGAGCTGTTATCAAAAAAGATAGCCAGCCTTATTTTCACGAGGCACGTGGAAACCTTGGATTTTAGAGTATCAATTGAGCGAACGACATTTTTTTAAAAGACGTATTCGGCGCTCACTTAACAAGCCAACTGCCCCGATGAGATAACCACCGTCGTAAATCTTCATTGGTCCACACGTATGGAATTTCGAATGGGGCGGATCGAGAGGTTGTAGTGAAAGGGCTGAGACTGACGGCCCCATTTGACCTCCGGCAGCGGTCGAATGACGACAAGATTAGTGGGAGATAAATGGGTGGAATTGACTCTTTTTTTCAACGTGATTAAATGATCCACCGGTACTCTTTGTCTTACTACCATAATATTTCTGACCATTCTAACAATAAGTAACCACATTAAGTTATTTTGAAAAATCCCTAAAATTTCTTCCTGAAAATTCAATGCCCGATAATCGTACGCAGTCCATCCCAGTCCCTCTTCAATGAATATCCACTACAATTATGCAACAATCGGGGAAGTGAATCTCTCATCAGAAAGTAAAAAGGAAATAGTCTGCTGTATTTGAGGAAAATCTTTAGTAAACACTCGACGGCGTCCTGGAAATACTTTTTTGCCAAGACAATCGTTAGATTCGACCAAACGCTATAATACCTAAAATAAAAACTCTATCGCACCTCTTCATTGAATATAGAATATTAGAAACTCAGCCAGAAAATGAAGCTGTCGCAATGAAGGCTCATTCATGTAATTGTAAGAATAAAACATCGCCAATTGTGATAATGTGTTGGAGGATACCTCATTTGTGATTCTTCCCCGTGATCCACGAGATAGATTCCATAGTGCATTTTTTTTTTAATTCGTTTGATCAATAAATTTTTCAATGGAAAATAAATTATCATTTAAGAGCTCTTGTTATTGCTAAACCTACATTATATTAATTTATTGAATTACTAATGGATATTGTTTTATTTTCTTCTCAGGTAAGTTGGAGATGCGATGTGACCTTTGAGCTATTAGCCCGTCAGCAGTGAGTCATCGCGTAACTAACGGTGGTGAGTGACATTCATTTGTTTTTGCTGTCAGTTATTCTTTCGCCTGAAATCAATCCTTTCGTAAGTTCTTTTAAGAGACAATGATACATCGTCGAGATTAAAGATTAAAAATATTAACGATTGAAATTAATTGTTGTAAATGTAGTTAACTATGATTCAAATCAAACTTCAGTTCAACCAGAGCCGTTTTTTTCACCCTCCGATGGCTCAGCAAAAACACTATACAAGCGAGACATGCTGACTTCTGCAAGTGCTCTGATCCATGACAATGGCTGTCATCTCGCCGCTGATGCAGCTCAACTGCTCCTTTAACAATTTTAATGGGAAATTTTCGATCACCCGCCGTGAATTGCCAACCTAGTGCCGTGTGACTTCCATCTTCACGCTGCAATGAATAGGTGGCTTGGAGGGATGCGTTTTCAAACGGGCGATGAGCTTCAGGAAAAAGGAAAAATTCATTGGAAGTCGTTGACGGCAACATCCTATGAAGACAGTATAATAAAACATGTCCGCAGGCACGGCAAATTCCTCAATTTCCGAGGCGATTATGTCGAAAGGACACAGCAAGCGTGCTCAATATCTGCCTATGAAATAATTTTCAATCAATCAGTTCGTCTTGTGTATGCTCATTGCCCCTTTGGAGCTGGAAAAAACGGCCCTGGGATTATTCGTTAAAATTTGGGTGAATGTCGAATACTGTTCGTATTAAGGCACGTAGCTCGTCCAACTGAAAAAGGTGGAAATGGAACGCTATCCAAGAATTGAATGTGGTTGGTTATTTGTGCGAATGAATGTGCTCAGACGGATAGTCCAAATGTTGACTGGGTTGTCCGCACAAGTTCGGGATCGCAACCTCAGAGACGGGATTGCACGAGACCATTGTCAGAGACAGCACGGATGCCTATTCAGCGTCATCGAAGTGTTATTTACGTTCTCTATCTGGAAGAGAAGATTACTTTCAGATTATTATTCAAAGTAATTGAAAAAAATTACTTTTAATTCATAGCTCACGTTTTCATTTTAACTGTAATCGGTATTTTTTTTCGGGAAAGTGACTTTAAAGTTTAAATAGTAACTCTTTACGAAGGTTAACCTTAACTGCAACCAGTTCATGTTTTTGTTAACTTTCGCAACTCTCTTTCTCCCCTAGTTCTAAGGATAATATTTGTGGGAGCGTGGGTTTGGAGTAAGAAATAGAAATATAAATTGACCATTGAAGCGAAGTAGATGGCCGATTTTAAATTTAAAATATTTGCCGGGTTATTTGCGCGAAGCCACGTCCAGTCACGATTCCCCGTGACTACGGTGATGGCGGTGCTGATGCGAAGTGTTCTAGTGAGACTCTTAATATTAGCACGCTTGGAAAGCAGCAAAGGATAGATAGGGCTTATCTTGATGCCAATAAGTCCCGTGAAAGCCTTAACCTATCTTCCAAATCTCCAATACCCAGATGGGAGAAAGATTACTTGATTAATATCTAATTCACAATACACGATTTGATATAGCACACCTAAACCTTTTTGTAACGCTATCGGTCACTAAACATCGATTCGCATATTCACCAAAAAAATAGCTTTCCCTTCCGCCATTCATGTCTCGCTTTACAGTCTACTTAGATCATTTATTGAAAAATCGGTTCTCTTTGTCGATCTATGAGCTATTTTTTCCATTCTTTTCATTTGTATTCACCGGCCTCGGTGGCGGTGGGGTTGCCTGCTAGGGAGAAGGTCGTGGTTTCGAATCCCGCTTGGGTAGGTTGCCTCTATGCTAGGTGTGGTTGTTCCTGTATATGTAATTGTTAAACGTGGATATGGATTAAGACATCTGCATTCATGGTTAAAGGAAAGATGAAGAAAATCCGGGAAATCGATAGAAAAAGTTCAGGATAAAGTTCCAGAAAAACAGGAGGGAGAATGAATGAGTTCCCTAAAGGATAGATGGAGTCGGCCAAAGGAATTAGAATGATATTTGAATTTGAGGCAGATGGGGGATATTGGTCGAGCGGAAAGAAAATTGCGCAAGATTATGTTCCACTTACTGCGGGAAGAATGCGAAGAATAGTTAGCCGCCGTCTTCCCTTGGCAGGTTATCAGGTACTGCGGTGAATTGTTAATTAAGGGAGAGCGTTGGGCCGCTAATCGAGAGGTCCCAGGTTCATATCCCGTGGGACACCCTGAAACAAAATCCTCTTGTGTCCCAGGGAAATCCTCTTCAACCTGAATGAGTGAACACGCCTGTCGCTTAGTCCGGGGTGAGCTCTTGCCTCATCCATGCAAGCTAGCCTTAGTCACCGAGTGATTGTAACTATTTATTATGATTTCGCATAATTTAATCTGACGATCCGGCGTCTCCTCCATGATGTCGCTCAACCATTGGGGAGCGAATGCGTTGTTTTTGCATCACATTTCGGTGAAGTCACACGTTTACAGTAGCAATAACATTATATTTATTTGGTATAGGTGGTAACCGTGACACAAACAGAAAATACTGATCATTAACATGGAAATTAATGAAATTCCCTAGTTCCAAATACAAAATAAATATAAAGAAGGTTGCTGAGCAAGATACTGAGGTGAGTTTAGAAACAAAATATCAAAAGCAAATATGAACACAATAATGAGCCACTGAGTAAAACTCGTCTGAGGACAAAGAAACTAAACTGACATCAAATATTTGAACAATTCTAACCCGCTCTTCAAAATTACTCTTTTATGGAGCTGGGAGGTGTAAATTGCCGATTCAAAGGTCTGTTTGATCCCACTCCGCCTCAAGTTTTCTGAGAGGGCATTCCATAATCGTGCAGACTTGGCTAAGGAACAAAAACAGGAACATGAATGAGGTGTACCTTACGCGCGCCGACAGTGCCAAGATGATAGCATACGTTCCAGGACCGAGAAAATAAGAGAGAGACATTATTGCGAATGGATAAGTGTAGGAATTCGCTTTCTGATAAGAGCAATATTAGACCTTGGAGAAATACGAGGTCCAATCCTGGAAATCACTCACCGCGCTGGCAAAATTTATAGTAGTGTCTTGTTAGTTAACGGCTGGTATTTAAACGCCCCCCCCCCCCCCCCCCAACACCTATTGAGGCGGACTGTGGGCTCGCAGTAACTCAGGAGTTCGCAAAACGCTCGAGCCAGAAGCACGCGTTACCACTCGTAGTTATATGCGGTCGCTCTCCAAATCCCTCCGCAACTCGGCCAGGTAGGTGCGCACGCAATTCCCACCCTTTTGGTGGAGTCTGCGAACGGATACGTAGAAATGCGGGATCTGCACGGAGGGATTACCGCCTCATTTGGTTCGATCCCCCGTTGCACCGGATGCTCACACGACCGCATACTTATCCATTGGTTGTCCCTTAGGGTGGATTGGAAATCCCCAGGCGACGACCCTTGTGCCGGAAGGACTCTAGCAATACGATTAGCATAATCGATACCAATCGATTTCTCCAACCATGTTCCTCCTAATCCTGGTTCCCTTGTCGCAGTAGACTAACCTAAGTCTTGTTCCCACATCTTCACGGCTAAGATCCGAGTGTAAGCAGTGCCGATGGGGATCATTGCGTTGTTGGGACTCCGCATGAAGAAAGACACATTGACGGACACGCATTGCCGGAACGCGGCCAATTTGACGACTTTCGTGTCAAATAAATATTTTTAAGGAAAGAATCAGATTTAAATTTACAATTTTCCGCATTTAATTTTTTTAAATCTGTTTCTTTAGCTTCGGACTAAATTCAATCTACTCAGGTAACTCGCGAACTCATTTTTCACCACTCCTCGACGGGTTTTCGTAAGGTTTGTTTGCGTTGCATGGTAGCAGAGTAACTAGGAGTGCATTTGTTTACTTTTCGCTCAAAGTTTACGTCACTGAGAGGACCTTTATTTCAATTCACTTATTAACTTGCTTTTTATTTAGCGGTGGACGTCCGTGATCTCGGTTAATAGCCTATGTTTCATCGGGAAACATGAGTGTTTCATAGTTCTGTATGCACCCTTTAGACTTTCCCACGCGCCCACCCATCCCACTGCCATTTTAATATTCCTCCCTATATCTTGGAATATCTGCGCTCCCTTTGTGTGTTTTTTTACCTAGCCCTCCCATGCACCCCCGAAATCTTGCCCCCCTCACGCCATCCAATGGAATGAGAACGCGCAGCAACCGATGCGGGGCCACAGACGAACAAATGAAGCGAGAGAGTGCGTTCGCTCAGCCACGCGAGCATCCACCACCAGTGGCGCTGGCGTCGCGTCAGCCTAATCATCCGGACGTGGAAATGTGGAAAAAATAATAACGAACGGAAAAAATGATAAAGGTGAAAGGAAGGGGTGGGGGCGAAAGAGAAATCATGCGAGGTGGAAAACACCCTCACCTCACACACCCTCACACACGCGCGCGCTTGCGTATCCGACACCCTCGACGGCCGCTTTATTAAATCTTCCATTGCATTGATGGGAGACTTTTTTCCGATGGTGCAGCGGTGGGCGGTGATTTCTCCTTCGCTTTTTCATGGCAGGGGCGTGAGAGGTGGAAACAGATTGCTGGAACATGTCCCGGGAGCGATTTTTATAACCCCCGTCCAAAGCTCCATTATGATACATGGATATTAAAATTCCACCTCGGCTTAAAAGAAAACTGTGAACAACCAACTATTTTTGGGTCTCTGATCTGAAATTGGAAGAAATTTAAATGTACGGCCTTTTTCAAACCAATAAAAATGGCAGTTTTGAATGCAAAATTTAGAATTATCGTTCGGCGTAAAGGAAGTGTGATTGGAGACAGAATGTAATCACACTCCACATTTATCAGACATTTACAAAAAGTCGATTAAAAAAATCATTCACGGAGTTCTTAAAAGAAAATATGCATAACAACTAGTTCCCTATATTAAAAGATTAGGAAAACAGCCTCTATCACACTAATTGAAGTATCATTTCCTTTCGGTTTCGCGGAATGCGTTGATTTAACTTGTCGATATTTTTTCTTTCTGATCCCATTCCGTTTTAAGAGATATCCTCAGAGATTAACTCCAGTTAATGGACCAACCCAGAGAGTTGAAAACGAACACCGCGAATGACTTCATAGAGAGACTAGCAAATGGCACCCGTTAAATTTCAGTGTGCATTCCTGTCCATCTCCATAAACTATTAAAACAGTGTTTTACTCTTAAGAGTAGATTTCATTAAAGGAGTTTCGCTCCTGTACCTATATGTCTTGAAAGCATGTTTACGCCTGGTTGCCACTGTCAATGTTTATCGGGAAACTGGGAGAGTAATAGATAAATTGTGATACAAAAATACAAATTACAGAATGAAACGAAGATTTTAGCAAATTTGAACAAAACCATTAAAGAGTGTAGGTAAATTGAAAAGGGCATGTACCGAAATCAATGCCTTTCTTATGGGAGCAAAAATTTTATATTAATGAGCTAAAACAATGCAAAATTATTTCTCTTCAAAGTCCTTCCTTAGTGTAACTATCCCTGACAAATAAATGTGCCCTGAAATCATCGTGGCTTCGGCCGTCATCATAAGCAGTATGCGCTGAGCGTCGATGAGTGGGCGAGTCAGCAAATCGGTACAGGTTACTTTGCATATGAAGAGCTACAAAATTGCATCCCTTTTTTCCACTTACACTATCTTTTAACCGTTGTCTTCTTCCGAGTCCTTAAATGGAATCTCCTCTGTTTCGAAATGAAGACGTATTTTGCGCCTGCTTATTAGCTCACTTGAAATTCTGCACTAGTTGCCGGCACTATTAACGCGAGAGTAGGTATGTCTTTTCGTGGAAGCGGTGGGAGGTGACGAATGGTCTATTTGTGGAGGAATTGCCGGGCGTTATGCAATGGCGACGTGCAAGGGCGGTCCGCGATCTTCCTTTGTTTTCTTCCGCGAGTGGGACGAAGGTGACTCCGCTGCGCCCGCCGTCCGAAAAAAGTTAAGTGCGTGCCGCGCGCGAAGTGGCTGCAGGCTCAAAAGCGAGTGCGGTGGGGGCGATCTTCTTTTTTTTCCCGGAATGTTAAGTTGTGTTCGCGCACGAGCGCGCTGATTGCGTGCGGCAATCCGGTCGTTTGGAGGGAAACGGAATGAAGGAATCTTCTCGACCTTCGCCTCATTTCCACCGCGCCTTTAAATTGCGGCTGCCAACGAAAATGAGATTTAAAGAAGCGGAGGAGATAACGTGCAAACAGCTTCAAAAAAAAAAGTAGCTCACTTCGGGATCGTCCCGCGGTTCACCATGGCGCCACTGTCTACCGTTACGTGAAAACCCAGATTCATGGTAATTGACCCTGGATCTGTCGACCCCCGTGTCATTATAATTAATGTATTCCACCGGTCGATTTTATTTTCCATGGAACAGTCTGCAGGGCGGTCCTTCCATGGACGTCTCTGCGCAATAAGGCCAGCACTTCTTCGCCAATTCCATTCCTCGCACAAAGCATTCTTCTCTCCTTCCCAACGTTCCCTCTGCGGTTATTCTGTTTCCGAAATGAACACATTTAGTGAGCCGTTGGGTATAAAATGAATCGTTCACTCAGTCGTGCATTACTAAAGACAAAAACGATGGCACGTTGGAAATTGACCGCAAATCGCGCGCCACAGGTGGTCAGTCGATGAACTTCTAAACAATCCGTGTATTCTGACATCATTCTAACTATGAGAATAATGCCAGAAATACAGTACATGCAATAAACTCCGCGGTAGTGCCAAAAAAACAATAAAGTTTACGGTATGTGTAATTCTGAAGCGACGGATTTTTTGCCAACTTATGGTGACATTATCACAATAACTCCTAATAAAATGCAGTTTTTCATGTTTTATTTAAATTTTATATTTTAGTTGCTTAAGCGGTGGATAAAATAGATATCGTCAAAGAGCATAAGACAACACGGTATGAGGCTTTAGATCTTCATGGGCGTGTCTTAAAAATAAACATAGAACAATATAGGAAATCAAAAATCGTCCGCAGGCAGATGTGGCGCCGCTCCGAGAGAACCATTATACATTCTTATAACCGCTTTGCCGAAAAACATTTTCGCTAGTTGAGTGATCACACATTAAAATTCTCATTGAGACCGTGCTCTGTTCATCATCTTCGGCAGCCGCCGCGGCGTGGCTCTGCTAGCGAGAGTGTCTTTTTTTCTGTAGGGGAGGGGCGGCGTGTAAGAGGACTCTACATCCGATAGCACCGAAAATATTGGTCGGAAAAATGCTTTCAAGAGATCGCGACCTTCAAGCAAGTTTCCCTCTCGAGAGGAGACGAAACTCGTTTATTTCGGGGGAGCATGTCAAGAGCTAAGAGGAGATATGGCCGGCCGATCCGTCCGCTCAAATCGCAGCAAATAAATATGAATTGGGGCTGACGACAACACAGGCTTCATTTCGTAGAGGGCGTTCGTAGGAAACATAGGCGTAGACTAGACGCCATCTGCTATTCATCTGCAGAAATACAGCGGCAAAGTGCCCTACAAAGATTATCAATATTGAGTTGAGCCGTTCCAATGATGAAGGTCAATATCATTACTGTCCATTTGAAAAAAAATCTCGGTGCATTTAATGAGGAGTCAAACCACTGCTGGCTGAGTTTGTCGAATAGCTGATGGATCGATTTTCTTTAAGTGGTCAAATAGGGCTGCAATCTGTAACTTCTGCGCTATTTTGTGAATCACTCACTCGCGCATAAGTCTGGCTGCACTTGTAGTTCTCCTATGGCTGTTGTTTACTCAGAGGAGAATTCAAAGGTTAATGAAAGGCTTCTGGAGTAGTTATCACAAACAAGCGATAGTGAGCAAACAAACAAGAAAACAAACGAACGAGGCTTTATACCGTAGAACGCTATAGTCTTGCTCGCAAAAAAATTCTTGGCTTGACGTAAGTAGGCGTGGCTATGGAGTTGAGAATTTAAAAAGGCGTACAGAAGATAAAGCACTATTTAAGGCGGCTCTGGTTGACGTGGCATAGCCGTTAGTCGCACAAAACTCAACCTGTTCCAAACTCTGGCCAACAGTAAGGAAGATACAAGCTTGTATCGATGTATAGGAAAAGTGAAAAACAATCTCTCTCAAATCGATTTCAAGCGGTACCTCCCAATTCTTTCTACATTTTATTTAACTATGCATGAAATGTATAGCCTCTTCAAGAAAGATTGTATTACGAAGAATGGAAGATTCTTCTGTGACGTAATTTTTGTTGGAAATTAAATTTCTAGGCTCTCCTTTGTTGCATTCTAGCACAGGAGAAGAATTGTTACTCAGTAGGTTCTTACAGCATTTCATGTGTATCGCTAACTTAGATGAGAACAATAAGATCTCCAAACCCGTTGAAGGGAGTCCACTGGAGACTCAGTCCAGCCGCTCTGGCGCTCTCTAGCAAAGATTCGCAACTCAGTGTTATTTTAAGGTCATTGAGTTCACTTTTTTATTTGGTGTGGAGCTTGTTGCTATTTTACACGAAAAATACTTAACAACACTGTTTTTGTGAAAAATGAAAAAAATGTCGCGACAGTTAGGAGTGGAATGTGTTGGTTTGAATATTCGCACACGGTAGAAATTATTCATTCTGCCGCATACCTTCGGAGGAAGTTGTTGTCAGAAGTTAAAGGAAAAATGAGACAATAAGAACAGGTTGGAGTCTTCTCGGAATACAGGAAGTGAGTTGCCCGGTTAATGTTCTTTGGTGCATTGTGAACGGCGATGCATTGTTAGGACATTGTTTGAGGGTGGACAAGAAAGCGTAGGAGTAAAGGATTCACTGCGAATCACGATTGCGATGCAATGATCGTGTCCCGAATTGACTCGCTATCCAGTAGACAAATCCCTGTTTAGCGGAGGTTATCTCGTGCACTAAGATTGCCGTGTCGAGCCGGAAATATTGTCTCGGTAGTGGTTTTCATTGGTGGCTTTTACACGTTTTTTTTTTAGTTTTGGCGTGTCTATCAGAGATTCTGATTCGAATCACAATTGTGAGAATTGTGGTGGAATGTGCAGCACGTGGAACTAGGCCATATTTATCGTTACTTTTCGGGAACTTATTTAAAATGAGTCATAAGGTCTTCGCACCGTAATTTGATGATTTTTGTTTTAAAAAACTCTTTCCGTTGTACTGAAATTAATTCTTCAACCCATAGAGTAAATAAGACTTAGATCAAAGAAAGATTCCAGCCGTATTACATTAGACTGAGAGGGTGACGTTTGGAAATAATCTAGCTACATTACATTACGCCTCCAGCCCTGGGCATAAAATAATGTTTAACGCTGCACGGGTATTGGCGAAGACGGAAGAATATCATCCGCGTCTTATACGTGAATCCGTCGAGATAGCGAAAAGGCCAAACAACTTCAACAGGGAGGATGGATATAACCTCAGCCGCATATGGAGAGGGTTCCTGGCCCAATCTAATGACCAACGACTATCGCCTTTCGTGAAAATTCAAAATCGGGTCAACAATGGGTTAACGAAACATATATATAAGCTCGGGACGAGAACGGTTTCCCTGCCATTCTCTTGAAAACGCTCCCAGTAGGAGGAGTGAAACGTCGAGTAAGAAAATGTTACCTACGCGGCAATTCCCGAAAACAACCACCAAAATTGATAAAAGAAGCTGTGATAATCATCATACGAAAATCTTGCTATGTTTTATGTAGCAGGAGGGTGGAGTGGAACATTGTATGGATCGTCTAATGTAGTATTTGAACAACGTTTCCCATGGTTACATTACCGGTTTCTAATTTTCTCTTGCCATTTAGGCTGTGATGTCAGCAATCATTATCGTAACTTGGGTAATTTATGCTCGTGGAGAATATGGGCTCGCCGTTTCAAACTGCGTGCCGTGGAAGAGCACCTATGAGCCGATAACTGACGTTTATTTCTGAAAGCGATGAGGAGATTACTTTTGATAGTTACGCGTATAGAATGTTAATGATCAAAGGTGAAAAAGGTAATTGAAATGCAATCATTCCCAATAACTCGGTTACTTTTACTCCATTGGTCCGCAGCTCTTGACCTGTGGCGTGAAGCAACTTCCTATGGTCCATAATTTTCGGGGTCACCACACCAGGGGGCCTGACTGAGTTAAAGTCGAACCATGGCAAGAGCACGCAAAAATGTGTTGTGCACTGCATCATACGCGGATTACCTTCTACTTGCCATAGTTTGATAATTTTCAGTGTAGTCCGTGTAGGCGTCTGCTGATCTGAAATAGGTCTTTGGAAATAATATTCTTTCACTAATGATAGTACAGTGAGTTCGCATATTCAACACTATGGCATTTTTCTGATTAATTAGTTTGGAAATTTGAGTAATTAGATTCTGGCGAGGGAAAAACTTGAGAAACGCAGAATAAAAATGAAAGTGTTAGTTGAGTAAGCGGATGATTGCTGCGTTTGAGAGGCGTGGTTCATGTTTTGTTTTGTCTTCGTTCTGGTAAAAATAGAGGAATAAAGAAGAAGATGAGGTCATTGGCGTAACATTTGGATGACCTCAAGGTCAAGAGGCCTAAGTTAGCAACGAAGAAGGCTGCGGAAACAAGTGCTGTATCGTTGCTGCAGTAGTAGCAAGTCAGAGATAAGTTTAATAATTTTACCATGATTTGGCGATTTGTAATAATACCAATTGTCTAAGCAAAAACTGCTTACATTTCAAATTTTCTTTTAAGTTGAATGCCGACAATAATATCCAGCACTCACGGAACAAATAAATTTTATTTCACAATGTTGGTAATCTCTTGCAATATTCTACTTAGTCTCCGAGTAGCATGAGGCAAGGAGAATAATATGTATCGGATTGCAAATGAAGGAAAAGTCAGGGAAATGGAAAATAGAAAGTTGGTGCATGGACCCTGTGTTCTTGTTACTATTGATGCGAACCACACATGTCCTGGCTGAAGCCTTCGCTCAACTACGAGACAGGAACTTTCAACCGAGAGATCCGACCATAGGCATTACGCCTTGTTTGGTTCTTACGTCGCTGGCAGAGGAGTGGGAAATGAATAAAGAAGGTGAAAGGAAGTATTCTCACGAGGTCTCTCCTCCAGCCGCTGCGCTGGCTCCATCTACTCCACTCCAATGCTTACTTAAACTTCTCCTTTTGGCCACCTTCTCGCTTTGGCGCGCTCGGCAGGTGAACGACGCCCGACGACAATGAACGGGACAAAAAACGATAATGCTGCACCCATTTCCATGCCTCTTTCACTCCCACGCCAAACACACCCCCCTCCCCCCCTTCTCTCTCTCTCGCAGCCAATGGCCCATTCCTTCTTCCCCCTTTGCCGTACACATGGCTACACTCGAACTGCCGTGCTGAGAACGAAAGGGAAACAAACATGGGAGAATGTGTAACTTCTATGGCGATGTTCTAATAAATATATCATGGAATTTATTTTGACCGTTAAATATATTGATCACGTAACTCATTTTATCTGGACTCTCCAGTTTTTTCCGTAAGTTAGACACAGTATGCCTCGTCACATCTTCACGAAAGTGTATTCGAGCACCACACAAATTTCCAAAGATCACAGTTCAAGTCCTATAAACCATTAGTAATTAATAGTGGTGACTCATATGGATAACTTGAGCAGAACGCAGGAAAACACCGAAACAATTGCTCTGGCAATGAGAGTGTGTGGTTGCGAGGCGACTCAGCGGCTGTGGGCGTAAGTGCGTCACGACTGAGTGAGACGAAGTGCGTGCGATGGATGGAGGGTGGTGCACGCCGAGGGAGATGCTCGCTCTTCCGCGCCATCAGCACACTGACATGTGCAACTCTTAATATTCGAGGGCGGTGCTCAGGATGTGTTTCTTCCGACGATGCGCGGTTTTACTTCACAACCGATCACTCTTTGTTAAAATCTTGTCGGAAATATGTTGTTTAAGGTCGTATTCATCTAATCATCGTATTTGTTTCGTTTTGAATTCGTTGTATGGATACAATCCCAGGATTGATGCACTGCAGTACTCCATTCATCCTCCACCAATAGCAATTCCTTTCCATCTCTCTCTCCTTTTCATTTCCCTCCAACTTCCTCACTTGCCCGAATTCCTCTCTAGGCCTTCATTGAAATATGGGCCGGAGTGTTGGCTTCCTACCCCAAGGGCCTGAATTCAAATCCCGGCGGTGGCGCAGGTGTTTCAGAGGCTGCCCGATCCATGCTGGAGTGTATTGTGGAGGGCACTCCGTCCGTTAAGCCTTGGCCCCCTGGGTGCCCTTCGTAAAGAACACGCTTATGTCGACGCCGGGTGTCTCTCCTCTCTTGCACTTGCCGCAGAGGACATCAGTTTTATCTCCAAATACGCCTCCTCTCGTATTCGATACATTATTTGTACGTGACAAGTGTCATCGATTAATCGCGAATCGACCTTTATCGATAGAAACACACTCATCCTTCATTTACAAAATAAAATATGCTACATTGTACGATTCAAAAAACTTAGATAAATCGACCCGGGCCATGGATCTCCGGCTTTCCCGGCGAATCGGTTGCAGGTAGAGTTCCTGGTTGTCTGTTGGTTTTGTCAATGGAGTTGACCCCCTCCGTGGGCGTGATCAGCGTATTTCACCCTGAAGACGATGGCGGTCTACTCCCCAAAAACGTTGGAAGAGCCTTTAACGCGCTGGGAAGCCGAAAAACTCTTCCGGCGTTCCGGGTAATCATAGGTGTGTCTTCAAGAATGGCTGTCGGGTTGTGAAAGTTTTGCTGAATCGTTGCTGCTGTTCGTCATCCGTTCCCCAAGTGATATCCCCCCCCCCTCATTGTTCACCTACCACGGGGGCCACTCCACCTGATGCAACTATGCATCTGTGTGTGCATGCTTTGCTGCCGCCGCGAGAGTATTGCCCGCGCCTGGAGCCTATGCATCCCACAACGCACGGGCGATCGCAATGCAGCCGCGCTTCCCCAAATGGGAATTTCTACGTCTGCTCAATGCCCCGAGAAATATTTCACGCGATGCGAGTGTAAATCCATATGAATCTAACTTTTTGGTGTCTCCTGAGTTCGTAGGCGGCCTAAATGCACTGGCGTAAGCCCACTGCAGGGTCGGCATGCTCTTTGTCCTCCGCGTGGATGAGGGTGGAAGGGTCTTTGGCGTTAGCCTGCCCTTAAAAACAGGCGCCAAGGCGACGACGGCCCATCCGATGGTCGGAGCGCTGCACTTGCAGTGTCCCACACGAGGCAGAAATTGGGAGATCTCTGAGAAACAGCTCCACCGTCGGGATTTGAACGCGGACCCTCAGGGTGGAAATCGAAAGCACTCTCCACCGCACCAACCCCTTTTTTTCTCCCCTTATGAATTCTCCGTAAATTTCCCGTAGTTTAGAAGTCGTGTGCAGCGTGGTGGTGACTTCATCGGTATGCTCGCCATGTGTTGGCTGGGCCAATCCCAAAAAAGCAAGCGTGGAGGGGGAGGGGAGACTTGCCATCATCATTGCCGACCTTGGGATTCTTGGCCCTGCCCACTCCATCCACAAAGGCACACTCACTCAGCGAGCGCTCAACAGAGGGCGACACTCTCGCTCGGCCAAGTGCTCCTTCCATCTATGTCGCTAGCCACCCACGGCAAGTGGCCTTCTCCTCCCTCTAGCGACCTCTCATCGCTGACCATTCCTCTATTTGCGCTTTGTTTTCCTTTGTATGGCCTTTTCGTGTGTTTGAGAGAGAGAGAGAGAGAGGAAAAGTACAATCTGATCTCGAATGTGTCGTGTGTGCATGTGTCGTCAACAAAATCGTTCGTATCTCTCCAATGCATTTGCGCTTTTTGTGCCGAAGAAAGGATCGAGTCCACGACAATTTCCGGGAAATATTTTGAGAAGTCACCGAATATTTCGAATAATATCCGGTACTGTATTTTAATATTATTTTTATTCGTTCTGCGTAGCCTTCATTTTGTTATATAATCCTTCGTCAAATTGTTCTCATAATTCTAACGGAGCATGCTATTTTTTAGCATTCTCATGCGGTAAAATATTCGAAGTAATATGGTAGGATGCCTAGTTTTATGAATTTCAGCCTTTTTAGCGGCACTTCCGATTGGCATGATAAATACTCGCAGTGTTCTGACCGATAGCCATTTTGATGGAAGGCTACTCTTGAGTCTCTGTACCACTGCAACCAGAGGCGGATACAGAAAACACTCAAGGGGGGGGGGGCGCAAAAGATATATTGAGTTGCTTTTACTTTTATCGCGATAAAAAGTAATCAAGTCACAGGCAGAGTAAAATAAAATTTTAATTGAGGTAATTATACACATATATAATACAATGCCATCTTATGATGTAAAATAGCCATAATTCTGGTTCTGCAATGCTTGGCAATACGGCCGGACCCCTCAAGGGAGGGGCGCGCGCCCCCCACCTGTATCCGCCACTGACTGCAACTTTCTTTCGTCCAAGCAAAGAGTGCTCTAAAGTCTTCAGCACGAATATTGCATCATTGGATTCTGAAGTCGGTCGCCAGAAGTTGTTGTCGCCCCGCGCGCATTATTGCCATATTTTCAAAGTCGCCACTGGCGGCGCTGACCTCCAGACCGCGGTCCGGCAATATCTCCAACTGGCGGGAAATATACGGCATGAATTATGCACTCTACCAGTCAATCATATAACCGCGCAATTTTGGTAGCCTTGAGTGTGGCGAATGAAGAAGTCCTTCCTGAGAAACTGACGTTTCAGAAGCGATATCGATAGTATATTGATGAGTATATAGCTGGGTTCCTTCTGCAATTTTAAATGATAAAAATGGGTGTGTAAATGCTTGAAATCTGAAATGAGTGCAGTCTCAAGGGCAATATTTTTTCATTGCTTTGCACACATTTGTCATTGCTACTCACACTTCATCGAGTCCCCACCCCTTCCCTATGGCGCCACCTCCACTTGGTTTCCTTAAAATTCCATTTGCTCACCTCTCCTTTACGCTACAATAAACCCTATCATTTTATACCCTGGCTTTCAAATCCTCTCATCTCATCTGTCCCGTAAAGAGACAAAAACACAGCGCCTGCCGTGTGGTGGGCCAAGTCGCGTGTTACGGAGATGTCGGTCGTCGTTCACCATTCACTTGAGTGAGTCAGTCGCGAACGTCTGATCATCGGTCACTATCTGCTTCGGTTACCACTGTGTCCATGACGACGGTATCGGTCACGTCGGGTGTCAACGACCGGCATTGTTCAAAGTCACTTCATTTTTTGATCGTATTATGGTTTAAATAATAATGGTTGCAGGAAATCTTATTGGCTAGAAAATCGACCCCACTGCGATTGCGGACGACCGATCGTCGGTTGTGAATGATCGACAACGGTTATCGATCGCAAGTGACTGACGTACGGCTTCGGTCGCGAACAGCCTAAAAGATGGCATTGAATGGAAAAGAATTGATCTCGTGCATGGATAGATCGTGCAGAAGATCTCGATCACGCAAGTATCGATCGCTCAAGACCGACTCATCACCACGCCTGATATTGGCGAAACCGCAACCCATCTCTTCACCACTACGAAAAGTATGGCTCCTTATAATATCGTTGCAATTTTCCTCTGAATCTTCCATTTTTTGTTCATTTTTATATATGGCATGAGTTTCGCGTCCAAATTTTCTGGTATTTGGATTACGATTTAAAACCATGTGTTTTTTGCATCAAGTACCCATTCAATGATTTCAATCAGCAAAGATGATTAGAAAAAAATACGATAAGGTTTTCCAACTTAATAATAATTACTCATGACTTCTGTTTTTATTGTGCATAGATTTAAAGCTAGTAGGAACCAGAGGTACTGCCATTTTTTCTACCAGCTTCAAAGCGATAATACTTCATTGTTATACTTTTTTCATCTTTAATCCATATGCGATCCATATTTTCTTGTTTTTTAGATATGGTCGACAAAGTTTCTCTTACTTTCACCGGACTAATTGCGGACAGACTCCAGTTCAACTTCACCTTTTTAATTTTTATAAGTTATAATCTTTGCCGTTGCCAAAACATGCTAACTTGCGGTAATTTTTACTCCTTAGATATCTGTCTCCTTGAATTTTCACAAAACCTTAAACTGTAGGGCTCGGGTGGACTAATTGGAGTTATATAATCCAATTTTGCACAAATTTTGGATGTAAGACCCTAATATGAGTAGACAACTTTCCTCCCCGGGGCAAATTTGATCCCGAAAAAGAGTGATTACGTTCGGCCCGCCGTAGAAGGCACGCCGCCGTGTCTCGCTCGCCCTCTCGCTATGCCTTCGAAATTTGTGGAGCCGTGCGTAAACACTGGGATGTTTACGATCGTCATTAGCATCCACGGGCAGTGCGTGAGAAATATATGGTATAATCCCTCGAGAGTAATTGGATGTGCGCTGTGCCTTAAGCCTCGCTTTCCCAATCTTAATGAACATTTAAATCAAACAGATTATTGCCCACCCCCACCCCTCCACTGGCTTGGCGTAGGCTTCTGTTTGTCCCAGCGATGCAGGTGCCAGGCAAACTGCCTCTCCGAGCAATTAAGTATGTATCTTGGTTACTACTAAATAGATAGTACGTTTTTCATAGGCGAACCGAAATGTGGCGATGGGATGATAGAATACGTCACGGGGATACGTCGAATTAAAAGCATTGGAATCAATGGCGAATGATTCGAAATGCATTGATTTGTAAATAAATAACCTCATTCAACATTTTATCCTTGCAACCCGGTCCTCTATCGATTTCCTTTCGGGTTTCAATGACTGGGCAGAGGTACCGTGCACTTCGCATGGGAGCAGTTCCAAAGCCAGGCTCCAAAAACCACCGACTCGTTCTCATACTAACTGTGGGAAAACGGGCGGGAATCTATGGATAGGAAAGTGCGTGCATTTCGAGTGACAAACCAAAGATCCCAATACTTTACAAATCGCTATCAAATCCCATTTACCAATATAAGTTGAGAAAAATGAACTTTTAATGTCGATCGACTTCCCATGTAGATATTCAAGTGGAGCACAACTCTATTGCTATCCCATTCTCCAAGACGGTTCCTTGGCTTAACATGAGGATAACAACATTTTATTTTTTACCGTTATGTACGCGGATAAAGAGATGATTAAGTGCTATTCGAGAGAGAAATGAAGCTCGGGTGTTCTGAATACTACTCAAGTGCGACAGAATTTATTTTTTTTTTTTTTTGAGTTATTGGAACCTGACTTTAACTCTCAAAATTGTCACAGATCCCTTTTTTAATTTTTCCACTAAGTATTGTAGGGAAATATTCAGAACTTAAGTTTGCAGAAGATTCTCAGTCGATCACATTTTTCCATTTAAAGGCGCCACGTGTGAAAAAATATTTTTTAACAAAGATTACATTAACAATGGGGAACTTGCATGATTTTTTTTTATTTCATAGGCGGACAGAAAATTATTTTCTGAATACAACAAAGAAAACCGCATGTAAATCTGAGTTTTCCTTCGCGAGATATTTAATGATAAATATAACGAATTTTAAAGCGCGCCTGAAATTCCCTCACCCCCCAAGCCACTGCCGACGATGACGTCATAGGTGCCTAAACATCACACGAAGCGATTGTCATAGTTTGTAACAGTTGCCAGAAGTTTTGAGAGCTTCGTCTGTGAGACGTGTTGGTTATTTTCAATTTTAAGCAAAATATCCAACGATAGAGTCTAGGAAGTCCTCATATTTTGTATTATTTATAATATTGATATCTGAGTAGGGGCATAAAATATAAAACTGGAGCAGTTAAACCAAAAATTTTATAATGCTTAAATGACATCGATGGATGAGCCACGGCCGTTGGAGGGGGATACGCTATTTGCAAGTTGATGTTATCGACGGCACCTCATTCATTTATATAATTAGAACAATTTTGATGTTTTCTAATGCCCGATATGCTTTTATATACAATATCTTAATTTCTTCGTTGGTACTGGAAAATTCGTAGTTTAGGACTGCCTGTGCTTCTATTCTGAGGTGAATTCCAGTCAATGCAACTTTTGCTCGCTGCTTGGAGATTTCTGCGGACATCTTTTGTGCCAAAATAGTCTAATTTTCAACGTCGCAACTCCCGCTAATATACTGCTAACAGTCACAACGCCAGTGGTTGTAAAGGCTGTTTTACACGGTACAATGAATTGCGCAATCTTACGTACGTGCAAAGGGGCAATCAAAATTGCGTCGTGTAAAGCGGTAAATTGCTAGAACATATGCGAGAATGCGTGGATGCGAGACGGCAAAATAGCCCCTGTTCTAATTTTGTTCATGCATTCGCGCAATTCCACGCCATTTTAGAAATTAATGCAGCTCTAACCTGCGCAATTCAGTGCCTCGTGTAAAACGGCCTTAATGCGCAAAGTTTGACTATGTTGAAAATATCGGCCATGAGTTTTAATTATCACTGTTCCATCGTAATTGGTTTGTAAAAAGAGCTGTCGATAAATGTCTAACAGTAATGTAAAAATTGTCAGTGGCGTGTTCACCTCCGTTTTTCACCGTAGATATGACATTTCACGATCAAGCTATCAAGATCATGCAGTCGTCTTGATCATCATGTGTAAATTTTTTCTATTATATCAACCGTATCAACGAATAGAAGTGAGAAAAGTCACCTTTACCACTTGCGAGGGCTAATTTAAGGATTTAAATCATTGAATGAAGAGTTGTTTTCATCATAACGAACTCTGTTATTTTAAATTGGACGTGGCAAATATAAGAATGGTTGTGACTTCCTGTTTTTTTTTATTATTGTATTTGCCTGATTCCCACTTTATGTTTATGGTGTGTTCTAGCATATTGTTTCTGGATTTACTTATATTATTGAAATACGTTGTAGCTTGTGTGTATGTGTTGGCAGCGGAACCGATTCGCGATCTTGCATGTGGATTGTGTCCAGACTGTTTTGCTGTGAATTCGTATTCGTGAAACCAATGAAATAGTGAAATTCTGTCACATTTTCATGAAATAAAAGTTTATTTTAACAATAAGTGCATATCTCGTGTTTCCTTAACAGTCCATTGCTTTTCATAGTTAACTGCCTAAAAGTTATTTTTCATAATTAAAGAAAGTGATATTTTTGTGCTCTCTGAATTGGCATTAGCTTTCCAAACCCCGCTACTTACTTGGAAAGAATGCAGAGCAACATATTATATGTTTTTCTCAGGAGTTAAGTGTTTTTCATCTGTGATTAAGGCTCTCTAGCTAAGTATTCGCGATGAATTTTCAGCAGGAAGAAAATCGAACCACCGTAGGACGGATAGGACTATCTTCTCCGTTAATACGGCGTTGCCAAATTCAATAGTATGGCTCGTAAGCTTACGATCGTTATCCTCCAATGTTACTAGTGTCTTTTACGTCTCGACTTTCCGCCGACACATATCATTAATTTGTCGTAGAAAATTCCATTAGGGTCGAGGGTCGTTCGAATAGTAGGTACATCAATATCACATGCACTATTCGAACGGGCGGCTGCGTTAACGTCCATTTTTCTGATAACTGAAACATGCGAGGGGTGTAAAACGCTTGTACTTCATCATCAGCGGTCAACTCAGAGAAATTTTTCTCGATTTTAAAGTCAATTTTTTTTCTTTTGATGGTGAATGGAGAAACTTTTGGTAATTTTGCGAGCTTATATATCCATTTTACCGGTTGAAAATAGTTTTTATAGCAGTCGACGACCCATGCAAGCTCCCCACTAGTGGGAATTCTGTATTTGCGTTGAGCCGCTTATCCTCCTAATGGTGGACCGTCTTGCAATCTGAGAGTAAGGAAGGAAGGAGAGAGTAAGAGAGAGGGTGGGTGACGTCCCTACATTGGTTCCAACATACCTCAAGCGTCTCAATGGGTACTGTTTCTCGTGACTTGGGTGCGATTAGTGGAATGGTGCACTACTGCCGTGCATTATGGTGCCAAGAAACATCATTCAAGGGAAGCTCAGTGACCTTCAATTGATAATTTAGGGTAAAATATTTTATTCTATGGTATTTCGTTCTCAATCGTACCTAATTTTCCCTCCTCATTTATGTATCAGAGATAATAGATCAAGTTAGCCCTCGTTAATCGTAATTAAGTTTGCTTCTCGTCAAAATATATGTTTATGTACCTTTAATCAATATTATGTAGCTATCGACGAATGCAGTTTCATCAATTATAGCTTCTCTAAGGCTCCTCATCTGAGAAAACAAAAGGTTCCATTCCGTAAATATCCCGCATCACCATGTAGGTACGTACGTATGATGGCTACAAGTTTTCACTAAAGAGGGTGCCACCAGTCCTCTGCTAATCCTTTCTCGTGAGGTTGAAATGGTCGAGTGCACTTAATTTTGCTCGCGGAATAAAGTCTCGGGAATTATAATGGGATCGCGTGGGAATGTCTTCATTTTGGCATTCCTTATTAAAAAGGAAAGGGACGAACAGCAGGGGGAGGGGGGGTCGCATTATGCAGCTGGCCTGGCCTTCTCGTGCCCGCGTGATATATTGTATTTAATTTTGATTTCCGTCGTCGGTAAAACCTTAAAATCTCACTCTCACTTTCTCCTTCACCAACGCCATCTTTCTTCCTCCCGCGCACTACCTCATATTGCCGTCGTTGGTGTTGAATTATGCCGCCAGGGCCCGCTGTTTCTCCGCTTCGGGGTCATTTCTTTCCCTTTTATGTCTCCCGCGGTGTGTTTTTTTTTTCCTCTCCCGTCTGACAACATCCTTTTAGCTTTTCAACATTTATGCCGAGAAAATGGTGGAAGAAAAATGAGGGCATCAGGAACGAAAGAAATAGAGCATATTATTTTGTTTGAACGGAGCCTCCAAGACGTGCGGGTCGGAACTTGCGAATTTCGACTGACGTCTGTTTTTAAAATCAGCAGGCCTATTTTTGTGAACATAGTTATGGGGATGCTATTAAAATTTTCTATTTTAACTTCATTTGGGCTGCTAATGCTTGGTTACTACCGTAAGTTTCTAAGTAATAACCATCGGAATTATCAAGTAATCGTCTCTGATGTGTCATGAAGATGTTAGTGATTTTATCCAATACATAAGCACGTCGTTTAAAGGAACACCGCGATCGGTATGTTAACATGATTTAGGACATGATGGCCTGATAACCCGCATGAAACAATTATAGCGCATTCTATAATACTTTGATATTTAAAAGAAGATAATGCGAATAATCCGTGCAAATATATGTAATTTTCTAGTTTATCGACCTCTGCCAGAAGAATATTGCAGGATTCAACGAAAATCCTTATCTTTCTCAGGGTGGTAACTGCCTTTTTCTTTCCGCCTTGTGAAATAAAAATTCTTTCCGTATTTCCTCTGTTCTTTCATCTAATTTGCCATTAATACATATGCTCCGATTGTAAGTCTTAATGTATTGCTACCGAACTTCAATGCTTATATTGCCAGATGTAAGGATACTCCTCTTCTCGAGGAATTCTTTCGCCGCTTGGGATATTCAACTGATAACTATTTCGTTCTTGCTTCGTCCATCGTAAGTCACCGTTAATTTGATAACCGGAAATGTATTTTCAAAAGTATAAAAATTTTCCTGAAGTTGGGAGCTAAAATTTTGTTTTTTTCTTTGCTGACGGAGCTGAAGCAGGCAGTACAATTTCGTTTCACCCCATGGGAGACTGCAAGAGTGAGCTCGCAGCGGGAGCCAATGGAACTATGGAACTACTCGAAGCAGGGAGAAAGGAATGACGATGCTTTGGGTAGCGAGGCCGAACGAACGGTTGCCTTAGACTGTTCGCAAAGACGTCGAGACATGTTGTGATATGGAGCGTGGCCTTTTGTGATGCAGAAACATGGGCGCAGGGAAAAGAGGATGAAAGGAGAGGGCGCGTTTGAATTATGAAGAGCGCAGCGCGTTTGAGGGAAAGAAAGTAAGCGATATAAATGGCCGTATTTCGACCGCTTTAAAAAAATCTCCATATTGAGTCAAGAGTCGAGTCAATGAAGCTTTTCTCCTCCGGGCTCTTGGAAACTAAACCGATTGACTTGAAATGGCCAGAGAATTAACAAAAAATTAGCCATGCGCTGATTGACGTTCCCACGCTGTCTCCACCCCTTTTTCGGAGGTGGACATTTTCTCTCCTTAAAATAACCGAAAATAATCCGGTGGAAGGCCAATTTTAAGACACATATGTTTCATGGAGTTTTTTCATAAATCAACACGTTTTACGGTCTTCAGGACAGCTAATTAGACATTTTCAAGGGAAATACGTTTCCAAACAGTTTTTCACGAATAACTAAAGAACTAAGCAAAATACCTTTTTATGGAATTGTTGAAATGGGCGGTGGGAAGCAAGATATGTTTTGTGGAAGGGTTGGCGATTATTCGAATCGATTCGCGAATCGGCGTCAAACAAGTGAGCGCATACAAGTACAATTGCTGTTGGTGGTTTCTGGCGTTACTTTATGGAATTTACTTAACATTTTGGATGAAAAAATTAAACTTTGTTTTTCAACAGAACGCTTTTCTTAAGACTCTTTGCGTTAATAAAATAATTATTTGGAAAAACAAGTTTGTTTTTTTTCATGTTTTCATCCAAAATGTTAAGGAAAATTGTGTTCACATTCTTTAACTTCAATCACCACGTGGTGAAAACTCAATGCTGCCAAACTCCTCTGTAAAAACACTTCAGCTTTTATGTAGCTCATTAATTAAATAGATTTAATATACTGTATATTTCCCTACAATGACATTTCATCCATTGAGATTTAATATAGCCTTGAAATATTTTTTTTATATTTCGCTCCGAAAGAAAAACTCCTCCCTCGATCGGAATCCCTGGACTGCTCCCAACGTTGCGTGAATAAATGAAAAACACTTCCTCTTTCCTTGAAAATTGGACAATTATCGAGTTTATTTAACCCATTTTTTGCAGATGCCTGAAATTCATTGGCTTATTAACGTATTTATCAAGAAATATTTATTAATAACCCCAGACTTTACCTAAGATGTGGACTGAGTATTCTGGTCTTGTGATACGACTTACCATTTAGTGACGCAGCCGTTGTGTAAACAATCAGACTGACGTTAATGAAAAAATGCCTATTCTCCATAAACAAATGAAATACAAACGTAAAATCAATGCTGTGCGCATTTTGTACGAATATTGAGAAAAAATCGCTAATTTTAAGATGCGTTTACGCAACGATGGGGAGAAATGGACTGAAGAAATCACGGGTGCACTCCATAAATCGTCATTAGATCACAAATTAAAAACTAGAATAGATTTATTTTAAAGGAGTTTCCACCACGATCTTGTGCCTTAAATGTACAACTTATTATAATATTAAAAAATAGAGATGTTGCTGATACAGCATTCCTAGGTTCGTTGACGTTTCGAACGTTCGTTACATCCGTTGACGTTAAGATTTCATGATCTGTTTATCGCAATTTACCTTGTTCCATCCCAAAAATGGACGCTAAAATTTTTTAAATTCAACTTTTTTTTAAATTCAACTTTCATTTGATTTTTACCATGTCTAGCAATACTTTTTACGTCCATTTCCATCATAAAGTCTGACGACAAGTTCCAAATTAATACAAATCTCTTTCAAACTACGTATTTTGACTCATTTATTAAATAATTACTCAAAAATTATCGGGGACATGTTACTCAATTCGTTTCAATCGAAATTTTTATTTTTATATGCTCCTTCTTTTAGGCCAATATTCAAAAGCTTTTTTACGGGAAAGCTTTTTTAGTGGAAAAATTCTGATTCTTGAATATGATATCCATTAAAACAAATTCCGATCGATTGAGCACGAGGTTTCGTTTTCAAATTTCCTGTGATGTGCACTTTTTGAAGCGAAATTCACGAATTCCTATAGTTTTCTTCGACTCATGAATTTCGACTGTATTTTGTTGTCAGTCATTCACTATTACTTATCTCAATTCTTCCCTTCACATTTGTAACGGACGACCTTACTTACCTTGTTCAAGTGACCCTTTTGGCTTTTGATGGAAGCGTGGTTAACGTCGTTAGGTATTCATCGTATTGAATGCAGCATTAATTCATTATAATAATTTCTCAAACTAAAAGTGTGTGGCAGAGGGCTGTTATAGTTCTGCGAAGGTGTCCAGTCCACTGCAACCATTCTCTATGAAAGACCTTAAGCTGTGAAATTTTTTTTCACTAATACTAATTTATATTGATTATTTTTCTATAAATCGGCCTTAATTTAGGTAATCAAAGTTGACTCTTATACTAAGAGTTATCAAGAATTCATCCGAACGGAGCACTTAAAGTTCAATTTTTAAATCCATAAGTTAATGATGGCGTTTAGAAAATAAATTAGCGCGCAACCTGTGTTATAATGGCGGAAATTAGCGTGAGCTTAGCGTCTTTTTTAAATTAAGGGAAAAAATTAGCGTGAATATTCGGAACGTCGAAGTAATGTTTTTGTGCGCTTTTCAAGCGTGTTTTGTTGGTTATGACCGTGAATCGAGGAATAAGGCTCGGAATCAGAATGAAAAAAGACGTGGGTATAGTTACACGGAATTGATAATTAAACTCAACTCAATTCCAATATTTCCTAGGGTGTGGCAGAGGGCTGTTATAGTTGTGCAAAGGCGTTCAGCCCACTACAATCATTTTCTTTGAAATACCTTAACCTGTGAAATATATTTTTTCGTTAATTCTAATTTATATTGATAATTTTTCTGTAAATCGCCCTTAATTTAAACTCTGCGTGAGGCTGAGACCTGAGCCACCGAGGCAGAGTAGAGAGACTCACTCGTTTGAGTCGCAGTCCGGAGCGGGAGCGACTCAAAGAGACATCGCGAGGCGAAAATATTGAGCCTCGGAATTATTTTTTAAAATCCCTCTTTTTTTCTGGAAAGATATCTTTTTCGGTCGCTCGCTAAACGCTCATAAAAAGTCTTACGAGGACGTTTTAAGTCCGTGCGGAGGATTGAATACATTGTGCACGCGCGTGTTTTTCTGATTCGCATGCAAAGCGACCGTGTCGTGACGATTTGCATCGTGGTTTCTTCCGAACACCCGATTTATGAAGAAGCAACGTCGCATGCTAACTACCTTTTTATAAAAAAAGAAATCCGTCGTTTAAGGAGGCCATTTCACCTTTGAAGCTCGGGCGACGGTGGTGAATCATCGTAAAACTAAGTCAGTGCATTAAATTACAAAAATTATACTCAGGCTTGCGCCGAATCTTCGAAGCTGTAAACTTTATGGATAGCTGGGTCCAATCATCTCGTGTATGAGACAACGTGTCCTGACTGGCAGACTGATTCGTTCACACGCAACCAGGATTGGTCTGGCCATGTCCGAATGAGGTGCAAGAGTAGAGTGAAGAGGATCAAATGGATCGACCGAGTGAGTTATGAGTCCTAAGAAGAGCGATGGAGGATAGAAGCCTCGTGAAGACATGAAACAAACTAAGGTACATCGGCCATATGTTGGGGCATGATA
Source organism: Ischnura elegans (assembly GCF_921293095.1). Lineage (NCBI taxonomy): Eukaryota > Metazoa > Arthropoda > Insecta > Odonata > Coenagrionidae > Ischnura > Ischnura elegans. The sequence goes on from NC_060253.1 coordinate 112,711,999, forward strand.
TGTGGAGGCCTGATGAAGACATGTATGTGATAAAAACGGAAAAGGAAGACCCGAATGAAATGTTTGGAGTAGGCCAAGAAGGATGTGAAAGAGAATAAATAAGCGGGTGTGAAAAGATTTGCGGAGAATTGAGTGGATAGTTATAACGAACCACTCATCGAATTTTAGACTAGAGATGATGACGTATTCACTAAACGTTGCAAGAGTGGAAACTAAGCAGATATGACTTTGTATTTTACTTAGTATTTCTGCGTGCGGAGAACAGTACAAATTTTGTGGAAGTTGGTTGAATACGAAATCACTACCTCTCCATTTACATCCATGAGTATAAAGTTTGCGGGTGAGCTGCCCGCTAACCCAACTTACGCCGTGCGCACGAATTTTGATGAAGTTGCGAGGCAATATCGAATCTCATATTCAATGAATTGCTGCTAATTAATCATCGGACTCGTGACTTGTGCTGCAGTCGTCTCGACGACTGAGTCTCGCCCCTTGAAGATAACCGCGACGGGGCAAGAAATGCGCTCGCTAAACTTGTCATAATGGCGAGGAATGCGAGTGAAATACCTACTGGAGTGTTGTGGCTGCCATGTTCCCTCGTCTTATTCGTCGTCTTCTCCTCCAAGCGTGCGGTCTGCCCGTAAACGACTCAGGAAACGAGTAATGTCGACTTGCTCGGTTCATGCCAACAATCAACTCTCTGATATTATGTCGTTGATACAACGTGCGCAACAATAGGGCTAGCCACGAGGAAACCTCATGTAGGCGATACACAAGAGTTCGCCCTCAGTGACTGCAGGTTCATTTTATTAATACATCAACGAGAGGTAACCAAAGTTGACTTTCAATGTGTGGCAAGGATTGAAATGTATATTTACAATTATTGCAGCATAGTTTGTTTTTTTACAGTTGGTGTAGGCAAAGAGTGCAGATTCGGTTTTGTACATGTTTTGAACGCCTATTTACGCCTGGTTGCTACGGTTGATTTCTATTGATGAAATGAAAGAAAAATGAATAAATTTGGACCTAAAATTCACAAAAGTTGGAAGAAAAGAAATCGCAGAGCACATTTGAACATGATGATAAATAAAGTATTCTATTTTACCCGCGATGACGTTAAGTTTTACCTAATATTTTGATTGAAAGTAACTTCAAAAACGCGAAAAAGTCTACTCGGAAATCTTCTATTCTTGAGGGAGTCATAAAATTAATATTAATGAGGTAAAATGGCCCCAAAAAATTGCTCTCGCAAAAATTCTGTTTTATTGTTACACGCCTATAAATAACACCTGGAATAATTCCTTAATATATCAACTGGCGTATTTTGTTTTTGTTTGGGCTGTTGATGAGTGAGTGAACCCGTCAGTCTGAGAGGACACGTTGTTTTGATGACATACTCAATGCACCACTGTTTTCAACAATTCGCCGGAAATATTTTTTTTAAATTTATATTTACGGGTATCATTTATGGATCATCTCATCTAAATCCTCATTATATTATATAAAAAATAACTCGCTAAAATACGACAATACTATGATTTTATAATACACAATTACGTCACAAACTTATCCATTTTGTTTCATTTTATTTTAAGTTAAAGCGCCTTAAATTCGTTAGAGTGATTCAATTCAAGTAATTTATTTTCAGTTTTCTATCGGAGAATGCAAATGATAATGATAAGTAGTCAAGAATTTTCAAATATGACAAGTCTAGAGCACGCCGGAAATAGTTTTGGGCCAGTTATAATTTAAGCAGGCAGACCCTATAGGTCAAATTTTACGCTATTATTTCTCGATTCTTTTACACATTTTTATCTTCTGAGTAAAACTTAGATTAACCTTAGCTCCACGTTCTGTATACATCTGATTTTTTTCCTGTACTTTTTCTTGAAGAGGTCATAATGCGTAGAGAAATAGGTGGTGCGATCTAAGTCCCATGGCTCAGTCGTTTTTTCTTTAAGCACCCCCGCTTCCCCCAACTAAATACGTATTGTCACCGCTTCACTCGCCAGTTGTAAATACGGGCGTTACTTTATGAACAGCAATCGGCAAGGTGAAGTTGTGAGTGTTACGTTGCTGGCAGTAAGACGCCCCCAACTAATGAAACTTGCTGGTACGTGGTTTCTTTATTAAATGTGAGGCTACGAAATAATTATTTTTATCAAAACGTTTTTCTTAATTTGACTACGCGTCTGTCTGTTACGGTGGAATTATGCAATCGATTTTAAACAAACTCCCTCGTACCCGAGAACGCTGAAATTTTAAATAAAGATCAATTCTCATTGACAATGCATGTTTTAAATAGTTTCAGCTCGGTTGGAACAACGTTTAACATTTTCAATAGAATAAAGCTAAATGTGGAGGTTCAAAAAGTTTCAAAACTTTTCTTAGAATTAACGGTGGCGCTGCCCCCTAGCCCCCACGCGGCGAAGGTCTGAAATGACAAAGAAATTGTGAAAGCGAGACTCATTTTATGTGCGCATGGTTAATTTGAAAATTGGTAATTATTAAAGAATTACAAATGAAAAAGAATACGTTTTTAGGTCATATTAATGAATCGTGGTATAGTGCATTTTCAGGAGATAATTTGAAACCGTTTGGAAATTGACTCACAAATAAAATAAGACCTATATCATGACAAATAATATAAGTCAAGTTCTAAATTGTGTAAAAAATTTATTTATTATTTATTTAAATCTTCTTACTTGTTACTCCTACCCTAGTGTATTCTGGGTCAGTGTATATCTTTTGGAACCGTGGAGAGAAATCACAAACTCCATTCCAATTAAAAAAGAAAACGTTTTTTCACTGGTGTCTCTAAATGATCAATGTGAAAAGTGATTATTTGACTGAAAATAGGACGAGGTTATCGCAAATTATCATGCATATCCGATATCCTTGCGCCAGAGTTGGCGTGGCCTGTACTTTTTAATCACAACCTTTCCGCGCTCACGTTTATTCATTTGTTTCCCCACAAAGTGAAATTGCAGTCAGTGCTCTGAAAAAAATAATAAAAGAATGCATTCAGCTTAAAGCATGTTTTCATTTGTTATCCGCTGTAATTGAAATTCTAAAGGATTTTGCGCGTGGCAGCAGTCGATTTCATTCAATTGTCTTGGGTGGCGAGAGATCGTATGACAAAGACTGTGAAGCAAATTGCTCCTTTAAATGTGTGTCTTGCAGGCGCTATCATCCCGCGGGCTCACGGCAAGTCTTTTCCACACTAGTTATGCCTCAATTACTGTCGTTATTTCAGAGGATAAGGAGTGTAATACGATCTGCCAGGAGCGAGCAATTTGTCGCTTCTCCTTGGCTAACTCGTGGCGACAGAAGGAACTATTCAGAACAATAGAGGAACGCGGTGCGCTCGGATGAGTGCATGTGGCGTGTTTTCTTTTAAATGCCGGATCTGTGGGAATTATTATTCGCTTATATTTCCATCTCAGATATTTCGGTACACTCTCTTAAACAGGAACAGTTCCCCGAAGTGAATTATAATCGGCAGACCAATAAAAAAACCACAACAATGGAGCTCGAGGCGACGTAATTCCGCAAATTAACCCTTATGAGCGATAAACACCACGGGATAGAATTATCCTTTCGGTTTCACCTCTAATATTCTTTCAGATGTCGGATCTATGCGAAATATTACACCTACACTATTTTAACTGAGCAATTCTTCCTTAATAAATAAAACAATAAATGAGTCTCCATACCACCTCGCAAACCATCTCAATGGGTGTGTGGCGGGGGATGTTAGGACACCATCCGTGAAAGATAAAAACTATGTTCCCCCCGCCATTTACCAAAGTCTTTCATTGCCCAGGGAAAAAACGAATTCCTACGCCTTCCGCTTATATATATCTTTGTATATACCTACTTATTTATCGATTCTCTCGGATCGACTAATAAAGTAGATAATGTTCCGAGATGATATTCTCCGTACCACTCTGGAAGATGTCTAAAGACTCGAAATCATCACCCCGGAAACGATTTCAGACTCAGCCTCTCGCACGTAGAGAGAAATTACCCAAAACCACACCCGTCGGGAATCTCTAGGAATTTTACTTCCAGACATCTTTATTAATTGCTCAAACAATATAAGCCCAGGGCTTTGCCTTCCGGTTTCTACCGGCTCCCGGTCCAATTCATTTAAAATTTGCGCAACGCCCTCTATACGCCCGTTGCGGATTTTGGCGAGGTAATGAACGAGGAAGGGATAAAATAGTCGCCATCATTTTTACTCGGTACAAGTGTTCTCTGTGTGGAAAAACTTTTGGCTAATGAATGTGTGACTGAGTGATCTTCCGGGTACACGTAGGGTTTTCTTCGAAATTACAGAGGTATTTATGCGAAGTGTGACACAAATTTTGTTTATCGAATATGCTGCTGCTGCTTTCAACGTATTGAAATGACATCGTGCAAATAGAGACTTATTTATCAAATTCTCAGGCGCTCTTTTAACCGATAAACTCAGGAAAACATTCGTCATAGATATTTGCGCCGTTATCTTGTCGATTGTGAATCGGAGATGTAATCAATTTATTTGTTTCCCGAGTATATCCTATAATTTTAATTAGTCACGAATTTTGATTGTTTTTGACCTATTTCAAGACTGTGAATTCCTTGAATTACATGTAAGAGAAGTGCCGATTGCAGAAAAGTGTCATCTCACAATTAAAATGTGAGAATATCAGTGATTAGTTATTTCTGATGGTTTCTTATTGCTGTCTCACATCTCAATGCTCAATTTGGCGAAAGCAACGATAAAAACCTTCATTTAGTATTTGGAGTGTATTCAATACTCGCAAGGTGATATTTTTACTTTGTAAGGGTTGCAGAGAAAACAGTCCAGGAAAGATTAGCATTTGACGCAGTCCATTTGGGATCATTCGGTTAACAGGCTCATCGTTGGCTTTTGGCAGACATATTCATGACATGATATTCATTATTTGCTCTGAAAAGTGGATGGTCAGGGAATATATGTGATCTTGAGGTTGTGGTCCCCTCAGTGGATGTAGTCGTCGCAAGAGCAAACATTTTGGGGAGTGGGTTGTGGAAAGGGGTCTGGCAACATGCCTGCTATGCACTCGAATACCTCTATTGTAATACATTTGGCGCACCTTTATAGGGTCCCTTTAGAAGAGGTAATTGTTGACGCCGGGTTTCTCTCCTTCCTGAGACGGTGCAAATGGACATAACCATCGCTGTCACCCTGCCGATGAGGTTGACAAGAGCGATAACATTATAATGGGAGTGGCGAGCGACCAGCAGGCAGGGCGCCCCTACCGCCAAAAGCATCAACTAACGAGCGCAAATTGGGCGCCGGCGTCTTTACGAGGCGGTTCACCTGGTCCCAGTGCCGCGTGCGCCCTCATTGCTATTCAAACCGAGTGGCGGCCATTTGGCCAACGAACGAACGGATTATAGAGGAGAGGTCGGATGGAGAGGCTGCTGCAAAGGAGTGTAAATAACGTAATTAAAAATATATTGAAGTGAATGTTTTGTTTAGGCCTCACCGGGTAACTGAAACATTGCATTTATATTGAACGCATATTTATATTCATGAATTTTTTTGTTAAATAGAATATCTAATAAAGAAAATAATATAAACATTGTCAATACTTGACGCCGACTATACTTGTATCAAGTCGCTCCATTTGGCACTATGTTTTCTTGTGTTCTAGACGCTTCCTCATTAGCTATCCGTGGGCCATGAGAATGAACATCTACCATTTTTCTTGCGGCTTATGTCCATCGCAGAGTAACATTATAGCTCCCTTACGGCACACGTGTCATTGCAAACACATTCTCCTTAAACTTAAATACATTCTCCCCACGGAACACTTAGCGTTAGTTTCCAGTCCGTCAAAAGTGGCGTTCGTAGAGATAATTAGCGCGGTTATTACCTGGCACTGCATGAATCAAGTGAGTTGGTATGCAGTCACGTGCACGGCTGCGAATTTATATTTGCTAGGAATTAAGTTCGCCATGAAAAAATATTTGTGTTGAACGGAATTCGAACCCGGATGTCCCGATAGTCGGTCAGGCGTGTCTAACTAACATGTCCATCTAACACGCCTGACCGGCAATAAGGAGATCCGGGTTCGAATCCCGATTAAGAGAAATATTTTTCATGGAAAACTTCATCCTTGATGCATATCACCAGGTCCATTTAACGTGCGGTGTGGTGAATAATGAATTGACCGGGAAAACTAGCGTGAAAACGGACTCATTCTTTTCCTACGCTTAGCAATATTTTTTTGTTGATATTTTTGACTGTGAATCGTGGAATAATACATGCCGGAATGACACATAACGTGGATTTAATTTGGAATTTGAGAATTGAAGTCAAGGGCGAACCCAGGATCAAAACTAGGAGGAGGGGGGCAAAACTAGGAGGAGGGGGGGAAAACTAGGAGGAGGGGGGCAAAACTAGGAGGAGGGGGGGAAAACTAGGAGGAGGGGGTCAAAACTACACGGAAAAAAAGTTTGATTAGAACTATCGATTTCTGATTAAATTTATCAAACTTTTGGGTTCATATGGCACATTGAAAAATTCATAAATTATTACCAAACCAGTTTGATAAATTCTATCAAACTGATTTGGTAATTGTTACCGAAATGGCTACAGCAGTTCGATAAAAACTATCAAAATCGAAAGGGCAATAAAATCGACGTAGCGTGCACATGTGAAAGATTTTCAACCCAGAAAACACTATTATGATTGAATATAATAAAATTAGGAGTTTGGCGTAAGTTTCTGCAAAAAAAATACAAAAAAAAAGTGGAAAAATAACAAGCCTGCATGAAGCATTGAACGTGGGCCCTCCGCGTGGTAGCAACGGACTCTTAACAACTAGTCTAAATCGGTTGTCATAATAATTGCTAACTTAAACGCTGTAATATATTATTATTGTAAGTATTTAACCTTTGTTTTGAAATGTGAATAAGGTGTGGCTACAGTTTCCCTTTGTATGCTTAAGAGGAATACTTGATGCACACAATTGCATTACGTAGTTACTCCATATGAATATCTAGTGCAGATGCGCAAGAATACTTTATTTGCAGGCTTATTACATCGATATAGAGATGGCTTTAACGTGCTGGGAGATATCCTTAGCATGGATTGGGTGTAGTATCACGGCTTTTATCACGTTATTAAACATGATCGCGAATGATTATACCTCAGGAATACCTATAATTAAAGTTTTAATGTGTCGAAATACACAAACATCTGCTTACAGCTTTAATATCTATGATAATATGCGATTCAATCAATGTCTTTGATGCACCAGCTAACGGGTAGTATTGCAATTTAAAGCAGGAAAAAAACAGAAAAATGAACGTAAACAAAATTAAAACGTTATCGCCATCACAAATAATGAAATCAAAAGCATTTCTACCAACTTATCTTTTATGTAAGGCCTGTTTAAGAATCTTTCAACTGCAAATGTGTATTGGTATAAACATAAGAGGAACGATAGACCGTTCGATAGATTACGAAACACTTGGTAAATTCTATCAAACCAAATTTGCATAGCAATGTAGAGCTTGATAATTTTTACCAAACAAGCAATCACCTTCGTAAAATTAATCATAACTTCGATAAAAGTTATCAAACTCAGAATCGTATTGAATTAATTCGGTTATTTTTACAAAACTCTTCCGTACAATTGACCAAATTATGCAATACCAAAATGTTTGATGAAATATATCAAGAGCTCACGCTAGCGTTAGGTAAAATAAATCAAGTGCTTAGTAATTTGCACCTCCTGCCCCCCGCTGGGTGCGCCCATGATTTAACTCTCGAATAGGCATCGACGCGGCGGCGAAGGATCACCTCAACTCCATTTCAATGGCTATTTTGAATGCGGCAGTGCGCTGTTATAGTTCTGCAGAGGAACGATTGATGGCATGTAGTCTGCACGCAGCGCAGTCGTGAGCCATAAGCCGCGGCCATAAGGCATAACACGGAAGGCGCGAGAAATCGCTGGAAGACGTCAGTAGTAAGTAAAAGTTTCAAAATCAAGGCGAATACGGAAGCATTTGAGTTCTGATATATTTTGACTCCTAACCTTCTGAATGCACTCCATTCTACTGTGCTTTTACTGTGTTTTTACGCATGACACTGAAGTTGCCCAGCTACATTTCACGAATGTATTGTAAATAAATTCCCAAGGTACTTACTGTACGCTCTGTATTACTGTGCACCTAAATTATTCCCTAATTCTTCAATGAATCAAACCACTTCGAATGACTGGGCATAGTTATTGTCGGTGTTACCTACAAATGAGTCGGCACTCGCGCGCCACTAGGTGTTATTGGACTTTCAAGCAATGCCTGTATATGGCTAAACATGTGACGTCATCCGGTAATAGCCCCCATACAAGTAGTTATTACTATAGTATTCCTATGATTAAGGTAGGTTTCCATGGAGTATTCAAGAAGCCATCTTATGAGATGGCTAAAAAGTACCGTAGAAAACAGGAATTCGTTCTTCAAGAATTCCTTACATTGTAAAAATAACATTAAGAAAGATACAATAAGAATCTTTGGCACAATACTTGCTAATCATTTTGCCTTATGTATCTAACAGAAATATTTAATACTTTCTAGTTTACATAATTTTTTTATTCTATCGGTCACCCCAAAAGCACGAACGAACGACGAGCATAGACAACGAAAGTTTTAGAAATTTGAAAAATAATTCAAATGTACGTTGTTCCCAAAATAAAAACTTTTTACAGTGTATGAAAGGAAGTGCTCGCACTCGGATATGTTTGAAAAAAAGATAGCTATCTCCACGGTAACCGGCTGTCGTAGCGTCAGACTTTACCAGTCAATTCCTCGCTTCCAATATATCATTCAAACATTGGATAGGAAAATCCGCGGGAATTGGGGCGGCCTTTTCCTCAATTCCATTTTTTTATCGCTTTCCCATTCTTCATCCCCCGACCGACCCTTCCTCGCCGTTACATCCCCCTGCAGCAGCATCTTACCCTAGCTGCAGAAATTGATCCGCCCCCCAACACGGGAAATCCGTGTCAAATGGTGCTGCCCTCTTTCGGAAGGTGCGTGAGATTGTGGGCGACTCTCACCGGATGGCATCGGTATCACCTCCGTTAAAGGAGTCTGTTCCGGGGAATTATTCGTGTGCCATTTTCATGAAAACTTTATAATGTTTTTTTTTCTAGAGGAAAACTGATACAGCAGTGAAGACATCAGGGTGAAAATTGTTTTAGCAAAGGAGGTGTTCGTGAACAACAGAAAGCCTATGAGATTAAATTCATGTAATACTTTACAGAAAAGGCTGGTAGAAAGTCTGATTTGGAGGGTAGCGCTTGACGGTGCGGAAGCGTGGGCACTTAGGAAGGAGAACGGGAGACCCCATCGACGTAGTTTCTGTAATTGACGATGACTCCGTTCGTTCGAGACTGGAGCAACGTGAGCTGAATGATTTGGAACGAGATAGATTATTGGATGTAGATCCACAGTAAATGGGTTATTTTCACGAGTCTCATTCAAATAATCTATATGGCAATGTGATTTATTGTTATTGTGTGTGGCTCCAATTAATATTTAGTACCTATCTAGTCACGTGATAAATAATTTTACTTCGAGGTTACACTGAAGGATCCAAGGTTTTCCCGGCGAACAGACTGGAGGAAGAGTTCTCGGGTTTCCAGCCGGGTCCAACGGTTTTTCAGCACCGACGTTTCAAAGGCTAAGTCTGCCATAGTCTTCAGGGTGAATGACTTAGCCTTCGAAACGTCGGTGCTGAAAAACCGTTGGACCCGGCTGGAAACCCGTGAACTCTTCCTCGAGGTTACATTATTTGTGCCTCCCAAGGGGCCCGATATCATTCACAATGATAACGAGGCCGGTTCCCCATTTGGAAAATATCAGCCCACCGGTTCGAACCGCCACTGATATTCCGATCAATGTGGTTTTTTGGGTGAATGATATTTTGAGTTTGAATCCTGCGGACAGCCTAAAATCCTAAAATCCATTTTCGATCAATTTAATTCGATCGATTTAAAAGTTTGTGTTCATAAGGAATGCAGTTTATGTCTTCTCGCTCTTATAATTTTTTATAATCCACTTGCAATTCGTGATGCTGAGCGTGCATCGTGTTTGCCCATAGTTCCGCTACCTTTCATTTAAGAGAAATATTTTTTCTAATGTAATTCTGGATAGCGATCTTTGGATAAAATGGCTATTTTCAGCTAACGTTTTGGCCTTTCGACTAAGTATCATCTACAGGACTACGTAGATAGTATTAAAAGGTACAACAAAACCTTCCCAAAATATTCAGTGCAAATATATGTAGTTAACGTGTCCATATTTTTAACATTACCTTACGAATAGAACGGTTTAATTTCTCACGCCAGGTCTGTAATAATAAACAATTTAAAATAATTTGGGGTAATTTTTCTTTCATTGCAACTTATGCTTCATCGTTTTTTTGCTATCGAATTTTATTGTGCTAATTACATATTATGACTGTAACATATTTGTATTAATGAATCATAACTTTGTATTATGTTTGGAATTGACATATTTTGCGATATTTTTAATGTACATTTCATAATTGTATTAATCATTTGAGTGAGCACACCCGTGTTTTCAATGTTTATCTATTAAGATTCATCATATTCATATTCGTTCTATCGCTTCTACGTATCCATACGCACATGGCTTTAACTTGGCCTTCGTGTCAAGCAATTCATCATGAATTGCACACATTGTAAATGGTTTTTATTTTTTAAATAATTATGGTTACAATGTGGTTATCAGTATGGAATAAATGCATTGAGTTACCCTTCTTTTTATTTCAAGTCTTGTGAGCAGTAAATGTTTTAAGGACCTCTACTCGCCATTCAGAATAATATATCAAATAAGAGGTCAATAACAGGAATGCTGTAGTTTTTCTTATCTTGAAATGTCGAATTGCCTTCTTTTATCTCGAAAAGTTAAGGAATGCAAACATTTTTCTTTATCATTTGCCGAAAGCTACTGAGATAAAACGTTTGTTTCTGCGGGAAGGCATTAATCTTGAGAAGCTGGTGTATTTATAGGCTCAATCTTGTCAAGACTTTTGACGGGAACGACCAAGTAATCTTCGTCCTATAGGAATAAAGATTTACGGCATGCATAAAAACCCCGCTGGGCTAATCTGATGAAAATATCGATCCTTAAATCGGAATATTCATCGAATCGACCGCGAGAGTTCCATTTTTAATATGTTTAGCGCAAGGAAAAGTTAATTCTAATTGTACATAGATGCCATGGTAGTACACGACGTCCATTACGCATTAAAGTTGAGTGTTACGACCTGGCATACCCAATTGGGATAGTTGCATGGCAATAACCAAGAACTTCGACCCTAAACATATAAGTGCTCACATTTGGATGCGATGGCGGCCCTGCGTCCGTATCATCGCGACTTAAATTTTGTCGAACCGTAGCAAACCAGATTATGCGGATATTTTGGGCTCAATTGAGTTAATTGATTAACTATACGATCGCTAGGCTATGCAGTCCTCCGCCGTCACTCATCATCACTTGCTCTGCGTTCGGGCTCCTTCCCTAATCTCACGATCCATCCATTCCATCTTCATCATTCTCCTATGACTATACATTTCAAAAGCTTGACCTGTCCGCTGCTACTATTGTCCAAGCCTCTCTTCTCTAGAGTAGCAGACTACAAATGAAAGTCCCAATAAATTGCTTCCTCCCCGCGCCACCGGTTAGAAGTAGTCGTTTAACCTCGAATGCGGATGTGTCAAATACAGTTGCTTTTTATTAATTTAAATTATGAGTCGTTGATAATGTAAATCAAGTGCGCGCGCATTATCTCCTTTGTTTCTTTTATTTACTTAATTTGGTAATTTTGTGTACCTACCGTTGAGAAGCTGAGAATACAAGTAAATGGAAGTAAGAAAACAATTCTCCAATTGCTACTTTGCTAATGAGCACGTTTCCGCATGGGAGCTAGGCTTAGCGCTACATAGCTGCAAAAATGTCAGTAGAGAATAGAATATTCGAAATGTGGTGCCACTGAATAACGATGAAGGCAAAATGGATAGACCGATAAAGTACTGAGGAAGTGCTGAGAAGAGTGGGAGAGAAGAGAAGCCTAATGAAGAAACGGTGAAACTTAGTCGGCCATATTGTGCGACATGAATGCCTCATGGAGACAATGTTGAAGCAAGTACAAGGACAGGTGGAAGGGAAGAGAGGTTAGGGGTGGCCCCGAATGAGTTACGTAGGACAGGTTATGAAGGATGTAAAAGAGATTAAATACGTCGCTATGGAAAGGTTAGCGGATAGGAGAGAGGAATGAAGAGCTGCGTAAAACCAATCTTAGGAGTGTCGACCAGCGATAATGATGAAGATGGCCGATAACATCCATTACATATTTTCAGTCTTCATTAATTCAGGCCAACCTCAATTGAAGTTGCTCTCGGTAATTCGAAACTTTTAAATAATTTTATCAAAGTTAGGCATTTCCTCCTGCACGAGGGTTGGTATCGTGGCTTGTTTGTTGGCTTTCCACCCTCTAGGTCTCGTTCGAATCCCGGCGGTGGCAGGGATTTCTCAGGGAAATCCCAATCCCTGGTTGAGTAATGTTCGGAGGGCGATTTAAGTGCAGCCCTCTGTGCGTATGTTAAGCCGTGGTCCTGCTGTTGGGGCCTTCCGCTAAGAGCAGCCTCAAGCCGAAGCCGGGCTTCTTTCCGCCCTTCCTTTCCTTACACTTCCCTCTCTGCTCAGATGACCTCAGCTGTCGATCGCTTAGTGCTCAAAATGCCATACCATCCCTTTTTCCGGACTCAGACAGACTCTGTCATGAAATAATGGCAGTCATTTCAACAGAAGCACGAAACTTTTCGCTGATGTTCCCGTGCAACATAGTATTAATGTGCATGTGTGCGGACTCCCTCGGTCGGATGGTAATTGAGTGTGATAGGGCAGTGAGCCAGAGGACAGAGGGTCTAGGTCTATTTGGCAGTTGACCGGAAGCGTGGCTGCAATGGTTGCTTTGAATTCCGGAGCGAGGCTGTGGCTTTGGCGTCCCCCGTGAGTCCTGTTGGCAGCCATTGGGTCCGGCGTCATAAGTAGTCGGGCAGAAACGAGTGCATCTGTCCTCGCCCGGTTGCAATCGAAGTGGCGCTGTGTCGATGCGATCGGTCCCGAGGGAGAGTGGCTGCAGTCACCACTTTGGGAAAATATCATCCGTTGTAATTTTTAATTGTAGTTTTTCTAGTATTCCCGTTAATTCCACGTTGCCCAGCACCTTCCTTCCTTCCTTTTTACTTTCGCCACTGACGCGATGGCGCTGCAATCGCTCGCCGAGTGCATGATTCATTGCCAACTCTTTCTAAAAACCGGCCTGCACCGCAATTCTTGAATATAATATCCCGCGGCAACTTGACTCTTTGGGATTATTTATGGAGTTGATTTAAACTCTAATAGTGCGTCTTGTTGGTTCATAAAATCTAAAAATTGCATAACTAGACATGAGATAGTCATTTGAGAGAGATGAAAGTAAAAGTTGGTAAAACTTCGAATTTATTTTGAAATATAAAATTGGCAAGGACGACTGTTTATCAATAACCAGTCGGTCTGATGAAAGGCAGGAAAATACCAGGGAGCCTTTAATACCGATAATGGCGAATCATCATCGTTTTACTGCTATCATTACTACACACATCCATGCAAATTGATTATTATTAGGTGGTACAGTAAACAAACATGAAGATATTAAAAGATATTGAAATCTTCGTTAAAATTTCACTAAGCAATGGCCATGCAAGTATTAATCATCTTTATTTTTAACGTCTGTTTGCTACAAGAAAATGGTTTAAAATAATCTTCAGTAATTGATTCTACTTAATCAAAGTGCCATTGAGATCTTTTTAACGTTATTTTATTGTAATCGGTGTTTCCCGTCGTGCGTGTGACCATTTTTGTCGAATAATGATGGCAAAGGCATTCGAGTTCTTTTCGAGGCTCGCTCTATTCTTCTCAATTATTATCCTAACATGCTATTTATCACCTGCAGATCCTCCTTATCCGTCTGCTCTTTAGACCCTCCCCCCATCCAGACACCAACGCCTCGCTTTCCTATCCCTTGCCGCACTCTCTTCGTCTTCTCTCGTCTTTCATCCCCAAGTGGGTCGCCTTCCGATCGCACCCCGATCTCTTCTTCATTCACGCCTTCGCGTCTTCTTCTGTAGGTCACAGAGCCATTGCTGCTCGAAGGTTAGGTGCTCTCTGGTACTCGTGAATCCAGTGTAATTGTCTTGAAGGGGTAACACAAGATACAGCATTATTCTTCTGAAATAATTAAATTAATTTAAAATGTTGTGATTATCCGTTCGTTGTTTTACTAATATTATTGATGAAGGCATGTTGGGGACAGCTGTTGAGGGGCAAGTAAATGATAAAAATGGAAAAGGAAAGCCTCGTCTAGGAAATAAGTATGGAGAAGGTGAAAAATGATGCGAAAGGGTAGGAGTAAGTATGTCGAGGTGACAGGAACATAGAGAGGAGAGCTGCGTCAAACAAACTTGAGATTGGTTGTTGTTGTGGATAATACTGTTCGCTCCGGATGATTTAAATCCCCCCTTGCTGTGTCCTTTGTGCCACAAGTGTTATCGCATCAGGGACATTGAAAACTAAAGTGGGAATTAGCTTCTTCAAGCCAGCTCTCATTTTGCAATCTTCTTCCTGTTGATGCAGAAAACCGACTCCCCATATAAAGCATGTGCGCTGGAGTTAGAAACGGTCAATTATGGCCTGGATGTAGCCCAGGATGCTCATTATGGCTGCCTTTATGGCTGCCGAGGGTGTCTTGTATCAATTAGGCCGAGGGGACCACACACGCCTGCCCACGGTCTCTGAAACTCGCCTCGCTTATGCTAACCGTGATCATCATTAGCTGGAAACTCCAAAGTCTTGCAAATTTTTATTATTCATGAACCTCCCATGCTTATATTCGGAATAATATCCGATTTGGTTCAATAGAACGCCTTCTATTCGCGAAAGTCACTTTTTTGGAACCACTTTTTTCGGAAGGACGTTTAAGAACAGCGACGAAGAACCTGAAATGGAGAATGCTTGAATCTTCTATGTTCAAAATTGAATTAGCATTCATCCTCGTACTGCAACGCGTATAAACAATAACGTACAATGATCATGATGCATAAAAAAATGATTTTTCCTCAATTTCATTTCTGCACCTTTGCGACATTCGGAGGCTTGTCAAGTAAAGTGAATAAAATATTACAACGGCTACAGATTTTTTGCATACGGTTAATTTCCCTACGGATGAGCATATATCCTCTTACAGGGAAGAAGCTCCGACGGCATGATTTCACTCCCAGGCGGAATTCTCCTTTTTGCGTCTTGTGATTTTCATTGCTTGATTATAGGGAACTCTATGCGCATCTGATGGACGTCGCTAATCTCTCTCCTGCCAACAGAACAACAACGAGTTAGGATTATCGCATCTAGTCTGCGACCACCCGCCTCACAGAGATCCACAACATGGGCCACAAGTGCTGCCGCTACAACCCACTCATGGAACGAGATACCAAAAAACTTAAGACCAGCGTCTACGTGTATTAATTCGAAATCAAGTGTTTTGATTGCTTGGTATAGTGTGGTAATAGGGTAATTTCCTTCATCAAAGAAAACGAAAAGCATTAATTGCGATTCGTTACCCACCATCAGTGTATTCATAATATACAAATTATTTGATTTTAGAAATCCCAGTTCAGACGAACGGCAATGGTAAAATTTTAACCGCATTTGAAAAAGGCCAGATTGGCACCCATGCGATGCCACTCCGCTTGACGTCACAGGGACCTAGTTTCTATACAAGTAGATAGGAGTTCTACATAGTCTGATATTACCAATGCATGCATGAGGCACAGAGCTCAGGGAAACATCTCTTAATAATCACCTATTAAAATTATCTAAGTTCGGAAAGTTTCCTCCGTTTGACAGGGCATTAATATTCCTTATTTAAGCTAAGCGCTACCTGCTAGCAGGGTACTCTGCTACCTTTTAGCAGCCTGCATCGTATCAGCGCTCAAAGCCTCGCCCCAAGGTCACCTCACACGCGGACAGCGGGAACCAGAATGACGTCACACGGCGTTTTTTCTTGCATTCATACTTAGCCGCCGCGTTTTCATGCGCGCTTGAAATTTTTCTCTTTTCATTTAATCGCTAAAAATAAATATCGTCATTTGAAAATCTAAAAGTGTGAAATAAGTACTCCAGAAGTAATAATGTTTCGATTTAGGCAATATAAAAATAATGGGAAACCACCGCAGGCAGGAGGAGGCAGTTAAGGTCATTCGCGCTATGGCAGCGATGGAGGGTCCTCATTAGCCCGCTCTTTCGCATGCAATGCGCAAAGGGGACCACTGACTGCTCTACTTGAATTGCCCTCCACACAAGCAGAAGGGGTAGGGCAGAACATGAATGATCTTTGTCACTGCCAGGATTTGAACCCGCACCCACCGGGCGGGAAGTCAACCTCACCAACCCTACTACTCTTTGCTCTCGTATTTAGACAAAAGTTGGCGAATAATAATTAGTATTAAATATGAATTGTTTTATTTATTACTGGCTGACCCGGCGAACTTTGTACCAAATGAAACCTTCGTGCCTAACCATCAATGAACAGTTTAATTACACCATTTATAAATTAAGAGCGGCTGCACCGATTTCAATAATTGTTGACTTATTATTTATAAATTAAGAAAGAAATTCAATAAATGGACAAAAATTAATATTGCACTAGCTTGTTAGAAAGACGTTTTCTGTATTAAATACACAAAGGGTAGACCGCGTCACGTATATGCCGATTTTTTTCAATGAATTTTCTAATCTTTATGTTTTAACTAAGGATATTGTGGTCTCATAAAGTCAAAATATTATCTATTCAGTTTTTGGAATGTTTGTGTTATTAACCGCGAAAAAAAACGTTGTAGATCCTAATCTTTTGCGTAAACTTGCCCCATTCGTGCGGCAAGTTTACGCAGCGCAAGACCGTTGCTTCACTATCGCTCAAAATCTCGTGATAACAGTCCCTAAGGAGCAGCATTAATTAATATGGCATGACTTTTGGCGCGCTGGTTATAACTCGGTTCGGGAAAGTGCTCTGCGTAAACGTGCCCCGGTCTAGCCTTCACGTTCAGCTTTATTCTCATGAGTCAAGTACCTTCTGATATACAACGGTTACTGTTCTGTTATCAAGAACAAATAAAGCGGCTGGTTTACGAACACGTGACAATGCCACTTATAATTTGACAATGACATGAACATGGGTTTTCTATATTCAGACAACAAACGCTCACATTGTGATTTGATAATCGTGATCGCGAATACGACACGAATTGGAAATTGAATTAGTTTAAACTCAGAGGGCACATAATTTGGGATCATGGGAATCCTCGGAATGAGGATTTCCTCATATTTGAATTTTCTTTTGAGTGTTGTCGCGCGAATCACGTTATTATACCAGTGTTTTTAATCACCAAACGCGTTCCATGGAAGGGTTTATGTTGGTTCAGGTTTTGAAGAGTCATGACAACCGAGCCAACCTTCATCTGTGAAATGTGGAGTTGTAAGCACAGATCTTCGTTCTTAGCCGCCAAAATTGGTCGCTCTATCAACCATTTAGGATTTTTTGTGGCTATCAATCATGTTCGGAAACACTTTGTCTTTCGATGGAAAGAAATTGAAACAATTTCGAGGAAATGGAATCAAACTTCTCGATTCGTCGACAGAAACACGGCCATTACCGATAGTCAACTATTGCTTGCAGATTTTTTTACACTCGCGGTAGTGACGTGTTTGTTGACGATTTAACTCGAGTAGGGCTTAGGTCAACTGAAAATATGCTTTAAATATTTGTAATATTTTAAATATTTTTTCGAAGCTAAGTCATTAAATTTGTAAAAACAAAACAAATTATGTAGTTTCGACCGACATGATAGCTTTGAAGTGTTACCAACTCCTAGAAACATATCTCTACGGTCAAGATTAACATTTCCGTGAACTTTTACTATTTTTTAATGTTTATTCTGTTATACGGGGCTGAGACGAATAAAAAAATAAATATCATTCAAATCGGTTCAGTCGTTCTCGAGTTATAAATTGTGTAACTAACACGATTTTCTTTACTTCAGAAAAATTGAGACATCCATTTTTTTGTAAAATCGTTGTGAAATTGAACACATAACTTTGAATTTGGAATGTCAGTATCTACTTTCCCTGTAACTGTTCCTTTAATACTATCAAATTTTTATGCATTGAACTTTGCTTAAACGGTTTTCGCCAAAAGTAATAAATAAATTTACAATTATTGATTTCATTATTTTTTTTGTTATTACTATTAAAGAAGAAACTTATTTCCCGTTTACTTTCTCAACCTTATTTTTAAATATTTTTTTTAGGAGGGGCTCAAATAGTTCGTTGGTAGATCGTTCCTCTCAAGCACTCCTCCATTTCAGTGCTTTTTTGCATTGGTCCTTTGTGATCCGCACTTAATCTTGAAGTGGCGGTTATTGTTTTCCCAGAGAGTTTTCTCCATTGGCTAATTCCTTCCCACTTAATTTCCTCCACTATACTCTTATGCATCCCACACTGTCTGCCTCCTCACGTATGCTCTGGTAGTGACTCCCACCCTGGCGCGATGACGATTATTTCCATGTTATCGCGTCGAACTCTCTGGTACAACTTAACTATTTTTATTATACGTAGTAAAATGCAAACATTATATTCATTTTTATTCTTTCTTTTCTTTTTAGGTAAGGCAACGACTTCCTTGGGTCATAAGGATATTCCTTGGAAATCTATCCGCGTGGTAAAGTACAATTTTCCGTCTATTTTCACTCATTCGTTCATTTCATTCGGTGTGTTTACCGGAGACGGGTATGCTCTTCGTATTGCGTCGTATATGACATCGATAAGCAAATGACCGTATTTTGTGCGTTGCTCTTTAATTAAAGCGTCAGCTAAATATGATTAGTAAAACAAATGAGTTTCTTCATTAAAGAAGATGTCAGGATGTGTATAAATGAGATTTTTACAATAAAAATTTCATGAATGCCTAAGTTACTGTTCTTCAATTCTGATTCATATCATTTAAGAGCACTTAATACTTTCCAAGTGAATTTGAAATCAATGAATGCTTTAAGCCTTAAATTATAACGCATAAGTATTAGTCGATAATCTAAATTTTATTATTCGATCATTAATCCTTCCCCTTATTTGAAAAATATCTAGAATACGAAAAAATGTTGGTCGGCGATTGTTGCAATTTTTTAGATGCTGACATTTATTTGCTCAAACAAGTTCTGTGGCGCTACACAAACTGGGCTAAATCATCAGTAGATAATGGCAATGAGATCATTCCACAAAAAATGCCTACTCACCGAGAAAAAGGTAAGCGTGGAGGTAAGAAATAATTTATCAGAAATTGCATTTGGAGTATTCTCCTCTACGGGAGTGAGGTGAGGACATTGACAGCAGTGGAGGAGTCGATTTGCCTTCGATACGTGGTGCATCAGAAAAACGATGAGGATCAAATGGATCGTTTCGATTGGGTGAGGGAGTGCCAAGAAGAGTAGGATATTGCAGTCAAGTCTTCTAAAAACCCTGAGAAGAGAAGACGAGACGACTTAATCGCCCACATAATTAGCCATGATGAAGACAATCGTCGAAGGACAGGGAGGGGGTGGGAAGTATGGCAAAAGAGGCCCAGATTAAGCTACATTGTTCAATTGTCTAGGGAATTCAAAGAGATGTAACGCATAAATATGAAAAGATTAGTAAATAGGAAAGTGGATGGATTGCAGAGTTGTGCCAATCCCATCCAAAATATGACGTAATTCCTTTAATTCCGGTTCGTTCTCTTTCTCCTCTGCATTTCCACACATTCGAATTGCTCTGTGTCTCCAAATTATCAACATATCGCCCTCGCTTTTTTATCCACTCAAACTTATTCATTCGCACGCATCGCAACGGTGGCCGAATAATACATCGAAACGTTGGTGACATGTATATCGATTAAAACCGCTGTGAATCCCGAAAAATCTTCATGAAAACAACCCTCTGATTGAAGGAATATTTTCAAATACTTTCTCTGGCAAATTGTGCGGGTGGACTTCTCTGGTGAGTGCCTCAGGGTTAATCCTGCCCCTGGCAGAAGTGGAGTTTCTAACCCGATGGGAACCCCAAAGGGAAGTTTACTATCATAATTCGAATCGCTGGCATTCCTTCAACTCTACTTCTTATTCACTCATTGAAATTTCTGTACAATGAGAAAACATATTTAATTGGATTTGCTGGAGTTGATCTTATTGTACGGCTTTGGAATTTCGATTACACCTCCCAACTACTACCTACATGATTTCTTGTGGTCACACACGTGATATCTCGAATTTCTTTCACCGTTTATCACGCGTTGGTAGTGTCGGGCATTAGAGCCAGCCTCATTTGCGGTACCTGCACTCCGATATCGGCGTATCGATCCAAGGGATTTACTTGCTCCGTTGGTTGTTTATCGGAGGCACCCCTTCAGTCTTTAGCGTGGTCGATGGATCCGAATTAATTTGCATATGGAATCACGGAGCAGTATTTTGATTTACGTGTCCACCCGCCACTGCACATGCGATCCCAGAATTCCCCTTTTCTTCCGTTCCACTTTACGATTCTGACCCACTTGGGACTGTTTGCAAATGATGAACTCGATTCACTTATTGCGTGTTGCGCAAACGCCGTTTTATACTAAGAACAATCAGCAATAAATTATCCCTGCACTAGGGGTGCACGAGCCGTGAGATTCGATGGGAACCCATTCGTCAGTTCGTAGAAATATAATCATCGGGCTTCGGTCGATTTGTAATTTACGGAAAATTTGCGCCAAACTTTGGAATGCGCGATCTAGAATTCATTTTTTTTCATGTGATTGGCATCCGTGTTTTGTTTTTTTCTGACCGTGAATTGTTGAAGAAGACACCTCGAAATGACAAAAAGTGGACATCATATGAAATTGGGAAGTAAAAATCCGGGAATAAACTCGATGCGGCGAAGAAACATTTCACCTGAATTTCAATACTACGTAATGTGCAGCGGCTGTTATTTTTTTCCGCAGAGAATAAGAGACGGCGTGCAGGAGGCGTTTTTAATAAAGGATAAATAAAAAAAGTAATTTTTATAATGGATCTAGAACAATCAAGTTCATTCTTTGTCAAGTGCCGAATGTAATTATTTCTAAAATTTAATTCCAAACCGGCAATCAGTCGAAGGATTGAAAAAATAGTGACGAGGATGCATCACTTTCACGTACCGAGCAAAAATCTGTCAGAGAATGCAGTGCATGCACGCCGCATGGCAAATTTTCGCAAAACGCTCTCCCTGCTAACGTGATTTCAAGCGAATGGCCCCCGCTATTAGAATAAGTACGCTAAGGTAGCAAGATTCACTAAAAATTAGAGAAATTACTGCTCGCCATGGACCGTGAATGTGAGTGTGCAGATGTTACTATTTCCGAGGCGAATTTAACAGTTTGCCAGAGGGATCTGGAAACATTCGAATATAAAATTAATTAAGGCGAAGGTTAACGAGGAAGCAATTGCCATTAAATTTCAATAAGCTCAAGAATAAGAATTGTGTTTTTGGATTCTTAACGGGGCAGAGGCTTGCCTGTGTATCTTTTTTTCTCGTAAATTTAGCATCACTGACGAACAAATAATCTAGAATTTCTAAAATTTATCCTATTAATCCGAAATGCGTTCGAAATATAATCTACATATTTCTGTAGCTCAAGGCGAGGGAAGAAATATATTTGCTAACTAAGAAGCGACATTAAAGAAATGCTCGCAGTGGAATCCACTCAGCAACCTCTATCATTTTTAAGAAATAAAATACTCTTTAAATTTTTTACCACATTATGAATGCATTGGACTGGGATTTCAGATCTTGAGAAAGTGATTCAGTGACCTTATTTATGTAATTGGAGGAATGTAAATTTTCGAGTGGAAAATTGAAAATGCCGCCCCTGAAAAGCCATGCTCCTATGGCGAACCATAGCTATAAATCGCAGCTCTCGACTTCGGGGTTCCAATGTGGCATTTCAATTAGCACGAGGCATGCATCCCGATCGAGTGATCTTTTTACTGTCGGAGATGTTGCTTTAAACTTAAGATAATGGGCTGCAGTGAGCCGCCTCGAGTGTGTTTGGCGGGGGGCGACCATTCATCAGAATGCAACTGGACCCCCAAATGCACACCACGCCCTCGTAAAAATCAAAAGTCATAAAAAAAAAGTACTTGCACTTTCATGCAAATCCAAAAATACCCATAATACGACGATAAGCGAAGTATTTTTTTCACATCTTCTGAGGAAAAACTATTCTATGAGTTTACATAGTAAATATAACCTATGTTTTGCTGAACGCTCCTATAAAGGCTTCTATTATAACACGTCTAATATAATTGAAACGCAGCAGTTTCCCTAGTGCACAATAATTTCGAATGAAATTGAATTGATAATTAAATGAGGCGTGCGATGTGACATAAAAGTTAAACTTAAGCCAACTCCGCCATGGGAATGAATACCGTTAATTGAAAGAGCATTTCCCGTGCTTCGCGCAGCCCGACTAGTCCAAATGAAGTCAGGTGCTATTTTTCAGGATTGCGCTTTCAGAGTCGGAGTCTACGCGAGCGGGTCCTTCGGAGATCGAGGCGCCACCACGGCGCCATCGGGATTATCTTCTTCTCATTCCGCCCATTCGCTCCGAGTTCAGTCACTTCGAGGGCGGAGTGCGTTCTGTAGAGGTGGGTTAAACAGTTCATTTTGATGAACCGATCACTTTGATCGTGTTCAGTTAAAAGAACAGTTCATGATATCTGTTACTGGCGAGCAATCAGGTTTATTCTGGTACAAAATATTGTTTTTCGGGCATTTAGAGTGTATGAAAGATTAGTGTTGCATGGTTTGTGCAACGAGTTATAGTAATTTCAAGCAAATTCTGTCCCAGACCTTCATTTGGTTACCCGTGTGCAGGACAATATCTACTGCCCACTTGTAGAATAAGCCAGAATTAATTATTTATCAACTCAGCGTCTGATGTTATTCGCGTATTTAGCGCCAGAAAAGTTTTTTAAATACTGCTCTTATGAGCAATATAGACTTTCATACACAGCTAACTGTTCTTTATAAATATTTTGAGTATAAACGTCATTTGTGAATTTCTCTTTTAGAATCCAAGGTAAGATATCATTTTTTCTCCTCGTTACAGCCTGTGTGAGGTATCTATCCACTCTAACAATGCAATTAACTGCCAATAATAGCATGCGTAAGACAGTGAGAAATAATCAGTTTCATCGCTAAATTAGTACTTTTGGGAGAATGAAAAAAATATTAAAATATGTTACATCCATGGAATTCTGTAACATATTTAAATATTAAACATGGAAAATAAGGAAGAGTTAACGCTTTGAGGTGTATATATGTTCAAGTAAGCTAAGTGGTCACAATATAATACATAAAATGTCGCAACGTGAAAAACCTAATGTAATCAAATAAAATCGCCGTAGATGTATTTTTTTCATTCCTTCGAAGATGATGAATATATACCTCCGTACACTTTCTCCGGAAGAGCACGAAATCCTTCCACTTCGATGCATAATCACACCACAAACAAGTAATTTGAGGGCAGTTGGAGCCAAATTAGTGTTTCTCAAAATCATCAATTCAGACTTCTTGAAGCAAAACAGAGTAAAATATAAATCAACCAGTTCAAAGTTAATACCATCACGAATAATTCAATCACAAAATAAATTGTGGATATAACATAAGATAACAATTTATACTTAGCTGCTCTGTATGCCTAAACATATTTTTACATTGATATAACTAATCTAGGTAAGATTTCAACCAATAACGTTTAAATTAACTTTCAACCACAGCAAAAATTACGAACAGATAACCGGCCCGTGAATTGAACGCGAACTTGAACCACCGCATACTGCTCAGCGAATGCAAGTGTTCAAATGAACACGAAATCTAAACGAACGCGAGATCCCAAATGAACGGCCAGAGAAAGCAAACAGCCTCCGTAAAATGAACACTCTGGGGAAGCGAACGGTTAAAACGAACCTAACAGCCGTTCAAAATATTAGGTTATATATATAAAAAATATATTTTATATTTTATTTTGTGAAACAGCTAAGTCTTTTCTTAACCTTTGTGCATCATGAAGGAGTTTCACCATGTTACGCCAACCACCATCGCATTTTCACTTCTCGGCATTGTCGGGACGAGACACTATTTAGGTGCGGCGAGTCTCTCGTGGGTCGAGGGTCCCTCCTTTCCCATCCCCTTCTACTTACAAAAGATAATCAAATCCTTCACCGCAGATAGAACCTTCTTTGTTAAATTGAATACTGCCTCTTCTAAAACCCTTCCTATTTCCTCCGGTGTTCCGCAAGACGCAATCTTATCCCCTACCCTCTTCAACATGTACGTTAATGACCTTCCCCTAATACCCGGCAACGACGCATTCCTATACGCAGACGACACCACCTTTATCGCCCAAGGTTCAAACCCGAGAACAACGTCTGACCTACTTCAGAGACAGATAGACTCCTACGAAGATTGGGCCGACCAATGGAAGTTAACCGCAAACCCGAATAAATGCATTCATATGACTTTTAGTCGGCGCCCAAAAGCCGGCACCGGCAACCCTATCTTCTATGGCAACAAAGAAATCAAAAGGACAGAATCTACAAAATTTTTAGGCGTAACTTTAGACAAAAAAACTCATATGGAATCTTCAAATGAATAATGCAATAGGAAAAACTAAAGCCGCTGCAGCAGCTCTGGGGCCTTTGATCCAGAAAAAAATCAAAATTATCATTAAAAACAAAATGCCTCCTCTACAAGACGATGTTGAAACCGCTGCTATCATATGCTTCCCCAGTTTGGCTGATGGCCTCAAAAACGCATCTAACACGTATCCAAAAAACAGAAAACCTGCTTCTAAGGAAGATCGTGGGCGCCCCGTGGTTCATAAGAAACAAGGATCTGCGGAAAGACCTAAAGGTTACCCCTATACTAAGTGAACTAAAAGCTAATATTCATGTATTCAAGAAATCTCTGACACGCACAGGAAACGACAAAATAGTAGATCTCTGGGACTATACCCCGGACCCAGGCTCCAGACATCGTACGCCAATCTCGGCCCTAATCCCAAACCACATCCCTTCCCCATAATTAAAAAAAACAATCAGTAATACTGAAAAAGAAAATGACTAATTAAATAGCAGAAACCATATTTAAAGAAATCCACTGGAGACAGCCAGAAGGCTGGGGCTAGTGATAATAATCAAAACAGAAATTCCGGCGAGGCGAGGCGGGTCGAGGGTCTAGCCGAGACTGGAGAAGTCTCGCCCGTTCGAGATTTCTCGACACCCGTTGAGACTCTCGGGTCCTCAAAAAATAGAAGAATTTCTATTTTAGTCCTCTATTTTAATTTAACAAAAATATTTTTAAATGAATGGCATATATTTTCACACCCAAAAATATTTGTAATGAAAGATCAACATTGACAATTTAAGCATTTTTTATTATTTAAGGAACCAAAATTGACCGCTAACCATGAACCTTAGTTACCATAAGTAAACGTTTCAAAAAGGCGCTGCGCCGAGAGTCTCATCGCGACAATGCCGAGCGATGCAAGTCTCGTCTCGTTCGTACAGTTAGCTCGCAGAGCGCTAGAGTTAGAGGAGGAGGGTGTTGCGTCTGATTGGCGAACGAAAACGCTCCCTCAAACAATTGTTTTTAACATTAGTTTCCTCCGAAATATAGTACACCAAAATGTTTTTCCGCATATGATCAGGATATGTTAAGAGGAGTAAGTCGTACAAAAGTGAATATAGTGAGGGTAAGAATATGTTCAAGGAGTGGGTAAAAGTTCACGGTGTTAGCATTTATTTTTTCTTGTTTTCTGGAATTTTAAAAAAGCCCCGTTATGTCCTTAGACTATGTTCCCCTCGAGCTCACTTTCAAAATGAACATGGAGCGGTGACAGTCCATGTGAATGCGACCCGTGACCCTCGAGCGTCGCTGCCATTGACGAGGATCAATCCGAGACCTGTCCTTCTCTCCTCGCGGTTGTTTTGCAGGGCTTCTTCGTGCGGTTCGATGGTTTCCCGTCGTAAACATCCTTTTTTCCGCCCTGTTTCACTCTTAGGGATTATTTTGAGGTGGTCAAATACACATCTGCCACCTATCCATCCTATTAAACCATCGAAACTCGAATAGGGTAACGTATTATGTTGGCTAACAGACTGGAATCTGTCGATCGCTCTGCCATCGCTGAACGTCATTCGTTTGTCGTTAATAGCGTACAGATTTTATCAACAAGAAGAAACTTTAAAAGGTGAATGGTCAGGTAGGGTATTGCAGTATTGACGTATGAGGGTCTGATGCTTTGCGAAACATAGGGATCCTTGATTTCAAAATGGATACTCACAACAGAACCGTCTCCCGTAACCACAACAATTACATCAATCGTCACACTCTGAATAAGCAAAGAAAGCTTAGTGGGCTCTTACGTTTTGTAAATTTTGATAAATTACTGTCTCCATATTTACTGTACACATAACTGATCGATTATAATCGGTTATTCATATAATTAGTTCCAGTGCAAATGAAATTGAGGTTATTTTTCCTAATTTTCTAATGTCGTCCGTAACATGCCTTAGCGGCCCCTTTTCATTTTACAATTAGTTCTGATTCCTCGTGGGTGGCTGAGCTAATATCGCCACTGTCGACAGGTAGTCCGGATTGTATGGCAGCGATACTTAGTTGATAGATTTGAATCCATTTGCATTCTCTCTTAATGGATGTTACCATGCCTTCTGATTGGAGTCTCCAGGATGATGAAATTTATAACACCTAAAATGAAGTGAAAGTGATCAAAACGCGGAAAAGATCATAAAAAGCGAAGTTTGATTAAATCCCTCTCAGTAGAATGTTTTTTTTTCAATTTCCCTGCGATGCTCTTAAGCAGGGGTTTTGCCACTGTCGTATTATCTATAGACCATCGTGGGAATAGGGATATGTAGGTAATACATGATTCGGGAATATGGCTTAGGTTTCTTATTTGTCCGCCGACATCGTTTTTAATAGAATTGAACGTTTTCAGCGGCTTGGAGGTCCATGAGGGTGAAATAAACTATTATCTGCTCTTGCCAATTTCCCAACACTCCTCATCAACATGTCTCTTTCAGATTTATTCACGATATTAATAGAGGAACTGGAATATTTTTACTAACTCCATCAGAACTCGCTAATTTTTCACCACGTTTTGATAAACCTTCTGCTTTGTCTGCTTATTTGTTTGTCCTTCCGGGAATTTTTTAAAAATTCTACTTCTCAATGGTTATTCTATAATCTACTCAAGCTGTGCTGAGGGCCCATTTATGGAAACAACAAAAATTATAAATTAATTAGTTTTATTATAAGATTTTTTTAATAATTATTAGTTTAAGAATAAATTGGTTTCAAATCTTCGTGGACGTTATCTATTATAATTTCCCCGTTTATACAAAATAGATCAAAGCCCTTCACGCTCAATTCCGCGCTTTTTCTGTGAACGCAGCCATTGGCGTACCCATCTCAAACTAAATGCTCATTATGAATAATTTGTTGCTGTATTCTCCATTATTCGGCCTTGGTAGAAAATCGAATAAAGGAGAAGAACCTTTTGGAGACGGGCCCAATGATAAAAATGGGAGACAATCTGTCGAGTGGAAGTGAATCACTCGCAACGCCCTCTGCCGATCGTGAGGGCAACCACCACGCGTCGACGATCTGGACAAACAAAAGCGAATCGGGGACCGCGAGCGGGTGGTTGTTGGTTGACTAAAATTGGCGCTGCCAGTGGACGCGCGGCGCCGCCGATCGCTAAGGACGACGACATTGCGACGGAGAGAACAAAGGCGGTGTCGCCTCTAGTGCTCTCTGTTGCCGAGGGAACGACCTGAGGGCCAACCAAATTGAATGGCGACGAAGTGATGCCAAGTAATTGGTCAGAATGCGTACAGGGCAACAAATGGCAGGGAAGAAGTAGAGGCGGGCTGAAAGACTACTTCCCCGTATCGAATACGACTGATATGTACCGATACGTTTAATTCCCTGCTGTGCAGCGATTATTTTCAATTCGCGATTTCTCGCTATTTCTCACTTTCACTGATTACTTCATGTATTTTTTATTCCTAGCAGTATATGGATACTCAATAGCAGAAATCGCGAGAAATTTGTGCTCGATAGTCCAGTTTAGAAATGCTTAGGTACATTTGAGCAGGCGTGTACTGAATCCTTACCACCCGGCACTAATTTTCCAGAAGAGCTTGCCAAAGTAGAGAGGTGATACATTGGAGGCCATGAGGATATAGACCCGGACGCAAGCCCGAGAAAGGTTCCTGAATATGAATCGCCGGGAAATCACCACGCCACGCTTAGGAATACCCGAGAGCAATTTACGACCTCCCGAATGTCTCCTTAGTTTGCCAAATCGAAATGATTAATCACTCTGGAGAAAGCTATTCAGTCAATGATAAGGATTGATAGCGGCGAAAAAACTCCATGAAACACTTTCGATGTATTCCCTAAAGGACTTGAAATGTTAGTGACCAAATATGTCTCAATTCAAAGGCCTAACAAATCAGGGTCATGTTGAGCGACACTGATTTTCGAAAAATGACCACAGCGTTTGGAACTTTCACATTAATGAAGAAAAATATTCGCCGTTGGAAAATCGAGATGAGAAAATGACAAATTGCAGGAAGCCAAATGGTAGCGAGCGACAATAGAGTAGAAAGCCAAATTCAAATTAGACTAAGTGCAGGGTGTGGATGCTGTGGAAGCAAATACAGACTTCTGAAGAGCAAATTTTAAAATTGATGCCGTCATGTGATCATCGTGAGTTGGCCAAAGGATTCTGACTCACCCGAGTTGCTGTCCGACGTTTGAGCAATTCTTATTAAGTACTCCATGGCGTCGGCGATATTTTGTTACAATTAAACGGGGGAACTTGTCTCGCAAACTAATCGACGTAACCATGAAATGACACTGGAGATCTCCGATAAATTCGTCGTCAGTTTCAACTGCTTTTATAGTCCACAATCCCTTCAAAACACAATTATGTAGCTTTATTTGACACGGTAGGGTAGTGAGGGGCATGAGTCCGCATGGGGTAAGATTCCTTTTCCGAAATATTTCTCTAAATGCCAGGATGGTGCCACTTGTAGTAGCGATCAGTTTCATTTGCGTGATCGAATGTAGCCGGAGGGTGCTATCAGTGGAAGACAATGTACGACAGAACGTGAGTTTTTCTTAATATTCATTTTTTCGCGACGTTTACCTAAATAGGGTTGTTTCCTTCATCAAAGAAAACGAAAGGCATCGATTGCGATTCGTTACCCACCATTAGTGTATTCATAATACACAAATTATTTGGTTTTAGGAATCCTAGTTTAGACGAATGTTAACTGTCAATTTTAACCTCATTTAAAAAAGACCAGATTGGCGCTCATGCGATTCCACTCCGCTTGACGTCACAGGGACCTAGTTTCTATACGAGTATATAGGAGTTTTACGTCGTCTGAGATTACCAATGCATGCATGAGGCACAGAGTTCAGGTAAATATGTCTTAATAATCACCTATTAAAACTACCTAAGGTCCGAAAGTTTCCTTCGTTTTATAGGGTATTAGCAATCCTTATTTAAGCCAGGCGCTACCTGCAAGCAGGGTACTCTGCTACCTGCTAGCAGCTTGCATCGTATCGGCGCTCATAGCCTCGCACCAAGGTGGCCTCACACATTGGGAGCCGGAACCATTATGACGTCACACGGGCTTTCCCCAGCATTCATTAGCCGTCGCGTTTTCGCGCCCGTGAAATTTTCCCTTTTCGTTTAATCGTGAAAAAATATATCGTCATTTAAAAATACAAAAGCGTGAAATTCGTACTCGGGAGTAATAATCTTTCGATTTAGGCAATAAAAAATGGGAAGCCACCCAATTGTGAGACCGCATAATTCTTATATGGACGTTTATTTTACAGCTATGTTGTTCTTGTAATCCTTTAATGCATTCCTTGCCTTGAAAATGTATTCAGTTAGCTGGCTTGCAGGTCGCCATGTAGTTGTGTTTTGGCTTATTAGGTGTAGCAAGAGCCGCTGGGGTATGAGTCTAGGGGCAAGACTCCTCCTTCGGACTCTTGCCCCACGGGCGCTGACTCTTGGCCCATTATATACCTACCATTGCTTTTTCTTTCACCCCATAGTTTCTGTAATAGTACTCATTAAAGACCTCACACTCAAGATTAAAAATGTGGTGCTCATCATTATCGACATCTCAAATCAAATTCACTCTCTTTAAATATCCATTACAAGTCTAAAACTTTAGTTTAAAATATACATGGTGTTGCATTTATATCGCTCCAGTGTCAAATTTCAAGCGAATATGAACCACGTTTACGGCTTTGAACTTTTAGTTTCTTATCTGTTAAATATAAACGTGGGGCCTTGGGCAAAGGCAGGTTGGTTTACTTTTTGGTCCAAATAAAAACTTGGGTTTTTTAAATTGATTTTTATACTTGAAATGGATGGATTATTTCTCTCGTCATTTGCGCGCAAAGTGTCTGCGGTGAGTCCAAAGACTGCGCGATGAAGTTAATGCGAAGGGAAAATAAATGAAAAACGCAGCCTCCTCTGCACGCTTCTTCCGCGAAGGGACGCAGTCCTGCTGCGGCGTAAACGGCGCTAATATTTCACGTGGGTTACCCACGGGTCAGAGATGAAGAAAGGAGGGTGGCGTATTGAAAGAGTTGAAGAGAGAGTGTGGAAAGCTGAGGAGAAATGCGATCGGTCATTTACAACCAGATAGAGCGGAATCGTTCCGACTGCATTCTTACGATAGACAATGGAAGTAATTCGTGCGATGCACGATGAAGCAAATTGAATACAATGAACCGAATCTCATCGAACTGGAATTTCCAGTGTACAGACACACGATAGTACTTTAATATTATTCGTTCGTTTTGGACTTAGGGTAAGTATCTATGGCCAATTGAAATTGAGTGTGCCAACCCAAATGCATTAAAACTTTCGCCTATTTTCCCCTACTTTCTCCCCCTTTCAATTCCATTCGACCTTTGCTCTCCCAACGACTCCTCTCTGCCATGAAAAAAAGAAAGAATTTCCACACAGTTTTGGCAATTATTCCCAATTAAGATAATTCAGTTACCTATCCCATAACTTTTCTCTGGCTTATCGAGCATTTGGCAATAAGATGGCATGCAGGAGGTAATGACCGAATATTTTATCGAGAGCATGTTATCATAATGTTTTGAGAATTATACCCCAAGGATGAAGTTCGCTATGTAAAATTATGTGGCCAAACCGGGATTCGAACCCGGGTTTACCAATTGCCAGTCAGGTGTGTTAGCCAGTTACACAGCCAAGTCATATTCTTGGAGCGAACTTCGGTATGTGTTCTACCAAACAATGTGTCTGCGTCACAAGTGCTTACTGTGGCGAAAGTTGTTCCCACTCCTGGAGAAATACATACCTACAACCTTCTTTATCGATATTCGGCGACGATGAATTACAGAGCCATTTATTTTCTGCTGTGCTTTGTTTTGAGCAATTTTTGGTGGTTGCATAATTCATTAACGTCTTGACATTTAGCACATTTTTAAATTTGAAACCTGGAAATATTAGACATTTTGGAAGAAATTAAGTGCATTTTTTCCGAAATTCGAATTTTCAGAAGTTCGGATTCATCGCATATCGCTATCGCAACGCAGTAACCTGGAGTTTATTTTTTTAAACCAATAACACATCCATCATCGGCTTATAGAAGTCATTTCGAAGAAATTGCTCTTTAACGGATTGGAGTGAATAACGTCAATTTTCAATCGTGCCTGGAATCTGAGAAAAAAAATCGGGATCGTCAGAGAAAAAAAAAATAGGGATAGAATTTGTCGGAAAGTTAATCATTACAGATAATCTGAACTGAAAACTGAAAATCCCTGAAAAGTCAATAGACCCCGAAATATGAACAAAAAAGCTGAAAAAGCTGCAATTATTGACATGTTTGGAAATGTTTGGCGATTATTTGCCGCGAAATTTTATAAATAAACCTCAGATTCGGATTTAGCAGCCAAAGATACAGAGAGGGCAAACAAATCAAAAGTATCGCGAGACTTTTGAGTGGAAAGTATATCTTGAAGGGTGGACTGGAAGCGGAGGGAAGAAAGGGGAGGAGTTGTGGGCGATGAAATGTACAAAGAGAATGGTTAATGACTGCAGCGGGAGTGGGCGTGTTTTCTTGCGAATTGAAGAAAGTCCGCTCGGAAACGGAATCATTTATTGGGCGATTGTGCGTCCCTTCATTGTGTGCCATGCTGGAGGCTCTTTCCCCCTCCCCCCCTCTGCTGATCCGCTTGCTGGCATCATTACCTACACTCTCCTCTCTTGGTTAGTTGGGGCAGTCGCCTTCAGACTCTAGCTCAAGTAACCTGGATCAATGTTTCACCGCACTTTATCCTATGTGTTTTCAACAATCATTTGTATTTGATTTTTAGCTCCCTCTCTTTTCCATCATTCAATGTGCAATTTTTGTGCAACATTACTCAAGGAATATACGCAATACTTCGTTTTTAAAGCGAATGAAAGTCATTTTTTTCGTTTGAAAGTATAATTTTGAGCTGAAATTTCTTGAAGGGTTTTTATATTAGTAATAATGGATGCCGTTTTTTTATTTTGCTATTTCAAAGAGTGAATGGCGAAAGCACGAACGGTGTCCGTCTCAGTTCATTAGGAGGACAGGCTTAGATAAGGATGGATCGGAAGAGTAGCAAGGTGAGTTGAGGCAGACGCGCGTAAAGAGTAGAGTGAAAAGTATGGGATCGATTCGGCGATGTTGCAGCCGTCCTTGGAAACTTGGTGCGTCGTTCGCAGTGGATGGGCTTCGAAGCGATATCACGCCGCTGTCAACACGGAAATGCCCCGGGAGTGCCAACGCGACGGCAGAGGTATAAAAGCCAAAGAAGGAGATCATATCCTCTTCTTTATGAATCGATTAAAATAAATTTGATTCACAATGGGCATGAAATTGAAAAATTTAGCAATTATTTTATTTTCCTGCGT
This sequence comes from Ischnura elegans, assembly GCF_921293095.1. NCBI lineage: Eukaryota > Metazoa > Arthropoda > Insecta > Odonata > Coenagrionidae > Ischnura > Ischnura elegans. Next base: position 112,745,249 of record NC_060253.1, read on the forward strand.
GTGTAAATCGACATTTTCTGCTCGCGGTATTCCCATTGATAGTGTATTGCGGTTACAGTGGAACTGCTTCAACTTCGCCGATGGATCGAATCAAGACCACAATCGATTTGCGCTCTCTTTGCTATCGCTGTCCGCGCGGGCTAGTTGAGGTTGAGCTACGCCAGTCAACGACGACGTCTAAACCCAGCTGCCTTAGGATTGCCACCGAGCACCAAAATAACCTCTGTATAATATCGTCACCGTAAGAATCAATGTTGAAGCTGCCTTCTAATTTTTCGACGAGCGGTTTCATCACTTTTTCAGAGAAACCTTATTTCACACAGTAATATCCTCTGCCCTCTTATCACGAAACTTAATTTTCGCCGTATTTTTCAAAATTAAAGTAGCTATTCCGATAGAGATACTGTTAAAAAAGATAAATTTGTTTTCGTTAGCATAGCAAAAAAATTAAACATCTTATCTAAACAACTAATTTTTTTGCATTCCTAGGAAACACTCGTTAATTCGTTATGTTCCTAACGAAGTTAATATACAGATTTAAAAAAATTCATTCCATTATTACAGAATTAAAAAATGCCCATAAATGTTATCGAAAATAAATCCAGAGAAAAACCGACTTTCATTAGCACAACTATTGCCCACATTCCATTGGAAATATCCAGCAAAAAAATGGCTCTCTGAATTATTTAAGTGAATGAAAGGAAAAATTATATATACGAGTTGCTGTTATAGGAAAAGTGTTGTGAAATCGTGATAGTATTATACGTTAATAGGCGCAGTGCATTTATTGTAGAAGGATTATGACGGAATCCGTAACGAGTTTAGCTGAAGGAGAATGTTCTGCAGAGTTGCCTCTTCAGATTTCACCGAATCGGCTCCAGAAATGGCTCGGCTATGAAGCACTCATGCATCTCGTCTAATTTACCTTATGCTACGAATTTAGCCACAAAAACTAATGAATTTGGACTGCAGTATAATTAAGGATGCGATTGCGATTTCTGATTAATTATTGAGCTGTTTAATAATATCTAAGAATGGTATTTTTTTCTGGGAAGATTATAATGAATGATAAAAGGAAAGAAATGTGGTGGTTATTTATGCTTTTAACGTAGAAGAAGAGTCAGACTTGGTTTACAAATTCAGCAAGCTCTTTTGCCACCATTTATATGCAATACATGTGGTGGGACGAAATTTTATGCTACTTTGATTTTTTATAGTAGTCCATATGCGTAAAATAATACGAGTGAAGGTCGATTTGGCGCTTATGACATCAAGGTAATATAATATAATATTTTATAACAATTCAATAGTGTTCACAAATTGCAAGTCAGAAAGGTAAATTTAATTATATAGAGTGATACGAGAGACTAACAACACGCCACTTTCATAAAGTATATTAATATAATACTTGAATAATTTGAATTAATTTTCTGAAGAGCACAAAAGATAGGCTTGCCGTAGGTGCCCCATTCTCTGCAAATTGCGATAAAAAATTGATTTTTTGTCCGTCTTGCGTAAGCGTAGGTACGAAATAAATCAATTAATGTTATAATATGTATATATCCATGTCATTAAAAAAAACTGAGTTACGGTACAAATATAACCTAGGCTGTCCATCGAACAACGTTTCGGATTGTGGGTAACTGAATGGCGAAATGCGGGTCAAAGCACGCCAGTTGCGTGAAAATGGTGAAACAGTCAGCTGAATGTGTAGTATGAGCTATTGAATAATTCAAAATATATGAGCAATTGAATAATTCAAAATATATGAGCACGAAATTACCCGAACTCTCTCTACAGTCATTTAGCTTTCTCACCTTGGTGGATGTTTTCTTTCTGGTGGAAATCTAAAAAAATATAAATGAGTAACGAATTGGTTTTGAATCGCCCAGTCTTACTCATTTTATGGACACATTCCTAGAGGAGCGAAACATTAGGCACTAAGGCGAAGCATTCTAGCTAGCTAGAAATTAAATGCACGCTTAGAGCCCAGATGCATGGTCCTGCGTATTATTCGGCCAATTCACGAGAGAAGAAGGGAAGCGATGGGTTGAAACAATGGGTTGACTCCCCGCTTCGGGAGATGGACCTCGTGTTTTATTAACGGATCGGGATTGGTGGGGAGAAGAAGGATAAAAATGAACTCTGACCCTTGTCCACACGCGGCACAACAAAAGAATGTCACCGAGACCGTCATTTAAAAAGACGCAGGGCACGGAACTGATTTATTTCAATTCGATCATGAAGGGCCGCCGCGTTCACAATGTCTCGGAGTCAGACGATCGATCGATGGATCGATCCCTTTGATGTTGTACGCCAATTAAACAGCACTCGAGATGATCTCATCCATTCATTCAATGAACCCTAAACAGTGGAATGACCGCCATGCACCACCGCGCATTCAAGCAGTTGCTGCAGAATGCCGAGGCCCGCATTCCACAACCTATCACTATCTGGACTCCTCACTGCGCTCAGACTCAGGTTGAGCTTCAGTTAGACTTTGTATTTTCGAAACTTACTTGAGCTAGATTGCTTACGGTAGAACTTAAGCCACATTAATTAACACACTTGAGCCAGATTAATTACGGTATAATTTACTAAATAATGCATTTAACTAAGCTATTTTCATCCATGACCTCCTGCCTAACTAGCATTATTGGAGTATAATATCGCACGTGGAAATATTTTTACGCGAGATATTTCATTTCAGAAACGTGAGGCGATAGCGGCACACATCTTGGCGACTCAGTTTGAGTTGGGACTTGAGTGTGATCTCGTAACACCAACGTGGCAACCGAGTCGAGTTTGAGTCGGGATCAAGACTTGAGTTGCGTTCTGGAATGCGGCCGTGAAGCTCGTCCGCGGCCTCCAACCGTATGCGACTGACATTCATTTGAAACGGGGAAATGAGTGTATTGAAAGGATAGCGCATTTAGGAGTGAAAAAGAGTCCCAATCGCCTTTCAACTCGCAATCTCATCCGAAATGCATCTAAGAAGCTGAGAAAAGAAATTCAAAGGCCTGCGAGTGCCGTGTTTGTGTTTGAATGAAGCGCAATTCTAGAGGTGCGTCTCAAGATGGCGAGATGCGCAATCACTTGGCTTCCCCTGGGGAGGGGGTATCAACTCTTCGTTGTTTATAGATCAGCGTTTTCATCCTCTATCGATTCAACAGACATAAAAAAGAAGGGCATACTGTGCATATAACTCACTTCGTTATAATTACCCTCATACAATAGGAATTGAAAAAAAATCTGTCTTCTCTTTATGTCGACTGGAAAATCCGTCTTAGAAATGGAGGAATATTACTGTGAGATATTTTTGGAGGGGATGTGACGAAATAAACTTGCAGGGAATTGAAGCTTTATTTACCTTCATTTCCGTCGATAATTCAACTGTAACGTTATTACGTCAACGCAAGACGTCTAAGCAGTCCGATACTACATTGAATGCCGACTATGAAAAAATATAAAGCTGGATAAATTTTTGAGAAAAGTAAAAACCAACCAAATATCCGCCATGGATGGATGATTTGATTGGATATTTCAATCGATGGATTCCGGATGAGGCGATCGTGAATTGGAAACTATGCATTCAGGGACACTGAATCAGGGTTTTTACAATTGAGCAAAATCAAAAATTTCGACTGATTACCATTCAATCGCAAAGAAACCGAGGCCTTTACTCGTAACCTGACAGCAACCGAACCTTTCACTTGGTTACTCAACTCCAGATTAGCAATAGACTATAATTTCCATTAAAGTTTGAAGCGACTGGTGTTTGGATTCAAAATCACTCCATGACAACATTCAGACCATTTTAATTTTGATTTTAATTTTATTTGCATTGTTATCGCATCATTAACGTTATTGCCTAAACTGCCAGCCATTGCTACTTTTCATCATGATGTCAACTTGCTTGTTACTTAAATTATAAGTTAGTATACTTATGTTGAAATGATATTCCCAGCCGTCTCCAAATCCCTTCGAGTGGCAATCGTCCACTATTTTTCTCAATACCAGGTTGATTGGCACTGCGTTGGAATACTCTCATAACACGCAAAAAAAAACTACTCCCTTAATTTCTTCATGCGTGGAATTCCCTTGGATGATTTCCCTTTGATACCTCCACTAAAAATGTTCATACTATCCCTTTATTCCAAGAAGTTTATACCGAATAGTCTAAATCCGCAATTCTCAGAGATTCTTATAGAGAAGTGACAATCGCAAACTACCACAAAATAAAAAATGTCAACGAGCAAACTCCGTTCATGTGTTCAAAAAAGGCTATTCGGGCTTCCAGCCGGGTGGTCTCCCTCCATTCTGCCGACGTTTCGGAACACGAGTCGGGTTCCATCCTCAGGGCTAATGGTGAGTGGATGAAGTTTGCCAGCTTGTTTACTTTTCAGTTGGTTGTGAGGTCTAACGTGATTGGCTCGGAGGCAGCCAATCTTATTTTCTTAAGTGCCGGTTTCCATGCATTACTCAGTGAATACCCTGTGTCACGATTGAGGGTGTTAGTTGCCAGCCGGATCTCGATGGATTCCTTAACCAGTCTTTTCCAGAAATCAGTCTCGCGGCATAGAATTTTCACGTCATCCCACTTTACCCTGTGATCGGATTCAATGGCGTGTTCTACAACCGCGGATTTTTCCGGTTGGCAGAGCCTAAGGTGTCTCTTATGTTCTTTTATCCTTGTATTGATAGTTCTTCCCGTTTCCCCCACGTACACCTGCCCACACTCACAAGGAATTTGGTAGACCCCTGGAGTTTCAAAACCACAAGGATCCTTCGCTTTAAGAAGTAGATCTCTTAGTTTGGAGCATGGTTGGAAAACGGTGTCAATACTTTGTTTTTTGAGGATCCTTGAAATTTTCCCGGACACCGTAGACACATAGGGAATTTCGGGCTTCCGGCCACCCGGCTGGAAGCCCGAATAGCCTTTTTTGAACATATTCGCCGGGAAAGCATCAGATTTTACTTCCGTTCATGTGTGTTACGAGCCGACGTCACATATCGAAAAACATGCAAGCCGTGTGTTTCATCGCAGTTCTGAAGATGTTGATAAATAATAATGAAGTAACTACATCTCCTTTGGATGTGATATTTGAAGTATAGAATTTTTGGGTGATACAGATTCTTTACACAATTGAGCAATGAACAAAATGAGCAAATACTCTAATTCTATTCAAAAGCGTTCCATTGAAATTTCCACATACCACACCTTGTTCCCCAGTTCTTCACATTTCAGCCCAAAATGGCTCCGTGACATCTACTATTCATTCAGGGAGCACAAATATTTTCCCGACAAATGATGGAAGTGTACTTGTCTTAAATAAAGCGAAATAGTCAAATTATTTTTTTCCGAGTCTCTTTCCGATTTATAGGACGTAGACGCAGGGCGTGGAAAAATAATAAACGACGCGTCGTAATTAATAGGGGCGGCGCCGGCCCTTGCTCCTCCCCCCTCTCTCTCTCTCTCTCAGACCATTTTCCATTCCGACGGTCTCCTTCATTGCTCATTTCCAAACATACATACACCTTGAGGTGGATAGTTAAATCAACTATTTCGAAATATGTTTTTCCACCGTGAAAACGCGCAATAAACAGTTACAACGGCCTAATTAGAGGGGTATGACGAAAGGGGTAGTAATTTTTTTTTAGAAATTCACTAATTAGGCGACAGAATTACATTATTCTTGTTTCACGTAGCCTTTTCCTTCAGCTCCATGCGAAAAAATGAGCGTGCAAAATAACTAATTTCCACTCTATCCTTCATATTGACATTTTATTAGCTGCTTTTTTACTGCATTGTGAGGCTGTGATATTGCTTTTAATGGTTGTGCTTTTAATGGTTGTTTTGCATGACATTTTTTTCATTTTATTTCATTTATAATAATCAATTTATTGGAAAAGTCCGTAATTTTAATTTAATCTATTCTTTAAAAAATCATCATTTATAAGAATTCACATTGCATCATTGTTATCGTTATAAAAACACCGCGGTGAATGACGAACGATAATCAAAAACAAAAACAAGTCTCTTTTTAATATAGCAAATTAAGAATAAGCTTTTTGTAGCCAGCGAGGTGTAACTGCTTAAAGAAGTTTTCCAAAAAGTATTACTGTGAAAGAATGAGTAAAAATGCTATTTGAATTATGTAACGAGGCACCAGATAATGAATAGCCATTTACGGAGGGGTAGCTGTACCAAAGTGATTTTAATTTACACTTTTTATATTTAAATGATGGATAAGTTATGAAATGCTGAGTTACCTCTGAAAAGTTTTGGGCATTTTTTAAATTTTATCTTACTGTAAATTATGGTGACCCCAATATAGAATTTTAGATCAAAAGGATTCGTAATTTTTTTCTGTTGGAAAACATTCAGGGGCTAGTTGTATTTATTAGAGCAGAGATTTATACCCCAAGTGAGAGAAAAAAGATGCGTACCGACTAGATTGCTTTGAGCTCATTGGTCATACGCATCGATTTAGTCAACACGCGACATCCGAACGAAAACGGATCTGAAGCAATGTGAACTAGAGTTATAATATCCCTCTTCACTCCCATCGCAACACAAGATTTTCACTTAAAAATAATGTTCATTCATTGAAGAAAGCTCCACCAATGGACGTCGGCGCACCTGTACGCGGAGTACAGCTCTAGTTTGACCTCAGCGTTCTAAATCTACCAATGCTACTATTTTATATATACAGACGGAATAATCGAAAAACTGGCATAGATGCTAATTTACTTTTCCATTCAAATGACTATTCACATTCAACTTGGATTCAAATAACCAATGGAGCCAATTAAGCGCCCCTTGCATGAAAACAAATCCTGAAAACCCTTGCCGAGGCACTGGTGATTTGATTATTTTATTTTCATAGTATCTGTGGGAGGTGGAAAAAATACAAATATAGCAACGAATAATAATTCGAGGCATAGATGAAGGGCTGGAGAGGGTCATCTTAAAGTTAAACGTCAAACAGAGTCAGTTAATGTGATTGCATTCAATGGCGTCAAATGAGCAAGACGTCAAAAGGCGCCAGTGGTTCCATTTCTACTACGAGGTCACCAGTTGAGCTAATTCTCAAACATCGTAATAGTAGTGTCAAGTACTTCCACAATGAATAATTAGATGGAGTCCATCTAGTATTACTATTGAAACTGTCACTGTTTTCTCGTTTATTGTGTTTTAGATGTATAGCCTTAAAACTTTCAATAGAAGGGATTACACTACCAGATATTTTGTCTGATTTATAAAGCAATGGGTGTAAGAAAGGCTCTCACCAAATTTTACCATTGAGCGGAGAATAATTTCGCCCCTAGAGCAGTTTGAAGTTTCAACTTGAATTCCACGCCAAAAACGTATTTATCGGGCGACGTCATGTTGATGACGTGTGAACCTCATGATATCTGCATTGCTTGCATAAGGAGTGCATTGTCGTATACGTTATTTGGAGTATAAGTGAATACTAGATAAAACGGAGAATTTCAAATGAGTGGGAGGAAACCTTATTTATATTGCTGTGTGCCGAGATGTGAATTTACCTCTCGTTAAACGCCAGATAAGTATTTTTTTTGTGGTGCCAAACGACCCAGACCGGGGAAGGCGGTGGTGTGACGCTGCACGGGGACTGCATATTCCTTCAGAAATAGGCTGTTATAGAGTGTGTGAGGGCCATTTTAATGTAAATGTACCTCTCCTGCTTCTCAAAGAGATTTAGTTTCCATTACTCCTTTTGTTGTCTTTGACCACACATCGCAAAAATCTCGTATCAAATATTTCGTATTTCGTGCTTAAATATATACGCATTCAACGGGAAATTTTGCTTTTTAATTGCTAATATATCATTGTGCTTCAATTTATGTTGGATATAATGATTATTTCGTGTGCATTTACTGCATATTTGCCGTGGTGTTCACTCTTTGTTTCTGTCTTGAGCATTAATTGGCGTTTGCTCACTAGGCCACCGCCGCGGCGACCCGGGTCACAGCCGTCACATGAAAAAAATCATATAATAATTACTTTAACCACGAAGGGTAAAAACCGGTGCAAGTATGCAGTAAATATTCACGAAATAATCATTACACCTTACATAAATAGAAGCGGAATGATAAATTTGCAATGTAAAATAATTTGTCCATTTGTGTGCATGTATATAATCACAAGTAGAATGTAAGCGGAGTGCAGCAGATAACTACGAAAGGAGTATAGGATGCTATATTTCTTTGAGAAGTAGAAAGGGTGCCACAAACTTTCTCCCAAAACTTTTGAAAGTGACTGTACGTGTAACTCTGATGTAAATATAAATGAACTTACGGATATTTTCATGTAAAAATACCCATCTCTGAGTAACTCTTTCTTTTTTACCATTTTTCATAGTACGAAACTGACTTGAACATTTATCAGGAACATAGAAGGACTAAAGGTTTTTCATTCATATCTTTTTGGTTTTATTAACGAAAACCAATTTTTAATTTTGAGTGTTCCCTCCTATTGCATCAGGTAGAATTATCAGTGAAAATTGATGTTAAACAGTAACTTTCACTCAATAACGCATTTGCTTTTAGGATTTATAATAGGTCTTGATTTTTTGTTGTGAATAATTAAAAAACACATTTTGAAAATAGCTTGACAGTGTAGTTTTTATTACATTTCAGGGTGACTTTGGCTGGACTTCTATTAACGATACTTTTCATATCTAATTACATTTGCATTGGATTGGAAATAGTGCGAAAAATGGTTTTTCGAATAATTATTTGTAGCGTGTGACTAGTTTTTTGACCTCTACACGCGAGATTTTCTTAGATCTCCGTTTTTTATCATGCCAGTCGGAAATCATGCCCTTTTTCTGGTTTGCAATTTGTTAAATTTGAAATATGAAATTTCTTCCGGCCACAAAAGTGCTTCCCACCCTGTTCAATGATCTCTGAATGCTAAAGATGCTGAACTCGGAAGTATTTTTTGTGAGTGCATCATTCCTTACACTGCTGAATGGTTAGCCGGGAGGCTGCGTTGGTCAGAATGGAGCTCTGTTCTTCATATCTGAGAGAGTGTTCGGGGGAGTCAGAAGTGCAGCGCGCGTGGATTCGGGTCTGCTTTCCAAAGGGAGCTTTCGCTGCGAGTGTCGACGCCGCACAATCCTCTTCACGCTTGTGTGTGATCTTCGAGCAGTCCGCAGGTGGCGTTATCGCGCCAACACAGCCCCAGGCACTGTGTGCGTTCCGCGCGCTCCTTTTGTTTTACTGACCTCCTCGGGCGGGCACTCTCCTTTCGCACTGTCTGTCTCTTTCTCATCACTCCCTGCGCTCCATCCGCAATAAGATCGGACTTCGCGACCGCTGATTGGGTTGGATTGCCATGGCCTCATTACTCTCCACCAATTGTGTTTCCTCTTCTTTTGCAACGAATCATTCTTTTCAAACAGAAGTTATCCTCGACGAACTTGGAGCGATATTTTGTGAAACCGTGTAACAGGCGACGTACTGACACAAAAATGTTTGCATGGCCGTAGTATGTATAATGAAATGTGCCTGCGCACCATTCAAACTTGAAATTTTCCCTATATTTAAGAGTGTACCTTTCTCAACCTATGCCTTTACTTAAAAATAAATTTCTATCTAAAATACGATCTCGTAGTAAGGAGAGTCATCGCGTGGAGTTGTGCGTGCGTGCTCGTATGTCTCATTGCACCACTACTCTTTCCATCAGCTTCTTTCCCGAGCCTTCTTCCTGCTTTCCTCATAGCTGTTTATCTTCACCTCATTACCAATCCAATGTAATTCCTTCAACTGGCGTCTAAAATGTCATTACACGTCTCCCCCTCGGCCCTGTCAGTTTAATTTCCTTTAGCTGCGATCTCTCTCCTTTTACGGGCCACGCTCTGTTGTGTACGCCTTTCGCCTGTATTTTATTCAGTACGCAGATTAAGTCTTTCTGATCCCACACGACCCCTGCATATTCGAGGCATGAGCGGACGAGTGCGAAATAGTACCTATATCTCACTTTCTCGTCCGGAAATCTTCCCACAATACGATTGACGAATCATTTATTCTACAGAGTTCTGCCACACATATTTCTTCTTTGTGTTCCCCGCGACAGATTCAAAACTATCCCAGGTACTTCACTTCAACCGTCACCTTTATGTTGACACCAACTGCCACACACTGATGGGGATAATTTGTAGGCTTACGCAAGACAGGTACGGAATTAATAGTGGCGCTGCAGTCTGTAGAGAATAATTAAAATTAAATTTCAAATCGACTGTCTCTTAGATTGAAGACAACCTATAACATATATAATGTAGTTCAAGTGCTAATAAGTGAAAAACGTTGCTTTATGATTTTATTCTTTCAGTGACTTGTTCTATGACCTCGTTGCACGGTATACGATAATCTGATAAAGTAAGATACGATTCCATTTCACGTTGCTCTCTGCAAATTGGTTACGTTGTTGTGTGGGAATTACAGTATGATTTATCAGGTATCGCAGCGCTATCTAGCCAGGACTCCGGATTATCACGTCAATGAAGCGTGTATTATATACCTACGTGGGAGCGGCATGCTTTTCATCTCCTTTTGGCTGCCAAGTAGATATGTAACGAGGATTTTGAATGGGTAACCTTTAATGCTAGGTCCACTGCACTGTAGGAAACAGAAGTGTAATTTTTGAAAAGACATCGTTAGGAATTTATATCTGCCACAATACCTAAATGGAAATCATAAACAGTATTCAATATTTCTCTCGCCGTACCACAGAAAATCGAAGTTTACTTTTGAATTTGTGCTTTCCCAACGTACTCCACGATACCATTTTCAGAAGGTAACTGCGTAGTTTACTGCGGTACAGAATCATTAAATACGTAATCATTATAAAGAAATAAACCACATTTTTATTTAAAGCTCACCAAAAGAATCTTGAATTTTTCTACTTTGCATTATCTTCAACGATACATTTTTTTGTACTTTGTCCGAATGATTGTTTTGGTTATTTTTGCATAGAAATCCATTCAATGAGAGGCAAACCTTAAGTGCCCAGGTCGTTGCATAATTAAAATGGATGTTGTTTAACATAATGAAAAGTAAATAACACTTTTTAATTCCACGTAAAGTATATTAAATTATAACACCACCTTGGTTTCGAAGGGAAACGTCACCATCTTGTGCAAATACATTGAAGGCAGAGAAAAGAATTCTCTGCTTTCTGTGCTTCGCCTTTATTATGTTAATCACAATTATGTTTAGTAGATTCCATAAAATCACGTCTGAAACATCTAATACTTAATATTATTTAAACTTTTAAGATCAATTTTTTTGTCATTTGCGTAAGGGGATTCAAATGTAATCTATTTATCATTATTGATCAAACTCGCTAACTTTAATGTTAATAACCCATAACAATTTTGAAGTTTGTGGCCTTTTGAATGGCTGTTCGTTTCGGCGCATACATCATTAGCGCGCCCTGTGCCTCTGCCCATCTGAGCATTCAACACCTTTTCAGTTGATCAACTCCCACCACCTACTAGTCTCACGCCTGATTCGTCCGACATTCGACCAGCAGCACCGCCGGATGTGACTCTGGAAAGCGTTTTCCTTTCCGCCGTCTTGAGTTCCGTCGCCATGGCAGCAAATAAATAACGGCGCAAAAACGAAAATGGCCCGGCCGAACCATCGGAAATAAAAGCAGGGATGTGCCTTTGCGAATGCCTTTCCCTTTCGATGTCATGTCTCGCCTCATTTTTCACTCTTTGAGAGAAATACAAGATGGAGGAGAAGAGTAGCGTGGGACGGGAAATGGAAGGCGGGATTCAAGATGCACGACCCAAACGCAGGAAGGAAACTCACTCCCTCTCCTCACCCTCCCAATGCACACGCATACGCGACGCGGAAACGCAAGAAGAATCGCAGGTTGTTGCAAATGAACGCCGTTGACACTCCCCTCAAATCATTCGTACTTCACACCTTCGCTGCGGCGTAACTTACTCCCTTCGCGACAAGTTTTCTGGTTTTCTTCATTCTGCTAGCGGCTGACGCCATTTTGCGAAGCGAGAAGTTGGAGACATACCACTTCACTTGGTACAATGCCTTTGTGATGGGACCGGAAGTTTAATGCCATCACCCACGATGCCCGCTCAAGAGAGAACTCGATTCACACAGCGTGACCCTTTGCTGGGTCCTTTTTAACCCCTAATGTGAAAATCTATCATTCTTCCGCAGAACTGCATATATGGGTGCAACGGCATATAGCACACATCGTTACTGAAATTGAGTCGAGGTGTTGCTTAGCCGAATCGATTTCTTTTCCGTGTTTATTTTTCAATTCCATAGTATAACCTCTTTGCTTCTCAATCCAAGGTGTCTTCTTGCACGGATCACGGATAGAAATAACAAAAAACGGTTGCATAGCGCATGAAAAAAATGACTGCGACTCTGCGCGTTTCATAGCTGCATGATATGTTTACCGTTAATTCAAAATCGACCGAAGCCTTTCACGCGAATTTTCGCCCTAATATTTTTCTATGAACTCCGTCGTGGACGAATGGCTTCTGGAATCACTCACTCCGTACGGTTAATTTATCGGTAATTTTATCTTTGAAGTGGCCCTCGGCAACCTAATCCTAGAGCTATTAAGTTAGATGAAAGTAAAAGAGGAAAAACATTTTAAGGTGATGAAAGAAAATGAGCGCTACAACTTCTTCATGGCTAGGAGCGTCTAAAAACTTGTCGCCAGTTCGTTGGATTCTCGTCGTCGGAGCATCAGTATTTAAATTTGAGTGACGCTAATCCGCCTCCTCCAACAAAGCGCGCTCTTCTTAATCTGAATTTTAATGGCGCCCTCCCTCGAGACGAAAAACTTGCTCTCTTCCAGCTTCCAGGCTTTTCGAAGCGAACAAAACGGGACCCGCATCCCAAGGGACCCCTCCTCCCTTCCCCCAACCTCAATACGCCATCGGGGGGTGGTAGCCCATGAGGGACGATGCGGCCAGGGGCCAACTTCCCCCCCCCCCCCCCTCCAACAACATTTCATAACATCCACGCTGAAGGGCCTTCAGTGAAGCTGCTGGGGAAGCGAGTAAGGGCGAACGTATATTCCAGATCCCTAAGTTCTCACGTTGAGCAAACCCTTTCAACTGACGACTCTTCAATCGTCGGCAAGGCCAATGAATTATTTTGAGTTACTAAAACAATCGCTGTGCTGTATCTACAAACTCTATACTATCTGCAAACTATATACTCAGTCAGGCTACCCATGTGACTCTCGATTGGCAAGAAAGATCTTGGGAATTTGGATAAAAAGGAGGAGTTGTATTATTTTTTAGTGGGAGTTTTTAGTATTTGAAATGGGACCCCACGCATTGCTAAGTTTATAAACAGTCTCGGTTTAAAATTTTGGTCTTCTTTCATGAAATTTTACTCGTATTTAAACTTACGCTATGGTATTGAAGTTTTCAGGTTCTATTAAATGGAATATTGCATTGATACCGTCGTGGGGGAATTCGCTCTGGAGGACACTGGAGTACCTGAAGATCGATCAGACGTGTGTGTACGTTCCACGGGCACTGCTTTTCGCTTTTTACGCGCCCTGGCTGCCGTCCCAATGGGGTGCGTAAACAAAAGAAGAGCTCTCCGCGACGTCACATGTTACTGCATCTCAAGGGAAGCATCCCCTTCCAGCCCTCATACACCTCCTCTTTCCTACAGACAATCTCATCCCGATTCCTTCCCACCCGGGCGATCTCGGTCGGGCATCGATTCATCGAATATTGCATCGATATGAATCCGTATCGATTTTTAAGATCCGTGCCTGGTTTATGCGTGGTATTGCACTGCTATGGAACCGATGTGACATTTCGCTTCTATATAATCATCAAGGATGGTCCCAAGTCGAGATGGGCATTTCAACGCAATGAACCATGAGAATCAAAAGAGCAATGACAATCGCAATGAGCATTGGCGAGACATATGAGCCAAACGATCCGAATATGAAGAGCAGTTACTTTATCGAGGGTTCCCTGTCCGAGTGCTATCATGTGGATCACCAGAATTTCATCAGTGAAATAGATTTTTTATTTAAAATTTTGCAGGTGCGTTTCCGAGATAATAATTTGGAATGTTTGTGAATGCGATTGTTCAATTTTTTTATGTTTCGCCTTAATTGCTCGTTTCAACATTTTCGTGCAATATCATTTTTTACATTTCTGAATGTCATACCATCGATGAAATTCTTCAAATTTCTTTAAATTCCTTACTATTTTTTAATAATCACTGCATTGGGCCCAGAATCCTCAGTTTGGGATGTTACAATGAACCAACTTCTTTTCCACTTGATCTCTCCTTTCATGAGACGATTCTTCGTGAACCATAATATGGCCATAGCCATACTATGGCTATCAGTTGCTAATTTAACGACGACGCGAAAACCCAGCTTCAGTCTCTTGCCTAATGCGATAGATACTATGTCAATCGAAGGCGATCCTTGGGAGTCTAAAGATAAAGTGATAGCTATTGTGTATAGCCAATCAATGTCTAATAGTGATGATTGATGATTACGAAAGTCACTCCAACCTTGGATCGCTTGGAGAGGAATCGTATCGGAGGGCATTTCGAGTGCATAGCTGCGTTCGTCAAATGGGACGTCAACGGCGCCTTTCGTTAAGAGCAGGCTAATTCCGACGCCGGGTTTCCCTCCACCCTCTCCTCTCTACAGTTAGTCTTAAATCCAACCCTATAGGCCTCCTTCGAGATTTTTCGGTGGAGAAAGTTAAGTGGTGCGGATAGGGCAGACATTTGTTGAAAATGAGCTTGAATATAATGAAACGAGTTTATAAGGATGTACACCTATGTAGAAAGAATTCGCACATATTTTGACATGAAATGAGTCGAAAAATAGATAGGGAATAAATTTTCGTCTCGTCTCTCTCTGTCTCACCCACTGTAGACGCGGCCTTTCTTTCTTTCGACTTATCCCTCAATCATCAGGAGGGCATCATGTCTCACTAGATGTGCCATAAGCTTCGCGTGCCTCTTGATTGGGATACTCTCCAGGATCCCTTTTTCGTTTACTCTTTGCAGAGTCTTCTATACTCTGTTCATTTTATCTCTGCGGGTGATCTGGTGTGGCCAAAGCAAGTGGAGATGAGGGGAGGGAAAGTTTCTCGACACATCACTTTGTCTTTGCCAATCAGCAAACAGCAGGCGTGGCCTCAGTGAGTCGCTCTCAGACTTCCGCCGAGTGAACATCATGAATCTGCTCGTGGAGCAGTGTTGCCAAATTCGTCACCCGTTCTCCTTGTATGTGACTAAGTATGCCTTCCACCAACGGTGCCTTATTAAGCGCGGTAGCTGACAATGTCATGGGCTTCTGTGAAAGGATTGTCCCTTCCTGCCTTCCAAATGATTAGGTATATTGTCTCGGCGCCGGGGCCAAAATACCTGTGGCCACCTGTGACTCACACGCTTTCAGTGACAAAGTAGGGCGGCTACGTGCATTTGGCAAAGTTATGTTCGCTCCTCTCTCTCTCTCTCTCTCTCTGTATCCTCCTATCAGCGAAGCCATCCGAGAATGTCCGGGCTCTCACGAAAGCTCACCCGCATACATAAAGTGAACAGAATATAGGGGAAATTATTCTTGAGTAATTTTTGCGCAAACGCTTAAGCATGTGAGAAGGCCCGAAAAACAGCTTATCCCAAATCTAATTTCCTCCACTCCATCTATCTACCACTAACCAACTTCAATATAATAACAACTACTATCCTGTATGTATTCAGTATACATATGTTTTAAAACTGAAACCTTCGTCGGCACTGTCTTCCTCGTCATCCGACGATACGTGCTCCTCGGGCGACGCTATTTCTTCAGCGGTTTCATTCTCTTTCGCCAATAGCCTTCCCCCGACACATACACATACGATGTCATTCCGCTTTTGCCCCCTTGTCGGCCCATCCGGTTCTTGCCACCCTGCGCCTGTGGCGCCACATGCCACCTGAGTTGATTCTGTACGCCAATGAGTCTGTTCCTCGCACCCTTAGACCCTCCATACGCTTGTTTCCTTAAGAGCCTCTTTCGGATTTGTAAGGCGTTGGGACGCGAATGACTTCATTTTTTTTAACTCCGTTCAATATTAGTTATTTGCGATGAAAGACTTTCGGAAAAGAGGAAAATATGTTGAATATTTTCTTACGGCTGAATACCCTCACCCACGCTCCCAGGTGCGCATCTAGGAATTAAGGCTAGATGGGGGGAGGGGGTTTAGACGCAACTAATGCTGGGGGGCACGGAATATCCACCAGGGTAAGCAGGTGTTGGTTGCCCTTTTTAAAGATATTTTAAGATTAATGGTTCAACATGGTGAGTTTTACGGCTTTCTGCGGGATATTTTATAAATCCTTACACTATTCTGTAAGTATAATATTAATCCAATTACGTAAAATGGATTAAACTTAAAAATTTCTCTGAGCTCTGGGGGGTTTTATCCCCCAAACCCTCCCTCGCTGCCCCACTTCACGCTCCTGCCAGACGAGTGAGAATCGAACACCTGACCTTTTGAGAGAATAGCCGTGAAGCACTAGACGATTATGCATATTTCAAGCTTAGCGCACCTTCAACTTGGCCGGTTCGTACCTACCTTTGGTGAATCGCGGAAGGAGTGTGGGGAAACAAACACTTCAAGCCCTCGATTATTAAAGGGATCCGCTGCGTCTTAGTCTGGAAGCATCTCCTTTAAAGGCGAATTATAAGGTAAGTATATATCTACTGCAATATAAAAACTCAAATTTCAAATTTTTGTTGTTGAATTTTGATCACTCCATTATTAAATGTGAACTGCACCAAGTTTTTGGTTTACCGCATGTAGTCTTTTATCTTTAAAATTTAAACCCGGGGCCTTGAGACAAGGCACTGCTCTCTATTTTCTCATTTTTAGTTTTAGTCTCAAGGGTTTTTAAATTGATTTTTCAATTTATTGTAGTAGTATGTTCAATCTATTTTTTTCTTTTCAATGTCGAAACCACGTATCTGTGTTACTCTCCTTGACACAGCATTTTTTCAACTCGACTTACAAGTTACTTCATACCTTCCCTTATCCTGGGGGTCATTATGAGCACTCCATAACATTTTTCGAATCTCACACACTTGAAAAATAAAATATTACCATATTATTTTAACAATTTAATACTAGGAGGTATAATTTATCAATAATCATGCAATTAGTCGATTAACCTTCGCGTTTAGTCGCCTAGTGCCTAATATTTAATCAACTTCCTAAGTACTAGTTATTTTTCTCTCTATCCTGATATCTTTCAGCCGTCTCATTACTGCCGAATGTTATTTTAGGGTGCCCGAAACTTTCCGAATTTCAATTCTGTGCCTGGAGAGAACTGTGGACAAGTAATGCGAATACTTGCGACCAGAATAGACGAAATTGGCATGCATAAGGCACATCTCTCGATTGCCCATATTGGCCCAAGCTGACTTGCTAAATGGAAATAGGGGTCGCGTGTATCATTGCTGCGCCTTAAAATCAAAATTTGGATGCAATAACTTATCGCTTTATTTACATAACACGAAGTCTATACAGTAGTGTAGAGATTTGAATTTGTAAACTGTTGTATCAAATACTGTGAATATCTGGCCACCGTAATGTCTTCCAATACATACAAGGATTATGTTCTGAATAATAAATTATGATCAAATTCTTATTCGGAGTTAATTAACTTCCATTTTATTTTTGACTGACAATGGAACGCTGTATGGGCAATGTGTTGTGGCAACCATTTAATTTGCCCGTTTATCGTAGGTGTTACGGCGAGTGATTAATTAGTCCCCCGATGTAAAGTAAAGGTAAAATCCCCGGAGTGGACAAGTATAAATAGAAAAATCTACAATTGGAATTATGGAGTAATTTTAGGTATTTTAATATCGATATAATTAGGTGAAAATGCATCGATAAGCTAATCTCTTTTGGGAAACAAGACCGCTGTTTTAAAAATCCACAATGTAAAAGCTAATTTTTGGGTTTAGTATTACCCGAAAGAGCGATATGAGTACAGAAATAATCAATTTTACGATTAATTATACCATTTCAGTGAGCTATAGAGCTTAGAACTGCGCTAGTGAGATAGGGAAAATGACTATACTATCACTTAATGCTTTCAGATGGACCGAAAATGTCTATTTGGAAAAGTAAAGAAATGACAAGCGATCTGTGACGTCACCAGTCCAATGAAGCAGTTTAAAGCGGCTTCTCTCAATTGACAGTCGTGTCGAGGCTTACATCGAGTTGGACTCGGCAACATTTAGAGTGAAAACGACTTAATGATCATGATCTCTCACCGGACAGCTCATACGCTGCGACTCCACTCACGTCCAATGCATTTGAGGCAGTGGGTATGTCATCACGTCAGAATGAAAACCACACACGTTCTCCATTTTCATTGCGCTTTTCATTAAGTACTTCAATTTCCCGTGAATAACCATATCAAAGGACTCGCAATCTCCACGCTTATTACTCTCAATCTTATATTCCTCTCGTCGTCTCTCAAATCGTTTTTAATACTTTCATTTCTTAATACTTAATACAAATCTTAACTTTTCCATATATTTTTAATCTCCTTTGAGCGAAATTTTTAAGTTATTGGAGCGGAGTTTTGGAACTCATGGACGTTTTTGAAACCACCCATTTTACTGCAGGATTCTTCATGCAAACATACACAGCACGTTTTTATCGAGTCACTTCCTTGTCTGTTTCTCCTCCTGGGCAATATCTTCCAATTCAAATTCAACCCATTTCCTGATTTGATATTGGCTTAAAATTTTCATAACACATAAGAGCCTGATGGAAATACATTCTTACAATATTTCCATTTCTTCAGAGGGAATATGAGCCGCCATCATCCACCATTATCAATTGTTTTCATCGCTCAGTTGCAGCTTAAAATTTTACGATTGGCAATGATTGAAAACGTTTTACATCAATTTGTCTCTGATTGAATTTAAACAATCGATCTTTGATAGAATATTAAAATTATTTTTTTTAAACAATCTAAAAAACTATATCTTTAAATGGAAAGATGAAAAAATTGCAAAAAAATGGAAAATTACTTTTTAAACATAGGTTTCTATTTGAACTAAAAGATTAAAATTAAATCACTCTGACTTTGCCATTTTAAGGATAAAAGACTATATTTCCAACAAAAAAAACTTGGCGCACATCATTTTCAGCATTTTAAATCAAATTCCCTCTCTTCAAATATTCATTACAATAGTATCACTAAAATCCTACATAGATAATGGTGAATTCATGTCACTAATGTAAAGCGAACACGAACCACCTTTTCGGTTTTGAACTCTTTTATCTATTAAATTTAAACGTGGGACTTTGTGCCAAGACAGGGCCCTCTTTTTTCTTCTTTTTGGTTCGAAATATATCATGGTTTGTAAAATTGAAGTTTTACGTTGATGACATATTTTCCGTTATGTCTGATCAGCAGTTTGAGTGTCAGTATTGTTTTCAACATTTTTTTGTGGCTAAAAATCTTTTTAATGCATTTAATGGCATTCAAATAGGCTTATATGCATCAAATAAAATGTTTCCTGAAACTCCATGCCATCTTAGTAATTCGCGCTTCAAAGCCTATTCATCCGTAGATTATTGCTATGTTCGTCATTTTTGAGCAGGCCAACTCCCAATGAAGCATTTATTAACTTTGAGCTTAGCTTCTTAGGAAGCCATTGGGCCCCCGCATTGACCTAGCGATTTTTCAGATCTGTTGTATCCACGCAGATTTCATGAAAACAGGGCCGGCCGCCCTTACGATGGCTATGAGCTTGAACGCCACGCTTCGCCTCCATAGCGTGGGTGCACTGTTTTGTAAAATAGTTATTTTGAAGACTCTGGTTATATTCTGAATGATGAATAATTTTATGAAACTTCACATTCGATTACTAAATACAAGGCTGGAATTATTTCAATCCTTGAACCACTCTGGCTCACTCTGAGCGTAGCACAGCTAGCGGTTACGCCAATGCAACTCTAGCATGAAGATCGCCGTATGAACGTAGGTTGGAGATTAAGTGGTGAACCGGTTTTACGTGACTATCACTAGCCAGCGGTTCCATAAATACTGAGAGATTGTCAGTATTCACAGTTTAACACTAGAGCATTCATCTTTCTATTACAAAAACTGTATGTTCTTGATAATACAGTTGAAACAAGTAAATGTCATTTACCTTAGATACATTATGCATTTTTGTGCATCAAAGCACTTATTCTAAATTAAACGTGTGTGAAACAATTTTAATCTAACGTAAGTATTTATTGATTTGTGTAGCAGCCATTCCTTTAAGCTATGCTTGATTGTGGCTTGTGTGTTCAGTGTTCTCAAATCATGCTGAATTTGGTTGAATATTTTTGGGGAAATTATGGGAATTTTGTGTGTTTCATGGTATAATTTACTTTTTTTAAAAGATCAGAACATTTTAGATTTTGGATGGGACGGAGTTGTTTAGAAGTTTCACGATAATAAGCGTCCTGAAAAATAATATTTGTGTGTAATTTCTGTAGTCTCAATAAACCCAGATAAGGATACATGCTGTCACTACTTATGCTTCTTTTGTCTGTCTATCCATCAAAGGTCTCATCGAAGTTATTTTACTTTTTTATTAATAATTTAAAATATCTTTTATATGCACTGCCTCATATTTTGATATCACGTATTTGGTACCGCATTTATAATGATCCGCTATATTCATTCCGCAGTATTTTCTTCGTTCGATGATTTGTAATTTATAAGTCGGAAATTTTGTTCAATGAAATTAATAGGCGGAGTATGAAGCTGGTATGGTATCGGCATCGTGAATTAGAGTTGTGATTGATTAAAAATACACCTCCGTGATAGTAAACACGCGAAAATAAGCCATTTAATGTTCATATTTCCGATAAACTGTGACATCTATATCCCGCCAAGATCTAAATTGGTTTTAGACTGCCGAACAATGGAGCTACGGGCGGCGCGCGAATTGGGGTCAAAGGTAACTATTAATAATAAAAACAGCGACGAAACGAAATTGGACGACATATTCACAACGATTTCAGCAACAATGAAGTAACTTTTACTGCTCGGCCGACAATACGACTTTTTTGAGCCTGGCATCACGGAGAACACATTAAGTTAATTGTTTCGCTTTTCTCGCGGCGGCGAGTGACACTAGCGTGGGAAGCCGCGCATCGCGACTCACATAACTCATTACATTTTGTGTTCTTTTCAATTTTTTTACTATTTTCCTCTGCCCTTGTCGATTTTTTTATTGACGAATGTCTGGTGCCGGGTGAATTTTTGAGTTTTTTTTTTATTTTCCTGGCCCATATTTCACTGTCGCCGTTGCTATGGATGAAAAACCGGCCTGATTACCTAAATTATCCTAGTACTGTATGACACCGCCGAGGGAGTTAGTGTTTCTTCACGAGGCCCATTTTCATGGTGTAGGTATCGCCATTTTACGCTCTTTCGATGTTTATTTGTTTTTCATCTTATATTTTGTTCCTCCCTCCTGTCGTAAAATTGAAATAGGATTTAGAGCTTCCCCATGTGTTTCTGCCTCATGAAGTTTTATCGGGTCGTCCTCCGCGTCCGTTTGAGCTGACGTTTCGGTTCTCAACTCAAGGATCATTTTCAAGGCAGGGTGAATGTCAATTCTTTGGAATTGGTCCGTTTGGTATCGGTGGTCAATTGGTCAGTGGAGGAAGGTAGGTCAAAGGAGCCACCTGTTTTCCATCTTATGCCAATGCTTTCCCAAATACGTAAAATTTTTAAATGGGATTGGAATGGCTTATAAAACGAGGCATGATATGAAATACATGAATGATGCTAGGAAAACCATGGCACCCGAAACAAAATCATAGCAGTTTGGTTTTAATTCTAATGAAGAGCGCGATTTTGAAACTTGATGCTTAATTTTCACTTTTTCAGAAGAAGCCTCCGAAAATTATTGTGGAACACAGGAGTGAAAAGATATTGAACTTCCGCTGGACTGTATCACAAATCATCGTGCTTAGAAATGAATTGCGTTAGTCAACTGTCCTTTGATTTTTTAGTTTTTCTCAATGTCGTGGATTCTTTAAGTTTATCGTTGTTTATGGATAAAGGGTGATTTCCAATAACGCTCTCGGGCACCACCTGAAGAAACTAGAAGTAAATATTTCATCGCAAACTTAATTCACGTAAGATATTAATAACGAAAAAGTTTTTAGAAAGTTTTTTTGAAAAAAAAAAAAAAAAAAAAACATTTAGTGTGTGACCATTTATTTGTACCAGATGATGACGTCCCACGTCCAAACATCGGTTTTACATTAAATATTTATGTGGTATTAGAAAGTTTTCTTTACTTTCCTCTGTGTTAATTAGATTCCATCAATTCACGCCCGAAGCAACTAATTATATCAAGGGAGTTAAATCTTTTGCTTGCACCTCCATAGAAACAACATAGCTAATAGAGGGCAGCGAGCACTATAGTCGATCCATGGATCTCTTCCTCGCTACTCAACGAATGTCTTTGGGCATTTCTTCATACTTTGTTTTCTTTGTGAGTGCAGAGATGCGGACGGACGAGAAGCGACCCCTTTTCACGCACACATAAGTCCTCACGTCTCCCTTTAATCCATAAAGCCCCTCCCCCTCCCTAAGTGATGTCCTCCACTTAAGTGCTACCGGCCCGAAAATAATTTAGTCATTCATTAACGACCCCTCCCGCCGCCGTGAGTCTTCAGAGGCAGATCCATCGATCGATCGATCGCTCCATATGTCAAAGCGTGTGTGCGAGTCGAGTGTTATAGACGGCGAGGTAATAATATTACTTCGGAGTCAAACGTGTTCCACGATGAAAAGGCCGCAATGGTGAAAAAAATTGGCAATAAAAGTAAATCAGAATTTGGGTAAAAAATTAACTTAACGCTTTCGGGGCGTTCAAAGATGAAAAAATGGGATTGAGTGGACGCTACCTACAATTTTTCTGCGGAACTATAATTGCAAACTGCCAAACACTGATGGCATTGAAATAGAGTTGGGTTTCCGAGACGCCTCCATTTCTTTTCCGGAATTTACGTATCAATTCCTTGTGACATCCACGTTTAATAATTGTTTTTTTTCCATTCCGATGATGGACATGTCAAGCATTCTTTTTCTTGAAATGAAATTAATTTAATTTTTATAAATTTATGGATGATAATTTATTTCAGTGGTCGCTGGAACAAAAATTGTGCACTCCGATCAATTTTTATTCAAACATATTTATATAGGTGATCGCAGTAGAACGTAGCTTGAAATTTCATATGCGTCTTTAAGACCATTTGTTTTAATCGTGATAAGAATTTGGGTTCTTACGTCACTCGGCTATTGTTCTGCAAAAATTTTGAGCAAGGCGCTGTCGGCCGATTATTTTGAATCGCTTTCACCACTTTACGCAGGTAGTGTTCAAGTGCTCAAGTGCTTTGTGCTGCTTATTGAATGAGTGAGTACCTACTTCTGGATTTGTAAATATGCACAGAATTTATTTAGGAAGGACATCGTGCCCGAAGGTACCCGTGAATCGGTTTCGTAAATCTTGAACCGGTTCACGATTCGGAAAAATACCGTTCTATGCTTTAGTGCAATGATTCATTTTATTGAACTAATTTCATCTACTGAACCTTTTTACCCATTTGATTGGGTTTTCTTTCTGAAGTGTGCTCTAAAACAGAACCACTTTTTATTTCTACAGATTTTTTTCCAAATAATGCTTTAGAACCCAGTTCAATTGTCGCCATACGTGGGAAAAACGAACTGCTGGCGACTCTCTGAAATATGAAATTTGGTATATATTCCCAGTGTTCAGAACATTTTAAGGGAAGGAGTCTTTCGTGTGAAAAATCAGGTCACTGATTCGAAACGGTGCACCGATTTCTTTCCTCAAGGGCAACTGACCGATTCTTAAGAAAACCGAACCGCTGCTCCAGAAAATCCCACATCTGACACACTGTTTCTTTCATTATTCCCGTCTGGGGCTTGCAACGCACAGGTTCTTAATAGCTTAATTTAATTATAATTTTATTTACTCCTACATTTTGATTTTACTGCTGAATAACAAAGAGAAGGAACTTTAGGTGGTCTCCAAGTACATTGGACCAGAATTGAGCCTCCATTAAAGAACAGAAATGTATGCCACAAAAAGAAAATAATAAAGCAGTAAATGATACATGAGTATTTTTAAGAATTTGCATAAAAATAAATGTTCAATTATTTCTTTTGAGAAAAGCCAGTCTTTGTCAAGTCTTAACATTGTGTACTTATAAGGATTTGGTTTTTTGCTTTAATTTTTAAATATCTCTGGTCCCATTTAAAGAAAAAACGCCTGAATAATGTTAACCAAGGTCAATTTGTTACTAAAAATGACTCACTCCTTAAAATATATATTTATATTTATCACATCCACTCGGCACATTGCCACTTCTGCCACTAAACAATTTTAGGACTTCGAATTAATACGAATGCCTTAGTGGCGTAGCACCGGCTCCACATGAATATCTGGCTAGAGAAGTGTTTACCGCCACTTCCGAGGGTTTAATTGACGTCGAGGGCGGAAGGGATTGGGGGAGGACGATGGAGATGAATTCTGTCATCAGGGGTCGAGATGCAGTGCAGACTACTCATTGACTTCGGGGCGGCCACTAAGGATTCTCCGGCCACTCACTTAAGTAGTCGTAGCTTTTCAAGTGACGGCAGGGAATGCTGGGACAGCTAGGGTTCTTTCCCATGGACGCTTCTAGGATTGAGCGCTCTCTGTGCAGTCAGCCAACCCAAGATCACGTGACAATGACCGATGCCTCCTGGGTTCCCGAGAGTCACTCACACCCACAGCTTCCCCGCTATTCGCACGAAGCCGTGCGATTATCGGCTTAGGGTTAGCCATGGAAGGAACGATTAGATGGGAGTCACTGAGATTCATTCCTTTTCGCTAATATTTGCGCTAATTTCATTTCAGGTGGTAAAACCCGGACTAATTGTTTCCATGAACTCCCCATTTAAGCATTTTTATTGATATATCATGCTGAGTAGATTCACCGTACGCCTAATTTATCGCAATTCTTTTCTTTAAATCGGCCTACTATTTACAGCAGTTTCCATTGTTGTGATCAAGGTTGTGATATTAGTGAATCCTTGCTGACTGCTTTAGTTTTTCTGTCCCGCGTGCACGCCCGAGAGAAGTTAATTCATTATTAATTAGATGCGTGCTAATTAGTTACCTGTTATTTTATGTTATCATAAAATAACATGTAACAAAATATGTAAATATATCCTGCGGTTCTCATTTATAAGTGCCCTAACCACATGTCATTTGCACGCCACACAGCACTCCCCATGGTACATACCTAATGCAGAGTATTAATTAGTGGGATATCGTTACATATCACTCTTGTTATCTGAAAAGATTTTATCTCCGCTACATGTGGCTAATTAAATTGGGTTTTAATATTGACCTGAAGTAATTTTTTCCCTTGATTTTCAGAATTTATTGGAGAATGTTAGATATTTTCTGATACTCTTTCTTGTTAAGTTCTAAAATAATATTTTTTTCAGTGGTGGCGTGGCCACTCCCATGTATTGGAATACGATTGTTTTCATTCACGGTTGCCTGGTGACCGCAATTTTGGCGCAAGAGATACATCCCAGTTTGCGTCTAATATTGTTATTTACTCAATTTCAAAATCAAAAAGTGAAGGGTTTGGTGAAATTCCTGTTATGTACGCCTTGAAGGTTCTTTCAGCAATGCCTCCTTAAGTATTTGCCTTACCCTTCACTCTTGTTTATACGGCGTACAAATGGGGATGAAGAGATAGGTCCGAGTGCGCTCAATAATATTTCCCTCACAGCGCAAAGAGTATTCAATGCACTTCGAGAGCGGATTGTACCATACCTGCATTATTATGTATTTAAGACGCAATGGATACTGAATGACTTACAATGACATGTCTTACTTGCTATGAATACACACAGAGTTTGCATTAGGTACCTATTTAAATACGTTTTGAATTCACTGTGAAATTTTATCGAAGCTTTGTTTATGGAACACTTTGGGAGGAAATAAATTGATGCTTTTGTCAATAATTTCTTCATTACTG
Source organism: Ischnura elegans (assembly GCF_921293095.1). Lineage (NCBI taxonomy): Eukaryota > Metazoa > Arthropoda > Insecta > Odonata > Coenagrionidae > Ischnura > Ischnura elegans. The sequence continues at coordinate 112,771,405 of NC_060253.1, forward strand.
TAGAACTAGGGGTCGCGCATTATTCACCGAAAGCAACTCGAACATGAGAATGCTGGCCAATAACATCACGTCGTCAGGTGTGTGATTGCAAATATTAGAATATCATAGCTTAGTTAGCAAAGGAGGCTTTCATGAACAGGAAGGAGCTTCTGAGAGGAACGTTATGTATAGCCTGAATCACACGATCATTTTATTTCGTCCCGAAAAGTGATCACTGTAGCGATCGCTTTTCGCGACGGGAAAAATGATCGCTCGAGTGATCATTTTTCGCGACGAAAGAAAATGATCGTGTGATTCAGGCTTAAAGAAAATAATAGTGAAGAGTTTGATTTGGAGTGTAGCTCTCTACGGTGCGGATACGTGGACATTGAGGAAGGAAGACGAGAGAAGATTGGAGGCATTCGAGATGTGGGTATGGAGAAGAATGGAGAAGGTGAAATAGACGGAGAGGAAAAGCAACGACAAAGTGCTGGATATGGTTGGCGAGGAAGGCAGCTTTTAGATGAGATACGGAGGAGACAGAAGGTATGAATGGGAGGAGTACTTAGAGGGGAGGGGATGTTGAAAACTGTGTTAGAGGGTAGAATGTTAGGGAAACGAGGGAGGGAAAGGGAAAGAATAGGAGTACTGAACATTGTAAACCACTTTTTGTCGAATTAAACATTATGACTGTCTACAGCCTATATTTATTTCATATTCTGTTGTTCATCAAGGGAAATTTGCGAATGTACTCCACAAGAGCTGATGTACGTAACCATGACACCAGAGCAAAGAGTAAATTAGATATGCCTCAATGTAGGTTGGTCAAATCTTGTAACTATGAAAACCAGGCAATTAAGTACTTCAACATGTTGCCCAACTCGGCAAGAACGGTTGACAACAATGTCTTCAGCACGGCCCTAAAAAATGCCTATTATCTAAACCCATATACTCACTGGAGGAAATTGATTTCTCCACCATTAGCTTTTGAGTGTACTTTTGCACTTTGATTCCAATTTTATGATTTCTCTCTTATTTGTATTGCATATGTACATTCTGATGCCTTTTATATCCAGGGCATTTCTTATCACTGTGTCCTAATAAGAGGTGTATTAATTGACGACATCTACCACAACCATTATTGTGATTCAAATGAATAAATATATTATTATTATTCCTTTAACACTTGGAGTTATCCACTTCTTGAAAGTAACGAGATGATAATTCTGTCATTAGAAATGTACAACTCAAAAATGCCGATGTACATATCCTTGAGAGAGTCTCGACGCGTGTAGACGTCCGCTAAGATATTATATTGGATAAAAAAGGGTTAAAAAAAGCCTGAGCCATTGCTTGACCAACATAATAGTTATTACATAGAAATATACGGTTCTAACAAAAAATTAAAAGCCCCAATAACATCATAAACAACTAATTTACGTAGTATGTATCCCGAAAATATCAATAAAAATGCAGGAGTCCAAATTTAAAACAGATGACAATCGAAATTCGGACTCTCGGAGGCTCTCTTCGCTCTTGTGAGTTATTCCACCGATAGTTTCTTCCTTCCATAGCCGCTCTGCTTTCTAAATAGTAGAACCCTCCCCAGTTTTCGTTTCCCTTTTTGAATGGCGACATCTGAGCATTCCTCTCAAATTTTGATTAAGTTCTGAAAAGGACACTAGTGTCGCTCCGCCGAAGTATCGCTTCCAAATACCTCGGTTTCGTCTTTCCCCCGCTTGGCGGCGCCACTTGCCTTTGAAATCCGATATCTGTGGAATGAAGGAATCCAAGGCAGCTATCCTCCATTGCGCTTCCGCTGTGTGTATCACATTTCTCTGGAATTTCTTTTTTGTTCGCTCGCTCTCTCTCTCTCTCTCTCTCTCTCTCTCGCAAAGAAAGAACTCTTTCCCCCCAACATTGCCCTGATGAACATTCCAACCTAGAAACACATGAATTCTCTGGAACAGCCGTCATTGGCTGCTCTCCTGAGGGAACCAATCACACTAAATATTGCCATTCACGTGAAGAATTCGGTTGATGGAAAGAAGTGGTACATTACGACGAAAACTTTTACCTCATACAGCCATTCTCTCACAAACTTATCTTGGAGATGTCGGCAGTTCAATAGGGAACTTGTATATATTTCAGATATAATCAAGAGCCCCAAAATTATATAAAAATATATGTTTGCATACCACGGTGAAAGTTTTTTTTTATTATTTTATGACGTGGTTTGCGATATTTAATGCATCAAAGTTCACGAGAATTTTCAAATACAAGTGAGAATCGAAAACGCCCTATGATTGGCTGGAAGCAAAGTGACGTCATTATTCAGTACGAGGAGGCACGGCCATAGTAGAGGTTGCTTACTTGAATACAAGCGACGGCGTGGTTATGATTCATTTCTGGAGGTGCAGACGTATCGGAGTTGTTCATTGTGACTTCAGGGCTATTATTTGATCTATTTCTCCTCCATTGAAAGCGATGGATTGCGTAAAGATGAAGGAATATGGTTATTTTTAGGCGGATCCTAGCAAGCTTCCTGTTGCTGATTCCATCATGATACCAGGGTATTTTAGTTAAACTGTAGACTTCGTCGGCGCCGAAAGTCGATGCCGAGAAATGGAAAGGTAGCTGATGTGCATCTGAAATGTTTTATAGTTCATAACAAAGTGAGACTTGCGTGTAATATTGGCGAAAGCGTATACTCAGGTGAAAATTCTTTTGGCAGTCCGGTAGAGTCTTATGATGAACTTATTTTCCACCTCGAAGCTGTCAATGGTACTTTCAACTTAAAAATACCTTGCCTGGAAGGCGACAGGAAGCTATTTAAGACTGGAATCTGAGGAAGCCAGACTATCAATTGTTTCAATTTAGTAGCGACAATATGCACGAATTTCCAACACAATTTACCATCTTGTGACTCAAAAACCCCGAAGCCACTTCCTATTCTGCAGAAAGAATCGGTCAATCGCACTTCGATCAATATAATAAGCACAACGTCTTCAGGTGTTAATAAGTTACTTTTGTAAATAAGGCCTTCTTAAAGTAACATTAAAATGTGAATATTTTCCAAACAGAGTCTTCAATACAATTTGGGAGCTTTTCTCACGATATATCTTAAATCTACTCTAAAGACGAGCTCATCGTCATTGCGATCGGTTGTCACTTACGAATTCCGTAACGGAAATCCTAGAGGGATGATCTTCGACGGTGACCGTGATCACCTGCACTCTCACTATCACTGGAACCCGTGGTGAAAATATCATCCCAATCCAATTTCCATTTGGTTTTAACTGGGGAAAGAGCAACATATGAGAGAACTGCACATTCGATCCACACATGTCTTCTTCTTATCTCCACAGTTTCCAAATCAAGGGCCGCGGAACATTCCTCTTGTGACTCAACTTTTTCTGAAAAGCAAGCAACGGCGTAGAATAAAATCAAAGAATGCTGCGATTCATTTTTTGTGACCACCTCTGGATTCCATTCGTTTTCCATCTACAACTTCCTTTATAATGCGTCTCCTATACATTCTCACAACAGCTGTTTGTTTACCCGGCGCGGCCCTGTTTGGCAACGTAGCATTAAAGAGTTAATTAACATTCACAAATATCAATATTTTTATAGATTAGGGATCATAGAAAAATTACAAAAAAAATGGATGTGTTTCTATCAGTTTTATCTTTCGGGGTAAACTATGGGACAAGATAATGTTTAAATATTTTCATTAATTTATAACAAAATATAATTTCTAAAATACCCAAAAGTCATTTTATTAATCCGCACTGATGAGTGTAAATTATTGTGAAAGATGAATGCTGTAGACGTAGTAGTTTTCCCTAGGTTGAGTTACAAAGTTCATGAAGTTGACAAAACGGCTTATTTTTCGGTGCGCGGAGCCATGCATTGCACTGGTGTGTCTACATTTTTGAATTTTTTGTAATTAAATAAATAGAATTTATGATAAAATTTCCTTTAAAATGACGTATAATTCATTATTATAGCATTCAGTGACGCCAGGACATAAATTTGCAAAGTACAGCAGCACATCATTTTGACGCCGACAGAAGAAGAAAACGCTGTCTTCTTGGCTAGCACTCGAATGTATGAGGATCAACGTTGCTCTTTATTTTCATATTTCCTCCCTTGATTTTAAACATCATGGAATTTTCTATACCCTTCCGTGACTGAAATTGAACAAGTGCCATAAATAATTCGAGTCCATCGTACCCATCGGGAAACAAGTATCTCGATTTTTGTTGAGAAGTTGAGTTTTTATTCTACGGAGGCCGAATTATAGAAAAATCTCAGTTTCAAGTTATTCAGTCGATGAAATATGGAAATATTATTTATATTAAAGTTATCTTCTCTCACATAGTACACGGATTTAACATTCCGTTTATTATACTCTTATTTTTCCTTAACGCTCATCCCGACAGACGGCGTGCATCGAGGCTTTTCTTCTAATTTCCTCCGTGGGAATGCAGACGAAAATTTTTCTGGGGTGTCATTGCACAGAGGAATGCACCACTTGTAATTTTTCCTTATTTCAGCCATATTCACCTTTAAACGCAACGTGGCTCTTCCAAACCTGTAGCCACGACGTTACTGGTCTTGGATCTACTGAATGATGACGTCACGGCTTAAGATAAGTGGGGGCGGTATTTTTTAGCCCGCGAAACTCGGGAGACTTTTGGGAATCATTTTTTATTGTACAAACTGAATTTTAAGCGGAAAAAAGTATATTGCGGTACTAAATAATCACTGTAGTATATCAGTATACTGTCTTTAAAAAGTATGCAAATATCAGTAGACCTATCAGTGATTCTGCGTGGAGTGACATCACCAATACGTATTTTAGAACCGCAACATCTATCGGAGAGGAGATCATAGGCGCCGACTCCATGGGGCCTGAGGGGGCTCGAGCCCCCTCAATAATTCGTTTGAGGGGGCGGAGCCCCCCCAATAATTCAAGAAATTAATTAAGTGATATTGTGCTTTGTAAAATCACAAAAATATGTTGGTATTTTTTATTTTCCTTGTTTGACGATAGTTACCTTCTAAAATACATTCAGTGATGATATAAAACAATAATTATCGCGGCATTAAACAGGTTAACTGAAAAAAGTGGTGTGAATCATGATAGTGTTTCGGGGCTGCGACACACTTTGAATTTTTCCCGGTGCGTGAACCTTCGGGTACAAACTGGCGGGCCAAGAGGGATGTAAGCTGCCTCCCGGTTGATTTAAATGGAAGAATGACTTATTTTTGCGCCAATAATGATCACAAATTGACCAAATACAACATAAACCCTACTGAAACCAGCCAGATAATAATGGGAGGTTTGTGGCGTTTTGGACCCTTTGTGTTACCGCATTTACTCACGCATAAGACGGCTTTGAAAAAAGAACAATATAGGATTTTATAGAAAAAAAGAAATTGGACCTCCTTGCTCCTACTAAGTACTATGGATGGCGTTTTGTGGGAGAGTGGGGGTTAGGATTGTCTTACATGATCTTACGTAACGAGGGACTGGAACAATATTACGTAAGATCTTGTCCGTATTGTAACGTTGTATTGTTCTTCAATAAAACTTAGTTGTGGAGGTGAAGTATTCGCTCGCTACATTCGTACATTTAGTAATCTCACCCCTACCATAATGCTACTCATCTGTCGCCTGACTGCCTGGCTACATTACCTTCATGGTCAACCAAAACAGGATATATCCAGGAGACATTTGTTGATGGATTGGTCAATCCACCTCACTACATTGTTGTGGAAGGTGCAACAAAGATGCTAGTCAGAAATTGTCGATTTGCGCCTGGGTATCAGATGAATTTGCCGACACATCGGGCTCATCTACACGTTCGCTTCCGAAGCATACGCAGCTTGGAGTCGTCTGCCGCGAATCCTTCTCTTGCGCTCATATAACAACGCCGATTAAAAGCGACAAAAATCCTCATCCTACTTGTAAGTAAATACGGTATAGAATTGAATTTTAGAGACTTTTTAGAATTATAATGACTTTTAATGATCAAGATCAGCAGAAATAATGGCCAATAATGGTAATAATGACCAATTTGCAGGCCTGTGGGCCAGCGCTGCGGCCGCGGCGACTGCAAAAGGACTTAATCAGAAAGCAGAAGCACCTGAAGCACTGCGCGCCTCCGCATCGCGGCGCGTTGACACTTCAAGACATTACGACGCCGCGGCAATATGGAGTTCACCATGCTGGCGCAGTCATTCAGTGTGGATATTTCCTTTCAGTGCAGACGTGTTTAGCATTTCGACTTAAGTATTTAGGAGACTCTTTCATGTGACTATATGTTATTTGTTTACTTTAGTCTCTTAGTGTATTGTGAATTAAGTTAGCAATGGATAAATTTGTTACCAAAAAGGCGCGCTTGGAAGTTGATGGTACTGCAAGTCAACCTCCGGCAATCATTGAGTCGTCAATTGCTTCATTGTCTTCAGGCGAGAAGTGTTCACAGCCGATACGTGGACAATCCGGCAAGGGTAGATCATTTCAGAAGTCTTGGTTGACCAAATATGCATGGTTAGAAGATGAAGCATCTACCTAAAAAGTTAATTGCAAAACCTGCAAAGAGGCAGATGCTAAAAATGTATTACAATTTTCTTCAAAAAAAGAAGATGCATTTCTTTCCCTAGGCTAATCTAACTGGAAAAAGGCCTTGGAAAAATTCCGTCTTCATGAAAATACGTTTACGCATAAAAAAGGTGTTCTGAGACTAAATTCTATCACTAACCGAAGTGTGGTCTCCCAACTGAACGAACAGTTAGATAGTGATATGACGAAAAGCCGTTTAGATCTTGAGACAATTTTTACTACCGTGCAATTTCTATGCCGACAAGGACTAGCAATCAGAGGGCAAGAAGATGTAAACTCACATTGTTTTCAATTGTTGGAACTCCGAAAGAATGACGTACCTGAGTTAAAATATTGGTTAGGGCGTTCGGGTACAAGTGAACATCCCACGATATTCAAAACGAGATCATCGATCTACTAGGAAAGACCCTGTTGAGAAAGGTATTGGCTTCAATCAAGAAGACTGAACATTATTCTATTATAGTTGACGAAGCAAGTGATTCTTCGATTCACGAACAAGTACATTTTGTATTCGTACTGTCGATGATTCTTTAATCATCAACGAAGACTTTATTGGCTTATACGAGATCCCCAACACTGAATCACAGACTATTTATTATAATAAAAGACGTTCTGGCTCGTCTTGAGTCAATGGATAACTTGAGAGGACAGTGCTATGATGGTGCCTTTAATATGAGAGGTAGGTTCAAAGGACTACAAAAGTTAGTTTTGTATGTACAACCAAAAGCACGTTATGTGCACTGCACTGCTCACAGTTTAAACTTGGCAGTTGTAGACAGTCTCCGCGCTCTTACGTGTAAGAGGGATATTATGGCTTTTGCCAAGGACATAATAAACACCGTAAGGGAATCCACCAAAAGGATGGGACTTTTCAGAAGCATACGCTGTGAGAGCGCCAACGATCAACTTGGTCTACGACCTCTTTGCCCGACTCGATGGACAATGCGAGCTTCCAGTATTTTGAGAATAATGGAAAACTTTGAAGAACTTCTGGTGTTTTTTTAAACATTTAGTGCAGAGGACAAAACAGAGGCTGGTTACAAATGTGCAGGCTACCTTGAGTCAATGTTACAATTTAAGACTCATTTATTTTTACGTCTTTATTGCCATGTAATGAACCCAGTAGAGGATGTCAATGAAAAAATTCAATGCCCTCATCTAAGTGTTGCTGATCTCGGAAAAATATATGAGGGCTTGGTTGAATGGAAGGCGTGGTAGTTTTTAACACTTTTGGGAATAGTGTTTAAAAGAGAAACCCTCACAAGTTAATGATCCTCCGCTTCCTCGGAATCGACTTATGACAAAGAAATATGAAAACGACAAAGCCAGCTCACCGCACACATTCAAAACCCCAAAGGAATACTACAAAGCTATCTACATTGAAGTTTGTGAAACGGTGCAATCTTGCACTACTGAGCTGTTTTCATCCACTGGACTCACGCAGGTTATTGCAGTTGAACAAGAGTGTTTGCTTTTAGTGAACATAGGGGAAACAATGTGAACTCAACTGAGTTTTTCAAAAATGACCTCGACATTGAAAGATTGCGCTTACACTTGCATATGTTAGCCCATATCGCTAATAAAAAACAACTGGTCTTAAAAACATGCGTGATGTAAGAAAGTACATTACATAAGAGCCTGCAGTTGGAGAAATGTTATGCGAAGTAGTGAAGTGCATTAAGTTTCTCCAAGTAGTTCCAATAACAACAGCGACAGCAGAACGGTCATTTAGCGCCCTTAGACGCCCTATATAAATAAAATAAGAGAGATAGATTGTAGAACAGACAGATTCCGAATGTTATTTTTTCCACGATCAATAAGAGATTATAACGGCAGCAATAGAACTCGTAAATAGATTGCATGACTTGTAGTGTAGCCTATTAACCTATGTAAAACTTCATGCATGTTTCTGAATTTCTATTCGATATTCTATTTCTAACAGCATATAGTAGTATAGTTTGTAATTATGCGGGACGTCTTTTGGACGGTGTGGCGGGCATGTGGGAGTCGAAATGCATGCTGCATGCTGGTGATTGATCACCCCCTGCCAAACACCCTAGAGGTGGCTCGCAGGATATTATGTAGATGTGGACGTCTGAAATCATATCTTCGATCAACAATGGGACAGAAGCGATTGAACAACTTGGCTGTTCTCCATGCCCACCGTGATGTTTTGGATGAATTGGATATCCGACCAGTCATCAACGACTTCATATACAGTAATCCGGTCAGACGGTCGACATTTGCACCTTTCTAAAGACACTCTTGCACTAATAATGGTATTTATAGAAATATTAAAAATCTTTATGAAACAGATATATACTTACAGAATGTTACATTTTTAGTTTCAAAATGTTAGTGATCAGTACTGTATTTATATATTATGATTATATCTTGTTTCGTACTATAGCACTGTATTATTTATTTTCAAGTACTTCGGTTTTTTTAGTGTGTAAGACCCAATTAAAACCCGCTATTTACCAACTTGTTGACTGAAAGTATTAGGCGTACTTTATAAAAGTTGCCAACTGTATTAAAGGATTAACGTTGAAATATTGTTTTAATTAAATGAGCCGTAGAGTCTTCTTCAAAGTAAACTTAAATTACCTACATCACTTATTAATCAAAGTGCTATTGCTGAGCAACAGCAATATTTTATGTTTTATTCTTTTTATGATATTTTATTTAAATATAATTTTAGTTTTTTTTCAGAACTATATATTCACTGCTCTGTAGTAGTCTATGAGCGTATTTATAACTGTAAATGAAATTAGCTTTTTACCAAAATACCGTGCTGTTGATGTTTTGTTTCTTTTTTCAAAGCCAAAAAATGTGTTAGGCTTGTAGAGTTTCCCAAAGTGTCGAGTTATAGAGAGTCGAGTTTTCGGGGTTCTAATGTTGATCATAAAACCCCTCTAAAAGGCTTAAAAAAAAAAAACTCACTATTTTTGATCTAAAATTTAGAAAATTTCCCTAGGTGACAAAATTTCCGCGGTATGGGCCCCCCAATATTTTTTATAAGTCGGCGCCCCTGGAGGAGATAAGCACAAAACAGACGCTCAGAAACGGCTGCCAAACACTATGAAATTTTCTTTTCTGCATTGGTGATTGGAGCAATCTCATCGGTAATTTTTGATTCTTTCCGCTTAAACTAAAGACCTAGATGAGAAGGTTACAAGAGATCGAATTTTAAGGGTCTTTTTCCTGTTTATAAATTTACTGTGTTTCGAAAAAATTATATTTCTTCACCTTGCGCATGTGTCTTTCCATTGCAATTTCATGTATTGACTTGGCTAAAACCAATTTACATTGCCAAGCGACCGAATGGTCAATAATTTTATGAACAGGAACAATATTTTTAATAATAGTAAAAATATTATAGTTCCGGGTATTGGAAATTTTATAAGTATTTGACGGAGAGAAGGTTTTCGTATTTCATCTGGTTATTTTATCATATATTTTGTCCTATATCACATATTTTGTCCTCGTTTCAATTAAAATTCCAGGCGAAATCAACAAGCCAATCAATCCATTGATTGAAATTTTTCTGATATCGGTTGGTTATAGGACAGAGCGTGCTCTTCTTTCCCTCCTCTGACCGTCCATCGGGCCACCGAACACCTTTTCTCGTCATAAACTGCGCTGCATTGATTTCTTTTTTTATCGGCAGTCGTGCTCTCATTGTTTTGATTATCATTATCGCAACTTCAGACGTTCTATTACCGTGACCCTTATGTGTCTTTATTCTGAATCGTAATAATTGACTAATCAATGTCCATTGTATGATTGGTCAATAATTAATAAAAAATTACTATTCGCTCCAATTCCATATTCGGAATTCTTCGATAAAGAAATGCAGGGGTCCTTGACCTTGACCCCCACAATTTTAATTTTGTTTTTTTTTTATTTTCAAAGTAATCTCGAGAGTGAGGCTCCTATTGCATCATTTAAACAAATCAAGCAGTCACATTTATCGGAAAAGACATTGAGCAATAGATATCGGACACTTAGAATGCTATTACAGGAACTTAGTAAAACTTATAATTAGCACTAATTTCAAAACCATTTTGAGTAATAAATTAATAAAAATAAAAAAATATCATTCTTCGTTTTCGCACACCCCGCACGCGATAGATTGGTAGGCCTTTCAAGTAATTTGACGGTGTGATGTCTTGTAGAGGCGATGGTTCTGTTACATTGAGTTCTTGTATAAGTATGGGGTGTAATAAACACCCCCAGCGACCTTCCGCATTCTAAATTTATGTGTAGGTACTCTGCTGAGCAGTGGCGCAACTATGGGGGAGGTGGGGATGAATGGGTTGGATCCCCCCCCCCCCCCCAAAGCCTTTGATAAAATATTTAGAACTATTGTTTATTCTTGACGTATAATAACTGCATCAGTTTCAAGTTTGATTGTAAGTGCCAAAATGATGCAGAATATATTTCCAGGCATGTCATTTTTCAAAAATTTTCCCGGATTGCCTGGGGTTCCCGTGCCGGGCAGTGCCCAGTGTGCCGCACAGTGTGCCCCTTCATCCCCCCAAAAGCGAACGCCACCGCTGCTGAGGCACATAAGCAGGCCCGACAAACTATCATGGCTGACCTTAACGTCATGAATGTCGTGGGTGAATGGGTTGTAGCGGAAGAACCGTGCTGTGATTTGAAGACCACCTCCAACATTGGAGTGGAGACGGTCGAAGTCATTTTCAAATGCAAACCTATCTTTACCGGTAGAATACTTTGATAATGTAAGTTATTTTTTACCATTTATCCTGATTTTTTTGTGTTAAATATCATTTAATATTCTTCACATAATTTTCTAGACACTTTTGCTCTTTCTACAAAAATGTCTTCTCTTTTGGAAAAAGTCGTAAATATTTGAATTGCAGAGCTCGCTTAATCGCCGTTCGCTTGTTTTTCTTGTATGAGTGGAGGCGGTCAACTGTGATATCTTTTCCTGCTTCCTATTTTTGGTCCCAATTTTATTTCAAGGGGATCAGATTACCTACACTCATCACACAAGCTCCTCAGTGTGATGTGTGTAGGTGCCCCATAAGTATCCGACATATCCTTACAATGTGTGACGAATAGCGTGACGAGCGGATACGGTTCGATATAGGGGATTCCCTTCCCTTCCTTGAATCCCTTCTATCTAGGAAACCACTCCACTAATTTGAATAATGTAATATTATTTCTCAAGGAAATTGGTCTGTTTAGCAAAATGTAAAAGTTACCACTACTTTCATGTAAATAAATTACGCATGTACGGCCCTTTGAATAAACAATTTGGATCAAATGAGTGAGTAGTGGTGGAGAAGCCGTCGACGCACCCGAACACTCAATTCTACTACTACTATCAGGTCATCTTTTTCCTGTCTTTGTTTGCATTACCATTCGTAGCTAATTTCTTTTCCCTATCGAACCACCATTTTATCGGAAATCTGTCCAAAGCTGAACTGATTTGATGAAATTCTCCCTGCTCCCGCAATTACTTTTTCATTTTCGCCCTGTTGTCAACGCACCGAACTCTTAAGCAATGGAATGCCTATTAATGCCCCGACCCCGAGTGAAGCCAGGAAATTGCTGACTGAGACTGCCAGAGACTGTAGATCTGTTTAAATACACAAATGGGAGATGACGCAGCTCCGAGCAGTTTTCTCAGCTCTTACCGAAAACATCTCAAAATAAATTTACAACGGATTTCCTGAACAGTTTCCCCACGTAATGAATAAATGCATTGTTATCTGGTATCATGTCTGTTCGGAAACATATTGAGAGGCGAGTTCTAATCATACTGTAGTCAAATTATTTATCTAATCGTGATTCTCCGTCCCTTTTGTCCCAAATTTAATCAGAATATCATTTTGAGGATGTCATAGGCATACCTTACTTCACTGAATCACTACTTCGGGAAGTTATCATTGAATGTATTACAACATATTATGTATTATTGAAAGAACTATAGCCTTCCGGCCACCTTCCTTCTCGGCTGTTGCCTTTAAATGCGTGATTAATTATGAATAGTTTGTGGGATGGGTTTGTCTTTTGCAAAAAAAAATTGTTTGCTGCGCATATGTGACTGTGTTTCCTCACGTTGTCCATTTTGGTGAGTGTCCCTTGATAAATGACAGCTCCCTCGTGACCGGAAACCAATTAATGCAATTGTGAATCGTAAATCTTGCTTTCGATGTTGGCGCCGTGACGATAAATAACCGAACCCAAACTGTCGCAGTCTCTTTTTCTGCGCTAACCGTGCAGTGAGTAATTTATAGTGTAGGTATTCTCCTCCACGGTAGGTAGTATCAAAAATAAATGGTGACCACGATACCCTTCCGAAATAAAGCCAAATTTTCCAGTTAACCCTGTCACGTCTTTATGCATTTTATGAAATAATTTATTTCCGTTGAGATTTTTTTATACAGACGCGTTTGGCTACGCTTGGCGTTAGGATTCTCCCATTTTAAACTGGCCATATCCTGTGGAAAAAATAAGTCAATATCCACGCTCTTTTTACAAAGCTTTTTATGCATTCGACTTATTTTCTGTTGATGAGGTAGCGTAACTACTATGCCAAGGGAACCAGTTTAAGGAAAGTTATCCAAGAGAAGTAGCTGATTAAGGTAGCGGTAAAAAGGAACTTGTTAAATTTTGAAATTATCTCTTTTGAAAAGGAATTTATATAAGTCGAAGTGATAGGTAACATCTACGAGAAAGATATTTTTTCATTTGCTTAAAATTATAGGTACTTATGAATTATCCTTTAAAATCTATATTTTTCAAAAGTACCGTAAAAAAGACGAATTTCTACTTATAGAACAATCTCTTAAATTTAACTTAATAAGTCTTTTAGCTTAAATAATGTTCTCATTCCAAAAGTGAGATCACAGCGCTAAACATCCTTTCGCATTGCGCTAATGAAGGAATACCAGTACTATACATGATATATATATTTTTATATAGCTTGAGAGTTCTTTAACAGCGCTACACTCGTGAAAATATTTTAATGCTTCCGCGTCTGTGATTGAAAGTGCCTTCTCATTATTAGAACTTGGTGGATATTTACATTTTGACAAAAAAATGCATCCATCTCAGAAAACCTTTTTTTCGTCTCACCATTGAAAGGAGGAGAAATGTTGAATCAGATAACGGCGATGAAATTAGACTTCTTGTGGCAACCAACCGGCATTTTCAACATCCTACCCGCTTCTAATTGTAAGTGATAGCAAACGAAGATAAACCTCTACTTCCTGTTCACGGTTTTTGCGTAGTCTTAAGATGCCACAATATGAATATGCTGATTATAAGTCGTTATTTAAGGACGATTTATGTTCGGCGTATTCGGTTAGCAGCTACGTACATTTATCCATTCTCTAGCAGCGCAACGTACTAACTCATCTTGATTTGTTCAAACGATTTCACCAGATGATTGATTCTATTTATTCGGTTCTATCCAACCAGTCGTTCATTTTGAACTTTACGTTCATGAAAAACACAGCTGTAGTGTACTGAAAAAATGCATTTGCTTCATTTTCAGGACCAGTGTGTCATGAGGATGAATTCCAGTGCAGAGACGGAAGGTGTATCGAAGAAAACCTGAGATGTGACGGAACCAGAGATTGTCCAGATGGCGAAGACGAAGACCGCTGCCGTGAGTACAGTTTATATCCACTGGTCGATCCCTATCAGGCACTCTATCCTTTGGCACCTATCGCAGTGGTCGTTTTTCTGTCATTTCACGCAATAATGGCTTTGTAAATAACGGCGGCTTTATAATAACAAACTCAGATCTATAGTTGAATAATATTAGTTTTTAGCACGTATTGGCTTTGGGGACGGAAGTAAGCTTGCTTTGGTATGCTCAGGTTACCTGATTTTACGCGTAAATTATTGAGAAGTCGTTGTGGGTTATAGAATCTTTCCTCACCCTAAAACGCCATTCGCCAGGCAATCAATTGGCAATCGATGCTTTTCTTATCCGATTTATGTTTTCACCTGATTCGATTGTATCTCTTTTCGATCAGTTATGCATTTTCTTCATTTTTAATTCAAGCCACATCAAGCAATCTTATTTTAGTAATGATGTATTACATAGCGCGCTCTGCTGGGTATATTGCGTAGAAGTGAAGATTTTATTTCTCTTCGGAAATTTATCGAATGGCAGAACTTTGACAATTTTCTGGCCGCGTAAATAGCTCAAGATAAACTGGAAACATTAGGAGTTACTTGGAATAAAAAAATAGACTTTGACTAATGAGAAATGTCCAAATGACTTACGTGCCCATATAGATTTTTTTCGTAATCTGTTTTTCTAATTTCAACCATGGATTTCCAAATAGTGTCCACTTGTATTATTCGCTTGTAAGGAGTTACGTATATGTTACCGTTACTCCACTTCTCGGATCCGAAATACTATTCAATCACGGATTCAACGTATTAGCGCCCTGAAAGCTAAACTGAAATCGGCGGGCGACGCGACTACGCGGCGCGGGAATTAACGTATGTGACACCTACTGTACCCTTGGTGAACTAGATATTTTCAAATGGTTCCACTCCGGCGGCGCTGTGATCGTTGTAAACGTTGTAAACAAAGACATGTGACGGGAAATTGGATGAAGTCGGGGAATTATGGTTGAGGATAATTAGGAAGACAATAAGGTAAGGAGTGATACAATTTTTCGAAGTATCGAAATTATGCCCTCACACAGCTCAGAGACTTTATTTTCCCCGTTTTTTTGGTCATTCTTTGCCTTTTTATCATTAAAATATGTCTATCTCAGTCACATCTTCGCGTACGGTGAGGTAGAACATCAAATGAATAAAGGTAAATGTGTGTCTGGTAGTTGTTGACGTTTGAAGACATCATGCCTTAATTTAATCATGTCATCATTTCTCTCCAATCATTGGAATGTGAATCATACCGGAGATAAAAGTAGGGCCTTATTAACAGCTATTGCTTGCCAATTTTTAATTTCACTCATTGTGCCATTTATGCTCATTTTGTGAGGTTAATTTTTAAGTTAGCTTGGAGTTAGATCTGCGAAATAGGTAGGTAAATATCAGTACTTAAAATTTATATCACCCCTATAGTTTTAGCATGCGTGGGCAATTGCATTTTCTCCCTCCGACAAAGCTAAACATTTTTAATTATGTTCCTGCCCAGCGTTAACTTTCCATACATATTCTGATTGGTTTTTTAATCTTATACACTTTGCTTTGCTTGATTATTTTTTTGTTGAGCAATCACTATTGAGCCTAATAATTCCTTGACTTACACCAATAACAATGTTCACTTTTAGCGTACATAAAGGTGTGTATAACCGTATTCAGGTTGTATGAAGTGAGTGGAAGTTTATTTTAACTTGTATAGATAATTTTGATTTTCAATAGGATTAGTACATAGCGTGCTGAAGCTTCTTGGTTATACCAACCAGTGGCCTTTTGTTTTGATTGGAACAAACAAGAATTTTAGTGAAATGTTTGTAACTAATGCATCTTTATGCAGTAACATATCCATAATAAACGTATAATAAGAATCCAGAGTTGCATGTTAGTCTTATTTTAGGAGCTCTTGCTTTGATGCGTGAATGCACATTTCCTAATCTGCTCGCTTATTTTATTGAAAATTAAGACGTTCTGTCAAAGCTTGAAGATGGTGATCTCTTAATTATTTACTTTTTCTACAACAAATAATTCACTGCTGTGGACTCCACTGTTTTTCATTGCGTGCAGTTCTTTCTCAATACAACGAAAAGATGCAGGTGATGCTTAACCACTGAGCATTGTGCCCAGCATCGGCCTAACAAATGACTTGCTTGAAAATTTTTGAGTCTGATGGACAATCATCAATGGACATCAGCCTGCCATCAGTGAAAGTGAAATGCTCTCTCTATTCATCAGCTAGGGTCAATTGGATAAGGCCGATGGTAATTGAAAGTCAGTTTACTTGTGACTGCTTTTAAATTGAAGTTAGAAGCAGTGACGGTGGCAAAATGGAGTGGCGGGGTAGAGAGCCTTTGGTGGCTAGAGTCTGCCCCTCCATTTGGTCTCAGCGTATATTTCTTACTTTATTCTGTATTAGCCTACTTCAATGACATACAGTGGAAACTGATGACATGCTGAAGCCATATGACATCAGTTGACTCAAAATTCCCAATTCCAGAATCACTTTTACTTTTGATGGTTGGGAAACAAAGAAGGCTCAATGTCAACATCTGGCCTGCCACATTAATTGCCATGGTTAATAATTTCTCTGCACTGGGAATCAAACCTTGGCTTCCTAGGACAGTGTGTCAGACCACTATGTTATCCATACTCCTGAATACAGTTGGGAATCTTACCGAGGTTCACAGGGTTCTTCTTTGTGATTAATGTGAATTCCGCAACCTTTCGCTTGACAGGCTTGAAATTTACCACGAAGCACAGTGTTTACCCGGTGTTCACCTTGGTCAGTGGGTTCGTGGAAGCTCCTTTGCATTACCATCCTGAATGGACCAAAAGGGTCTAACATCTAGCCTCTGTTAAATTCCCTTAGTATCAATTAATCTGGATAGCATAGTGGTCGGAGCAGAAAAGGTGGGATTCATTGCAATGATTTGAGTCATGTGATTTGGTTCATGTCAATAAATTGCTCTTTCTTATTGTTCAAATAGAACGCAATGAGCCACGCAAACCAAATAAACAAAAAGACAAAATGAACTATGCATGACTGCAAACCAAATACTAACATCGAAAATAGTATTTCGATCTATAAATCCATCAAAGATTGGATTTCATATAGCAGACTACGTTGGTAGTGAATCACCAGAATTTCAGAAAATGCAGATTTGTGAGTTGAAATTTTAAAAGTGCATTTCAGAGAGAAAAGCTTTGAATAGTTAGTATTGCCATTTTTTTTAAATTTTCACCTCAATTACTTATGCCAAAATTTGCCTGAAATATTATTTTTGACTCTTCATTATGTCATGGGATCCTAGAAATTATCCAGTTGTCAGTTATATATTCATTATTACTTTGTAACTATCACTGTGTTTGGCTCAGATTCCTTAATTTGGGATGTTACAATGGGCCAACTTCTTTCCCACGTGATTTGATTTCCCATCGAGCGACGCTTCTTCATGACGAATTTAAGTATACCGGGACTAGCCACGGTGATAACTTTTACGGGAGTCACCCGCAATGCACAATTGTGCGAAAAATCCACAGAGAAAAAAATCATTCGCCTTGACCGGGATTCGAACCCGGATCCCTCGATTTCCGGCCGAGTGCTTTAGCCAGTTAAGCTACCGAGGCGTCATTCTTCCCTGTGGAAATTTGTGGACTATACCGGACAAGTCCACAAATTTCCACAGGGAAGAATGACGCCTCGGTAGCTTAACTGGCTAAAGCACTCGGCCGGAAATCGAGGGATCCGGGTTCGAATCCCGGTCAAGGCGAATGATTTTTTCTCTGTGGATTTTTCGCTTCTTCATGAACCACATGAAGGCTATGAACCATTTGATTCAGTATGATGCATTTGCAGTAAACAATGTGACTCAATTTGTATGTTTCATAATGATAACGAGCCAAGCAAAAGGAATGACACTGCAGCTCCACTGTGCGGTGACCAGGAAGGCCAAATGACTGTGGTTTTACTCCCAGGCCTGAGGAATATTTGTGCCATGGTGATTCGAATGTGAATTTCACTGCTGTTCATGTGACAGGCTTGATAAACCTCCGCATACATATTTCCGTGATTTCTTCTGTGCTGTGTGCTTATCAATTAGTGATTGTTTTGTGCTTTTTTGTCTCTGTGTGCTTTAATGAGTGCTTCTCTCCTTCCACATCCCAAATTCCCTCCCAACACATGAAACGTACCACTCTGCTGCATCGTCACTTTGCATCTGCCGAACTTCCAAACTGGCTTCCTCCATGCCTGGGCCAACCAATGTGCTGATGACCTGCTGCAAAATGCACGGCCAACTGCGTCTCCCGTGTTATGCCAATGTGGAAAATATTCGATTGTTACATGTATGGTGTAAATAAATTGGTAATCGTTCATGATATATTTGCCTCACGCACTTACATTGTGTAAATTGGGAACACGTGAATCTATGCCATTCGTATTATTTTTTTAAACTCCCTCTCTTTTATCATATGTGGCTTCCTTTCATTTCTTAAAATAATATATACTTTATGATCCTTTATTTTCTTATGGTATTTGTGGAATTATCATTTGTAACTATCTGCTTTACTATTTGCTACAATCAAACTTCCTCTAAAATATTGTCTTCTTATTTTTATTGGATTGAAAATGGTTCAATATTATTTTTTCTTGATGTATACCCTTCTCAATTGTCTATGTCATATCTATTTTATATCATTATTTAATGCAATCCTCCTTTTGTTCCTTTTCCGCATAAACTATGAATTTTTATCGTATGACATTTTTTTTTATTATCATATATTATTATCTTTTTGTTGTTAACTTGACATGTATTTACTAATTTTCCTGCAAAATTTCTCAATCTTCTGCTTTCTTGCATTGGCATATCTTCTTTCCATATAATTTCGATTGATGGCGTCTTGTATTGGGAATCCTTAATTCTTGCAATCTGTATGATAATCACAAAATGAATGCCACAGCTTGTGATGACGATGAGTTTAATTGTATGGATGGGACATGTGTTGACAGCACAAAGAAATGCGATGGTCACCACGACTGTCCTGATGCCAGTGATGAGAAAGGATGTGAAGGTGAGAATGAACGTTTGCTTGAATTCACACTTTCCCCGATGGAAATGCCATTTTGGAAATTGTTTTTTCATCAAGTTTTGAATCTGTTTTTTCATCAAGTTTTGAATCCCAAAATTTATGGACCATGGCAAACTTCAGTACTGATTTATTTTCTTGAAGCAAATGTCTGTGACCTTTAATTTTTTAATTCTTCTAATTAAATTTTAAAAATCAACCTGCTCGTAAACACTTACCTGTGTCTACGATTGTAGTGCAAATAAGTTTTTTGCTGGCAACTGTAATCTATTTAATATCTCTGGGATGCCATTCCATTTGTAAATATGTGTATATGATTCTATCAAATTCATTTTCGTGCACATCTTACAAATATTGTACTCCTATGAATGATACTACTTCATGTCATCTTTAACCCTTTCGAGACGGCGGAGTTTTCGTCTTAGCATGACTGCTGTACTGAGCCCCAAGAGACTCTTCTTTCTCGTGGTGCGGAGCATTTTTGGAGGGCATTCGTTAAGAAGGGTCTCGCTGAACCTTTTTCGACCCCTCCACGCAGGGACTTTGCATTATCTCGGACTCTGAGAGTAGTTGTGCTCCCTCCTTTCCGGGTTTACGGCCATACATGCAGCATTGGTTTGCGGCCAACTTATGTATTGCTTATATGTATTTAGCAAATGGATAATTGTTGCTTTCACGTAAATTGCAGACGTTGAATTGAATTCCTCATTTTTATCTGAGCATTGTCAAATTTTAAGCGAAGTTCTAAAGCCATTATTAACGCATTTAATGCAGCAACAATTTCCATGTTCATGTTTATACATTACTCGAGATATAAGTTAAAATTTATCGTAGAATTTCGTTTAAAAATTGGAAACGCTGCCCAAAAGACAATTCCATTGTTAGTTTATTTTTCTTGAGAAATGAATGAATATATATTTCGAAACCTGACTGGATAAACGATTGAATGACCGCTGTCCCTTTCTGCTAAGAGGGGTTACAGAGGACGAGGGTCCGGGTACCTGCTCCCGGATTCCGAGGGTAAATCCTAAACCCCACAGGGTTGGGTCCTGAAACAAAGACGTCGTAAACCCGCGACCGTCCTGAAAGGGGGAGAGCTAGAAAACGTATATATACGGCTTTCGTTCTCCTGGCTAGAAAAATCTCACACGTAAATATACGGCCGTCTTCTCCCGGTTTAGGAAACGTCCACACGTATGTATACGTGTATAGTAGGGAAAAGGTTAAGCCTGGGTACACGGTACAATGACCCATACGAGTTAGTGTCAAAATGTATGAGTGCGTGAATGAACTCATAAAAGCATCACCCAATATGTATGTGCGAATTTCAATTGCAGAAAATTAAACCTGTTCTTATATGGCTCATGATTTCATGCATGTTCCATTCTGGTCCACCAAAATTGTTCATGCATTCAGACAGACATAGACTTGTACTAGTTTATGTGCGTTTTTAATCAGGTCTTGAGTGCTAGTCATTAGCTTATCATTTGCTCATAATTTTGGAAATTCATGGAAGTCATTCTACCTAGTTTAAAACCATGATATATTTAATTATGAATTATATTGAAAGAAATTTTAGTGGCTTGCTGCTTTAAATGTTCAGAGAAAATTATGAAAAATAGAAAAAAAATGTAAACAAGACTCATAATGGTTGAAAATCATACAATTTATAGCCGTTGAAATGATTTCAAGACTCTTAGGTCCTTCCTCCAAGTCCTAAGTTCCTTAACATTTTATTATGATAGACTAAACTGCGTTCAACTTATGATGTATTCAACATATGACTGTAAATGATTTTGCTCTCACTTTCTAAAATTTCAAATTTTGCCTATTTTGTTTTTAGCTGGACAATATGTTATTGATTTTTTAACAAAATGGCATTTATTTATGGCCACATTCACATGGACTGATGCTCTGTACACTGTTTCTACATCCTGTAATAATGCAGATTCAACTTGCATAGCTTGGGATTCAATTTACAATCGGGCCTCGGGAAGAGATCAATATCACAATATGAGGGCTGAATGTATTTTTTTCTCTTCAGCAGTGGGAAATTACTTTTTGACTGTTCCCTTTGTAGTTGTTATCTGTGATTTGCTCCTGAATGGATTTCTATCATTCAAGAACTATAATTATTTTTAAAATCATAAGCATTTTAAAAATCTACCAATCGTGTACTTTTTTCCTGGCTTTGCTCAACAGAATTTTAATATGGTGGACGAGGTATTTTACTATGTGGGAGTAATGAAAACAAAATAAATGCTCATAATTATGCTGGATAGATTCATGGGGATGTGATGTGGTGACTACAATAGCCGCAAAAAAATCAGAACTCTAAACTCAAAGCATTTGTATAAAATTCTGCCGTTGCTCCATAGGGTATTGTCGTATATTTTTTTACTTATTGTTTATTCGGCTATGGCAATAAATCATTAAAAATTGTTTAAGCATTAAAGGTGTAGTTTCTACAGTCGAAAGAGTGAAGAAGAACATGTGAAAGACTATGAGAACGGCAAAATGGTCGTCGTCTTCATCTCGTCACTGGCAAAATATTTTATTGGTGCTCTTCATTGTATTTTTTATAGGAAGAACAACATCTTCTCATTACAAATAGTATTTTCCAATTAAATTTTACCCATTCTTTGATTTTTTTTAAATGGACGAAAGGTAGATTTCAATGTCCGAGGTGGAAAATAGTTCATGAATATCGAAGTTATGTTTGCTATATGGAAAAATATTTTCAAACTTTTCACGTGAGAAAATGTTTACAATGTTTCTCTTACTTAAAATAAACCACATAGACGAAAATCGCCATTTTGTTCATGTGCATTGCCGCAGGACTGTTACCCTGCGTTTAGTTTTGTGGTTGACAACTGTTTTGCCAGCAATTCTCCTGGTGTCTTTAGGTGTTGCATGCATACATATTGATAACTTAATTGTCTGGCAAAAGCCAGCTGCAAAGCCATCGAAACTGTTGTTCAATTTATGGACAATTGAGGTGCATAAACCTCTGCTGAATGTTCACCACACTGTGGTTGCGTTCATTTATCATATGTTGGATAATGTACTACCGTGATTAATTACCGTGATGTACCACCGTAATTATGATATTTATCTGCTCCAGAGGACTGACCACAATGCGAATCCCATCATATGTTGCATTGGTATTGATTCTGAATGAGGAATTAGAGTAATGAGCACCTATCAGCATATGTAAATATTGGAGTATAAAATTTTTTGTTAATAAATAAGGTTAATAATAGCATAATTGATGAGTTCAGCAAAATTTGAAATTTAAAATGATGCACCTTATAATCAGCTAAGATTGTATGCCGAATCTATTGTAAGTCGTACTTGTTGTAAAGCGGGTGTCTACCGAAAAGGTACTTAGCCTTACAACTTGGGTCATAATGGTATAGATATTGTGGACACTGAATGGTGTGTGGTTGAATGGTATTTTTACTATTTGTGTCACCTTTCCTAGTGGGTAGTGTGCTTATGTTTGTAACAGCTTTCACCTTAGAATCATTAATATGGTGTATTGCATAGCTGCTAACATTTATTTGCCTGATATATTTGTTCTTTTGTAACTGTCTTATATTCAACATTTTTATTTTTTGTGTTGAAATATTTGGTGATTTTATGCATGCTTTGATCTGTTTCTGTTTTTTTTTGCATTTTTTTGGATTTTGACCTCATCTTGATTAATTTAAAAGGCTAACTTGTGCACTTAAAGTTTATTCATATGCAGAAACCAGAAACCATACCTATTAATTTTTTTCAATTACATTATATTAGGCTGAACTGAGGCTAATTCTGTTTTGGTTCTATGATTCCTTCTAATAATAAGTCTCTACTCATTCTCTAGCACCATAAGTTGCAAATTTTATGAATATTTTTTTACTTTAAAAACTTAAGATTGCTATTTTTCATTGGTGTAAGGTTGGTGTAGTTAAGTAGTTATTCTCACTTCTCTGTAGCATGTGGAGAGAATCAGTGGGAATGTTTTGATGGGACTTGTATTGATGCACGCCTGCGGTGCAATAAGCGTAGAGATTGTCCAGACGGATCTGATGAGCATGGATGCCCCATCAGTTCGACCTCCACAAGTGAGTTTTGATTTTGCCTGCCTTCATACGATACTTCATTATGTCGTTACCTATGGAGATACGATTGGTTAAGAGCACTTTTCCTGGTTATGTAGTAGCGCAAGTTGTTAGCCTGCATTAAATCATGTGATTATTATGAGACGTAATAAAGACATGTTATTTAATTTTATTTTAAGTTGAAGCTATCCAATACTGAATCGCCGTCTCTCTTCCAGACATTAAGAATGCTAAGTAAATCGGTGTCAAATATGTTCCGTTGTATTTATCCAAAATGTTAACTTTGCTTATTCCAATATTGCCTCCTGTACAAGTTAAAAGCAATGAGTGAGTGACAGTAGTTAAATGAGATACAAACGAAGCTCTAGATTATTAGCGGATGAGATAGTTGATTTAATTAATGTTGCGTTTCAATTTCGCAGCTTCTTAACTCTGCGCCAACAAATCTTCATTGCCGGAGAAGGAATAAGCGACCATGAATTAATCTGCCTTCAGAATGTTCCCAGAATGCACAGTCTTTACGAAGTCGGAGTCAGTCATTGCTCCCTACGTACACCATAAAATCTTTACGACTATGTGTTCACAACTGTTTTTGACCCACCCTTCATGTTGCGAATCAGTACTATCGTAGTTGCTCGTTATCGTTGTTACTGTTTGTTATTGCCATGGAGCAAATCTGCTTACTCGCATTCTGATGTCACTAGGCATTCTTGTAGTGTGAAAGAATGTAGTTATTTTTGCGAACTTTGAAGCTCTGACAACAATAATATTGAGAATTATGAAGTCACGTTTTGCATACTTTAATAACTTTAAATTACTTATCATTACATGAAGAAAAATTATGATTTTAATTTTATGAGGGCACCCCATTGTGTCAAAATTATCAATGGCTGCAAAAATCATACTGATTGTTGATGCCAAAATAAATATCAAAATCAGAAACTAATGATAAATAGATTCTAACGTAATGAGTGAAATGATGCACTGCCTCCTTTTGAAAGTCTCTATGTAATAGTTTACAGTATAGCTTGCTAAAATTCTCTGGCTTTATCTAGTGGGAAATAAGGTAACATCTAGCTTGGTATGTGTTAAACACTTAGGTACTTATTAGAAAAAGCTTGCCATATCACATTACATTTTTATAACTTTACCTGTTAAAAGGCCTTCAGTTATCCTAAGTAGCTCCTGCGGCCAATTGCACATGAACGTTCATATGCCTTCATGTGCAAAAATCTAAATCAGTGAAATCGTAGATGTAAACTAGTAAATAATTCTCAAGAAATAAAAATCGGCAATAGTCACATGATCTCATGTTGGCTCACTGCGCAGTGACCAAGAAGTGCTCTACCCCATCCTATCTCAATGATAATGCTTCAAACTTTAAGTAAAGGATACTTCACATTGGTTGCTTTGAGAAACATTTCCCCAGAAATGGGAACTGGCTTCTTGGCCTTAGGCTTTCCACTTTGGACCACAATGGCATAGCACCTAGCTCCATGAACTTCTATAAAAATGGAACTTGCATTGCGGATTAATTTGTACCAGGCTGCAATTGCCATTGTTCGTCTGGGCTCAAATTCTTGGTCCATTGGGATTTTTATCATGGAAATCAATGTAAATATCATGGGTGTTGATGTGGCATGTTCGAATTATGCAATAAGGGAAGGGTAAATCCAAGCTATCAGCAAAGAATTGATCAAGGAACTTTTATTGAGGTTCTACTGTCAAAGTGGGAAAGCAAAAATATCTCCCAATTTCGGAATGTGCTCCTTTGTTTGTATGGTTTTTACGCTGTCTCTTTGGAAGAATTACAGCCAGTTTTTCACCCACACCTCGTATTTTATAGGGCATGACTTGATTTTTTTTGTATGTTGATGTGGACATTTTAAAAATGAAGGTTTCCATAAGTATTTAAACTACGTTTGCAGTCAGTGGCGTAAGAGGGGGACGTCCAGAGGATCTGGACCCCCCCTAAATATGAAAACATCATTTCTTTCCTTCATAAAAGAAAACAAAATATTTAAGAATCATGAGTTTACAAAAGATTTCTTTGGCAAATGAAGCTTTTCAGTTATGGAAAGTGTTAACCTTGGTTTAAAACCCTCTACTTGGTACCCTGGTTTTCAATAATTTTCCACCCTGGTCTTGGACCCGCCAAACAAAAATCCTGGCTACCCCGCAGTTTGAGGTGTCATTTCTTCCAAGCTCTTATTTTGATCTTGAAGATGATACTTAGTCAATTTGAGGCGTAGCCTTGGCCAGTGCTGTCTTGGTCACTTATTTTATGATTGTGTGACCATAACTTCCAATCAGGTTTGCCTATCCATTTCTGCTGACGTGTTAATGGGATACTTTTGCATCTTCCTTTGGACTGATTAATGACGAGAGCTCAAGTGACGGGACTGTCTTAAGAGTGCATACAGTGAATGTACTGTCTATAGCATGTAGTGCATACTATTTACCAAGATGCCATTAAAATTCATGGTGCTAGCAACAACTTCAACAGGTATCAAGGGCTAGACCTGAGTGCAAATTGAAATTCAGCAGACTCCCGATTATCCGGGTGTGGCTTATGTGTGTTGCAGATTATCTGTGCATGGTCACACTACTTCAATGTTTTCCTCGATCTTAATTTAAAAAAAAATGAAATCGGAAGCAAAATCTGAAGGATTTTTGCATTTTAATGTATGGCTACACCAGGCTCATTATTTCCACTAGAATTCCTGTATAAAATGGAATTATTTTATTTACTTGCTGACATGGAATGTTTCAAGTTGGACGTCTGATCTAGCATTGCAGATGATGATTAGTGGCAGGAAAAAACTCTTGAGTAATTTTAGAAGATTTTGCAATGCTTAACCAATTGTAAAACAAGAAAAATTTTATCAATGATCTTTAAACGTATATTTCATATTGAGACCACACAATTATTGCCGTGCACCCACATGCGGTTGGATTCGGCCCTAGGGAACAGGAGATTTCATTGCACTCGGGCACGTTTGCGCCATGACTAATCAAGGTCAAACTGGAGAGGGAGCAAATACATAGTGGAAGCAGACGAGTAGAAGAGAAGGCAATGGGGGAGATGGAAATGGAGATGGCACGAGTCATAGTCAGGCACTTGCTTGCACAGCCAGTTTGTCATAAGCACTGGTTTCCCATAACCACTGCTGAGCGATGGGGTGGTCGTGTGCCAGTTGCCATCATGGGAGTTCCATGTTCCTGTTTTCCAAGCACTGCGGTGTGCGCTCAGTGATCATACATCCGCGTCCTGCCGCAGCTGCGTCCTGAGCTACTTGTGCGAGATGCGGCGTCGTGCCTGTGCCTGACAGTGTCGCGGAGTTGTTTCAAAATGGATTCGTGCAAACCACATTTCTGAATCCATTATTCCGCAGTCACAGAGGCGTGGCTTTCGGGAAGCAGGTATTACATGTAGCAGGAGGAATACGAGTACAATCACAAAGGTGATTGAAAACCACGGCGCGACGTCGGAAACTATACTGTCAGGCACCATGCTGCGTAGTGATTATCGTGGTTTATCATTTTCGTAATGTATTAGCATAAGGTTATCACCACGAAAAAGATCGAGAAAGCAATCTAAATTAATAAATAGTGTGTGCAAGTAATAATAGATAGTTTGATTAACGTAAATTATGAAAATTGCAAGACATCAAAGTGAAAGTTTGGGTTGTGCGTGTTTTCTGATTATTCGTGCTGCCTCTCCCCCCATCATCATCATTTTGCCCATTTGGATAGTCGGGAGTTTGCTGTAAATGATGCGAGAAGTCAGTTCCCTCTCCTCCAATGACAACTGGCCTCACCCACCCATGGCACAATGTGAGCCTATCACAACTGGGCCATTGGCATCAATTAGCCCCGTGGGCGATGTGAAAGTAATCTGTTGAAATATAGCCAGAAATGGAGGGCAAGAGAGGCCAAAGCCTGAGAAGTATCTATTGTAGCAGTTTGCCAGGAAAATATTAAATCCATGGTAGCTTTTTTATGAATTGAGCTGATCATTTTTAATTTGTGCATCTGAAATTAGTACAAATAATTAAATTGAGAGTGCTATCAGTGAAGGGCTGTACCTTTCTTCCGTTTGGTGAAATGAAATTAGCCGGCTGCTGATCTTGCCCTCAGTGATACAAGCTTTACTTTGTTTGATGAAGACATCTCACCTTGCGATTGGTCTTTAATAAATGAAGGGAAGCAGTGATAGGTTACCGTGAAGAGCCCATCAGAGTTGGGAGATATTTTTGTGAGGCATGCAGCTCTAGCAGTACACTTGAACTGCATTGAATATCTTAAAATTTATTTGGAAAAAAGTTGTCTTTGCAGGTTTTGAGTGAATAAGAAATTTTTTCCTCAATTTTACTGTTTTTTTTATTGATCTAACCCCTGAATTTATAGTAATAGTGCTATTAAGGTCTGTTCACTTATCGTTTTGCATGCATTTGGAGGGCTTAGGTTAATGCTAATACATATTGTTAAACTCTTTTTGCAAGCTCCATGATGGATTTTCTATTCACTTCTTGGAATTCATTGGAATGCATTTATTGGATAAATCAAGTGCTTAAAATAGTGACGTTACACATGAGCACTTATGATTATATTTGGGCAAAAGTACCATCTTGTGTGTTTGATGTGGGAATATTTACAATGTGCATGTGAGATTAATTGGTTTTCTGGTGTTTTGCACTCATAAATTGCATATTTTTTTATCAATCAAGCATTACAAGAGTACTGGGAACTTGTGAAATTAATTGAAGTACATGCATAAATTATCATGATATGTAATATGAATTTGGTAAACAGTTAATTAGAAGTGAACTGTAGGTATAATTTTTGTTTAACGCAATTTAGAAATCACATTTAGGTAGATGCATGGTTGATTATAGTGTACATATATGACCACATAGCATGTATTAATTTAATTGGTCAATCTCCAGTCAAATTTTTGACTTTGTAGGTATATTTGCATACGAACATTCACATCTACTTGCAGGGGTTAGTGTATTCAGTGGAGTGTTGATTATCATTATCTTTGGACTGAATAGCATTTCATTTGATTAGAGGTGTATGTATTATTTCCTTTGCCGGTCCATCTCCCTTTCATCCTTCTTTAATCTCCCTGTCGTCTTACCCTCCCACCCCGACTGTATAAATTATGTATGTATGAAGTATGTCAATGTTATTAGCATAAAAGATGCAAAGTTAGCATGGAAATTGCTGAAGCCCAATTCAAAAAGAGCTAGTGAAGTGATCTTGGCCACATCATTCTTTGATTTCGAATTTTGGCTTCCCCCTCCATTACTGCAGAAGTCTTACTTATGGCTTCTGAGGTGTACCAGCCAAAACACCCAAATTACAATCGCTATCTGTTTCAAATTACTCAACTATTTTTGTCTGTGTCCTCATTGGGATTCTTTGAATATTTTCTTTTATAAAGTCATCTAGGCTGCTGACATTTGGTTAATACTACGAGTTTCTCTGCATTAATTATCATTGTTATCAAACAATCACTGCTGATGGGTCATGAAGTGTTTGTTACCATTTTATCCAAGACATATATTTGCATGTCCTTCAAAAAAACGTGTTGATTGGAATGTTTGTTATTTTCCATTTGCTGTTTTTTCCCTAGGTTACAATAATGCATTGATATTTGAAATGAAAGAGAAGTGGCCCGTAAAATAAGACGTGTAACAAGGTATAGAAGTTTAAGTATTAAACACTGCTGTAAGTATATCATTTGAGCTGCATTTTATGGGCCTTCACTGAGTCTGTCTAAATAAAAGTGAGTGAAGTTGAGTTCTGGCCTGTACATCTTGGAGACTATACTACAGATAATTGACTCTCTGCTGTATCAAATTTACTTGAACATTTATGATTGAGTTTACTTGAAGTAAATGAAGTTACTATACATATTAGGGTTAGCTCATTTAAGAGCAGTAAGGAATAACCAGCATTCATGTCTCATTTGTGTAATTCAAAGTTTTAATTGTGAAGGGAAAATTTTAGGATTGTATTGTCCATTATTCAATTTCTTGTTTATGTACAGTATAAGTGGAATGGCATACCGTGAGACCAGTTTTTAGTTGCTGTTTAGTGTTGAGGTCTATATTACTTGAGCATAGGTCCTTGTCAGTATTCTGTTTGACTGTTGAATTTTTTTTCTTTTCTAATAATTTGCTTTCTTTCAGTGATGTTGTCTTAAGTGTATCTTCGTTTTTGTTGCTCATAGATTTACTCCTTTGATACCTTGGTACTTACATTGTCTCGATATTACCTGAGTAGCTGTAAATAACATCATTGTGAAACTTAAAACATTCAAATTCCAAAAAGTCGATCCTTTTAATGCTGGTGATTAAATTTTGAGTAGTTTTTTTGACAAATGTGTGTAGTTAAGTAAATGTAAAGGAACTGTAATCACCTAAAAAATATGAGACAAACTTTTTCAAGCATGCCTTTGTTTGTAAATATGGTATGCATAAGTAAAAGCCAATCATTTGTCTGCATGAAGCATGTCACTTGGAGGTACAGCAAATTATTTTTTGTTGTTGCATCCAGTGATGCCTGTTTATAGCATAATAATTCTTAATAGTAACAGTACACTTAGCAGAACATAATTAGGACTGTAAATATGTAAATATTATTGGATAACAACTCTGGCAGCTGGAAGGATGTGTAATCACCAGCACTCAGGTCTGTAACAAGCATCCAAAATGCATTACGGTGATTGATTTAATACTTAGCATGTTTCAGGAGCCTGTGTCCCTGTCATTTTTTGCAATAACTCTTCATACTTCTTTTTTGGCATGCAATTCTAATGCACATTTTCTAATGATATGTTTATTTCACTGCATTAATTGACCTGTTTATTTCTGTTGATCCATAGTCTTCTGCTTTGGTGGTGTGTTGTTTTGTAACTGTGGGTTCTGTGTACCTCCATGGCACCTTTGTTGTTGCCCACCAGCATCATTCACCAGCAGTGGACAAAGATGTGGTACAGTTTCTTGCATGTCAAGCATTGTTGTAGCTACATATGGGTTTTCAAGGAACAATAATAGAATCCGGTTAAGTATTTATTTCATGGAGTATGAGTGAGGGTAGTTGCTTTGTCTATGATAAAGTGGCATTGGTCCATCATGAATGAGAGACACTGTCATAGAATTAACTTTGAAAACTTTATTTCATGATGTTTTTCTATGCCAATGCTTGGATGAAGTAATGGTTCAAGTCAGTCATTTCATTGATTTTTTTCACCATTCATTTGAGTGACTCAATGGCAAAGGATTGATCATTGATAATCTCCTTTGTCAACCATATTTGCTGTATTCATTCTAAATAGAACTCCATCATTTGTCCCTAAATCCTGTAAATAGAAAACCATGACTGTCAGAGGTGTTGCATTTGATAGATAATTTCATTTACGAGCAACAATTTTTGATTTCAAATGACTGGAAACCTTGTTGTGATCACTGGTGACCGGCACTGACTTCAATCGTGAATGACCAACCACAGCATCTTCGATTGTGACAGACTGATCACGGACTTGGATCACAAGTGACTTTATGTACTTGTAAATGACAGAAAAGCAACATCAATCACAAAAGACAACCAACACCAGTCAAAACTGATTGACAAATGACTTCAGTTGCAAAAAGCTGTAAAGACTGTATGGTAAGTCGGAGTGATTTAATCGGTTGGTCGCTCAAAAGATCTCTATCGGGCACGTTGGTTGCTCTTGACCAACCCATCACTGCATGAGGATGGCACATTGGCATCCAAATGCACCGTGAAATCAAGTTCTTTAATTTTTTTATCTTTTACATTTTTTGCCATTCATGAAGTTTGAGTGAGGGTGTGTTATTGGCCTAACTGGTATATTAATATCAAAGTTACTACTAATAAGGGATTAGATACCAACTGGAGCTATGCTACCTTCCTGATCCCCTCTGGAATTGGATTATTTTTTCAAGTATGTACTTGTTGACTTTTTATCAGTGGGGGTTAATAAGTGATGTTCAGAAGCTGCTAATGAACTAAATTACCTATTTTTTCAATATTTCTCTACCTGTGTGCGCTAGTAACAGAGTTTTATTCTAATTTTGTAATTTTAAACTGACTGTTAACAGATGTTTCGGGATTTTTCAATAAAGGTGTTATTAGCTAGCTATTGTTTAAAACAGCTTTCAGAGAAAAGGTCTTATTTGTTAATCGAGTATTCCTTGAATAACCCTTTGTGGGTACAGCTCTGTAATTCAAATTTACTTTATAAAGTTCATGCTTAAAGAAATGCAGTGGGTACCCATTACTACACAATGTGCTGCAAATGCAAAACTACTGCAAATCAGGGCACCATCATGCCAGCTCAAATCCTACAGATGTTAATTTTTTGTTTGAATTTCTTCCTTGTGAGAGTAGAAAATAGACATTCTACGTATGCATTTCCAAACTGCAATTAAAATGCATGAACATGAAATGGCTACATAAAATTTGTTATTTTTTGTGAAGTATCATATTGAAACTGCACCTTCCAGTTTGTTCTATTAATTTTTGACTCAATAGGTCTCTGGACAAAATTTTAATATCCCTTCAAATACTAACTAAAAATCGTAAAATATAGTATAATTGTCATAAAGGCCACTTTAACGCACTCATTTCACATATTTTCTTAAGAATTTAGAAAAGAAATGACCGAAACAGTTCCAAAAACACACCCACTTCAAAACGTAATTCCATTGGCCAGCCGGAAAGTGACGTCAGCTCATGCAATCGTGTGGGAAATCCAGTGGCGTTGCGCATTGTCATTGCGCAGTTCTCGGTTTATTTAACGACTTTAACGTGAGGTTTTATTTCTTATATATCTTTTGGAGGTTTTATCGTAAAAAAACAAACGCCTCGGAACCCGGTTTCACCAAGGCTGACACCGGAAACTAGCCGAAAATTACAACGGCAGCAATGTTTACTTACATAAGCAACAGAAATTGCTACATGCATGCTGAAAGCTGGGGAGTGAATATGCGTAGCTATGGAAATATAATATCACCGGCTCTTGTAAAATACATATTAAATGTGTTTATGAAATTTAACAATGAAATTCCATTTAGGTCGGACGAGAAGATTACGCTGACGACGCCATTCGCACAATCTAAACATATGTTCAGATTGCCATTGGTTGCGTGCAAATTATGCACAATGAAAACGAATGTATCGTTCGAGCTCATGTGTGCCCCGAGCACAACCTATTATGTGGAGGCACGAGTTTTTGAGGACGGTGAGGTGGATGTTAACAGCCTTTCTTGCAATGATTACATAGCTAGTTCTGAGAGCAGTTCAAGTATTGTGTAAGTAGGGCTGGGCAAAATTGAAATGCACAATACTTGGGAGTTTGAAATCTAAAACAGTATTTGAAATACCTACTTTTTGAAATAAAAAAAACATTTGTAAGCCGGCCGGTCGACGGCCGACAGAGGTCTTCGTTAATATTTTTACAACACCTTCCCTAGGTATTTCGCTGGAATCATCATTCCACGGACAGGTGAAACTTATTTCAGTTCCAAAAAATGTCCTCCAAAAGCAAACCACGGCATCACCTTATTCATTAATCTCCAGAATTTTCCCTACATAGTGAGCAACTGACTTTTTGCTGCTGAATCTAACCAGAATCCAATCTCCACTTTGAATGTTACGGAGTCGCGGTGGATAAGTATTACAAAGTCGTTGGCTCTGGTTTCATAACAATGCGTGGAATATGTTGCACGACCGCCACCTGCTTCGAGAACGGAAATACGATTTTCCTGGAGGGGAGTCGCACTTACCCCACCTCACCTTATGGAAACTAAGAGATCTTAAAAAATATTTAACCTGTTTTTGCTCATAAGGATAGTTACAAATAGTACACGAGAAAGGTATGTTTTAAAAATATATATTTTATTTTTTAAAGTAAAACTTCTCAAATGTTGCTCTATATGGTTGCATTAGTCTCCTTGAGGAATACAATTTTTTCAAAAAGTGTCGGACAGAGATCCCCTTGAAGTGGATAAAGCCAGCTAGTGAAAAAACTTTCCACTGGTGAAGATGAGTAGGCATAGGATTGTGTCAAATCTGATAAACAATGCGCTAATATTAGAATTAATTTTTTTCATTCATTCACATTCGTCGGCACTTTCTCATCCGAACCAATCATCGTTCTACGTCTTGGGTGACCGTATGAAAATATTTATTTAAATACGGCGTAATAACCACAATATCTCCGCTGTAAACTTCAATAATGTGCACGGTCAAGGTGGTTAAGAACAACACTATTGCATGAGCTGACGTCATTCAAGATGGCGGCGGTGCGAATTACGTTTTTCCTTGATGGCTTGTAACACGTATTTTAAATGCTCATAATAAAAAAATAGATGACTTTACAGCCATATTGTCATAACTTTTAGCTTAATAATTACACCTACTTTTCAGAAACGTCTTTACCTAAATAGGTGTTCAGAGACCTATTGCACACTTATCAACAATGCAAAAAGAAAGGAGAGGCGTAGCCATCCCCTCAAGTAGAGAGCCTGTGCTAGGAGTCGGAACTCCCATATTGTGTCACAAGGGAGTGGCAAGGAGGCTAGGAAGTTAGTGAACCCAGCGCCACTTAGGCGATGAGTAAGTGAACTACTGTCCCAGCAGTTACTTGCCATGTGGCGCCATTTGTCAGATTCATCATTTGTTGAAGTTGGACACTTGTGGGTGAGCTTATATGTGCTAACGGTCTAAATCCTCTAGCACTTGGCTTTTCAGCTGAAGTGCATATTCACCATGACTGCTGTAACCAGATGCATCATGGCACTCGTTTTCAGGCCCCAAGTTAAGACTCCACGTAGGGGTGACCCACCCTTGAAAATACTTCAGATAGCCTAAGGAAGGTGGCTGCATCATTGACTCAATTTATTGTCTCGCGTTAGAACAGAAGGACTGAACCGTAATAACCATTTGACCCCTGAAGCATAATTATGAATAAGGGTAATGGTAACCTACATGCCTAATTCAAATCTACAGTTTAATTTCAAAAAATTCCTCACTTATGATATTTGGAGCCATTTCATTGTTCGTTATGGTCAAAGCAGTGTTGGAAGCTTTGAGAAGACAACTTCTGTATTTCAGTGAATATTTTAATGCCTCTTTGTAAGTGCAAGCACAGTCTTACCACATGAATCAAGGTACGCCATTAAGTTTTCAGCAATGGGTTCTCACTGTGCATTGATAGTTTATATTTATCAGACATTAAGGTCAATATCTCTAATAGAAAAATATGGCCCTAAGTTTGTCTTTTTTATCATGATAAAATAAGTTTTAATGAGAGTAATTCCCTGTATATTCCATCTGATACATTAATACCACTTTGAGCATGAAAGTTTTTCAGTATATCATGATAAAATGTGCGATTGAGCCTAAGAAAATATCACAATGGAACTATCCTATGTTCATCGTAGGTATTTAACTGCCAAATTGGCTTGATGTGGCCTCATACAATTAGTTACTTGTCATTATGCATCATATTTTTGGCATTACTGTATTGCGATAGAATAACTGTTTAATCATTTTTAATCTGCTGTGGCTAACCCTAAGAGAGAAAATTTGAAATGATGGATTTATTTAAAAAAAAGCAGTGAAATATTACATATCAGATGCACTCATCAACTAGATT
This sequence comes from Ischnura elegans, assembly GCF_921293095.1. Classification (NCBI taxonomy): domain Eukaryota; kingdom Metazoa; phylum Arthropoda; class Insecta; order Odonata; family Coenagrionidae; genus Ischnura; species Ischnura elegans. The sequence continues at coordinate 112,806,566 of NC_060253.1, forward strand.
TTTTGAAGCAGCATTATTTTAACTCAACAACAATGTTGCATTGCTCTTTCTAACTCTGTCTCTCACACTCTATGTAAAATGTATGTGTATATATTTCCATTTTGTCTCAAATTTTTAATAATGACTAATTTTCTACCAGAATAGTAAACAATGAAGCATGTCACTTAAGAATGGCATATTGCATGAAATTATCAACTTCTTACTTTGTAACTTTTTGCATGTAAAATATTAACAACTGATTTGTATTAGCTCATTGATGCTTTTTATATTGTTGAGTGTTCTTGGACAAGAATTAATTTTTAAGGAAGTTTTGGTCAGCATACATGCAATTCATTTCAGCGACTTTTAAATTCTGTCCTAGTAATTAGTCAGGAAATTAAACAATTGTGCATCACTTGCCACCTTGATCGAGTAAAGTGAAGGAAAATCTTGATTACTCAAGAATCAAAAGTTACAGAAACAGTTGCCTAATCTGAGGGAAGCATGTGATTTTCCGCTAGTGTTGTATGGTATTGGGTGGTATGATGATGGGCTAACTTGTCATCCAATTGCGTGAATGCTGACTTTCTCCCCATCCCCACCACGTGGTCCTTTGTGCTTACGGTTTTGTGAGGACCTCTTCTGGATTTTTGATTGACTCTGCATGCTTGCATGGTTTCCCGGGGGCCTCGGTGCCGCCGTGTTCCATTGCCAACCCACGACACGGCCACATCAGCAACGACTGTGTGTGGGCAAGGGCAGTTCCGCTGTAGGAATGGATCATGCATCCGGGGCGAACTGCGCTGCGATCAGAAATACGACTGCGTCGATGGCTCGGATGAGCATAGTTGCTCTATTCGTAAGTGGAGTTGTTGGCTTGATACATACACTTCCTCTCTCCTGGCAGCGTGCTCTCATGGGATACCTCGTGGATAGTGTAGAATCTGTTAATAGGGCTGAGCCTTTTTTGTATGGAATCATTTCACATAATTTGTTATGCATACAAAATGTGACCTCAAATCTGGAATCTATGAAACTCAAAATCAAGGAGGTAAGATTTCTTGCTTTCCATTGCAGTGATGGACTCCTCTCGACCTCCACACTCCCATGTGTGTGACTTTAATGTTGCATCAATTGGTGTACAGCCTGAGAAACATAAAAATTGACATAAACATGGCAAGCCTCAATTTTAAAGACATGATTTGCTTGGTTCATATTGGCTCTGGCACTTGCTGGAGTCACTTTGTTGTTTCTTCTTTGAAAACTGTAATGAGACTTGTGAAGTAAATATTCGTGATTGATTGTCATATATGTATTCAGTTTCATGGAGAAAATAGAAACACTCTGCATATGTCACAAAATTTGTTTACCAAACAACTATTTAATTTCTGTTAATCACAACACCTTCCTTACATGGAGTTTCTATTGGTCATCTTAAAATAAGGGTTGTCTTAATTTTTGTTAATTTATCCTCTTGAGGTTACAAAATTTGGAGATGTACCAAATTCAGTTTTCATTGGGTGACAAGGTATCCAGAATTGAGGTCCTATACCAAATATTTTTAAGGCCCTTCCAAAATTAGGCACGAGAGGCTACAAAAATTGACTCGGCGCTTAGGATGCTGCATTTTTTGTTTGGTGCAGAAGACAAATCAGCATATGGATGGTCATAGCCCTCCCACCAATGCCTGATGATCAGCCAAAGTGGTTAGTGTCCTGCTCATTGTTAATGATTCATGATTGTAAATTCTTTATTGCTTAAAAAAAAGGAGTTCGCCCAAATAACTAGTAAAGAACCACTTCCCTTTGCCTTCTACACCAAACAAAATGTACGATGTTCAAATCATTGAGTTAACTTTCATGGCTTGTAAGTGGTATTCTGAGGGCTCGGCTAGGTTCATTTGGTCAAGAATGTGACCCATTAGTTATCTAATTACCTTTAATTGCCCTAGTGGGTGAATGTCGTCTCCAATGTGCCTGATGTATGGTCAATAGGCCGGCCCTTATTTTTCAGAATTGGGAAAAGTTATGTTTTCCTCGTCTCAAAATGATTCAAATTAGGTTTAAATTCACGTGTTAAAATTTGGTTACTTTAAAGTAATGGCAATCCGTGCCCCAAGGGCCCTAAGTACTGAGGACCCTCAATTCAGTTTTTTGGGGCCGAAAAAGTACTATTCTTATGTAAAACGTAAAAGTAAAGTCCTTTAGGGGCGATTTTCTAGAGACTTCCCCTCCACCCCCTCCCCTCGGCGAAGTCTATGCTCCCACTTGCAAGATCTAGCCTCTGAAGAAATGTGCTTACGTTAGAAAGAATTTAATTGCCATGATAATATTTCTAATCCAAGTGATCAATATATTTTCCCTCTGTCCATGAATTTCTGTACATATCAACCAAAACAAAATAAATTTTTAGTGTATTTCAAATATTTCACTTACATATTTGGCAATTAAAGTGTCTTTGCGCACGTTAGGGGTTGTGCTACCATGGAAATCACACTTAGTAATTCATTTTGAAAGCTCTCTTTCTTCTACGTGACTGATTTAAAATCTTGAATTAGTTACGCCCTCTGCACAATAATTTACCACTAGAGGACCACGAATAATTTGTAAATCGTTCTGGGATGTTCATCCCATTCTCGCATGGGCACATCAAAGAATGCAGTGCATATTTACATTGAATTAAATAGTTTTCTCGAGTTAGTAGTGACAAAATTTGATACAGATATCTTAGTCATGTCTTTATGTTTACAGAATGTCTTCTTCGGTGGATCATATTTTCCCTCATACGGCGTATCACGTTTTCCTTTTCACACCTAGAAAAGAATCTGTCAAAGAATGACAGGCCTACCAACTCCTCACTCAGGTACCACAAGTGGTCTGAAAACCTCTTTTGTACTGCCTTCGCTATGTCCAGGTTAACACTTTTGTAATTAACAAGTCTTTTTAGGAACTGCGGGTCACTGTTGGGAGCAGATGCATCACAAGGAGAACCACATCTTTTTCTTTCTTCTTGAATACATATATTAAAATCTGTTGCACCAATAACTGCATTTCGTGCTCCTCTTTGATTGCGTAAGAATTTTACTTCTTCATCCAAGCACCTTTATCCGTAAGATTAACTTTCCTCCTCGCGCGTCAAAAATTCAATGGTACCTATCCTTGCAATGTCAAACAAATCATCAAGTTTTGTTACGAAATATTCTCTTCTCTTCGTCTCCACGGTAGTTCCCGCTCTCTCTTTATGTCATCGCTCGTTCATCCATTCTTTGCGTAATTTTTCTAATTTTTCAATCGCCTTATTTTCCGTAAAATCAGGAATTCTCGCTTTGTACCATGGATGAAACGCGTTTCTTACGGTTTTTCTCGCCCTAAGTCTCATACATTTCAAACCCATTAGGTGATAGAAAAAAAAACACACAGTACTACTCTCACTGTAGGTAACTTTGAACCAAGTATTTCTTCACTTCCTTTTCCAACCAGTTCAATGCCTCGATTTAGCCTTGATTTCATGCCTTTCCTTGTTGGCCAATTCTTAACATGTTGCGGACCGCTCACGGAGATCTCCGTGTTTTGCGTGCCGAACGCTGAGGACCGGCCACGGAGATTTCCGTGTTTTCGCTTGTGATAATAAAACTTACTCTGCTTCTTTTAATATTTGTTACTTATGTTCGCATTTGCTTCTGGTGTATTTCAGAATGTGCTTTCATTGATTAAGATTAGTTTTTACCATTCAAATTATAAATTTATTAATATTTTTTCGATGAACGTAATCCACTTTTAGAGTTAACTAATGCATGGGATCAGAATGTCACTAAGCCGTAACGTGTGAATAAAACTCAATCAAACATTCAATTTTCTATAACAGCAACTCTTTAAATTCTACAATGTTCTGAAATTACGAATTATTATATTTTAGATGATAAGGAATAATTTTGGTTGGATTTCTTCGGTCCATTTCTTTTGGCTCCAACAAAATCTATTGTCGGTAATTTTCTCATCGCCTACTTTGTGCCATACATTATAATGAATGGTGCAAAGTGAATAATGTATATTTCACCTCTGGGTGCATTCGGCTGTCTTTCACACGCGCCATGCTCTGGATTCTCACAAGACATCCTATCTCCAGCGCTCAACGTAAACACATCAACGAGTCTTGAGGGCCAAGGACTATGAGGGTCATTCCAGCGGGACCCTATCTTTCGGTCCTTGATAGAAAAGGACCAGATGGCCGCAACGCTTATCTTTGTTAGTCTCTAATGTTTCCCTTTGCTAAGAATGCATATTAGTCTTCTTTTGGACGTTCTTGTGTTCTTTACTCTCTTCGTTAGAGATCTGAAGTCACGTAGTTCAGTGAGGAATCATTTCCTTGGATGAAAGTTGGTGTACGTTTACCCTATGAAAGTGCACGTATACGTAGCCTTCGTAAATTTCATTAATTTCCAGCAATAATTCCTGCGTATCTTGTCAACCGAAAAATTTCTCCAAAAACAATACGAACTTATTCATAGTAATGGCGTCAACTAGTGGTGGTGCTTGCGGAATGACGGAGAAGGATATATATGAAGAACTTTGTGTGGATGCATTATCAGACGTGCCAGATGATTGTGTAGACGAGTGTGAGAGCTCAGATAGTGAAATTGGTTTTGATATTGGTGGAAGACAACATAAAAGAAAAGCTGCACAGTTAGTTTACACTGATGATAGTGACTCGGATGCAAGTGATGGCGATGGTAGCTTAGTGAAAGACACCTCGGTGACATGGAGTAAAATTGACCTTCCAAGAAGTTTGGAAGATTTTCAGGGAGTGGCAGGAATCATCAATGCTCCTGATAATTGTGAATGTGTTTTAGAAGTGGCAAAAATGTTTTTTGGGGATGATCTTCTCGAAATGATGTGTAATGAGACCAATTTGTATCGAATGCAGAACGAAGGCAGATACAAGTCCTCGCAGAAAACTGGGAAGTGGAAAAATGTAACGGTGGGAGAGATGAAAGTTTTTTTAGCTATTATAATTTTGATGGGAAAAGTCAGGAAAGATTCAATCAAGGAATATTGGAGCACTGATGAATTTATCAATACACCGATTTTTAGTAATTTGCTCAGCAGGAACAGATTTGAACAAATTTGGAATTCTTGGCATTTCAGTGATAATCAATCAAATTCTGAGTCTTCCGATAGGCTACATAAAATTAGACCAATACTATCATATTTCTTAGAAAAATTTAAAACTGTGTATATGCCTAAACGTGATCTCTCTCTAGACGAAGGAGTAATACCTTGGAGGGGAAGATTGAGATTTAGAACATACAATCCAGGGAAATTGGTGAAGTACGGATTATTGGTGCGAATGGTGTGTGAGAGTGAAAGTGGTTATATTTGCAACATAGAAATATACACAGCTGAAGGAAAAAAATTAGAGGAAACGATTTCGACCCTTTTAGATCCGTATTTACACCGTTGGCATCATGTGTTCCAAGATAATTATTACAATAGCGTACAAATAGCTGAAAATCTTCTAGCGAAAAAAACTCGAGTTTGTGGAACCATTCGTGCCAACAGGGGGCTTCCCACTGAATTTAGGCATGAAATAAAAAGTATGAAGAAAGGTGACTACACATTCTGTAGACGGGGGGAAGTTCTGCTGCTTGCGTGGAAGGACAAGAGGGAGGTGAGGATGATTTCCACAATCCACAACTCGAGTATGGGCGAAGGAAAGCGAAACAGATGGACGGGACAGATACAGAAAAAACCAATTTGTATTTTGGAGTACAATAAGTACATGGGAGGTGTCGATAAAGCTGATATGTACTTGGCTTACTTTTCAGTACTTAGAAAAACTATGAAGTGGACAAAAAAAGTGGTGTTGTGGTTGATCAACTGTGCCCTATTTAATTCTTTTGTGGTATACAAAACATTGAACACATCTACCCGTTTGACCTTCAAAAAATTTGTTTTGGAAGTAGCCAAGGGCTGGGCTAAATGTGAGGAGGGAAGAAGTGCGTCTTCCAGCGATGATGACACAGAGGGCGATATAGGAAGGCCGACTCAGCAAGCGCCTACGCAGGATAACCCAGCAAGGCTAGCAGGGGGAATGATGAAACACACTCTAGAGAAGATAGTGGGGCATGGGAAGAAGAAATATCCATCGCAGATGTGTCGAGTTTGTTCCGCTAATAAACTTAGGAAGGAAACTCGGTATATCTGTGGATTCTGCAAGGTTCCCCTGCACAAAGGAGCGTGTTTCACCAAATACCATACAAAAACTAAGTACTAACACCTCTGGTAAGTAAAACGCTTCAAATTTTATTAAAATACGTTAAAAAGTAACGATTTTATGAGTGTTTTCGTGAATCAGTGTCATTTAGGTTAAAGTTCCTTTAAATGCCCGGTCCTACCCGATGAGATTGGAATTAAATACCCGGTCCGCAACGTGTTAAAATGAACGTCACGTGTATTCATGATAAACTAGTTATTTCACCACTTTTCTCCTTCAATCTTAAAAAAACTCGACACCTCCTATCCTTTGTACACTAACCACACTAATTAACTATTTCTCCACATTGATCTACATCCGTGAACTGACTGCATCATATCTTCTTTCTTAAATATTTCTATCTACTGCTATTGGAGCCCTGGAAGCTCTGCTCATTCCCTTCATTCCTTGATAATTCACAGACACAATTGTGTCACATTCTTATAATATTTTGTACATAAAGAGCACTTTGGAACAAAGCATGCTGGAATGGTTCGCGGCCGCATGGTGGCAACAAATTAAGGTTTAAGGGCTTGGTACCTAGTACCCAGTACATAAGATGGCATTGAAGGGTTAAAATTGACATTGTAGGCTTTAACAACAATAATCATGACAGAAGAAGAACAACCTGTTCAATTCTGTACCACTAGCACGTAAATCTTGTCATCAGGAGCAAAGTCTTTGGCAAGGGAGGGAAGGGGGTGGAGGGGAAGTCTCTAGTAAGTGGTGCGGGCCGTACCTCAGCGGTGCCGCGGTGCGAGGTGGCGCCCTGGGGGATGGATTGCATTACGACAGACGATATCTCGTAAACGCTTATAGATAGGTCAAAACAAACAGATAATCGGCCCTAAAGGGCTTTACTTTTATGTTTTACATTAGAATAGTACTTTTTCGGCCCCAAAAAACTCAATTGAGGGTCCTCAGTACTTAGGGCCCTTGGGGCACGGGTTGCCGTTATTTTAAAGTGACCAAATTTTAACATGTGAATATTAACCTAATTTGAATCATTTTGAGACTAGGAAAACATAACTTTTCTCTATTCTGAAAAATAAGGGCCGGCCTAATGGTCAATCAACGTCATCAGTGGTGAATGCATATTTGTGATAGTCTGTACCTTTGAAACGTCATTGCTCTGAAGCAGAATCATCTGTCTCAAAAATCAAAGACTCACTATCAATATTATTTGAGAAATCCTGTTAATTTTTAGTATTTACAAAGATAATGTTTTTATTGATTAATGATTATTAATCATTATTGATTAATAATGATTGTATTTCTAAAATTCATAGGAGGAATAAAATAGGCGATGACTTGGCAGCTCACTCTCCTGTAATTTTTTTTTTGTTTTTAAAGCATATTATTATTATTATTGCATTCAGAGATCTGTTCGCTATATATTTTGAATTCAAAAGTCATGCTTTCACTCCAAAATTTTCTTTTTCAAGGAAAAAAAAATATGCGATGATGTAAAAAACGATCAATGATATTTTTTTCCAAAATATACTTTGAATACAAAAGCCAATTTCCCATTCAGGCTTGATGTAAATTACTCCTCCTTCTAACATAATGCATAGAATATCAGATTATTGAGCAATTGTTAATAAGCTTGATTCAAGCTTCTAGGGTCTCTCATAAAATCAAATATGCACCTGAGAGATGCCTCAGAGATAACTCACAAGACATTATAGTCTCATAAGCATGCAGACATGTTAGAGACGTATCTAAGTTGTCTCATATGTGCCGGGAAAAATATTCTTCATTTGCCTCAATTGGCCTACTATTCTCTTCATGTTTCCAGGCACATTTGTTACCACTCAGACATGCCTCGTAGATGTATACAATTAAGATGGCAATATCTCGTGAGATGTCTCCAAGGTATTTGATGATTTGTTGGATTGGGTTTAGTTTTTTTTTATATTTTGGTCGAGGGTTTATTTGGAGCCATGTCATTTTTGCTTTGTAGTTTGACACCTGCCAGAGTTAAGCACACATTTTTCTCTGTAGTAGTCTTTCGTTCAAATGCACTTTGCGTCAATTGTATCATTCATTCAGGGTGGATCACATTGTCTCTGTTTGGATTGAACTCACCAGCACAAATCTGCTGTATGTATATTGGACAAATGGGAATTTTGGGTTTTGTAGCACTGCATGATTCGCCAAAACTCATGTTTCACTATCATTTTGTAAATATTTTCATCATGTTTGAATTAGAATATCATTTCTTTGCCTGCTTTTTCTGGACCCAAATGAGCCGTAATTTCATTTATAATAAATGAGGCCTTTGGATTTTTAATGCTTTAACCAAACGAAAAGATTCCTTTGAGTCATTTGATTGGCCATGCTGGACCTCGCCTCCAAAACCCGGCTGGAGGATTACTCACGCGGGGGTATGTTTTTGTGGTGGGGAGTTTGTTTGCATGTTCAAGACTCATTTGTTTGTTTTCATTTTTGCAGCATGTCCCTCGGGTGATTTTCGATGTGACAATGGAGTCTGTATTGAACGTGACCGTCAGTGCAACAAGGTCTATGATTGCAACGATCGCAGTGATGAAAGGAATTGCTGTATGCACTCAGTCTTACTGATTTAATCTTAAAGTTTCCTAAAAATTATGTACATATTATACATATCATCTAATATTTTGGTGAAAAACTCTATATTTCTGTTTTTCAATCATGCAGAATCCTCAGCATATGCAAAAAAATCCAGGAATGACAGTGATATCTTTATAATGGTTAGAAACACAAATTATGATTGGTATGGAGAATTATTCACCACAGCACCGTAGTCCTCGTCCTTTGTCTATTATATATTCTATCCCTTCCTATGCTTACCTCTGAATTTGTTTGAATGTTTGCGCTTAAGGCTCCAGGTGAGGGAAGAAAGGGATAGGCGCGTATAAAATGGAAAAAGGATGAGGACAGTGGTGCTGTATTGGGTGGGCAAAGCCAAAAATCAGAGGGTAAAAATGCAGCCTGACTGGGACTCGAACTCAGAACCTCACGGTTGTATGCTGGGTGCTCTACCAGTTGCACTACCAGGAAGCTTAGTTTTATCACGACTTTGGCGGGGGTTTATACACAGAACACTCCCTTTGCTTTGGCCCACAAGCATAACCAGTAGATGGCACTGGGGCAGCTCACCACTCACCAACAGAAGAAATGGACGTATGGATGAGTTTCTACTGCTGAAGCTGACACTTAGAATGAGTTGCTACCACTGATGTAGCGATGGTTAAAGAAAAAATAAGCTTGAAAATTATCATGAAGGCGTTTGGTCAATTTTGAATCAACGGAAAAATTAGCATGTATTTATTAATTTCTTTTGTGCACTTTACTACTACATATGTTTTGTTAGTTCTAACTGTGAATCTTGGAAGAAAAATGACAAATAAAAACAACAAAAAAAGTAACATGGATGAAATATGGAATTGAGTATGTAGTTGACTCCAGAAAAGACATTGAGGTGGCTAAGTAACAGCTCAACTCAATTTCACTACTTTTGTGTGGCTGTTTCCTGTTATAATTATTCAGAATATTGATAGATGGTGTCTAGTTCACAATAATTTGTTCGGTGGAAGTCCTGAGGCTGTGAAGCTACCTAATTTTTTTTTGCTTGTCCTAGCGCGTAATTATGACTATTTTTTCCTATCTAGTGGTAATCACTGTCCTTCTTGGATTTTTTGCATATGAAGTCACTCAAAACTTTACTGCAATAACTATGGAAAATTTTGTATGGCTTCATTTCAATGTAAATACATGCAGGTAATATGTGGAGGACCATTATAGGAGCTATGTAAATATCCATCTTCTGCTCTGCAGCATGCTTCAATATTCATTTTGCTTGCCTGGACGTATTGAATAATGATCATATTCATGTGGGATCAGCACATTTGTTTTCAGCAGTGGCATGCTCTTAATTCCCATTCACTAATATTAGCACATAAGATGGTTATCTGCACTGCATATTGAGCAACAGAAACAACTCGAAAACTTATAGGTACATGTTAGAAATAAGCTGATCACCAATTTAAATTAGGTTTTTCGTGCACCTTCTCTTGAACCTCAAAAGAAAATATGTGTCATCTTTACTTTGCAGAAATATTTCTTTTTGCTTTGGTAATGTTTAATATGAGTTTCATCTGTAATGCACTAAATTTCAGTGAGCATCTGTACCCCGTTTGAGTTCAAATGTCGAAATGGAGAGTGTATAAGTGAGGAACTTCGCTGCAATTCGCAATATGATTGCTCTGACCGATCAGATGAGGAAAACTGCGGTAAGGAAAAAACATTTTAAAAACTTACCTTTTTTAACAGTCTCCTATCTGTATCCATTTCAATTTATCTCTGCGACTGAGAGAGTGTGGCCGAAGCAAGTGGGGTGGAGTGGAGGGTAAATTTCTCGGCACATGACTTTTCCTTTGCCAATGTGAAGAAAGCTGGCATGCCTTGGCAATCCCTCAGAAATCCAGTCGCTCTCAGACTCTTATTGTGTTAGCATTGTGAATCTGCTAGCAGTGTCGCCTCTATCCTCAGTCCTCTCCAAATGAGTATTGTCTGGTCTCCGGGACAAAAATACCTGTGAGGCGTATGTTTTCTTTGATAAATAAGGGTGGCTACGTACTAGTACATTTGTCAATGTTGGGTTCTTCTGGTGCATATTTGGTCCCCTTCCCATGGGATGCGCCAAGCCCACCAGCTATGTCCAGACTTCCGCAACAGGTGCGCGCGCACTCCCCACTTTTGCTTAAACCTCACCTGCTCGGCCACAAATAAATTGACTCGGGTAACAGGATAAAAAAATAAAAGATTTCTCTTTACAAGCAAATGTTAATGTGTCCTAATCGTTCAAAATCATTGCACTTGTCCATTACAATTTTTCAAAACATATCTGTTTCTTGGACAAAATTCATGTTGACTCATATAATACCACCCAGAACCAAAAATGTTTCGGGCTTAAAAATAATTCATTTCAAAGTGTTTCGTCTTGCTAAACATGGAAATCACCATGGCAAGGTGTTATTTTGTAGCTCTTGTTTACAAGGTACAGAACATGATTGGTAACAATCCAAGTATAGCACTAAGGCAAAGTATGGGATTATTTTAGAATCATAAAGTTTTGATATGCTTTTGGGCTTTTAGTGATTTTTTTCCAATAAAACCCTAATTAAAGCGCAAACAATGTTGCTCATTCTGACAATGTTTAGAGGTCATGCAGCAGCTTCTAATCACAAAAAATAGCAATTATTTCAGTGAAAAACATGTCTGTCCATCTTGCCAGGGAGTGCTGCTTGTTTGCATGGGTTATCTTCCCATTAGATGATTATACATTTTCTCAGCTGTAGCAAGACCCCAATCACATTTTCCTCTGATGAGGGAATGAATCCGAAGACGGTTTTGGTACGACACAAATTTGTATGCATTGACTACTTTACTGGGGCGTGGCAGTTCGGTAGATATGCATGGAATATGATGTCTTGTCGCTCTAATTTTGTCTTCATCTATTCAGAAAGTGTGGTAGAGTGGCCTATTATATCAGCACGCATCTCGTCTTTGTTGCAGGCTGCAAGTGTGGGTTAGAGGAGAGTTGAAGTGCCTATAAATATCCTCATGCTGGTAAAAAAAATACTAAATGTTTCTCCGGCATGAAATGGTCTATTTAGAATTCACTTTCAGTTTTTCCCATAAATCATTGAATTAATCAGGATGATCAACTACAACTGTTCTAAAATATTTCCTTTAGTTATCATCTATGTTTGCTGTGTTCCCCTTTAGAATGATGGTTATCCAAGCAAGACCTCTTTCAGCTGTTACATTGAAGCCGTCCACAAGCTTCAACGCCACATTGTGCTTGCCAGTAGTAGTATCACAGCAAACTCTCGGTATTTTGTCAAAAACATGCCATTCTTCTTGTAACTTGAAATTTTATTGCTCGTTGTTTGTTTGTATTCTCATTCAAGCTGCTTTGAATTCTAAGCAGTGTGTCTCCACACACGCAGGACGAGGTAGTTGGAAGATTTTCTTGAAAGCCTGCACCTGAAATACAGAATAAAATGACAGAAGAGAGAAAATGGATTAGCAAAAAGGATGGCATTGGCTCCGTACCTGTTCCATCAGTCATCTGGCCCATTCCTCACTTGGCTAATTTGCCAGTGAACCACTTCAACATTATGAGGTTGACAAGGATAAAAGTGGGGAAGAAGTTGACACACCTGGAACTTTCCATGATCAAAACTTCGAGGTAGAAGTTTTGACTGAGTCCCTCAGAATGTAGCTGGAGAATTGGATGACCTTGCAAGATATCTTGACTTGACTTACAAGAGAGCAGAGCTTATGGGTTCAAGATTGAAGCAATAGCATCTTCTCTTACCACAAGTCAAGGTTATGGAGTTTGGACTCATCTCAGTTATTTTCTTCATTTTTTAGAAGAAAAAACATATGCTTTCTTGTATTGATGTTGAAGGCTTGGTGAATTAATTCCCTGAAAATAACTCATGCAGCAAGGAAGTGGTGGTTGCTTATAGATTCCTCCAATCTCGGTTGGAAAGCATTTTTACTGCACAGAGGCCTTACCTTCTTCATTCCATTGCAATTGGATATTCCCTTCTCATTAAGGAAACTAGTAGGAATGTAAATTATGTATGTGCTTCCAGAGGCAATCAAATGCAATGATCATGAATGACTCATCTGTTGTGACTTGAAAGTTGTTGTCCTTACTCCTGGGAATGCAATTGGGCTATTACTGCTGCTTTTTTTATGTAGAAAATCTTACAGCATTAAAGGCAAATGACCATCAAGAATTTCAGATTCCAGGAAGCGTAATTTCCAAGATAAGCCTCTTAGATCAGAATAACATTCTGTTTTCACCTCTGTCAATTAAGCTGGAAATAATGTAGTTGCGACATTCAAGAACAAGCGTGGAGAAGTTCTTCAAAGATTCAGAGCAAAATTCCAAAGATGGGAAAGGTTAAGGAAGGAATCTTGTGGTCCCTCAGATACTCATAATACATTTTTGAAAGACCCTGGGTTTGATTAAATCTTGTCAGGGAAAGAGAAGGAAACGTGGGAAGCCCTAAAAGGTGTGGTGATAAGAATTTTTAGTCAACAGAAAAGATGAGAGCTGCCATTACTGGGTAAAAGAACCTCTAGTTATAAGTTCTGAGACATTGGTTGCAAGATGCCTCTGAAATTTAATTCCTTCACTCCCATTTTGATTTTTTCCCCTGAAATGTGGTGATAGTGAAATGTGAGCTGTTAGCAATAAGTTCCGTGCAAGGATTCTCCAAAATTTCTCTACAAAAGACACAAATGTCAAGGTCATTGTGTTTTTGTCATGGCTCACTGGCTATTGCCCACTGTAGCAACAAATGCTCTGAGGATGAAGTACAAGTGGCAATTTATGAAGAAGCATGTACAAGATTAGGCTCCAATCAGCACTGCTTTATGAAAAATTTCCATTGTTCAATGAAACATTACTTATTTTAGTATACTTACAATGCAGGAATTATTTACCTTATCAATTAACCATTAAGTGAAAATGTAGTATTTGGCCTGTCATTCTTGTGGGTTGTTTTGCATCATGGAAACAAGAGCTAATAACAAAATTCATTCACATATTCATTTTTCGCTGCCAAAAAGTAGTAAAAATTGGCTATTTTTAAACATGAAACTTACAAAATTATTTTTGGTGGGGTAGTGTAATCTACAATTGTTCTAATGTCTTAAAAATGATATTGAATGTCTTGCATGTAAATGGCTGAGAATTAATTAAAGGCATTGAAAATCTTGGGCATTTGGAGGGTTATAAGAGCTGCAATTTTTTTTAAATATCTTTTTGTTTAGCTATTTATTATACTACCCCAAGTTGAGGTAATCTGTTGGCAGCACCGTATGGCTGTAATTCTACAAGGCTTGATCAAATTCTGAGTTGTGGAATTTGGAAATTCCCCTTGTGTGATCTGGCCACATTTTCCTGTCATTTCATTGGCTAGAATGCTTTTTCACTGTCTTAAAATTTTTAGCCTTGGATGTTTACCACTGGAAACATGCCAGAAAAATGTTTGTCTGGTCCACAGGATTTTATTCCTTTTGGATCCCGGTTCCAACCACTTCTGTCATTTTCAAGGTGGAACAATGAATGATGCGAGCTAAGTTTCGGAAATGTTTTGAGTAGTTTAGAAATTGGGAAGGGTGTATGAGAAGTATTGGGCAACTTGTTCATGGACAATGAGGAGTGGGTGGGGTACAAAAAGTTGTTTGCAACAAAATTTACATTTTAGTTTTGAGAAGCCATAGAAATTTCAAACTACTCCCAAAAGTCCAGCTTTTCATCCTTGAACTGTTTGTGAAGAGCCTTGACATGAAAATCACGTGTGCGTTGACAGTCTAGTTAATGCTTAGCAAAGATGAAGTGGGTTCCCCTCTTACCCTCCACTGCTTATGCTCTGGCACCCTTGTCTTAGTGGAATGAATGTTCATGGTGATCCACGAGCACAGAAATACAGTTTGAAGTTTCACAGCACACCATATATACACTGCTCCGGTCCTTGTTACTGAATACATGCTCAGTGTTGAATGAAGTATGTTGCCAACAGTAGCTCTACTTTAAAATGACTTTTACTTTTTGTGTTGGAAATTCCTCAGTCACGGGATATGTTGAGGGACCAAGGAAGGATATTTTGCGACAAGAGGCAGTGCTTTTGTCATCACGTAAACCTCCTCCCTCATTTTCTTAACACCTCTGTCCATCTCCAAAAATGGTACATATATGCACATATTTGCTCACATCATGTGCAGTTGAAAATGACATAAGTTGTCAAATACTAGCTTGGTTAATAATGGCATTCTGCCAACCAAACCACAAACGTTTTTCTGTCATTTTGTTACGTGTTGCACAAAATAAGCCATATTCTCTTAAATTTGTTATTTACATATATTCAATTTAATTGCTAGCACACCATTGTTAAGCTTCTTATTTGATTGGTTAAATTTTGCCATTATGTATTTTGTTTTTAATCAGCCATTCTATACCGTCACATGTTAGAGGTTTTGTGGGTACAACGATGTTGTCTTTTCTTTAATTTTTGGAGGCATTTATGTTTATACTTTAAAGAGTTATTTACTTGATGATCTTCCCTGATCCATTCATACATTCAATTTCATTTGTTACACCTTAGATCGACGACCACCTTGCCAACTCGATGAATTTGCCTGCAATGATGGCACATGCCTTAATATTGCTCAACGGTGCAATAACGTAGCCGAGTGTTTAACAGGAGAAGATGAGCAAAATTGCGGTAGGTGTTTAACCTGATAATTACTCTTGCATCTAGTGAAATTATGTGAAAAGTACTCCTCATTAGTCGCTCTGCATTGATTACTTTATGTATATTAAACGAGAAGAACAAATAGGTACTCTTCATGGCCAATTCCAATCCAAGTATAGCATACTCCCGATTATCTGTGTTTCGGCTTATCTGTGTTGCGGATTATCCATGCATGAGTTTTACATCTTTTAATGTTTTCCGCAATCTTTAAAAATAATAAAATTGACGCAACAGCACCAGGATATTTGCATTTTAATGCTAGGCCAAACCGGACTTATTATTTCTATTAGAATTCCCTTCGTAAAATGGAATTATTTTATTTACTTGCAGACAAGAAATGTTTCGAGTCCTCTTGAATGTCAGTGCTGGCGACGATCAGCAGTGGGAAAAAACTCTCGATTTATGTTGAAAGATTCTTCAATGTTTAACCAATCGTGAACTAGGAAAAATGTTATTACCGATCTTTAATTGCATATTCGCAAATTTGTATTTGTTGCCATGGCCTTGCACACAGTTGAATACGGCCCAAGGGAACCGGAGATTTCGTCACACTCGGGCATGTTTACGCCGTGACGAGAAAACAGGAACACAGAACTCCTGTGAAGGCAGCTTGCACGTGATCTTGGCATCATGCAGTAGTGATTATAGGAATCCAGGGCTTGGGGCAAACTATTCAGGCGAGTACCTGGCTATGATATTCATCCAACTCTATTTCCACTTCCCCCGTTGCCTTCACTCCTACCATTTCTTTCCTCTCCAGTTTGACCTAATCACTAATCACAGCGTGAACATGCCCGAGTGCGACAAAATCTTCGGTTCCTTTGGATCGCACTCAACCGCATGCGAGACCACTGCTATAATTGCGAATTAACAATGTGAAATATGCATTAATAGACCATAGGTAACATTTTTCTTAATTTACGATTGGTTAGCCAATGAAGAATCTACTGAAATTAATTAAGATTTTTTCCCGCTGCTAACTGTCATCTGCAATGCTAGGGCAGACATTCAAGTAAATTTGAAGCATTCCTTGTCAGCAGGTAAATAAATTAATTCCATTTTATGAAAGGAATTCTAATGGAAACAATGAGCCTGGTGTAGCCTTGCATTAAAATTCAAATGTACTGGTGCTTTTGCATTCAATTTTTTTTTATGAAAATCACAGGAGTGTGAACACATGCATGGATAATCGGCAACACGGATAAACTGCAGCCAGGGAATTGGGAGTCAGCTGGATATCTATCTCTGGGGCGTACCAGCAAACCAGAATACACGCTCGTATGACTAAGTGCACTGAAACGTCTGTCTATGAACTCTAAGCCATAATGAATTGCTTAGCGCTGCATTGTGAATAAAATATATGGATGAAAGTGGTGATTTGTATGTAAACGAGGATCTTAGTATATTTTAATGCTGCTTAGAGAATCATTACATTAATAGAAACATAATAATTTGGTAGCAGTATGGAAGATGAAACATATCAACATAGAGCTTCACTGTTTATGGAGTAAATTACATTGCATCCATTGTTAATGCAATGAAAAACATAAATACTAACATTGGCATTTCCCACTTAAATTTTTTACTCTATTTTTAATGATTAGGTAGACGTGAACATAAACAAATGCATGAAATTGAACCAAAAATTATATCTCTAGTTGAAAATTTTCTCTGACATACTCACCAGGTAAACATGAGTCAAAGATAAGGTGAAAAAATTTCTATACGAGGATATTAAACTTAAGTGCATTTTGCTCAAAAACCATTTTTAACCCATAAGTATATCTTAGGTTGATAATATTATGTGTTAAGGACAACTATTATGGCCATACATTAAACCCATATCTACCATGTTTCTTCATTAAGGCTGTTTCAGCTTGGCATATGCCTTTAGCTGTACCAGTCTTAGTGCGTCTTGTTTTGGTTGTGGGGTTTAAAGAACATGATGTGACTTCTGGCAGCAGGAAATTGAAGTGTGTGCCCAATTGGTGGGGAATAGCCTTGGCCACCGCTCACCCTCTTCTTTTACTTGGGTTTTTTTGTGTCTTTATGAGCTCTTTCTTATTGGGTTTAAGTCTCCTTTTCATTTTCAATTGCTTCACCTTGTTAAATCAGAAAACATGTTTCGATAATCATCCCATGACAATTAGGTGCCTAAAATGCTTATGTGGCACATTTGCTCTGACTGGGTTTGACAGTTTGAGATGGTGGTATGAAATGATAAACATTGGCTTTAAAGTGTAAAAAACATATAATTTGCTTTTTGTCATTTAGATAACTATTTTAGTGAATAGGAAAGTCTGAAAGTTCAAGAAATAATGGTTTTTCCCCACCCTAAAATAATGTACACACCCAAGCACAAATGAAGGGTTTATCTTAGACGTAGATTTTCTGATTAAGGTGATTGGTTTAAGTAGTCATTAATGGATGGTATGCATTGGTTTTTCGGGTTGATTATACATTAATAATGGTGTTGATTATTTGGTGGTCGCTTTTTAAATATTGTTCTACAAGACATCAATTTTATAATTGTAGTTGCATGGTTTTTGGCATTGAGTTTTAGGAGAATATTTAGCATTTCTGGTAAAGCATCTTTATCTTAAGTAATGGAAATAAAAGTGTCCAGTCAACTCTGCCATCTATGTACTTATCTTGCTGTATATATTGGCTCGATTACATGTAACTTGTAAATATGTATTATTTACAATTTTCTCCCTCTGATTTTGATGTTACATATCCATTCACTGTTGCAATTTCAGTAATTTTGTGTTACTTTTGTTGTTATTCATCCCAAGTTTTAAGTTTCCTCAGAAAGCATGCTACTTACCGTAGTATTTTGATCCTGTATTTATTCCCTCTATAAACCAAAAATTTCTTCAATAATAAGCATAGATATTGCTATTAAATGGATTACAAATAACTCCATTGACTTCTCCTATCAATCAGGTATGTTAATTGTGTAGCATAATTAATTTTGCATGTTCTGATTACTAAAATTTTCTTTTTATTTTCTCTGTATTCTTGAATGAATTGTTATTATTTATGAATTCATATGGATTGCGAGATGCTTTGTTTTAGGTATACAGTAGTATTTTGCCTTGCCAATTTTAATCCCCTAGCTAATTCAGTAAGTACATATATGCATATTTAGTATTTTTAATCAGAGCTAAAATATTTGTAAGGCATTTCGAAGCAGATTGCTATGGTGTCATAATTTGTAGCCGCTACTTATCTCCTCTATGCCTGTGTATTTATAATCAGTCAAGAAGGCATTGTTTCCCCCACAGTTTTCTTTCAATTACATTAATTATAATTCAAAGAGCTGCTCATTTCAATATTAATTCACTGTTGTGTGTGTAATAATTCTAAGATATACCATCTTTATTGTTAAAGCACGCAATGAAGGCTTTTAACTTTGTCATAATGTTGCTAATTATGTTTGGCCAGAGATAAATCTTGACTGCAGATGCATTCTCAAATCATATTGTGGCAGAAATTTATGTGCAATCCATTTGTCTTTCTCTCTAGCACAATGTTCTGATGCGGAGTACCGCTGCAATGATGGAAGGTGTATTGATCTCAGGCATCACTGTGATGGCCGGAATGACTGCGGAGACCTTAGCGATGAAGAAGGATGTGGTGAGTACCCAATTTTCCACTGAATTATTGGATCTTTTCATATTACTTACAGAATATTTGACTAATTATAAGTTCACCATGGTTTTCTGCTCTTTTTTATCATCTTGTAGTGAATTCAATTATTTTATTTTGGATTCCAATCATTTTCGTGCATGCTAGTATTGATATTTTTTGGCTCTTTTGGTTACAATTGTCACACTGTTCGTTATCTGTATTCAAAACTGCACAGCATTATTCTGAAAGCATCAATTCCATTTATTTCTTGGGCACTTATTATTTTCCTGCTGCCATTTTTGAATTATTTTATGAATTATCAGATTCTCTGGGTAATTTGTATTATCTTTTTATAAGTGATTTTTCTTATAATTTTCTATTCTTTCCCATGTTTCATCAAACATTATCAAATTTTAAGCTCTTTGTTGAGTTCTTTCATAAGTGCACACAATGCACATTTCTGCATCGTATGTAACACACGTTTCTTTTTGGATCAATTGAATTCATGCGTTAAGTTTTTTTTACTTCAATTTCAAGTGCTACTTTCAGTTGGAAATTTGGACACAATGTCTGCAAAATCTTATTGTTCAAGTATTTGATACAACTTTGTGAGTTAAAATGAATCCTTGGAGTATTTATCTTGTACTAATTGGGGGTATAGAATTATTTAAATTTTGAATTTGATGTTAATTTTGTATTCCATTTCACAAAAACTTGGCATTATTAATGTTATTTTTAACTGCAACTGATTCGTGACATAAGGTATAAGCCAGCTTCTGTAGCTTTAATCTTAGTCTTTATAATATTTAGTGTTAATTTTTTTAATGGTAATGATATTTAGCTTTCCCTTCATCATGGTCGTCCAAGAGCAATGCTTTCATCCCCAACAGAGGTCATTTTGGTTTGCAAATAATTTCATTATTGGTGATAGTGCTACTAGTCTTAATTTATGTAAGTCTTGAATTGACGAGTTTTTCTATCTGGACATCTTAGCAGAAGTGGGCTATCTTAAAGATTTTCAGTGTTGGGCTCCTTAAGCTGGTGCATGCCTAGAATGCCAGGCATTTTTTGACAAGTATGTGTGATTTCAATCAGAATTTTTGCGGAAATTCAATATGAATGTGTTGAAGCTACATATTTTTATTACTTGAAGTTCTCATCATTAGGATTTCGATGAAAATGTTCACCTATGATGTTAAGTATTTTATTGTTTACAGTAACAATTCTGATAAGGATTATTGCCGCAAAAGTTTTCACAAAAAACTGCAGAAATTTATGCAGGAATGAAAAAAAAATATATTGGATATGTGTAAGAAAAAAGCAAATAGAATTGAAAACTTGAGACCTTAATACTCACGGAAATTTTAACAGTGGCTTTCAACAGATTTGGATGGATGTTTATGTGTGAGAGTAGTTATTCGTAGCACTTGTGATTTTTAACTCCTCGGCTGATCAGAGTGTCCTACTAACTATGTAATAACTTTAGTGCATGACTAATGGAAGTTCTTTTGTCTCCATACTCAAGTAATTTAATGTACTCATGCATGATTCTAAGCATGACTATTTCTCATTTGTTTTAGAGTACATAAAAGTCTTAGTAAGCATTTTAATCCTTCATCTGTGGTAGCTAGATAGCCAATCTTTCGCTCTGTGTGGGAAAATTTTCTCTGGAGGGCAGAGCCTTTTTTCTAATGGGAGGGACGGAGAAGTTATAAGACCCTTGTAATCCGATCCTGGCCCTTTTCTTAAGGACCTTATCCACTTAGAGATGAATGGGTGAAATTTCAGACGTTTTGGTAATTGGCGGTGGATGGTAGTTTGGCTTCCTACATCTAGGGCCCAGGTTCAAATCCCATTCCCATGGAGAGTTTTGATGTCTGCTTGGTTCCAATTGGACATCATCAATTGGATGAGACAATAAGCCTTTTTCCCTTGGTACCTTCCTGTAGCAATGGCTTGGTTTCACGTTGTTATGAATTCTGATACCACTGGATCCACTGCATCACTAGATTTGCAAAACTCTACAACATGAATTATGCTATAGCTCCTCAACATTGGAGAATGAGGAATCATACCAGTCAAAGAAAAGAGTCAGGGAAATGTCCGGAAAATATAATTTGGGGAGTGTCTTTATTTCGTATTTATTAATCAAGCGAATTTAGGACAACGTTGTCCCCTCTTACAATTAACTTGATTGACATTCACAAACATCCATGCCCTGGATGGTGGTCAAGCCACCCAGGTGGGATTCGAACCTGAGACCTCTAGGTTAGCAGTCGTGGACTTTACACCGGCACCACCGAGGCTGGTGTGAGGGAGATGAGATGTACCACTGCTTTGCCATCGGTATTAAGTCAGGGAAAGTAGAGGTTGGCATGAACTGTAAGAATTCATGCTTTCTAATCTATTCAAAGGAATTAACTAAGAAAAGATGGATGCAAGTAGATCCACATGTGTCATTTCTCTTACTAATTATAGTATGATCAGAGCTTATCAGTCTTGCGGTTTCATTTTGTTCTTCTGCGTCAAAGTACTGTGCCAAAGTGGAGTGTGGTAAGATGCCCACTTATGCCCAATAGACAATGACTTAAGTTGAATGGTCCTCCAGTCCAACAATCTCAACAGCTCAGCCAATCCCCCACCGCCGATGTCCGTATGAAACCTGTAGACACCTTAGATTTGTGGCATTTGTGCCTTGAGTGTTGAGTGATAATGTGTCACAAACCAAAATGTCAGTGATGTTTCGTTTGACTATCTGGTGTGAGAAGAGTTCAGTAGAGTTAATTATTGATGAATTGATATTACCAGTTTGCCCATTAATGAAGAGGTGGTGATGGAAAAATTTCACTAGGGCCTGCCTTTCTGAAAAAAAAAATTTATTCTAATACTTTTGCAATTTTGGACTAGATTGTTCTCAAGTATACTTCTTCCCGCTACATTGTTTCTGACAAGGCCGAGGGGACTGGTTGTTGGTGTCAAAAAACGGAAGAAAAAATCTTCTTTACGTCTTCGTTACAAATAACTATTTTATTCGTCTTCTATATCCCAAGGCCGTAACAACAATCACTTTTATATTGGCAACGTAAATAAATAACAAAACAAACATTCATCATCACCTTGAACGTAAAAATGCAAAACCCTACAAATATTAATTTTCACATTACAACACCTCCCCTCGTTCGAGGATGATGGAAAGGAACACAAAAAACATCATGCATAAACAATACGTTGGCAACGCCTATTCGAATTCCACCCAGGCGCTGCTTATTTTGTTAATAACGTATTCTAACACCTCCCCTCGGGATTGACAAAATAATAATTTGAAATATAAATCTCTAAGCACTCCTTAAGATTTAACATCTTACAAAATTCTTTTGTCTTAGTTCCTGACAGTGGCTTTGTCAACATGTCAGCGACATTATCTTTTGATCTGACTAACTGGAATGAAACCTCCCCTGTTTTTACCATCTCCCTGATACAATGATACTTCTTGATGTATGACATATAATCATATTTAATAATACTTCTTGATATATGATATAATGACACTTCTCCGCATCTGGTCCACTCAGTGCCTCCTCTGCATCCTCCGGAATGTTGCTATCTGGACCTTCTGCAGCAGGGACAGGTCTTGGGATTCCTCTGTCTCTGAGACCTATGTGGTAGACCACCTTCCGCTACTCCTTCATAGGCAGGCTCATTTTCACAGGCGATGATTACCTCCCCTGGCCCCTGGATGGGTGTCACCTCCTCTGGCTCTCCACCTCTCGCCTCGAGCTCCTCCCAAGTCATCGTCTTCTCCTGCTTTCGTTTTTCCATCTCCAGTTGTTTCAAGGCGTAGTCTTTCTGTGATTGCTCTTCCTTCAGGCGTTTATTCAATACAGCCATCAATTCCATTAATCTGAGCTTTTCAGCCTCAGCAGCCTGCATCATGGCTCTTAAAGCATACTCCGAGGACTTGAAATTTCCGGATCTCATTGCGGCAATTACCAGTGAGTTATCATTTGAGCCTTGAGAAACATTCATGCTATGGAGGGCTTCTTGTAACTTTTCTACCATTATATTTTTCTTCTCCAGTGTATCTTCCAAATTATTGACTTTTGCCTGTTCTTTCATCAGCTGCATCGTTAAATTTTTCTTTTCTTTCCTATGTTCTTCTGCCATTGCCTTCATTTCTAATTCTTTCTCCTTAATAGTACTATCTTTGCTCTTCAAACACTCATTTAGGAATAGTATTAGCTGGTCACCATGCTCTTCCTTGGCCATTACTGTGGACAAACGACTTTTGAAGGCATCCATTTCTGCCTGGTCAGCCGCTGATATTGCCTTACTAACTTCTGCTTTCCTTTTCCAATCGCTGGCCTCTTTCTCTGCCTCCTGAAGCGATGTCTCCAGCTTTTCTACTTCAGCCAACCTCTTCTCCCGGTCCATTGGTTCAAGGTGTGTGTGCCTCTTTGCAAAAGAAACTCTGGAAGCCTTCTTCTGCTCGACTACGATTCTTTCCCCTTCATGGTGCAGGTGTCCCAAACGGTTGTGCCATGTTGTTGCTGCAATTTTACATGCTTTCATACCTTCATGTTCTTCAGCTTTTTTTCTTATTTGTGAAATAGAAGCACTCCCTTCAGTAGTGAGGTAATACAGGAAACCAACGCGATACCCCTGGAACAGAGTAGCTTCTTCGTCGCTAACAGTAGTCTTTCCGTCTCTCCTCACAATGGTCAAGCCCTTCTCTTCTAATTTCCCTTCCGAAATCAAATTGTCTTGGAGGCAAGGAATATATAACACATTAGTTAACTTTATTTTCCATCCACCACATTCATTCGACATCTGGATGGTCACTGATCCTTGACCTTCTATTTTTAGTGATGTACCATCACCCACAGTTACTTCTCCAGAGAGGGGTTTGAAATCAACAAACAAATCTTTCCTAGGGCTCATGTGATCCGATGCTGCTGAATCCAGTATCCATATGCCGTTGTTTGCATGGTTTGGATTTCTTTGCATGCAGAGTACTTTATAGCCTCTTGATACTACTGATGCTGATGACTTCTTCTCTTCTTCATCTTGCTTCTGTATGGCAGGACAAAATCTTGCAGTATGCCCCTCCTTTCCACATGTGAAACAAATGTATCTCCTCCCAATAGGTTTCTTTGGAGCATTTTGTGATTTATTTTCACTGCTTACTTTAGGTATGTTTGGCTTCTTCTTTACCTTGAGAGCCTTGTGTTCTTCTGTCTTCGCGTAATCCTCATTTTTCATTCTCTTCTCTTCTAGCAGGAGTTGGGACTTAACATATTTGGATGTTATGTCTCCTTCATTTGTTCTGTAAATACTTCGTATAAACCCAGCATATTTTTCTCGAGGCAGACCCATGAGGTAGAACGCAGCCAGTGCTCTATCCGGGAGATTAATGCCACACTTAGTAATTTTACGGTTGTAATTCTGGATCTTGCTCATGTACTCCATCATGGAAAGGTCTTCCATTTTTTCGGTATTTACCATTTCCTTTAGGAACATTATCTCCTGGAACACGTCGTAAGTGGTGCACATGTCTCTTAATGCCTCCCACATATCCTTCGCTAGGTCCAGTCCCACGATATCATCCAAAAATGAATCATCTACGTATTGTATGATAATGGCTCTGGCCTGTTGATTTTGTCGCTGACGGCGCCTAACCTCTTGTGGTGGGAGTTGGCTTTCGTCTTCCATTTCTATCTCGTTTCCATCACTGCCGAATGTTATGTATGGATGGAAACCTTTTACCGCTTCCCAACAATCTTTCTTCATTAAAAAAGCTTCAATTCTTACAGCCCATACATCGTAATTATCGCTGTCGAGTATTGGGATACACGTCTTCTTTTCTTCCGCCATTTTTTGATGATTCCGAACTTACAAAGAACAATTATGGGGTTCACTTCTTCTAACCTCAAACGTATTCGCCGTTCACACCATCAAAAGAAAAACTTCGCTTCGCATCAACACTTAGTGCAACTAAGTCTCATAATCTGTCAAAAAACGGAAGAAAAAATCTTCTTTACGTCTTCGTTACAAATAACTATTTTATTCGTCTTCTATATCCCAAGGCCGTAACAACAATCACTTTTATATTGGCAACGTAAATAAATAACAAAACAAACATTCATCATCACCTTGAACGTAAAAATGCAAAACCCTACAAATATTAATTTTCACATTACAACAGTTGGCTGCAATAGTGACGGCTGGGGCGTTATGGGGCTGACTCGTTAATTACTAAGACTAGTGGTCACACACAAGAATAGATTAATTCACTATTTACATGCACTAATTTTTCTCACCTATATTAAGTGATTGTGATAAGAATTTAAAATATCTCTATGTGATTGACAATGAATGAAACAAGCAACTAACCCCTAATTATTCTGTGGCCTAATTCATGTACTAAACAGTGAATGTGTCCTAAAAAATTATTCTAAGTAATCGAATAGGTATTAAAGCAGTCATCTCCAGATTATCCATTCGAAGGAATCTAAAGCCTAGTTTGCAATAGGCATTTACTTTAAGAGTAAAAAGTGTTTTTAGTAGTGATGGGTCAGTTCGATTCCTCGATTCTCGGCCAAGAACCGGAATCGAAAATGAGTACTTGCCAAGGTGAAAAATCGATTCCGATTCGAGTAGTACTTCAAACCACAAATTTATATACGACCTCGTTTCCAACAGTCATTTGAATGTTTGCGCCACGTTATCGTGATAACAAAACACGTTATCTTCTAGGGATGTGCGAGTACTCGAAAGTTCGAGTCAAGTCGTTGGTACTCGGCTCGAGCATTTCTAGAAGCATTACTAAGACGAGTCGAGTAGTTAAGGTTACAGAGCTTTCGAGGCTAGTAGGTCCAGCAATCTGCTGACAGGAAGCGCTATCATGAAACTCATGTAATAATACAATTTTTAAAGCCGATAAGTCATTCTAATGCCTAATTGGCCTGGTAGTTTCAGCTTGCCGAATACACTAAAGTTGTCGACGTGGGCGCCGAATACCTTTATGCCAGCCGCGGCGGCCGATCGTCTTCCGACCCGGCGCACACTGGTCCGAAATCGGAAAAAGCTGGAATGAAGTCCAAAATGACCTTTTTGGCGACAGAGACTTGAAACTTGGCGTAAATACTCATAAATTATTACCAGATATAAATTTATATGCCATTTTACATAAATAAGGCCCTTAGTGATGATACAGTGGCCCAAACATGACCAACTTTTCAAAACCACGCGCGATCTCATTTTTCCTCGAAAATCTTTGAATTTATCGAGGTGGTGTTGCGTTGGTATGATTTTTATGGAATAAAAAACGCAATATTCCTTTGACCTGGTGCTTTGCCTATACTTTCAATGACTTTTGAAGATTTTGGCTCTCATCTGTCTGGTTTTACATTGCAAAATGGCCGACCCGTTTTTCACATGAAATTTGACAAAAAGTAGACATCTTTCGTTTGCGAAGAATATAACTCGGAAAATTTGAACCACAATATAAAGAAGAGATTTTTAAAGAGTACTAAATAGAAATCTTGGAAAAAAAACGTTTGCGACGAGAGAAATAAGAGCGATTTTTCAATCGCGCATGAAAGGCTGAGCTACATGCCGCGGAACACTTTGAGGCCGATTTCTCAAGTTTTTTTAAAACTTTAGTCTTGAAAACCGTCATTTAAAGCACGGATAATCGTCTTCATTGACCTAACACACTAAACTGAGGATGTTAAAAGGATTATGCATGGATCGACTTGATCATTTAGCGCATTACTCGAGTGAAATTACTAAGGATTGGATATTTTTCAGAACCATCCTAAACATAAGAAATATGGCTCGGGTATTGAAGAAAAGTGAAGAGATTAAGTTGGCTTGCTTAAGAGAGAGAAAAATGAATGGAATTCTTGAAGAACTTGAATTCCATGAAGATTCAAGATCCATTAAAACATTGATGTAATTTTTAATAGAAATCCCAAAGTTTCCGAAATCTTGCAATTTTGGTTGGAAAGTACTTACCACGTCACACAAGTGTGTAGCAAAAGGCAATTTTCTGCAGGCCGTTATACTGTAACATGGAGACGTCAAAACCTGAATAGCTGGAACCCGTAGAATAATTGGTTTTTCTGCTTGAGAATTTGAAAGGACCAAATATTACATGACTCATATACGTTGTATATAATCTTTATTATAGCTGTGAAAATTACTATACTCAGGGCTCTCCCTTGTAGTTTGGATACATATATGACTTAAATGGTCAACATATTACTTGGGGTTAATTAATTTCAACTGTGACTATGGAACTATTGAAGACAAATTAATTTTCATTCATCTCCTACTTCTGACAATAACCATCAACGATCCTCATTATATTTTCCTTCTTACATTAGGCTAGACATTCATCATAGAAAATTGGAGTAGAATATATTGTAGTATGCATTGCTGTATTAATACCGGGCAATTGCCCGGTTCAGAAATTATCATACTCGACTCGTTATTCCCAAGTAATTTTTAACTCGTCTTATCTTCCCCCCCTCCCCTTCCCCGGTTGCAAGTCCAAGGGGAACTGAGTGGGCTTGGTTTTCAGCGTGAGTCAGTCATCTGAAACCCTGGGTCAAAAACAAGCGGCAGGCAGGGGAGTTTCTCCCTTAGTGACGTATTTTTAAAATTCTCCTGTTTGCTTTTCTTGTAAGCATCGCGCCGTCACGTCAGTACCCCAGAGTTGAACACGGAAAAGATCGCGCGGGGTTTTTTGCTCCGGAGGGCGCGCTAAATTTAATGCCACGAGTGGTCATCCCGCGTTATTTTTACTGCATATAGTAATCGGTTATCAAACGTAGAGAAACGCGTAGTTTTGAAGGACATACCGGACATAGCAATTTTCATTACGCTGAGGACCTGATTTTTCAAAAATCATCTTCAGACACTAATATGAGGATTTTTGCAACTGAAAATTATATTGGTGTCAAAACCTGCGGTTTAAAAAATTCGAACGAGTGTGTTCATTGTTGGACTAAATGGTGGATAGAAGAAATCGGAAATGCTTATAAGTGAAGAGCGCTGAAAGAGAGGTCGAGGGGAAGAGGGCTCCCTCTCCTCCGTATTTAAAGCTACGAGCGAAGGAGCAAGGGAAGAACACGTCCGATCTTGCATGTGACGTCGTTGCCTTTAAAGCGAAGGGGCGAAGGCGCAGCAATGTGATATACAGTGCAACCTCGATAAAACGACACCCCACGGTGCACCAATAAACACTCGCTATAGCGAATTGTCGCTTTACCGGAGGTGGAGCAAATAATAGCCAATATACCTGTTACGAACAGTTATACAGGAACAGGAGTGGTGCGGCGACAGATAAATTTCTATCCGATAAACGTAAGTATAAATCCAGACGAAAGGTGATGTTTTTTTGCATCACTAAATTTCCTTACTCAAACAACGGCTTACTATTCAAACAATTTATAAGCCCCGCACTGAATAAAAATGCAAAGCATTGTTATTTCAATCATTATGCCTATGCACAACCGGCGAGGCCATTTTTCTATGCACTCAATTAGTGCATTTACGTAATCATTCAATTATTTTGGTATTCTCCACTGAAAATTCAAAAATTAACTAATAAAACTATCGTGGTTATTTAATGCCTCCAATGTTTCCATTGGTGTATGTTTATTGTTCCTGTACATTAAGCGGCAGTGAAGTGAAATAACGTATTGCATTTGTTTCTGTAGTCGAAAACGGTGGAAGGTTGTATAACGTTCCTGCCTTGGAAGATTTTTTCTATCAGATAATGTAATATCTTCATTATCTACGGTAAAAGGTTTGCTAAGCTTGAAAAATGATGTGACTAAAATTGCCGTTGTTAAAAAAAGTTCCTTTTTGAGTGTTACGCTTGCGACGTATTTGAAATAATACACCGAGTTTACCACGGCACTGCAAACGAGAGTAAGTTGTTCTTTGAGTTCTTCCAGCGGCCACCAGGGGATGCTCGGCTACCCACGTGACGGAAGAGAGCGCCAGTACGACTCCGACCACTGACGTGAATAGTTCACCCTTGTGAATCCGCAACGGAGAATAAATACGTCCATCCGCACAATTCACGCTGAGTATCATTGCATCGTACATCCTACATCATCGCTAAGGCGCACTACATACCTTTAGAGGCATCATTGCAAAAAATACCTCGTACTGCAAGGATTTTGTCGGGAGGTAGGATGTAAAAAAAGGTCCGTTTCGTCTATGTTATATCACGCAGGGAATACTCCTTAAGATACTTATGATAGGAGTCCTTTCTTCCTCTTCCCTTTGGGTTTACACTGCAGGCATCACCAGCAATTACGAGGGGAGATAACGCTTTGGTGCTTTGCATTAGTATAATCAATCTTCCGAACTCTTGAAATTCTCGATTTGCAATCTATCCCTGAAATACTCCGCTTTAGGCTTAGGCGTAGCCCCTTTCTCAGGAGTTCCCGCCGATTGGAGTGGGCAAAACCACCCGAACAAAGCTCCTTATAACTCTACATAGTCTGCATTCCTTGGGCGCTTTTGTTTTTTTTTAATTGTGAGGAGCGAATAGGAGGATAAATTAATTGCGACACTCTCATATTACTCCTTTATTTTTACTTTCTCGCTTAGACATGTTTGGTGTTTTTTTGGACATGGTATCTGCCATCAAATGCTTTCTATTCATGCAACTCATGGACGTGCGGTTATGCTGACGACAGCTTTCTGCCGCCCGAGGAACAAAAGAAGATCAAGCATTCACGAATGCTAATGCCACAATATTCTCACCAAAATTAACTACTTATTTATCGAACGACAGTTTACCACATAAATTTGAGATTGAGCACTCCATTAACTTCATTTCTAACAGACCGCTAGCAATTACAGAGATTAAGGAGTCTTGATGTAAGTTTTTCCGGCGGTGAAACCGTCGCTATGGCGAGAGCCAACACCAAAAGGGCCTCGTAAAAACGAATTTTTTAACACGCTTATTATAGGGTCAATCGACGGTGCATCAGCTATCTCTCGTAATAGTGGGGGTGTCGCTATAGCCCGTACTCGCTTTAACGAGGTTCCACTGTACGCAGTTTGCGTCGCCTGAAGTTTCCAGTCCGTCTCGTCATGTTTGAGTGTGCTTATGCTAAGCTTGTTTCTTCATAAATTGTGCTGTTTGGACTATGCTGAATATTAGTAGCCTTGTTTTAGCTATAAATCTTTGGGTCATTCAATTAGAGCTTTAAAAAACTTAAATGATGTCAGATATATGTCGCGTTAGGTCTCATTCTTTTTAGAACCTCGTGCGTGTCATGCAATTGCTGAAAGATATCGAGATATCTTCGAGCTCAGTAGGTGACTCACCTAGCATTTGGCCTCCCTCAAAAACTAGGAGAATTGAACCTGAGACCGAAAAAGGTCAGTTGGTGAGATCAGGTTAGGGATGAAACACGTTACCATTGCTCCCCTGTAGCTTGACATTTTCCTATTTTCTTGTGGGGCCTCGGAAAGGGAAAAAACGGCAGAGGCATTGGCTGATGGAGAGCCGAGTGTGATTCCGTGAATCAACGACGTGGTTATTATCCTACGGCGCTAAGATTGCCCCGATTGTTGTCCAATCTCTTGGGAAGGTTCATGCTATGTGCCTGTCGTGTTTTGACTTAAAATTTTCCTCGGCTGCATTCTATTGCAATACTCCTGCGAGAGCTTATAAACGAAATTGTTCGTGAGGAGGACTAGCATCGTAGAGCTACGGCGCATGCGAAGAGAGGGTCGGAACTCTTTTTACTCCCTCTTATGCCGCTATTACCGCCGCAGTTATCAAAAATTCCTCTTTCAATTAGAATTGAAAGAGGAAATTTCGATAACTGTCGAAATTCCAGGCATACGTCTGCGACACCGCACGATAAGATTAAAAAATGCCGCAAAATTTTTTTTCTTTATAGCTTCGATGCTCAAAATAGGGGTGCGCCTCTCACACGTGTGCGCTTCTTACACACGCTTATACGGTATATTTTAATTACATAGTGATGATATGAAAGATGCTTTTGTCAACAGATTCTTTCACAGAGTAATAATTTTTTAAGTGGTTGTCTTGTTGCCTGGAATTAAGTGATATTTTTCATGGAGCCCTTGGCATCAGAATCGATGGAATCGGTATTGGTAGAATCGGAATCGAAATGTCAGAATCGGAATCGGGATTGGAATCGTTAAAATTTTGGAATCGACCCATCACTAGTTTTTAGTCAAAGTTTTGCCAAGAGGTTTACGATTACCATCAACAAGAATGCTTCTCAACAGCTGCTGCTGGTTTCTTTCCATGTGGCTTTGTCTGCATGTTCACCCTGGGGCTGGAAGCCATCATGTTTGCCATAGGGTTTTCAAGCCTGAATTTCTAATTGCTGACCTAAGAAGAAGTGATTTATGAATCAGGGTTATAACACAGTTTAAGTAGCTGAGATCCCTTGCCGTGCATAGTTTGCACTGAGCAAAGTAGGAAAGAAGGTTTGCAGTTGAACCAGTTTACTAAAATGAGGAAGCTCTTGGCAAACTCAATGAATTCTTTGCGGAAATAAAATAGGAGCTTTGTTTCTGCAAAGATATTTCAAAGTTGTAAAATCCAAGCATGACAAATTGTTTTGCTAACCCGTAGGGCCTCAAATGAAATCTGACGTCCACATTGTGTACCGCGCACATGCTTTGGCATGAAGTAAAATGGATGTGACCTGAATGTGGACATTTTACTCTGTAATATAGAAAATATTTAGGATACATACATTTGCATATTTATTTTGATGAATTTTATTGAGATATATCAACTGTATCAATTGATAGAAACAAAGGTTTATTGTATTCATTTGTGATTTATAACGTAACAATGATGATGACCGAATATTTCACCAAATAGTTAGCATTGACTCTTATGCGATTATCAATGTTTTGGTCAAAGTGGGCGTGGCTATCCTACCGAAGCACCCCCATTCCTGCCACACTGCGCTCAATGCTCAGAACCAGTGGTGCCCCTCCAACATACATATTTACAACCTCCTTGGCAGCAAGGGATACGTTTACTGCTTGACTCTGTTTCATAGTGTACCTTGCTGGATTCTCCCTCAATGATTGCTTTGCCGCGGAGATAAAGTGTGGGAAATTGAAAATGGGAAGTTGGTGTGAACCTTGCGTGCATTTGCATGAATTTTGGTGGTAGTTTCATACTCATGTTCTAATAACCATGCTTTTCTTATTATTTTTGCATGATATGTTTCTAATGCATGACATAATCAGGTGTAATTGAGCCATATGACCCGCCGGGAACGTGCGACCCTGATGAATGGAAGTGCTTTGATGGGTCGATGTGTTTAAGTGAAGACCATGTGTGTGACAATTTTGTGGACTGCGATGATGCATCTGATGAAAGCCCTGAGGTGTGCTCTGCTATCATTGATAAAGGTATACATATACATAAAGCCACACTTTTAACTGGTGAACTGGACTGAGTTCACCTTTGTCGATGGCTAGTCTGTGTATGATATTGCATTGTGGTTGCTTTAACGTCTAGCGATAGATCAGTGCTGGTTTTTGAATTCACTCAGAATACAATTTTTCATTTGATATTTTATGGTAGGTAAGGTTTTGAATGGGTGGGTCATCCTCATGTATACTTGTGTGAATTAAGTGTGTATTAAGTTAAGACTGCACATCTACTCTATTCTGTGCTACGTTATGCATAAAGAAATTGCACATGCCATGATTAATAATATGTTTATTTGACCAAAGGCACACTGCACAGTGAAAGGTACAGTGGCTAGCATATTGGGCACGTCATGTATGTAAACAGCTGTTACAGGTGTTGAAAAAATAGTTTTACCAATTAATGCTGTTTACAAAGAAAATATGTAAAACGTGCAGGTTTTTTTAACAGAAATTATTTGTACTTTTTTACAGTACATGGTAAGTTGGTGTATATTTTTGTGGACAGTAGTGTTGGCCCATTAGATGCCACACACTGGTTTTTCTTACACTAATTTAATTTCTAGGCGTTTGTTGATTAAATGGCTGAACTAATTAAATTTATTACTTTGGCATAGAGAAATATAAGTTATGTGATAGAAGATTTTAATTTTCAAATACATAATCCATGCATACAATATATTTTTCGTTTTTGGAAACAATGGCTGGTGGATGATTTAAATGTAAACATTGGTTTTGGTGTATAAAATGTATTTTAATAGTTCATTTTCATTCTAACCTGTTTACTCATCATGAAAAATCTTTTTAAGTATCAATACTTATATTTCTAGGCTGCAGCTCAAGCAACTTGAAACTTAAGCCACCATAACTGCTAATGCTTTACTTAGATTAGTTTTACCAAATTAATTGACCAAGGAACCAGTTCTTTTGCAGGCCTTAGCTGGATCCCCATTGCATTTGGATCATGTTGTATGAACTATCAAAGTTTCTCTTATAAACAAATAAAAGTGATACCTTGTTTTCTCAGGCTATCTTTCTGTAGCTGATGCTCACCTTTGGTTTTTGTCTGGCTAATGAATCTCTCCAGCTACTGCAGTAATACAAGTTCAATAAAATAAAGCTATTAATGTAACTTTAAACTCTGCTTTGTAATTCATTTTGCTTACTTGGTTTTGTCTATTTGTATGTATATAAAAATTATGCTTTCCTAGGCGCTCTTGCTCCTTGCCCTGAATCCGACTTTACGTGTAGTGACGGCAGCTGCATTCCTAAGTCACAGCGTTGTGATGGCTATCTCAACTGTCCTACAGGGGTTGATGAGGTTAACTGTGGTATGTCTGAGTAGTCCCCTTCTTACCTGCAATTCATTGTGTGAACTAACTCATAATCTTCCAGCTTAGTGTTTGAGATTTTGGTCCAAGTTAAACCAACTTGCCTTGACAATGTTTCATTTCATTTTTTAAACTTCACCAGGGCTGATTTACTCTCCAGAAAACTAATTTAGAAATTTATTTTTGTGTTGTAAATGTCCCAAATGTACCTCAAAGGTTTTTTACTCTTTGAAATGAGCATAAAGTAAATTACTAAGATTATCAAAAAAACTTCAACAGGAAAATTACAAGAAGAAAACAGGTCTAATATTTATTAGCAGAGAAAGTAGGGGGCATATTAGTGGAGGGAGGTAGGATTTAAAAGCCGATGGTGAGGAGATAAGGTTGAGTGAGGGTTAGCTGGAGTTGGAGGAAGGCAGTGGAACAGGGAACCCTGGGATATTGGTGGACGAAAGTTAAGAATTTTAAGTAAGAGATTTACAAGAAGGAACATGTGGGGGAAAGAGAGCATTTTGTCTGAGAGTATCAGTCCAAAGTCTGTGAGGAACTTTAAATTGTGTGAAGTAAAGTAAAAGTGGTGATGATGCTCTGAAACCTAAACCAAGCAAAAGTATGTAATGGAACGCATTTGGTGATCAAAAAAACTATGTGATTCATGCGACTGCGCTCAAAGGAAAATTCAGTGGATGTTCTCATTCCAAGGATTCGTTAGGTGTTAGTGGTCTGAATCTACACATCCCATGTATTTCTCATGGTTAATTACCTATACGTGGAATGTTCACGTCTTGGTTAACCATCAGCTTTATTTGTTCTTGTGCGTGGAAAAGAAGGCAAAAAATGTTAAAACATGAAAACTGGAAAATTCATTGAAACAAATTAGCATAAGCGTGCCCCGGTCTACCCAATGCATATTGAATAAAGAAAATGTCTTTCAAACAAGCGATTTTAATTTTAATTTTTTAGTTTTATTGATTTTTTTCCTTATTTTATTATTGTAAGGGAAAAAAGAGTAAAATCCGTACAGCTGCTCTTGATTATTAAATGGTGTTGCTACTTCATTGATTGTTATATGGTAGGAAGTTTGCCAGCTCAGCTAATACAATATATTAAAATATGTACTGTTAGCTTTACTCACCAATGAAAGATCACTTAGCCCTCCTTGAATGATTTTTCGTGGCATCCCTATCCACAGCAATAGAGTAGTACCATTTGCCAATCATATGCAAGTCACGTAACTCAATGCCCTATTACCATTGAGGTGGTCAAGGTGCATTTGGGCGAAAGAAGTGACACCATCCACCCTCTTCTCTTATCCTTAGTCTAAGAATCATCCCTGATGGAGTTGTAAAAGTACAACAAAATTTTGGCTCAGCAAGTTTGCTTAATTTTACCGTAAATTGAAGTTTGTTTAGTTATTAAACCAAAACCTCAAAAGCTATTAAGGAAGATGAATAATGTAGTGGTTATTAAATATAATTTATTTTAACTCTTAATACCCCATCTTACCTATCATTGCATTGCACAATAATTATAAACACCGGAGTAAAAAAGTCTCCCATCCAAGGATCTTGTGTTGGTAATAAAGAGATGTTTTTGCTATTTTTGAAACTCATGCTAAACAGCGGATATGTATAAGCATGAATACTCATGATAGATTGAGTTGAGTTATTGTAGATTTTTGGTCATTCTCTTAGTTCACACGGTACTGCCTGCCTACTTGAGACTGATCAAGCAGTAATTATCTATATGGTTCTAGCAAACTTACCGAAATCTGTGAAATTATGTTTTCTTGGCTGAAGTCTGCACCTCACATATCAACTTTGGTCCTAAAAGTTACTCCAAAGACTTTAGGGAAATTTTAATTCATGAAGGTGGAATTGGGGAAGGGAAGTTGATCTGTAAAATCCTGGATTGAAACAAATCATGGAAAATTTGTTGAGTAGTGCTATTTTGCACTTATCTAGCCACACCTTGAATACACATCAGTCAGATCCGGTGCAGAAATAGTCAATCCACAACATGCCAAGGAAATCTGAGCGATTTGTGAAAAACTGCCCCGCAAGGCCTATCCTGCACAATTGGATGAGCTTTGTTTAACTACTGAGCTATGTACTTGACTTGATTTGAAATTTGTGTAAAACCAATGCATACATGCTTAGTCCCTTATTCTCTGTATCCATTCATGGTAATTATTCCTTATTGTTGTTATTTCTCTCAGATTCCTATAGATAACCTTTCACTGGATAGGGACCAATAACATCCCTTTGCAATATTGTACATAAGATAACTGGCTGTAAAAATGGTAATGATGTTAATACCATGGTGGAGTTTCTACTTTTACAAGCTGGTGGAGTGATGCATATTTTACAGTGTGCTAAAACGTTTCAATTTTTCTGGATGGCATTTTCTCGTTCTTATTAATTGATGAAAAGGCTCACTTATTTGCTTCTGCTGGCCTTATTTTTTGTGAAGTATCCAATATTTTTCATTTTTATAAATAATTTGTGTTAAGTCTTCCGCAGGGTTGAGCATTGCAGCTGAGCGCGTGTAAGGCTAAAGCAAGTGAGGGTGAGAGTGGGCTTTGCTGGTGGGCTTTGCTGGTAGGGGAGGGGACTGAAGGATGCACCAAACTCAAAGTTGCCAAATGTATTGCACAACTGCCTTTGTTTGTCAAAAAAATGGGTCATTAATTTTGGTCTCGGTGCCCAGACAATATACATACTCATTTGGGGAGGAGTGAGGATAATCCCTTTGCAGAGGCTGAGGAAAGTGTTAGATAGCTACTGTATTTCTGAAGGATTGCCAAGGCATGCCTGCTTTCTTCATGTTGGCAAAGGAAAAGTCATATGCCGAGAAATTTACCCTCCACTCCACCCCACTTGCTTCGGCCACACTTTCTCAGTTGCAAAGATTAATTGAACCTTATATAGTTGTAGTTTTACTAATATCTTTTGGTTATAATTTTAGCAGTTATTAGGATGTAAATTTTCTATTACTTGCAATTTTCCAGAAACAATTGGACAATATGTTAGAATCCCTCCTGCAGGTTAAGCCAGAATCAACTCTCTCTGAACTGTGGTCAGGGCTTACTTTTGATCAGGGGGAGCTGTTGTGCAAATGAATTCAATTTCTTGTGAAAATAGATTTGGCAATGGGGACAATGGAATTCTTCATTACTCTCTAATTTAGTTGTCAATTACAGCTGAAAACTTATGTCCCTTCAATATCCTTGAGGGAATCATTATACGTTTCTGCACGTGTTTCATTTTGTTAATTATATAAAATATCAATTGAAAGTTTAGGAATGTGTAAATATGTAATAGTAAATATGTATGCAATATTGAAAGTGGCAAGCACGCACACTTGGAGGGGTGTTTGCCTCCAAAGAGCATTTCAAGTGTGACGACATGTAACTTGCCTGCAAAAGTGTGTTGATGCTGATGGAGCATTTTTTTGGACACCCTTAGAGTTTTGTAGCGATATCACTTGTAAAATTCCCACGAATGAAAGTACATATTCTAATTTCTTAATGGACACATCCTGTACATGAATTACTTGAGAGAGATTTTTTTCCCTCTTATTTTATTTCACACTTGTTTCATTCAAGGGCGCATTTGCTTGGTTAGAAGTTTGCATGAATGTTTTTGTTTGTGTTTTTATGTGCTTTTATTTCTCTTTTATGTTGTGGCTTTACTGCTTATTTATATCTTCCAGAAAATTGTTTAGCAGACGAATTCCGCTGCAGGGATGGTTCTTGCATTAAAAAAGAATTCCGTTGTGATTTAATCCCTGATTGTAAGGATAATGAGGACGAGGAGGACTGTGATAGTGTTGGTGTGTCTCCATTTTACTTTTTCATTCATTACTTTTAGAAATTGTTTTTTTTTCCTGTTATATTTCTATTTTAACTTATCTGAAATGATACAATATAACACTAATAAAAAGTTCTTCTAGTGACCAAAGTTTAAAAACTTCTTAAGCTAGAAAAGATCTTGTGAGGGAAAGTAGGTAAAATTTAATGGGATGTTCACTTTCAAATTAAATATTTGGAAATAATTGCAAAATTTAATTTAAACAAAAGTAGTTTATTCAGTTAATGTTGAGAGGAAAAGAAGGAATCCAAGCTGTTTTTTTGTAATATTAAATAAAAACATATAATAATACTTAAACATTAGCAAATGATTCCACTTCTTTCAAACATTCATCAGTTTTGTGGTTTGAGGATCGCCTTATCACTAGATCAAATGAGGTATCTCCTCACCCCTATGCCTAGTTTGGGTATTGTCAGTTAAGATTTCTCAGTTATATATTAAAAAAAAAACAATTTTTCCTTTGAAGCGAACCAGTTGTTAAGCCATTGTCATGCATTTTCATATGAATCCAAGTGTTGTTCAACGAGTGTGTGAGAGAGAGAGAGAGAGAGACGAATGCGAACTTTAAATTAGAGTGATAATTTTAATGGTTAACTTAATTATTATGATTTACTTTGAGATGGTGATTCAGTTATTTTTTTTAAAGAAACTTGCATTTTTGCATTGCATCATAATAATTTTATTAATGATGATAATGACAATAAGAGTATATCAGTGATTTTAATTCGGAATGTTGCCACTTGTTCTAAAGAGAGTTTCATAATCAGTAATCTCATGTATTTACTTCTGCATTAAGTTTTACTGATGGAATAAAAATGAAGTTAATTCTATATTTCTTGATTTAACTAGCAAGTTTAATTGCAGTTCATTGTTTTTGTGAGTCGAATATACATGCCTTCATCTTAAACTCAGAGTCTCAGCAAAGAATTAAGTTCCATGACATCAAAATTTGTCTTCGTGGAAGTTAATACATAGTCATTTATGCATCAGAGTTTGGATTAGCTCTCACTTGTGAACGAATAAGTAAACACCATTAATTTGGGGTTGGATGAATTGGTCATAAAAAAAACTTTAGAAGATATTAGACTTAGGGATTGAAAATCAATTGCTCACCTTAATAGAGGGTGTGCATTTAGGGCCAATTGTGGTTGATGTGTGGAGTGAAATATTTAGTGCAAGCTGACAAAATGTCTGTGGCCACCCACATCTCAAATTCATTGCTGGTTCACATCTAAAAGTTTTGCAATACTTGTGCACAGCACCCTTCTTTTGCAAGTCTGCACCTGATTGTTATCATATTCATTGCATATCTTTCAAGGTTTAATTAAAGTAGACTTGATGTCATTCTTTGTATGCATATATGTATTTATTCTATCTTTTGCCATTCATTAGTAGCCTTGCTTCTCTTCATATCGTCTTTGCTTGGGATATGTGTGTGTATTTCATGTTATGTTCATGTTATTACTGGCTAGTATGTACTTGGTTTCATGCTCATGAATGACTTTAATTATTTTGTTTTTCTGATTATGTATTATGTTGTCATCTGAGGTGATGCTTTAAAACAGTCCTTGGTTAATCTTATTTGAACACAGTGACATTGTGGTTTTTTTTCCTCAATAGAAGCTTTTGTCTACTTAAGTTATAGAGAAATTAAATGTCCTTCTGAGATGTGTAGAAAATTATCCTTTGACACATTTTATTTTCCTCTATCAAAGATTCCACATGTCCACCTGATGGATTTTTTTGTGATGGTCGCAAGTGTTTGCAAAAGTCAAAGAAATGTGATGGGATATTTGACTGTGTTGATGGATCTGATGAGCGTGATTGTGGTAAGTCCTATAGGTGCTTTTGCATGTGCCAAATCTCTTTTTTTATATCTCTTGCCAGATCTTTTTGCTGTTTTAAAGAATGCAACTTTGTTGTTATGAAAGAGCACAACTTTGTGCTTCCCACTGATTTATTTTAATGGAATGATTTTGGTAGTGATTGCTTCACCATTGGCATCAGGCACAGTTTAGGTTAAAAAAATAACTGTTTATAAAAGTCAGGGAAATGTGATGGGATATTTGACTGTATTGATGGATCTGATGAGCATATGTATGCTATATTGAAGAAAGCACTTCTAGTGATGACACTTAAATAAATAACAAAATTTTAAGCATTGAGACACAAAAAGGGACACTCACAAAATTTGTATGTAATTTTGTTGCACAAAAATGCATCCAGTAAAACCTCTATGTAGAGAACCTCTTTACATCATAAACCTCCATACTTGGTACCACCCTTACAGTCCTACCAGATTTAAATGTAAATTTATAGGCAAACCTCTCATGGTTCGTACCTCTTTATCTCGTAAAACCTCTACTTATCATAGCAAGGAGACACCCTCGAGATAGCCTAACTAACTCCGCAAATCGTACCGAGAGAACTAGAGACCATTAATGCGGCCGTGATTGAGTACATGGTCCCTGTGTATCACATTCTCACTACCAAAAATTCATGCAGAAGGAAAGAAAGGGATAGGAACATATAATGGAAAAAGGACGAGGACAACAGTGCTGTGGTAGAGGGTAAATTGCCAGAAAATCAGAGGGTAAAATGGGGCTTGACTGGGACTTGAACCCAGAACTTCCCAGTGTCGGCTAGGTGCTCTACCAGTTAAGCTACCGGGACGCTTAGATTTACCATGATTTCGGCGGGGGTTTATGAACAGAAAACACCCTTTGCTTTGGCCCACAAGAGTAACGAATAGATGGCACTGGAGCAGCTCACCAAGCTCAGAAGAAGTGGACGAGGACACAAGGATGAAAGGAAAGATACACACTCACACTTGGTTTAGCTCTTCCTATGCAAATCTCTTCCTCGGCCTGTTCGAAGAAAATTTCCTAACGAATTACCCGCCAAAACCTCTCCTTTGGCTCAGATACATTGATGACATTTTTATTCTCTGGTCGCATGACATCAATTCCCTTAACACCTTTGTCTCTTCACTTAACTCTTCCGCCTCAGTTTCTTTCACTTCTTCCATCTCGAACACCAACATCACTTTCCTAGATGTGGACATTCTTCTTTCCGAAAATAACAAATTCAAGACATCTGTCCACATCAAAGCCACCAACAGACAGCAATACCTCCACTATGACAGTTGCCACCCACCACATACCAAACGTTCAATCCCTTTTTCTCTCTCCGTCCATGGTCACAAAATCTGCAACAACCCCGAAGACCTTGAGAAGTTCCTTTCCAATCTACACACTTCTCTTCTCCGCCGCAGGTACCCCGATAAACTGTTAATCAACAAAATTAGAAAAAAACCTTACAGGTCCAATAAACCCCGTGCCGAAAAGAATTGCTCTCCATCTCTTCTCACCACTTACTTTCCCGGTGCTCATGCCTTACAGGACATCCTGAAGGACTTGTACCCCATTCTCTCCAACCACAAATCCACCTCACAGATTTTCCCCTCTCTTCCACGGATCACGTAAAAGAGACCACCTAACCTCAGCACCATCTTCAAAGCCACCTGCCCCCTTCAAAAATTGAATTCAGTCCCCACTACCCCACCCTTGCCGTGCAATCGTCCTAGATGTAAAACCTGTAAAATTTTCTCTCCACCCCCAGCCTCTTTCCTCTCCAAACTTAAATTCCTCCCGATATCTCCTTCCACCACCTGTACCTCCACCAACATCATATACCTCCTTCAATGCAACTTCTGCCCTGCTTTTTATATAGGCCAATGCACCACCCCCCTCAACCTTAGAATAAATAATCACCGCGCCTCCTGCTGTCCGTCATCCCCACATGCATCTCTCCCGGTCCCCACACATTGTTAATTGCATGATTCC
The DNA here is from genome assembly GCF_921293095.1 of Ischnura elegans. Taxonomy (NCBI): domain Eukaryota; kingdom Metazoa; phylum Arthropoda; class Insecta; order Odonata; family Coenagrionidae; genus Ischnura; species Ischnura elegans. Next base: position 112,848,262 of record NC_060253.1, read on the forward strand.
ATCTTTAATCAATGTTTCAAAGTTTCAATCATTGCCTCCCTGTTACCCACTGACTCGCCCCTCAATCTCCACACCCTCGAATTGGCGTGCATCTGGCATTTGCAAGCCAACAAGCACCCGGGTTTGAATGTATCTTGTTGAGTTAGCCCCGCCCCAATACACCTCTCCCCTCTTCCCCCCCCTTTTTCCCTTTTCCAACACACTCCTTCCCCTCTCATTCTCTCCTTGGCTGATGAAGTGGCTACAGCTACGAAAGTCTCCCAGTAACATTTTTCGTGTGAGTGTTTCCTTTTTTTGTGTCTATGTTTAGTGACTGTGATTTGAACCTTCATATTATGTGCTACGTTGCATCCCATTTCTACAAAACATTGAATATATATGTATATATTGTGGCGGAACATGAAAACGCCACCTATTTTACTGGGTGGGGAGGGCATCAATGGTCCCGAGTACGGAATGATCGAACGATTATTGAGTACTTTGAAACATAAAAAAAAATATATTTTCCACTTCAGACATAGCATACACACACACTTATTGAAATTAAATACCCTGATGAGAATGAGGTGAATGAAAAGTGCACAAGATGATATGGTTCAATTGCCCCCCCTCCAAAAGAAATACAAAAAAAGCAACAATTTGTGATTGGTAGAATTCGTGGGCCGAGTTTACAATTTGCCCAAATTAAGTTTTTAGGCTGCTCTCGTGGTAACACTGAATTAGATTTCTGACAAGGAGTCAACAGTTTGGTGATTACATACGGCGCACCGGGATAGAGAGAAAAAACCCAAATATTTTGGATACACAGTTTGGGGATTAAATCGGGTCTGGGCGAATGAGCACGGGGATGGGTCGCTGACTGCGACGTTCTTACGGTTTCTCGGAGCCTTGAGCAGTAGGAGCCGTCGATGATGCGACACGTTGGACCCCAAATGTCCGTGGGATCGGGGGCTGTCTTCCTCCCAACCTCTGGGCGTTGGTCCTGCCTGTCGCTCGTCTGCAATCTTGCTCTCCGCTGCTGGCTACCTCCGTAGACAATCTCGTCCCGCTAACAGCACTCTTTGGGTACACCCAGAAAAATGACGACCAATCTGGCACGTCATCAATCCCTTTCTGCGTCGATCAGGATAGCGTTTCTCGCCCGTCGACCAAACTAGCATTTCTCGCCAGGAGGCTCTCTCCGTCCGCCGCTTTATAGTGATATTGGAGGGGGATGATACACAGGGGATGGGTTTTTTGGGACAAGAGGGGTTACACTTGGGCCTCACTGTTGGGTGGGGCAACCACCGGTCCGAGCTGACCAAACACTGAACATTTGTGAGTCACTGGTACCTCATGCCCGGGGCATGACACACTATTACGCACACACTCAGACATACCCACGCTCATCCACACATATGTGATCATCCCCTACTCGGGTCATTACATAACGAGAGAAAAATACGTGACATAAGGTCGGTATGTCACAATTGCCCCCCAACACGAAGGAATTTTTCATTGCGAGGGATGAAAGGGGCCCCGCAAAGAAAAATGAGTTCGTGTTACATAGATGAACAAAATAAATCACACAGGTAGAACAGAATAAATTCTCACGAGAAAAAAAAATTTTGAATAAAAAATGGAAAAAAATACTTCTTTAGATTCCTTACAACCAGGCAAATTACCTCGAACTCAATGCATTCTATAGTGATCGTAAGTAAAACCTGACGAGTGATGGGAGGAGACTTCCGACTATCAGCACATATGATACAAGATCGGTTCAGAGGAAAGCAAGGTATCATAGTTTTGATATCTAATTCTTTGAAATATTCCTCCGAGATCGCGGAAATTTCGCTGCCCGTGTCTAACAGCGCTTTACTCTGAACGCCGTTCGCGGAACAATTCACGATCGGACAGCAACGCCTCTCGGCATAAATACTTCCTTTCCTTTCGTCCCCTGCACCTTCTACCTCAATTTCGTAAGTCGCGATGATCTGACATAAAACCTCCGCTTTTTCCGCGTCGGCTGGACACCGGAGGGAGTCTAGACCAGCCGGCGCGAGTTTAAACCTTCCTCCTGGTTTAATGGGGACCCACTACGATGCGGTTGAAAGGAGGATTGTTTTTCTGATGGCAAGTTGCCTCGCCCGCGTCCCCCTTTGAATGTGACTGAGTTCACTCGGTACTCGTGATCAGCTGTCGACGGCCTCGTGTTACTCGACCCGTGCTGCGAACCTTGGGGATTAGCATTACCCACTGGTGGTGCGCTTGACTGATACGTTTGATCATATAACCCAAGCAGCATTATTAACCGATCGACCGTCAGCTGTTCTACAGATTTTAGCATATTTTGCACATTTATGGGAAATTGTCGGATTAATGAATAAATAATTTCCCCTTCAGACATAGGTGGAGAACACAATCTCGCTAACGCTACTTTCTCCGTCGCGAATTGTTTCATCGTGTTCATCTTCGTTCTTACATACTTGCCTGTGATTACTTGCATACGAAAATTGTATTGAGTATCGGCATCCCAGAAATTCGACAAAAACTTGTCTTTACATTCCGCAAGTGAGGCCGGAAGCGGAAATAAGGACTTCCCCCACGTTTTGGCATCTCCTTCTAACATTTGAAAGAAAACTTGCGGTTGTAATGCGTGCGGAATATTTACCACCGAGAAGTAATCATGAACTTCCTTTATGAAGGCAATGGGATGTTCGTGACTGAGGGCAGAGAAGCTTGGCTTTGTGAAAGACTGGGCAGGCACAGAAACTACCTGCGAGGTTATGCCCTTTTCTTTAAGAGTGACAATTTCATTTTCAAGCGATTTAATTTTTTCGTCGCGTGCTTTGAAACTATCCTGCTCGCTTTTCTGTGTCACTACCACTTCCTCAACGTTCTTTTCCAACACCTCGGTACGAACCTTAACATACCCTACTTCGGAAATTACCACCTCTCGACATTGTTCGCGCACCTTCCTGGCGGTTTCATCTATTTTCATTTCACAACGAGTTTCTACCTCACCTATATTTCTATTCATTTGAGACACCTCCTGAGAGAGAGTCTCCTTCCAAGTTTGAATGTCGACTTGTATTCTCTCATTATTGAGTTTAAACTCTTCGCATAACGCAGCATTGTCAGCCTTCAGCTCATCATGCATCGACTTAGTGTTACTTGTTAAATCATCATGCATCGACTCAGTTTTAAGTTCGATGCCGGTAATTTTACTTGTTAAATCATCATGCATCGACTCAGTTTTAAGTTCGATGCCGGTAATTTTACTTGTTAAATCATCATGCATCGACTCAGTTTTACTTGTTAACTCGTCATGCATCGACTTAGTTTTACTGGTTAAATCTTGGATCAAGGACACGAGGGTCTTAAGAGTGCCATCCCTCGAATCTTCCGGTAATAACTCCCCCATATGGTCACTAATACGAGCGGTCGATGATGCTACCTCACGCTCGTTTGGGGTACGCAACACCATGCCTGCTAAACCAGTTGTTATGCAATTGGTTTCCGACCGACCGCTGCCCGCATCAGACTCGTCATCTTCGCTTTCCTTCTCCCGATACTTTGAAAATGCCGATTCTTTATTCCCAAGTTCTGCCATAGTGGCATGCGAAAAATAACCTCGATAAAACAAAATATCCCTTAAAAATACAAAACAATGCCAACCTTGTGAAGGTGTTCCTTGCCAGGGTTAAGACGCCTTTTATTTACTTTGCGTACTATACGCATTACCAATCGTGCCGCGAGTTGGGCGCCATTTATATGTGGCGGAACATGAAAACGCCACCTATTTTACTGGGTGGGGAGGGCATCAATGGTCCCGAGTACGGAATGATCGAACGATTATTGAGTACTTTGAAACATAAAAAAAAATATATTTTCCACTTCAGACATAGCATACACACACACTTATTGAAATTAAATACCCTGATGAGAATGAGGTGAATGAAAAGTGCACAAGATGATATGGTTCAATTGCCCCCCCTCCAAAAGAAATACAAAAAAAGCAACAATTTGTGATTGGTAGAATTCGTGGGCCGAGTTTACAATTTGCCCAAATTAAGTTTTTAGGCTGCTCTCGTGGTAACACTGAATTAGATTTCTGACAAGGAGTCAACAGTTTGGTGATTACATACGGCGCACCGGGATAGAGAGAAAAAACCCAAATATTTTGGATACACAGTTTGGGGATTAAATCGGGTCTGGGCGAACGAGCACGGGGACGGGTCGCTGACTGCGACGTTCTTACGGTTTCTCGGAGCCTTGAGCAGTAGGAGCCGTCGATGATGCGACACGTTGGACCCCAAATGTCCGTGGGATCGGGGGCTGTCTTCCTCCCGACCTCTGGGCGTTGGTCCTGCCTGTCGCTCGTCTGCAATCTTGCTCTCCGCTGCTGGCTACCTCCGTAGACAATCTCGTCCCGCTAACAGCACTCTTTGGGTACACCCAGAAAAATGACGACCAATCTGGCACGTCATCAATCCCTTTCTGCGTCGATCAGGATAGCGTTTCTCGCCCGTCGACCAAACTAGCATTTCTCGCCAGGAGGCTCTCTCCGTCCGCCGCTTTATAGTGATATTGGAGGGGGATGATACACAGGGGATGGGTTTTTTGGGACAAGAGGGGTTACACTTGGGCCTCACTGTTGGGTGGGGCAACCACCGGTCCGAGCTGACCAAACACTGAACATTTGTGAGTCACTGGTACCTCATGCCCGGGGCATGACACACTATTACGCACACACTCAGACATACCCACGCTCATCCACACATATGTGATCATCCCCTACTCGGGTCATTACATAACGAGAGAAAAATACGTGACATAAGGTCGGTATGTCACAATATATATAAATTGAAATTGGTATGAGCCCAATCTTACCTACACATTGGTTAGGTGCATTAAAAAATTATCTTTTTTCTTAAGTGTGGTCCTGTTTTGTGTTTGCTTTTGTGTTGTCATTTTTTAGTGTCTATTCTTTTCTTATCCATAGTAGTAATGGCATAACCCTCTCATTTCCATCTCTGTTTGTGCACTTTTCTTTTTTGTATTGTGTTTGTTTTCTTTCTCCATGTTTGTTGATCGCTTTTGCTTTCATTGTGAACGTCACCACGCATTGGGCACAATCAGGCTCATGCCCACCTGGAGATTTTCTCTGCCCCGAAGGAATATGCCTCACAGGAGACAAACGGTGTGACGGGATTGCCGATTGTCGAGATGCCTCTGATGAGCGTGAATGTGGTAGGTACTGGGATGGTGGAAGAGCAAATACTGCGAGTGGTTTTCAAACAAGTGGCTGTGCAAAACCAATATTATGTGAGCAGTTAGGCCCACAGGTGCATATACACATGTAGGATGAACAGATGTTTTGGCCTAGCCAAGATTCAATCAAACCCTGATCTTCCAATATACAGTCACATAAGCTGATATGAAATAAATACAATAACTACTGCTCAACGAAATTATTGTGTAAGCAGTTACATACATAAATAATACATTAAAGGTGGAATTGGCGGTTGAAAAATATTTTGGCTTATGCGGACTTTGGGAGATGCAGGCTTGATTGTGGCTGGCTGATTATAAGCCAATTTATTCATGGCCAATATCATAGTTAGTGTTTGTCACCAGTATTAGTGGCATCCCATCAGGTCATTGAGATTTCTGTCATGAGTAATCTCACTTAACAGAATAATTTATTTATTCAAAAGAGCGGGACTTGATTTTGTGATCAAACAACTCAGTGCATATTTACTGTTTTCCCTGATTCAAGTACATAGAGTGTTGATTTAGAGCCTGGAATGGAACATCCTTGATGGTGTTTGGCTGAAGATCGTGGTTAGAGTAGGGCGCTTGGCTGATTATCGAGAAGTGCTGGGTTCAAATCCCGGTTGAAGCCTCCAGACAAAATTATCAAAGTGCCTTGAAATGATTAAGGGAAAGGAAATGATCCCCAATGTACCCTGAATTCACATGCCTGTGGCTTACTTTGGGAAGAGCTCTACCCTCATCTATCCCAACCAACCTGGTTGAATCACGGAGTGAGTCCTTTTGGGTGTGGTTTTCCCATCGGAAGCCTATCGGAGAGAGTAATGTTTCTAGTATCCCAGTTTTCTTTCTTTTGCCTGGCTAGTACACATGTTGTAGGACGGCCTGAAGAGGCTGTTTTGCAGGATGCATTAATGAAGAAACACTGTGTTTAGCCGTCATCTTGTCTTAGTTTTTCAGTGTTTTGCTTAGGTTGACATTATGAGTTCTTTTTCAGCCAGTGACTGACCATATTTGAATGCCCAAATGTACTCGCCATTTTAAAGTATTCAAGCTTTCTCAAGATATTTTGTTTCAGATATTGTTGTGGAAATGAGTTTAAATACGCTGTTGCCTTCATTTGATGGCTGTTTACCATTTTCTCTGCTAATTCATTTGTATTTATGCAACCATTAAATGTGCTGTAGTTTTTTTTGCGCAGTTATAAATTCTGTTTAATGGATGGTGTAAGGGGATGAATTTTACAGTAAAGCCTTCATTCCTATTTGTTCAGTGAGTACCTGCCGCCCTACAGAATTCAGGTGCAATGACGGCTTTTGCGTGGATCAGGTGTTACGCTGCAATGGCCATTCTGAGTGCAGAGATGGAAGTGACGAACTCAACTGTATCGACGAAAGTATGCTCTCTGCCTCTCTCCTTTATATGCCTTTCCTCTGTCTTAGGTGTTTCCCTGCAGCTGTGGCTATTTGATGACTAATCTTTCTTCCCAAGGCCAGATTATAGAGAAAATTAGCAATTGGTTAAACTAAGCTCTTCACTGAAAATAAGTTTAATGGCTCTTTGGCATATGCAAAAATATTAGCATATACTGGATGCCATCCTCTGAAGAGCTCAATGGCAAACTGCCCCACAAGCTTAAGTGTTTAAGTTGAGTGGAGTCTTAGCAGATTCGATATCTTTTATCCTGGAGTTCACTTCTCCAATCTATATTATACTCATTTTATTCTTCATCCTTAGATGTTTTCTTTCATGATTGACAGTGTGAGTTAACAAAACAAAGGTAAAAAACACATGAAATGCTTAAAGTGCTTCACTAAGACGCTGAGCACGTTCACAACTTCACGTTAATTTTCCCAAAAGTTGACCAAAGCCCACTATGATTTTCATGCTAATTTCTCCAAGTTCCGAGCCAATTTTTCCTGTGAATGCTGCTGTTGACATGTCTATCATGGAATAACATGTTAAGTGCTCCCTACGATAATTTATTGCTAATTTTTTTTATAAACTGTTCTTTTCTACTTTTTGTAGTGGCTATCACTTTCCTATGTTTAGGAATGGTTTTATCATTTTTCCCTTTTTTTATAACTAACTTCTCTTAGGTCTTCAGTTCAGTTCTCTTGCTGTTGCATGGTGCATACTTTCTTTGCATGACTGATTCCATTTCTTCACCCTAGGCATGCTTTTATCTCACGTTTCAAAAATCTTAATTTTTGTAAAAAATATTATTTGATTTGAATTTTTTAATCTTTTTGCCATTACTAATTGTCATGAAAGAATTTTCAGTCTGCATAATTGTGTTTTTGCTGTTTGGAGACTGGTGTTTGCAAAAGTTAGCCATGGAAATATTTTTGCTTAAGAAAGTATTAAAAAAATTAAAATGTTTAATTCGAGAACATTGATTATGCCACAATTTTTTATGCATATTTTAGCGGAAAAATTATGCATTAATTTCTCTGATTTGCTCCACTTCCCTTCTTTGCATGGCTTTTTGGACATGTAATTTTACTTTATGAATGATAGATTAGTAATTAAATTTTATTTCATTAAGTTTTGCTTCCCAGAAAGATGCAACTGAAAGTTTTGATAAGGCCATTGAAAGTCCAATTCCCTTTGATTTTATCGTCATTGTGAGTGACCAATTAACTCCAGAAAAATAATTCAATTCTTAGAATTTCCTTAGCCTTTGCTCTATCAGGTCCTTTTTTCATTTGCATGTAATCTTATCATTTAGTTGAGATTTCAGCCATTGCAAACAAAATTAAGAATAAAAAGAAGAGCTCTTGAAGTATTTCAAGATTGCATTTTAGATTTGTCCCTTGTGCATGAAATGAACTTAAAATATTGTTTTGTAATATTTTGCTCTATTGGCTTGGCAAGGTATTTATTGAGGTATTTTGGTCGAAGATTGGGTTGTTTGTTATACATAACTCTCACTTGTAGTTAGAACTTTTGGGAAACCTCACTTTCCCTTCAATGTAGTGGTGAATTAGGAAACTATTAATGTATGCTGAATACAGCAGACTCTTGATTATCCAACTGCAGTTTATCCGTGTTGAAGATTATCCATTGTGCATGATTTTCACTCTTGCTCAATTTTTTCTGTGATCTTTATTAAAAAAAAATATTTGGGGGAGGGAAATGGTGAGTGACCGTTGAAGAAATAGGAAGTGTCTCCATGTGGTTAAAAACATTGAAAAATTAGGAAGACAGTTATATAGAGCATAGAATAAGTGCATTGAGAGTCTCAAGTGTCAAACATGATCTCGGAAGGCAACTTTTTTTGTGTGTGCCTTGATTTTGAATTTCTTTCGTATGGCTCATGTCTCTCATTGGAGAGAAGCAATTTCTTGCAGCATAAGTCTTATGCCTTGCATCCAATGTCCTAATTTAGGCCATCCTTTAAACCTTGCCATACCAATGAAACCAGTGCATAAATTGTAAAGAGTTCCATTGTTGCTTAATATTTTCAGACCATTTGCATGCATTTCATATAATTTTATTTTTTGAATGGATTTGATGCTAATATTGAATGCAACCTTTCTTTTGGCTCATAATCAGAGTGTAAAGAAGACCAGTTTCAGTGTGACGATGGGCTTTGCATAGCAGCATCATTTAGGTGCGATGGATTCAAAGATTGTGTGGATGGGAAAGATGAAGCCAATTGCAGTAAGTCCAGTGCAGCTCATATGAATTTCATCCTTATCTTCTTCCATTCTCTTAAAATGTCTTTTGGAAAATTATTTTTGTCACCGTCTTTCAGGGGTAGAACGGCTGCCGCCTGATAAAAATTTTGACTTAGCTTTTTTTTCAGTGATTTGATTCAAATTCAAGCTTTCCAGCAGGCTCTTGCTCTTGGGATTAGGCCAAACGAGTGGTTCCTGTACAAATGAGATTTCAAATGCCTGCTATTATTTTGAAAAACTTTCCTAACAAGAGGAAAATTTCAGTACTGGAATTATGAATTAGCTTGTATCATTAATGGTCACCGGATTTAATTTAACTTTCTGTGGTGTTCACTGGAGGAGTTTATGTTTTTCAAATAGTTGGTAACAGATTTTAAGTTAGCATCATGAGCTATGTAGAAAGCCTACCTGGTTGGAAAATAATCTAATAGTTTTCTTACGTAATATTTATGGTAAAAAGTGAGTGACATGCCTAAACTTGTTTCAGAAAATGCAGACGACAGTAGAGCACTCTGAATCCAGAATTTCGTAGTCTGGGAACTTCACATAATCTGGCAATATTTTCAAGGCATGCTTTGTACAAAATATGTTTACCTTTTGCTGAATTGTTGCATTTGTCTTCACCTGATGAAACAGTTTCCCACTCTTAACAAAACACTCCATGTTCTATCTGTCAACAATGGGGCACACAGTTAATCTTATGGCATTTAATAGGCTAGTCAGAAACTGCTGCATTTGCTGCGGAATGAATACAGGCGTGACTTGACTTGCGTGGTGGGACTGCTGAGTGGACCATGGGGGTTGGCACGTCAAAGACAAGACGCCAGACTGAAATGAGCAGCAGAAGACTTTTTAAATACATTCTTTTAATTATTATTTATTGAAAAAAATGATCGTAGATAGTGATCAAGTACTGAGTTACAAAGATCACTGCTAAATAATGTTTTACGAGTGTGCTGTGCCCGCTCCCAGCGGGCTTCCCCCGCTCTTTTCAATGCAGGTCCACAGAGAGATAGGCACGTTTCTAATTTTAAAATGTAGAAAAAAAGGCACGGTCTTATGTACAAATTTAATTGGAATGTTCATGTACAAATTGAGGTCAGAGGACCTCTTTAAACACAACATTGGAAGTAATTACACTATCCTCTGTTAAATGCACATGATGACTCAAACTTACGTATCAACAGGAGACTTGAATGTGGAATCAGCCGCATTTTGATAAAAGTTATTTAAAGAATGCGATATATTGTTGCAAATGAACAAATGTATCAGTTTATGCGCCGTTAACGTCAGGAATATTTACCGGTCTTTGTTTTTTTTTTTTTTAATTATTTAAAAACCAATTTTAGGAAACAATAGCAATATTTAGGTAGTAAGATATGCTGTCGCATGTTCTCTGATAAATTCTGTAATTCTGTGCATTTTGGTACCTCATTTGTAGAGTTTGGTTGCATATAAGTTGAGAAAAAGGTATCTATACAGTAGAAATAATATAGAAGATTATCCACATATCTAAAGTAATAGCACACGTTTTTTAGAAGAGGGTGATTGGAGTTAAACAGTTCAATTTCCAGATGATTCATGAAGATCTCAGCTAGATAGGCGAGAGAGGGGAGCCCATAGAAAGACCATAATTTTGTCTGTAGAACTGGTTAAAATGTAGAACTGATTAAATTGAAAATAATTTTGAGGATCCATGCACACAGATAATAGTTTTCTGAAGTCGCTCACTAGGTCATCATAGATGGATGATTTTCAGAGCCAGTCTAGAGTTACGCCTATAGCTTCTTTGGCTGGTATGGAGGTGAAAAGGTTGGAAACATGAAATAATGCAAATTTTCCATTTGGCAGGGGGGAATGCTCATCAATGGAAGAGGTGAATGAAATTGTTATTGTTGTGGGTACGTTTGAACCCCGAGAGGTTCGGTAAGAGTGTATTTGACTTTGAAGAGAGGAGGTGAGGGGGAGGAGAAAAATGGGAGACCACAGGACGTATGGGCACATTAGACTTGTGGGTTTTGGGTAAGCTGTACATTTTTGGTGGCAATGGATTCATTTTTATTCGGTATCGTCTTTCCCGAGGTGGGAGTGTGGAGGAGCAGCTGCTCGCTGTGGATTTGAGTGTATGTATCTTGAAAAATGGGGGTGGGATCTTTGTATAACAGTTCAAAGTTGTTAGTGGAAATAAAGACATAGCACTTCGTTAGGTAATCACTTTTGTTGAGGATGGCGATGCTGGAACCTTTGTCAGCTTTGGTGAAGATAAGATCGTGGTTAGTGGTGGCTGATTTAATGGATTTTAATGCCTGGAAGGAAGAAACAGGTGAAGATTTTAGGATTCTAGTGAGGTTTTTAGAAATTTGTTCAGTGATTTGGTGCATTTTGCTGGAAGGTTCACTACGAAGGGCTACTTCACAGTCGACCAAGAAATTACAAGCAGTCTTCTTGCTAATGGGTTGGGTAAGGGAGTATTTGTAACCGTTATGAAGCAAATGGAGTTCTTGGTCGGAGAGGTTGATGACACGTGGAGGGAAGGTTGTGGGGCCACGATTTGCACACAGTGGAGGGATGGTGGGTCGTTGTGAAATCCTAAGAATATGCAGCTTTTTGCAGACTACCTTGCGTTTCTTGAAGGCGATGCAGCTGCTCCGGTCCTTGATGTGGTCATTCAGATGATTACTTAGGACTGGGACCCTCCCAGCACGGGTATATGTGCAGCTAATGTCGTGGGGATCAATTTGGTCTGACTTATTTGATTTGTCCATGGGCCCATAATTTACACCTTTTCAGTTGAATGGTTTCAGGTGACTCTTTTGCCAAGGCAAGTTTTTTGCTCCTCTCCTTATATGCTTTCACAGCCATTCCTGTCTGCATACTCTATCTTTAATAAAAATATTCCCAAATATTTGTAGTGGGAGTCCAAATGTCTAAACATGAGTCGAATCAACCTTTTCCAACAATTTCGTACAAGCATTATTTTCTTTTGTCAATGTTGGTTTACTTGAGAAAATCTTATAGTGGTTGTCTAATGGCTGTTATTGTTTCCAACAGCTACTACTTGCAGACTGAATGAGTTTCTATGTCCTGACTTGAAGACATGCGTTCCTGAGCAAAAGCGCTGTGACAGAGCAAGAGATTGCCCCGATGGTTCTGATGAACTTGGATGCCCTTCCACTGGTTTGTGTTTAACTCTATAGAAAAGCATTTAATTTACCATTCATTTTAATCTAATATATTCCTAATTCTCTCAACACCATTGTAACATTGTTATTTAGAATGTTTTTTGTAGTTAAAATTTTCTGTAATGATTTTTTGTAGATTTTCTTTGGTTTCTACAAACAGTTTATTAACTCTTCTGTTATCTCTCTCAAAATTAACTGAAGATATTTTCTTGATGATGTTAATTTACCTATTTTCCATTATAAAAGCATATAGTCTTTATTTTAACCCTGATTTTCATGGAAATAATTGAGAATCTGTTCAAATCCTTTTGGTTGTAGTCTGTGGAAGTGCATGCTCCATACTTTATTTTATTAGTAGCTTGAGATTGGCGTATGCCTCTAATAATTGCATGGTATGCCTAATAATGTATATTAATATTTTAACCTTTGTTAATAATGAAAGCTGTTCCAATTTGGAAGGATGAAAGAGAATTTGTGTTGACAAACACTCTGTTAGAGTAACGTGCTAAAGTATGAAGAAAAGAACACCACCCATTATGTAACCTGCAATGCTTGCACCCTTTCATCCTCTGCATTACTAAGTATAAATTAATGAAACAGTTGCACATTCTGGCAGAGATAACTATTGAATTTTCCTTCCCAGGTCAATGTGATGCAGAGGAATTTATTTTTGTAGATAACAGAATGTGTGTAGGTATCAGTGAGCACTGTGATGAGTTGCAGACTGTCAAGTGACTGGGATGAAATTGATTGCTTGTATGCTAGTTGGTCCTCAATTGATAGTTCCCATAAGACAGCAGACCTGTTTGTGATTGTTCCAAGATTGTGATAGGTTAAAATAAATTAAATGTATTTCATTTTAAACCTTATATTTTAAATGAATAATGGTGTTTTTTGCCTTTGGCAGGTGAGTGTAATTTAGATGAGTTTCTTTGCCGTGATCGCAGAACGTGTGTGAATAATAGAAAGCGTTGCGACAGAGTGTCAGATTGTCCAGATGGCTGGGATGAGGCTGATTGTGACTACCAGGGTTGGTTTCAATTGATAAGTAGTGTCCAGAAAGATATCTGTGTTGTGATTGTCCGTGAGTGAAATTAGTTGTAAAGGAAGGGGTAGAAGTCCTGCACATGATGAGATACATAATTATTTTTGCCTTTAGCAGATAGGTGTCAAATAGGTGAATTTATGTGCCCCGATGGCAGAACGTGCGTGAGAGACAATAATCGCTGTGACAGGAAACCAGACTGTCCAGATGGCTGGGATGAGGCTGGCTGTCAATATCTGGGTTTGTTGGAATTCATGTTTTGTGTTAGTCAACATATTTGTGGCGTGATTGTCCTTGATACTAAATAATTTGAAAGAAATTTACTAAAGGAGTACTCCTTCTGCTCAAAATGAATGATTTTTTGGCAGGTCAGTGCAATGTGGATGAGTTTATGTGCCCCGATGGCAGAACATGCGTGAGAAACTCTAAGCGCTGTGACAGAATATTAAATTGTCCAGATGGCTGGGATGAGGCAGGATGTGATTATCTGGGTTAGTTCTCATTATATGTGAAGTTCGTCAATATATCTGTGTGGTGATTGTCCTGGGACGTCAATAGTAATTATTGAAGGTTTAGTTTATTATTGTGTTTACTTCAAGAAATAAAAAATGAATTTTTTACTTCAGCAGGTGAATGTGATGTAGATGAATTTATTTGCCCTGACCGCAGAACATGCGTGAATGAAAGGAAACGTTGCGACAGAGTGTCAGATTGTCCAGACGGATGGGATGAAGCTGGTTGTGACTATCCGGGTTGGTTAATATCTTAAAAATTGACTGAGAAAAATCAGTTGGTCTTGATAGTAAATAATTTTAAAGAAATTTACTTAAGGAGTACTCCTGCTCAAAATGAATGATTTTTTCAACCTTTGGCAGGTCAGTGCAACGTGGATGAGTTTATTTGCCCTGACCGCAGAACGTGTGTGAATAAGAGAAAGCGTTGCGACAGAGTGTCAGATTGTCCAGACGGATGGGATGAAGCTGGCTGTGATTATCCGGGTGGGTTCTCAATTATATTTTGCTAATCGTGGTGAAAATATTTGCGGCATGGTATTCCTTTTTTGAAATGCGGTCATAGGCATAGGTATCTTTTGCTTCACCTAAATCGTGTTAATTAATTTGATATTTGCTGTTACGTGATAGTTGTCCTATGTTTTTCCTTAAACTCAAGTAAACTTCCTGCTGTGAATCAACAACAGTTGTTTGTAATTACTTCCAACGTCTTACTAAATGGGTAATTAAACCATTCAATTTTATTCCTTTGCGTTATTTTTAATGCATTTGAATTGTTTGTCCTCATTGTTTTCATTTCTCAAGCCATTTCTCAGTTGAATATCAGGCAGGAAGAAAGGTGTCAGATTCAGATAAACCAATTTTTACTGATGCCTCAGAGATATAAATTGGAACTTTGAAGGGAGTTTTTAAACAATCATATAATTTTGAAATGAGCAAAAAAATGACTGATTCACAAAATTTCAGAGTTACCAAGATAGCCCCAGAAAATCACCTTAAAATGTAAATTATTTTGCTCCTGTTGCTTAGCTGACTTAACATGAACGTACTTGTAGCCCTTTATTTAAATATTTCTTTTACATGAATCAGCCCACTCTGCACAAAAGATAGATTACTCTATTCGCACCCTTATTTCACACGTGTAGAATTTTGGTAAAAGGTGGCAAACCTGTGTTTAATCGGGTAAACTCTATAAATTTAAGTGGTAAAATTTGGGGCACATATCTTGACAGTAGGCTACATTGGATCCCCAAATGCGATTTGAGAAATGTGGACTGTAACGTAGGCTTCTCTGTCGGTACTAATGTGAACTAACAGTACATTGACTTAATGCATTGTAGGAATTATTTCATGATAATGAACAAAATTAATATTGATATTGAAGAATAACTGTGTATCGAACGACGAAAAGTTACTAAATATAGAAATATGACATCTATATAAGGACATAATCACTTGGTGAATGAGGAATAATTATGTACTAACAGAAAACCTACATTCATGAGGATATAGGTGCTCGTTAAAAGAGAAATTACCAAAATAAATGAAAGCTATGTTTTAAGAGAAATTGCTGATTTGATTTCTTTTAACGTAGAAATGTTAGACTTGGAACTAATTTTCTTCTGTTGAGCACTCAGTGACAACATCTTCCGCACCCAATGCCTTTGGGCATGATTATGAGGAAATAAAGTCACTTAAATGAGAGTCCAATAAACAATGTGCTTTTCCAAATTTTTTTCACCCCCAAGGATGCAAACAAATGAAATCACTCTAAATAAAGAGAGAGCTATAGGTTAGCAGGGATCAGCCCAGTGCAACTCCCGAACCCTGGTAATGCCAAGCGATGTCGTCCTTATTGTCGCCCGGCGATGGTTTCAAACATAGATGGCAGCACCAAAGCTCGCCCGTGTGCTCCTATTCATTTACCTTGTTAGGACTTAGCGGAAAAGGCTCTCAATATGAATTTATATCTTTTAAATACTGATTTAAGCACTGAAACTTATTTTCACAATTAAAAATCTTTGTTCTGTGAAATAAATGCGTGGAGAACTATGAAATAAGCCCCCGAACATGACATTCTCTACCTCATTGAATTCCGTCCGCTAGGCTTCAAACAGATCAATCAACGGCATCATTCAAGCACAAACTCTATAGAATGGGATTATAGCTAAAACTTATCGCAAAAGCTTATCAGTGGAATTCAACTTCCTGAGTTATAAGCACGTAATTCCGATTCAAGGAGATTATATCATGCAGGAACAGTCCCAGACTAGAGGTGATAGTATTTTATCAACGTATGTTATAAAAGAGTTTCTAAACAACAAATTTAAATCCTTTAAATATCGAATCAAGCCCTGAATAGCATTTTTAACTCACTTAATTTCTTTCCTGCGATAGAAATGTGGAAAAACCTAAGTGTAGGCCCCCGAACTTTGCATTTAGTGTATCATTAAATATCATCTGCTAGGATTTCATTAGGTCAATCAACAATGTAAAGTAGTAAACTGTACACATTGCATGGATAAACAGTTAATACATATCTCAGCAGTTTATCAGTGAAATTCAGCTTCTAAATGGGGAACAGGTAACTCCGTTTCATAGCATATGTGATGCTACGAAAGTGAATGCTAGACTGGAAATAATTGCACGTCATAGTTGTTTTACTAATCGAGGCGGAAGGAACAGGATAAAATGATAAGACCCTATCTAATATACTAGCTTAAAGTGCCCTATTTCAACAGGAATAGCGGCTTCCAATAAACATTTCCACTGGGTTGTGGTCGAAAAGTTTGAGGCTGAAAATCTTAAGGGATAGATATGGAAATGTCAACGAAGTCAATTCTATTGCAAGGAATTCGCCTTTCCCTCGAAAGAGTCAAAAAACTTCATCGAGAAAAATTTCCTTATACTTCGCACTTGGTCTCTTAAGAAAATTGATCGTTCTTAAGTAGCTTCTATATTCGAAAGTTTGCTGAAAAAAGATCACTCTCGTACAATCACCATAAAACTCCCTAGATGTTTCGGGCGAGCTACAGTGCTGCCATCTATGAGAATAATTTCTCGTCAGCGACAATAGCGACGACAGGTGAAGCTTTAAGTGCCCAGTCCTGATTATTCTAAGTCCGTGGCAGGGATTGAGGGAACCAATTTACAGCTGTGAAGGTTATTAAAAAGTATTGCCTCACCATGGCATCACAACAAAAAGTGATGCAACACTCTGGTTAAATTTTCCACTGAAGGAAATTTTATAATTTTCAATATTATATCAGGTAACTTAGTTTAGTTTACTTCATGCTCCAGTAATAGTTAGAAATTATAATTGCCAGGCACAGGCTCTCACTGTTGAGTTCATGTCCCTCCTTCTTTATTTATTTGTTTATTTGTCCATTGCTAGCCTACGTTACAGTCCACATTTCTCAAATCGCAATTGGGGATCCAATGTAGCCTACTGTCGGGATGTGTTCGATTTTAGCAAAAATAATTATCCTATGAAAATTAGTATTCTTCTATAGGTATTGAGAAAATAATCATGAAGTTTTCAAGTACTTTATTTCTGTTAATGACCTCAGCCTTTCATAGATAGTGTGTATTGTAACCCGGCTCGTCGGGTTTTGGGGGTGGGGGAGGATTCTTTGGAGGGTTCGCTCAAGGCGAGCAGGTCGTGGTTCGGGAGTAAGGGGAGGAGGGGGAAACATAAAGGGAAAAGTGAGTGTGGGGTGGGTTTCAATTGCTGAATGGAGGGTGGCGTGCACGAAATAACGAAGGCTTATGTGATAATTTACAATTTCAACAAAACTTTTAATACGCAGTTTCACTTTGAAATGTACGACAACACACATAAATGGATTATTCTTCTGCATCAAAAAAATAAAACTACTGCTACTGGCCAGTTAAATGCTAAGTGACAACAATTATCAAACAATAAAAGAAAAGACACTGTTTTAACAAATGTTGGTGTAAATTAAAGAAAACGGAATAGTTGAATAATGACAAATGCTGCCAATATCAAATTATCACATTTGTCCTAATTACTATAATTAACCGTTCACATACACGCAGGGAAAAGGGGAGGGCATAAAAAAAATAATTAAAAAATGCACGGCAATGTTCCACAGTTCTTCTTGTCTTGAATAGTGGGGGGAAATGGGGCTCTTCAGAATTCAGGGGGGGGGGGTGATAGGGGACATAGGGTGACAGGAATACTTATCGCTCTCTCTGAGTTGCGGATGGAGATGGCTTCCTTGGCTGGCTCCGGTCAACTTCCACGCGGTATCTAAATTCAAAGTCAACTTCCACGTCTCGCTGCATCTCTCTCGCTCTCGTCCACAGATTGACGGGAATGCCTCAGATCAATAAAAAGTTATGCTACCTTTTCACACCATTTTGACATAAATGATAGAAGTGGCATTTAGAAACTCAAATGCAGTGACTGTGAGACTTGTTACATAGACCAGACTGGTCGTTCGTTCCGATTAAGAACAGAGGAACACGAAAGGCATTTGAGAAACGGGGAGATAGACAAATCGCATTTCGCGAAACACTTATGGGAGAGTGACCACAGGAGCGATTAAAAAATAATTAAAAATTAAAAATAAAAATTGTGTGTAAAGGTACCATAACTTTTTATTGTTCGAAATGGATTTTCACAAGGTAAAGCCAGAAACAATCGAGTTTAATGCCTCAGATGACCGCCAGAGCCTCCGGCTGCATCTCCATGCCGAATAGTCTCTTTTTCACCGGCTGTACTCAGCTTTTATAGCACCATGGGTCACTTTCTGAGGGTTGGGGTAATTTATTTATTTATTTCCATCGCCCCGAAAACAGCTCACAAGGCCTTTTACATCGGAGGGTATAACATGAAACAACAACTATCACACACAACCATGCCCTGGATAGGGGCAACCTACCCAGGCGGGACTCGAACCCGCGACCTTTGGTTTGGCAGGCGAGGACTTTACCCCACCGCCACCGAGGAGGGGAGCTTCGAGATGGCAGGTTCTCCGACTCTTCAATAGGGGAGGGGGGGGTTTTCGCCAAAGTTCGTGGAGGGTGGGGTTAGCGGGTTACATCACCTTCCGTTTGCTATGTGCAGGTGTTCTTCTCTCGAGGGGGGGTGGGGTAAACTTGCTGCTAGTCACGTACACATAGGAAAATTCTGCTCTTGAACTAGGCGGAAGAATCGTGGGAGGGGGATGGAAAAATACAGCACCTGGGTCATTCACGCTTCACTTCACATGCACACACACACATTCACACAAAATTACATAAGCCTTCCCTACCTCGTAAATCCCGATTTAGACGCCCATGAACCACGCCAAGCAGCATCGGTTACAGTATAAAATGTAAACTTTGGGAAGTGAAGTCAAAAATGATTTGAAAAATATCACTCAGATTTGCTGTGGATACCGTGAACTTTATTTTTCTGCTTTGAACTTTTCTTAAGCACTTACAATTCAGTAAATGCCTCACTATATATTTTTTATACTTCACTGTTGGCAATTCGGCACACGAGTAATTAATGGGTAAAGAAAGGGTAATGATGAAAAAGATAAAATTGCCCCAAGTTACTCAGTTTCCATATAAATTATCTTTTGTGCTTGCTGGGAGGTGTAATGTACGCTTTAAAAGAAATCAGGGATACATATTTAAATTGCCCAATTAATAATTGAATAATGAGCATTACCTTTGGCATTAGGTCAGTGTGGTGAGGACGAGTTTATTTGTGCAGATCGCAGAACATGTGTGAAAATCAGTAAGCGCTGTGACAGAGTAGCAGACTGTGCAGATGGATGGGATGAAATTGATTGCTACTATGCTGGTTAGTTTGCAATTCTTTTAAGTGGTGACGTGTCGGTTCTGTGATAGCGTTGGAGTGTTCTGCCTCATTCATTCCAGGACATCAACCCTCAATCTTGACTCATCACTCGTCCTCCTCAGTGGTCCACGTATCAAACGCATGTTGAGGTTAAGTCGAAGTTTCATTATCTGTCTTCAACTCAACTCACTTGAGCTAGATTTACTGTGGTTAAATTTACAAAATAATGCATTTACCTAAACTATGTTCATTCACGGACTACTGATCATCAAAAACTAGAGCTAGCGGAGTGCAATATTGTGTGTGGAAGTATCTTTTCGAGAGTTATATCAATTTCAAAACATGAGACAGTGGGGAGTTTATCTTGGAACTGGGGTCGACTCAATTTGAGTAGGTAGTGTGTCTCATAATGCCAATATGCCACAGAGTCGAGTTTGAGTCAGGATGGAGACTTCAGTTATGTTCTGGAATACTCCATTAAGATTTAGATAAAGTAAATAAATTGAAATAAAGTAAATAAAGTAAAATATGTAACCCTAATGACAAATCATTTTTTGCCTTTGGCAGGTGAGTGTAATTTAGATGAGTTTCTTTGCCGTGATCGCAGAACGTGTGTGAATAATAGAAAGCGTTGCGACAGAGTGTCAGATTGTCCAGATGGCTGGGATGAGGCTGATTGTGACTACCAGGGTTGGTTTCAATTGATAAGTAGTGTCCAGAAAGATATCTGTGTTGTGATTGTCCGTGAGTGAAATTAGTTGTAAAGGAAGGGGTAGAAGTCCTGCACATGATGAGATACATAATTATTTTTGCCTTTAGCAGATAGGTGTCAAATAGGTGAATTTATGTGCCCCGATGGCAGAACGTGCGTGAGAGACAATAATCGCTGTGACAGGAAACCAGACTGTCCAGATGGCTGGGATGAGGCTGGCTGTCAATATCTGGGTTTGTTGGAATTCATGTTTTGTGTTAGTCAACATATTTGTGGCGTGATTGTCCTTGATACTAAATAATTTGAAAGAAATTTACTAAAGGAGTACTCCTTCTGCTCAAAATGAATGATTTTTTGGCAGGTCAGTGCAATGTGGATGAGTTTATGTGCCCCGATGGCAGAACATGCGTGAGAAACTCTAAGCGCTGTGACAGAATATTAAATTGTCCAGATGGCTGGGATGAGGCAGGATGTGATTATCTGGGTTAGTTCTCATTATATGTGAAGTTCGTCAATATATCTGTGTGGTGATTGTCCTGGGACGTCAATAGTAATTATTGAAGGTTTAGTTTATTATTGTGTTTACTTCAAGAAATAAAAAATGAATTTTTTACTTCAGCAGGTGAATGTGATGTAGATGAATTTATTTGCCCTGACCGCAGAACATGCGTGAATGAAAGGAAACGTTGCGACAGAGTGTCAGATTGTCCAGACGGATGGGATGAAGCTGGTTGTGACTATCCGGGTTGGTTAATATCTTAAAAATTGACTGAGAAAAATCAGTTGGTCTTGATAGTAAATAATTTTAAAGAAATTTACTTAAGGAGTACTCCTGCTCAAAATGAATGATTTTTTCAACCTTTGGCAGGTCAGTGCAACGTGGATGAGTTTATTTGCCCTGACCGCAGAACGTGTGTGAATAAGAGAAAGCGTTGCGACAGAGTGTCAGATTGTCCAGACGGATGGGATGAAGCTGGCTGTGATTATCCGGGTTGGTTAATATTTTAAAAATTGACGGACAAGCATCAAAGTAGCTCAACAAATCATTCAATATATTTACCAACTGAGCTGAGATCGGTGTGGCACAGATTCCTAAGCAAATGGTTTAGAGCGACTAGATTGTGGTAAATAAAAACTTCACAATTTGGTATTAAGGAGTGCCAAAAATTGGTATAAAAGTTGGTTTACAGATCCACTTTTAAGTGAAGTTTGTAAATAAAATTGTTAACTAAATCTATTTCAAGTACAAAATGAAGGTTTAAATGATTCAGATGCACTCGAAATGTTGGAGGAGGGGAGGTGAGTTGACTGCATCTCGGTGGTGTGGGGGGACGACACTCTGTGGGGGCGATTTGATTGATGGGATTACTCACAAAGACATGAGTCAAAGCAATAAAAATGCAACATAATGGTCATTTTATAAATTGTGATCACTTTAGAAAGTGCTTAACCATCTTGGATATCGCATTCCCTTTTTTTCTTTACTGTTAGCAAATCTGAAGAATAATTGCCGCATATTTGAGAAAGCCATTTAATGCGAGATTTTCTATTTTTCAAGCGTTGTGTTGACCTTAATAAATTCCTCAACTGTATCATACTTGAACTGCTGTCTTTACAGTTTTATTTTTTAAAGAGTCTTGTAGTGAAAATGGTTGTGTGGAAACCATGTAAGCACGTGTAAGAGCCGCACACGTGTATGAGATGCATCCCTATTTTGAGCATTGAAGCTAAAGAAAAAATATTTTGCGGCATTTTTTTAAAAATCCTATTGTGCAGTGTTCCTGTACTGTGCCAAAGTGGAGTGTGGTAAGATGCTGACTTATGCCCAGCTTTTATGAGTTAGGATATGTAGATGCATGAGTGTATTACTGGAATTTGTTAGTTGATCAAAAATAGGTTATTTTTCACCTGCAATGGCTCCTGATGATTTAGATAAGGAGTTAAATTTTAATATTGTACCATTCTCGCTTCCTTTCCTTAGAGTTTCATCAATTGAGTCTAAATGTTGTACCGTATAAGAGAGTACATGTAAGAGCACACACGTGTTAGAGACACACCCCTATTTTGAGCATCGAGGCTAAAGAAAAAAAATTGCAGCATTTGTTTTATCATATCGTGTGGTGTTGCAGACGTATGCCTGGACTTTTGACAGTGATCAAAATTTCCTCTTTCAATACCAAAAATTTTTCAGCTAAACTTACATATTATGTATGGCGCTCTATTTATTTATTAGCTGCAGGACATGCGGTTACATTTATAGAACAAGTCAAGATACAGGAAAATAAAATATACATAGGTCATGCATATATATACAAAGTACCAGTCAGGTATTCCACTTCAACGAAATAAATTCATCCACAGAATAGAAGGAATTACTGAGGAGGTATTTATACAGTTGGGATTTGAACAGTGAAAAGGGTCTTGTTTCCTTTAATTTATGTGGGAGGCAGTTGAACAATTTCACCCCTGCATAGGGGGGTTTTTACTAAAGAGGGTGAGGCTATGAGTGACCACCCTAAAATCCTTGGACGCTCTGGTGTTATGATTATGTACATCAGCATTAATTTCAATTCCAAAGAAACTTTTATGGAGACAGACAAAAATAACAGTAGAATATATATACAGACTAGGTAACGTTAGTATTCCTAGGGATTTAAAGTGTGTCCGGCAACTACTTCTCCCTGGAGTGTTGCTTAAGATCCTGATGGCCCATTTTTGAAGTTTAAAAAGCCTCGTAGTATGGTGAGAATGGCCCCAAACTACTTTTCCATATTTCAATCGGCTATGAACATGGGCATGGTTGACCAAAAGGGCTGTTTTAATATCTGAGAGAGCTTTAATTCTTCTTAATAAATAACAACCGGTTGCCACTTTGGTGCAAAGATTGTCTATATGCACTTCCCAAGATAATGTTTCGTGAACATATAGACCTAGGTACCTGGTTTCAGCCGAATAACATAAAATTTTACCATTTAGCCTGAGAAGAGGAGTACAAATTCTTTCCCTCTGAGAAGTACGAAATTGTATAAAAGTGGATTTTTTTTCATTGACAAGAACTCTATTATCAACACACCACTTATTCATTGCATTGATATTATGTTGCACTTCATCATGGTTGAAGTATTTAGGGAACAGTAAATGTGCCGTATAATCTGCATACATGACCACTGTCCCACCATTAAAATAAGAGGGGAGGTCATTAATGTAGATGAGAAAAAGGAGAGGACCTAAAATGGAGCCTTGAGGTACACCTCTAGTGAATGCCAGAGGAGTAGATGATGTGTGAGAACCAATACCAGAAGAGTAGATACTTACAACTTGGGATCTAGCACTTAAGAAAGATTGTATCAGGTATTGGCAGTTCCAGAAATTCCATAACTATTCAGTTTGAGAAGTAAAATTCCATGATCAACTGAATCAAATGCTTTTTTAAGGTCGTAAAATACACCTGTAACAGAGCTCTGGTTGTCAAGTTCAGATATCGCTACATGAATGAACTCAGCCAAGGCAGTTTCAGTAGACCTATTTCTCATGAAACCAAATTGAGATTTTGAGAGGATGTCAAATTTTGTTAAGAATGATAACAATCTGTTGAAGATAACTTTTTCAAAAACTTAAGAAAACACTGAAAGGACTGAGATCGGTCGGTAATTATTTATATCTTGGGATCATCATTCTTAAAAATAGTAATAACCTTAGCCACTTTTAATTTATCAGGAAAAATTCCCAGAGAGAGAGACTCGTTAACTAAATATGTTAATGGGGGTATTATTGCCATTTTTACATTTCCTTTCCACAGAGAACCTGGAATGATATCAATGCCAGAGGAGCGTTTCCTACTTATTTTAACAAGTATATTATTAATTTCCTTCTCGTCAGTGGGGTAAAGAAAAATAGAGTGGGCTAAATATCCCTTGGAGCGAACAGTGTTGGCAGGATACTTGGATTGGTTATAGGGAGTGAGTAGATTATTATTGAAATTCAGAAAGTTAACATTGAACAGGTCAGCTATAGCAGTTTTTTCTGATATTATTGAACCTTCATGAAGAACAGCACTAATATTAGATGAAGAAGTTTTAGAACTACTACTGTTTTTAATAATATTCCAGGCAGCTTTGCATGGGTTAGTAGCAGAACTAATGATTTACATATTGAATTTTCTTTTTGTCTCATCAATCAAAATTCTATGTTCACTTTTTAGAGTTTTGCAAACTCTTTCAATTGACTGAGAGCCACTTGATTTTAATTCATTAAAAACCTGCCTTAAATGAGTAGATGAGGCTGTGATTTCATTGGAAACCCACTTCTTCTTTGAGTTGGAACAAGTCCTCACAGCTGTTAGAGGAAATGATGTATCAAAGCAATACAAAACAGTAGATAAAAGGTTATCAAATTTAGTATTGAAATCATCCCCGCCATGCACTGATTCCCAGGACTGCTGCTGCAGTAAACATTGAAAGTATGCTTGGGATGATGGTGAGAACGATCGTTTATGATGAGCATTGGGGTGCTTAGGGTTTGAGCAACATTGAGTATTCATCTCAATCATTTGGGCTTTGTGGTCAGAAAAGTGTGTATCTATGATAAGACTTTCAGTTGAAGGCATATCTAAGACAATGTTATCAATGGTTGTGGATGAAGATTGAGTTACCCGAGGAGGACAAAACACAGCAGGGACAAAATTGAATGATCTTAGCGAATCAAGTAACATCCTCAACTGGGTAGATTTCAAGCTGAAATCAACATTGAAGTCCCCACGGAGAATTGTGTTCTTAGCATTCTTTACAAAGATTGGAATAACATTATTTAACAGATCCAAAAAAATAGAAAAATCACCACTAGGAGATCGATAAACACATACAATTGCGATGGCAGTGCCACCAAAGTCAATTAGGATTCCACAACATTCAAAGTCACGCTCAATACTTGGATTAATAAATCGAATGTTTCGTACACTAATAATTTGTTTAACAAGAATCAATGCACCACCATTTTTGCAAAGAGTTCGACAATAGGAGGAGCAAATATTAAACCCCTCGATTTTGAAAGTACTTAACTCATCGTAGTTTAACCAGTGCTCAGAAATGCAGACAACATCAGGTTCATGTTCACTCAAAAATAATTCCAGTACATTAATTTTGTGCCGTAAGCACTGAATGTTTAGGTGTAACACCTTCACTTTAGTTTTAACAGTATTAGGTTCACTTATAGCACTGCGCGAAGCAGATAAGGGAACATGACCATTTGGGGTAGCTAGTCACAGAGGGTTTACTGATACTATTTTTGTTTTGGCACGAGTGCATACTCCGTTTTGTTGAGGCGCTGATTCAACTACTTCTGCAGGTTTATGTTGATCACCATTGATATTGATATCACCTTTAATTTCGCTTGACGGAGCACTTTTAGGCATAAAAAATTTAGTAACTACGGCTCCTAGAGGCCACTTCTGTAAGTTCCTCAGATTATTGCACTGGGTATAATTGATACCAATCTTAAATGCAGCATAGGCACTTTTTCCTTTCTACTCTTACACACGACTCGCATGTCAAGTTAAATTTATTTTTAACATGAGAAACGACTCGTTCGCACGTAGTTTCGGGATCCAAGCGGCCGACATACATTTACCTTACGATCTTAGCTGCTCAAAGTCCACTGGAATCATCCTCACAAGCTGCCCCTTCGCCGATGACACGAAAATTTCTTCGTTTCCGTTTCTTATTCTGGTAAACTGTGAAACCATCTTTCACCTGCCCGTCAGGTTTCTTTTTCGTCTCCAATTGCGTCGTAGATTCCATTTTCGACGACGCCGCAGGATTTTTTGGATCTCGTTTAGATCGCGAAGCAGTTGAAGCATCCAGGTTGGCTGAAGTATCAACACTAACACTTACAATCTTGCTGATATGAGCATCAGACTTCAAGGCGTTGACGTAGTCTTGCGTCTTGGGTTCATCCACATCGGCTGCATCGCGGTTGTTTTTAATGGAATTAATCTGTTTCTTTAATAGCTCAATATCGGCCGCCATATTTGCTAGCGAAAACTTAAAGCATGGCACGAACGAGCATCAAGAAGGGCTTTCAATGATAAATCATTTAAGCCAGTACATTTTGCGTGAAAAATACGCATACAATACTCGCAAGAGATATACTTTTCACGTATATTTATCAATTTATCGTAAGGAGCCACACTAAGGTTTGCATACTCCTGCCGCCATGATGCCAATCTCCAATGTATGTATGGAGATATGTAGGTATTCACTTGTAGTCTTAACCTTATGATGCTTGCTAGGGATAGTCGGATCTGAAACCTCGGATCCCAATATCCACAGATAATGCCCTTCACCTTATACTCTAGCTCCAAATTCATCGAAGAAATTGAATTTGAATCTGAAATTTTAAATTAATGCTTTCGTGAATGCAACATCTCATAAGAGGGAGTAGAAAGAGTTCCGATCCTCTCTTCACATATGCCGTTGCTCTATGATGCTTGTCTTACGCACAAAAGATTTTTTTTAAAAGCTCTTGAGTATTAACAACAATCGGGGGAATCTCAGCACCGTAGGATTATAACCATGTCGTAGATTTTATGGAACCACACTCGGCCCTCCATCAGCCAATGCCTCTGCCATTTTGTTTTTCTTTCAGAGACCTCACCGACCATAAAGCACTTGCCTCAAAGGAAAATATCAAGTAACACGGGAACAATGGAAACTTGTTTCATCCCTACCCCATCTCACCAACTGACCTTTTGTGGTTCTACGTGGTTCTATTCGCTCTGTTTTTGGAGGCCAAATGCTAGTTGAGTCACCTACTGAGCTCGAAGATATCTCGATAGCTTTCAGCAATTGTATGACACGCAAGAGGTTCAAAAAAGAATGAGACCTAACGCGACGCATACCTGACAGCATTAATTTTTTTAAGCTCTAATTTATTGACCCAAAGATTTATAGTCACAACAAGGCTACTAATATTCAACATAATCCAAACAGGACCATTTTGAAAGAAACAAGCGTAGCATGAGTGCATTCAAACAAGGGGAGATGGACTGGCACCAAATTCGAAATTTGAAATTTTTTAGTGCTGGCATCTCTGAAAGTTCATAAATCGAATGTGCGTAGGAAGAGATATCAAATCAGACGTGCGTACATCAAATTTACGAGCTGTTATGAGTCTGTCACCATGATTCCCTAGGAATGAAGCTTATTATATGACATTGTGCGTATGGTGAAGAAAGAACCATAAATGACACTCTAGGTCACAGTACACAAGGAGAACTTAAACGTGGCACGATTATTAAAACTTAGTGTAGTGAATATCCACCTAAATGCCATTGCTTATGTGTGGGACTTCGTAATAAAGTTCATTTTGTAACCGCTGGGACCGGGACTGAGGTTCGTAATTTCGTAAAAATGAAAATTTCGTAGTAACATTTCTTTTCCTATAGCTTGGATAGGCCTTTACGTCGGGACCAACGGTTTGCTTTGTAAAAACGAGAACTTCGTAATAAAGGTGTTCATATTAACGAGAGTCTACTGTATTCTGTAACGATTGCAAATAATCTCTACTGGTGTTGCCTTTTCCTTTGATTCACTGAAAGTATTTCTTCATATCGGTTTAAAATTACCATCAACAATGTCTGCTATGATGTTAAAACATTCATGCATCGATGTGACAAATCCATGTTGTGAAACGCAATGTCAGCTCACTTTCTGTCTTCCAGTTGGTCTGAGTTTAGACTGATTTTTGAGTTTGGTTGGTAAATCTCTTGAGTGTCATTATTCTCTCCTATGAACAGAATATTTTATGGATGTGTATGTGCAGTGCAGCAATATTTGAAATGACAAAGTTTAACAGAATTGCTATAACACTCCCTGGAGTATTATAAGTATCTATAACCATTGATCTGAATATTGGATCATATTGTACAATGAATCGTCTGCTATAATGGTACAAAACAAATTTTAGGCATGAGCTAAAATTAATATCCAACCCCATGACTGGTTGCTTTGGTAAATCAGTCATATTTGTCAATCTTACAGTAATTATTTTTCACTGAGTTATATTGAAAAATATTGAAAACATTGGTTTTAGTTATTCAAGGAGGAAGAAGTGCAAGCTGTCCGGTATTTAAAATATTATAAAATGCTTAAATTATTTTTAACAGTTCAGTGTTCATCGGGTGAATTTCTCTGCCTGGATCGCCGAGCATGTGTTCTGAACAGTAAACGATGTGATAGGAGAGTAGACTGCCCTGATGGGTCTGACGAATCTGGCTGCGATTACCCTGGTTTGTGAACATTCATAAGTACCTCTGAGAAAAATATTGTTGTGTTATTGTCCTTGTTGTTAGTTACAAAACTGTCTTGTATAAATAATCCCCAGCCAACACAGGGGATGTGGAAGTTTGATAGTATCAGCATCACGTAGCTCTGCTTAAGTCCACTGGGAGCACTGCAGACAGTCATTCTGGTGCCAATCAGTATTGGAAAATTTGGCTGTTGAATCCTTCCTTCTCTCCTTATCTTAGCGATCTTTGATCACATGCCATTATCCCCTGAGTACTTGAGTGTGAACTGCCACTAGATCCTACCATCTGGGATAGTAATATCCCATATTGCAGGTGGCTACCCTTGTACCCCACAGTTGGATCTTGGGATTTTTGAATGGCATGCACCCTGTGCTGACTGGGTAGTTACAATGCTTGATGGACTTTGGAAAATTAATCATTCCTTTGCTGCCATTTTAATTGAAAGTATTTGATAATGGTCCTTTGTGACCCTAGATTAGTCCTTACCTTAATTTTTAAGTAATAGACAGTCCTAGTATCTTCTGGTGTTTTTTCAGCTGTGGTAAACTTATGAAAATATATTTTGACAGGAAAGTGCACTTCAGACGAATATCTATGCCCAGATGGCAGGACGTGTCTTCGATACTCTCAGTTCTGTAATGGGGTGTCTGACTGCCCAGACGGTTGGGATGAATACAGCTGCACCACTGGTCAGTTTGGTTCTGGAGTAGTGATGGGCTGCTCGTGAGTGACTGACATGCGTGAATGAGATCACCAATTGATGAGCGGGATCACTCGCACACAACCTTTTAGGTGACCCATTTGTGACTGAAGTCGTTCATCTATTATCTGCGACCAATGTTGGTCTTCACTCACTCAAGCCCAAAGTCTATGGTTGTTCATTCAGGATCAAAGTCTGTGGTTGGTTACTTGCATCCAAAGTCAGTGTCAGTTGTTCCTGATTGAGAAAATATATGTCTATCGCTCACAGCCGAAAAGAGTTTCTCAATGATGAAATTCCCCATCTAATGTGATGCTTTGGACAGTTGTGGTTTTTTCAGTTATGATATTCAGTGACTTATAATGGATTTCCAATCAGAATGTAAATGGGAAAATATGTACAGGCATAGATGCGTAAGAAGTAATTGACATTGGTCGTGACTAACATGGGTTGTGATTGATGAAGTTAGTGGTCGACGATCGACCATTCGCGATTGACTCACTCAAGTGAGTGGTGAATATGTAGTGATTAGTGTCACTGTAACGACCAACTCAGCCCATCACTAGTCATGGGTTTAGTTCATAGATTATGTATGTGGCGTCTCCTCTCTGCTTCCTTAATTTACTCCGATCATTTCTTATGTGGGTGCTCTCTTTCTAGACTCCAATTTGATCCCATACAAGGCTTCATAAATGTACATTTGCTATGTTATGGTTATCAAGCAGGGTTCATACCAATCAGGGAAATTAAAATTGGGACTGAAAGTTAGGGAAATCAGATTCTGGTCAGTGATAATTTTCAAAGGGGCAGCAGAAAGGTGAAAATAGTTGCTGAACATTGAATCTGCAGAGTACTGCTATGTTCGAATGGTGAAGTGGGAATTTTTGTTTTGTTTCCACTCGGAGAGAAGTAGGCGAAGATGAGGTTGCACTCACTCAAGGCTCACTCACTGCTGACCTGAAAGCCAACTGAGGGCTAAACAAAGCAAGTGGGAAGGTTGAGGCAATAAGTGCAAGCGATGACCAGATTTCTGTAACATTGGTAAGCTGAGGATAAGCTCTGCTTTTCTGATGTATTATGTGATTATTATAAATCTCAGGTCTTTAAGGAAAAACTGCTTAGATTTTAGATTTTGATTGCAACATGTTGTCGTCCTGGGATGAAATAAATTTTACTTGACGAGAACCATGCTGCATTTTTTGCATGCAATTCATATAAATGGGTGCTTTTAAAATGATATTAAGTCGGGGAAATGAAAAATTCTCATTGAAAATCAGGGAAATTGAAATGGAAAGTTAGTGTATGAATCTTATCAAAAGAATGTTTTAATTATGTAAAATGGAAGACATGGTGTAGGAGTGATTTGCAAGCCTCTAACAGGTAACGCTGACATACTTAGGAATTTCTGACGGAAAGGAAAGAGGTGCCGTGGTGTAACAGTTTTCAAGTTAAGAGTTGGAATGGATTTATTTTACTTGTTGCATGCTAATGTTTCGATTAATCATGTATGTCTTATAATCACTCTTATATCTTTGGATACAATTTGTTCTGCACACTACTCATTTATGCACTTAACTTTCCTCATCCTCTGTTCTGCTTTCTGAATATCATTGTGGTTTGGTGTCCATAGAGTATAAGTGCATGAGATCCTGAATTGATGCATGAGATCTTGAATTGATGCATGAATAAAATCTATCCCAAACATTTTCTGATAGATATGAGCTATTTTATTACCTGAATGTCTGCTAGTCCTTATATATCAGTGGAGCAATGATTACGTATCTGTTATGGCACTAACACTTTGTTTGATTACTATCCTCATATCAGTTTTTAGGGTGTCCTCTAACCTTTCTACTTGACAAGGTTGTATAAATGTAAGTGTAATTTTCTGTAAAAGTGATACTTAGGGTATGCCTTTTAAGTGATGAGAATGAATTCATTTAAAGAAATTTTTGTAATTCTTACAAAGCTCAAAGGTCTCCAAAATATGCTCTTTCAACAACAGTGCACTTCTGCAGTCAAGTTTTCCACGCTTTGTACACTTCCTGTGAGTGAACAACCGAAATATCCATCTGATTACGATTATGAATTTGACTGCATCAAGCGTCTCATGTTGGCATCCTTTGTGGGTGGTTTTCACTTTGGGGAAGAGAAAAAGTTTACTGGGGTAAGATCGGGGCTGAAGAGAGGCTGGCGAATTATTACTATGCCATTTTTTGCCAGGAGCTAAGTAGCAATGAACCCTGGATGCTGTCAAAGTGGGCTACATGCATGATCTAAAGGATTCTTCTGTTGTTCATTTCCAAAAAGGGGTACGAAGCATGAAAAACTCGCTTGCAGAAGTGTGTTGATGCTGAAGGGACGTACATTGGAGACAACCTGAGTTTGTAGTGATAACACGACTGATTCTTTAAGTGAATTTATTCTCATTACTCAAAATTTGTATGCTGTGTAATTGTTTTATGCTGAGTAATTCAATGAGAAAAACTTTATGTGAAAAATTATAACTTCATATTCACACTTGGCGCTAGTGCACTTCACTGGGTTCAATTCCTGGTCTTAAGATAATGAATTCTAATGGGAAATATTGCCCAAGGATTTTATAGACAGTGAGGTTGAGTTTTATCGCTAGTCTTGAATGCTTCTCAGAACGCCTTGATCTTAACTTAACCTGTCTATAGAAGTGATTTGGTTTGATTTTTATATTTAACTCATTTAAATATTATAATAATTTTGTTGTTCTCTGATTTCTAATTCTGACGCCTTTATCTGCCCTGTCAAATTGCTTTAATGAGTTTTGAAATTTTCAGTTATAAAGTAGTGGCAAGTAGTTTACTCACCTGACAAATTTTTGCTTTTGTATTTTCTCCCAAGGAAATTATGATTTAACTTTTTAACTTGAGGAACCTGATATGTTATGACTGTTATATTTTGTTTTATCTTAATATTTTTATCATTTTCTATGTTGTATTTTACACCCAGACAAATAGTTAAAATCTTATACCCATCAAGAAAGTCACTAATTTATTTGATTTTTTTCATTACCTTATCAGGTCGATGTTCGTCGAATGAGTTCTTATGTGCCGACCAGAGGACTTGTGTTTCAGAGTACAAACGCTGTGATAGAATTAGAGATTGCCCTGATGGATCAGACGAATCTAACTGTGCTGGTTTGTTTTTTTTTTTAATATCATTTTATGTGTTATTTCTAAAGTCATCACTTGCTAGGGATGGCTATGAAATTTGACAATTTGAATGCTGTAATTTTTCTTTGGTTAAGGAGTCAAATAGAAAAATCATAATTAAATAATTTTGTGATCCGACGTGTTCCATTATAATCCACTTTTATTCAAATGCAAATTGTGAGGAGCTGCTAATTGGCTGAAATGAAATTTAAAAGTGCACCTCCTCGAGGCAATGGAAATTGTAATTGATACCTTGGAAACGACAGGCTAAGACATGATCTCCTCCTTGGTGGTGGTTGCCTAGCAAGCCTTTAAAACAGTTTCAAAGGTATTAGTAATTATAAAATTCGAAGAATCAAGCGAGTGGAATTGATTCATAATGAAACACTGACTTGCAATTTTCCACAAAAATAAAATTTAATTCGACTCGAGTTTCGATGTTACTACATCATTTTCAAGGTACAACTGAGAGAGGAGAAATGGGGTGGAAAGTGCTCAAGGAGGTGGCTGGAATGGGTAGAAGTGCAAGGCGTGGGGGGGGGAGGGGAGAGTGGAAAAACCAGAGGAGGTAAAAAGGTTGGAAATTGAAGGGTTTTTTCCAGGGTTAACAAACTTTGAACATAGAAATGAAAGCATTTGAATACACGTGGCGGTCTTCTTATCTTCGGGTGTTGTTTCCACCATTTACCGATGGCCCTCGGAAACAACACCCGAATATAAGAAGACCGCCACGTGTATTCAAATGCTTTCATTTCTATGTTCGAAGTTTGTTAACCCTGGAAAAAACCCTTCAATTTCCAACCTTTTTACCTCCTCTGGTTTTTCCACTCTCCCCTCCTTGCCTTGCACTTCTACCCATTCCAGCCACCTCCTTGAGCACTTTCCACCCCATTTCTCCTCTCTCAGTTGTACCTTGAAAATGATGTAGTAACATCGAAACTCGAGTCGAATTAAATTTTATTTTTGTGGAAAATTGCAAGTTAGTATTAGTAATTCTTGAGTTCATGGTTTGTTGAGGAGCAAAATATTGTTTGTTGAACTTTGTACCAATGGTCTTTGGATTTAGGATTAAGAATGCTAACCAATTGACTAATCAACTAGTAATAGGAGGAGGGCAGTTACAATGGGTATGCTTACTGTACTGTTTAAAAACAGTAGTGACTATGATTGGAAGATGTTTTGGACCGAAACATGTTTGATGACCGTTAATATTCTCCTCCTGCAACAAGCAGAAAAGTATCCCATTCAAATCACAATGTTTGTCTAGTCCTGTTTCAAGTCTCATTGGATTCACTTTGATGTGATATTTTTTGTCCTTTAGGTCGGTGCCAAGCCAATGAGTTACTTTGCCCAGATCAACGGACATGCTTTCCAGAGTATAAAGTCTGTGATAAGGTTCGCGATTGTCCTGATGGATGGGACGAATCCACCTGTCCAGGTAGATTTCTATTTTTATATTTATTGCCAGTTTTTTTTGACGTAAGTTTTTTGCCAATATTATGATTGAGAAGAACTCAAGTATTTAATAATTGGTGTACATTATAAGATGGATAATCTGGAATGCCCTGGTTCACAATCATTCCAGTTAAAAGATATTTTACATATCTATGGATTGCTTTACTCTGTGTTGGCAACCCTGCAATACAGAAGGCAATTTTTCTGTGAGAGTGCTGTGGTCTCATCGAGTCTGAACTATGAGAATGTAAATGTAATTGCAAATGAGGGGACATGCAATGATGAAAATGAACTTGTTAAAACTAAATTTATTTTCCAAAATGCATGTTTCCAAGGTTTATCACTTTCTAAATGGCAAAATGGGGAACTTAACCTTGGTAATGACCCTTGTTAATGGAAAGAAATAGCTTTTAATGAAATAGTTAGAGCAGGGTATCAATATTTTGCAGGCCCATGTTGCAAATCAAGATTGTCAGTCAGAATTACACTTCCACCACTTACATGGCTGTATTTTTGTCAGTATAACTATATTGTACGATGGTATTGCATGGCAAAAATTGAACCCCGGACCACAGGGCCTTTGTGATGCATTAGTGATTTTTTGCTCCCTAACAATGGGGTTTATTTGGATGACTTTCCTCAGGTATCTCATTTCTTCAATCTCCAATCTTGGTTTGTCTACAAGTTGTAAAATGAATTTACTGAAAACTGCTGAAAATGAGCCAACTGTTTTCTGAAATTGGCTTCTCTGTAAACATTTAGTATCACCATTCCAAAATTTCTCTAGTGTTACAGCCCTGCGGCTAAGTGTCAGAAATGCTAGCAATTCGACCAGGACGTTCAATGGTGGGTAACATTGTTCAGGAATGCAAAGTTATGTTTCTCTTAAGGTAACACGCCATCTGAGTTGTTGCTTGTGAGTTCTTGCTCTTTTACTGTAAAACCTCACGTATGAAACTTCCTCTCTTATGAAACTTTTTTGGCTCTTCGCTGAAAGTTTCATAAGTGAGGTTCTACTGTGTGTCATTGGAACTGCTTTATGGTGTATAAATGTACCCAAGGACTTTTGCAGTGATGAAAAGGGTTGAATCGGGCATTAATTTGTAATTGAAACACTTTTGCAGAGACTTGCTCCTCGGACGAATTCACATGCCGTGACGGATCATGCATAGATAGCCGCAGACGATGTGATCGGCGAAGAGACTGCCGTGACGGGTCTGATGAGTTTGGCTGTGGTGAGTGGGAGAAAATTTTCTGCTTCTATATGTTTTTTTGGTAGCACTTCCTACACTTCTGTTTGTCTATGTAAAAAATCTAACCTTTCCAAGATAAATGTCATTAATTCTAGAATTGTGTGTGTGATTTTTGCTTTCTTATTTGTGTAATAATTGCCTGCATAAAAAAGTTATGAGTATTTGTAAGTAAATGCAGTTGAAGTGATCTCAATGATATTTATGAAGCTATAATTACCATAGATGATCTTATGCAATTCGATGAAATCTTAGTAGTGATATTTTTCTTATTGAAGGCAGTGTGTGTTACTGAAGCAGGTAATGCATCTACGGACAATATTACTCTGTGATGTGTACAAAAATTCTGCAATTTTATCTCTCAAAATGTTGTAAAATTTGATTTCTTCATGTTCATTATCCATATTAACACATTCAATGCGGGCACAATTTTCATTAAAGTCTTCAAGTACGGCCGTAAAAATAAGGAAGAATAATAGAGGGAGGTTTCCAGGCCATAACTTCCGTACAAATACTGCGTTTTACAAAAAGGGAAGCTTGCTGACATGATTGGAAGACTCGGAAGTGGATAATAGTCACATACAATGACGGAGAAAGGGCTTCCGTCCCGACCGACAGAGGACGTCACTTGACGTGCTCCGTACCTCGGCTTGGACGGGACCACGTCAATTGACGTGCTCTGCGCTGAATGTGTTAAAATGTGCAGTATTTTGATTCATTGGCATGCATCACTATAGCTTGTCACAAATGAGATGACCAATAATTTATGGCATAGAAGTTCTTTATCTTTAGAAGGTCTAATGTTGTTATCATCTTTAAATGTCCTTTCCTGACAGTAACAGCTTTATTAATACATGTGTGTGCCAATACTACTGTGCATGATTTTGGAGACTTGAGGTTGCCTATCCTTAACCATTGCATTTATGTAAAGCATCTGAAGAAATACAGTAGACTCTCGTTAATATGAACAATGTTATTACAAAGTCCTCGTTATTACGAAGCAATTCGTTGGTCCCAACGAAAAGGCTTATCCAGTCTATAGTAAAAGGAACATTATTACGAAATTACTGGTCTCAGCAGTATCAGTCCCGGTCTCGGCAGTATCAGTCCTGGTCTCGGCAGTTACAAAATGAACCTAATTACGAAGTTTTCATCATTGATCTACTTTTAAGTTCTCTTCATGTACTGTGCCCAAGAGCGTCAATTTTGGTTCTTTCTTCAGTGGGAGATACTTCAATTGCATGCAACATCATATAATAAGCTTCATTCCTGAGGAATTATGCTGACCCACTCATTAATGCTCGTAAATTGGACGTACAGTTAGTCCTCTTCCTAAGCACATTGGATTTATGAACTTTCAGAGGTACGAACATTCGAAAAATTCAAGCGCACCCAAAATTTCATATTTGGCCCCTTTGGAATTTGCCGATGTGACACGACATGGTGTAGAGGAACTCACACTTTGGGCATAATCTGGACAAAGTATCATTTATTCCGGTGTGAAGTCAGGAACTGTTTAGCGTTTCCCCCATTCTTTCTTCCCACAGGAAGCGATTTCTTTTGTCTACAGCTACGTTGCAAGCTAGATCAGTTCATCACAATCGTGAGTTAATACACGATTGTGATGCAATGTTGCATTCTGAAGGATAACTGCTCTCCTCAATGCCTTGTATAGGTTTATCAATGTATGAACATTGTCTCGGAACGCATCTTCTTCGTATATCGAGGACTTGCGCATAATCTAATTGCATATGCAATACACTTAACTTTGAATATTATAAGTGTGGGAGATTGAAGAGACAAGAAATTTTGACTGAGTACATTTTTTGTCTTTCAATGATTCCCAAAAGAAACGTTCATATGAACTTCATTATTAGGAACCTCAGGTTTTTCAGTCCTTCGTAATAATGAGAGTCTACTGTACTGTGTTTTTCTAACTTTTATTTTATTCCACACGAGGATAAATATATGCATTGCTGAGGACAATAGTCTGGAACAAAATCTCTGAAATGGAAAATCCTAAATCCTTAATTTGTTGCTCAATTTTGGTTTTGATTTGAGTGCAGAAATTGCTTTGGAGATTTTTCTTAATTTGGTTACACCCATTTGTAATATTAGATTTTATGAGAAATGTCTTGACCTGTTAAAATATTCCTTGAGTTCAAAATTATACAGATGAATTTTCCAAACCCATGATAATACTTGAGGTTTACGAAGCACAGAGAATGGAACTATGAGAGTTATAGGCTATGAAATTAATGGTGTTAAGCATATGCAGAGTGTTTCAGGACGAGTCCACAATACTTCAGCAGGTGGTAGGGGAGACAGTTTTAAGCATATTTTGCCCTATAAACATGCGTTCGCAACTCCTTAGTTGCTTTGGCAATGCAAAATGTTTTCAGGATGGACTTTTCAGTCACCATGAAAATGGTTTGTCTTGGGTATCCAGTGTTTTTGACATTTTATTGAACACTCTGAATTTTTGAGGACATGAAATGATTAAGGCTAGACGAAAATGTGCCTATGAAATTGTCTAAGGAGTTGCGACCCTAGTAGGTTGGAAATACACTGTAGGGGGCAGCACTGGTTGCGAGTGTTGAGCACAGTGTGGCAGGAATGGGGGTGCTTGGGTAGGATAGCCACGCCTACTTTGACATTCGTAATCCCATAAGAGTCAGTGCTAACTATTTGGTGAAATATTTGGTCGTGATCGTTGTTACGATAAAATCGCAAATGAATACAGTAAACATTTTTTTCTATCACTACGGGAAGGCTTAGTGAAAATATGACTACCAATATCTTTTCCCAAGTAAAAATAATAGTTAATCACCACGGTTCTGCTGTGCAACTAGCTTAGCCGAAAATAGCATTTTACAAGTGTAAAATATTCATTCCTCTGCACTTGTACTGGTAGTTAAGATTACAGCCAATGGAAATCTCCCGATAGCAAACCGGTCGCAATAATAGCACAAAAGTATGTTCACGACGATACATTATCACCAAGATATGACTATAGGGACAGTTTAATATACAGAGTAGTATGACGAGCGATCGGAAAACTCCGACGACAATCAAGAAGTAATTGTTACATTTTCATTTCATAAATCAGAGGCGATATAAGGAATAGAATACTTGATTATTTACTAGTGATGGGTCGATTGCAAAATTTTAACGATTTCGATTCCGATTCTGACATTTCGATTCCAATTCTACCGATACCGATTCCATCGATGCTGACGCCATAGGCTCCAAGAAAAATATCACTCATAACTACAAGAGAGAGCCCTGAGTATAGTTGTATTCACAGTTATAATAGGGATTATATACTAAGTATATGAATCATGTAATATTTGGCCCTTTCAAATTCTCAAGCAGAAAAACCAATTATTCTACATGCTCAGCCAGCAGGTTTTGATGTCTCCATGTTACAGTAATACTGCCTGCAGAAATTTGCCTTTTGCTACACACTTGTGTGACTGGGCAAGTACTTTCCTACCAAAATTGCCAGATTTCAGAAACTGGAATTTTTATTAAAAACTATATCATCGATCTTTATGGATTTTGAATCTTCATGGAATTCAAGTGGACGAAGCGAACGAACTTTAGAACTTAGCTTTAGTTTTGTCGCGCAAAGAAAATTATATTTTTCTCACGCCGTTTAGTCAACCTTAAAAACTCGTTTTTTAAATTCAAGAAAGAAGCTAAACGCAACAAAATAATGTCGCATCGGATGGACATAGTTATAAAAAAAGGCTAGAAGATGCCTTGTGATGTGAAAACTCCCCTTTCCGCGTGACTCACCTCGGCGAAAGTGGAAAGGGAAAAGGGTATCGGTTGTTGCCTCTCGAGGAAACAGTTTATTTTCCTTTCTCTTAAGCATGCCGACTTAATCTCTTCACTTTACTTCAGTACCCGAGCCATATTTCTTATGCGTGGGATGGTTCCGAAAAATATCCAATCCTTAGTATTTTCACACGAGTAATGCGTTAAATGGTCAAGTCGATCTATACATAACCCTTTTTAACACCCTCTCAGTTTAGTGTTTCAAGTCAATGAAGACGATTATTCGTGCTTTAAATGACGATTTTCAAGACTAAAGTTTTTAAAAACTTGAAAAATCGGCCTCAGTTACCACGCCCCAGAGTTCCGCGGTGAGTAGCTCAGCCTTGACGCGCGATTGAAAAATCGCTCTTATTTCCTTCGTCGCAAATGTTTTTTTCCAAGATTTCTACTTAGTACTCTTTAGAAATCTCTACTTTATACTGTGGTTAAAATTTTCCGAGTTATATTTTTCGTAAACGAAAGATAATGTCTACTTTATGTCAAATTTCAAGTGAAAAACGGGTCGGGCCGGGTCGGAAAACGATCGGCCGCCGTGGCTGGCGTAAAGTTATTCGGCGCCCACTTTGACAACTATAGAGTGTTGTAGAGTGTACAGCAAGCTTAAACTTCCAGGCCAAGGCATTATAATGACTTATCGGCTTTAAAAACTGTATTACTACATGAGTTTCATGATAGCGCTTCCTGTTGGCAGATTGCTGGACCTACTAGCCTCGAAAGCCTGTAACCGTAACTTACTGGACTCGACATTTGTAATGTTACTCGAAACGCTAGAGTCGAGTACTACTGACTCGACTCGAGCTTTCAAGTACTCGCACATCCCTAGAATATAATGTGTTTTATTATTATGATTACGCAGTGCGAAAATTCAAATGACTGTTGGAAACGCGGTCGTACATAAATTTGTGGTTTGAAGTACCACTGGAATCGGAATCAATTTTTCACCTTGGCAAGTACTCATTTTCGATTCCAGTTCTTGGTCGAGAATCGAGGGATCGAACCGACCCATCACACTGCACACGTTTGAGAGTAAGTAAGTTCGAAAACTGTCAAACCAAGATGGCGGCATTCTGACCACGCTTATAACTCGAGTACAGCACCTCCAGATATTTACTACCTCCTTGTTTGCTGCCCCATGTTTCTGGACAAAAAATACTTTCAATTGTCTCCCATACCAGCTCCTGGAGTATTGCACATTTCTCCTTGAAAGTATTTAATATTTCTCATTCAATAATTGTGTACATATCACTATGTAAATTTTCATTACATTACAAGTTGTACTTATGGTAACAGTTAATGATGCATTTATAGAAATATGTTTCAAGCTCATGCTAATTACCCTGCATTGTTATAATATCTGCTAGCTTACTTAACTTTTAACTAAAGTTTTTGCGCTAAAAATTAACGTGCTTGGGCTCCATGCATAAGAGGTGATGCTGCTTTGTAATTTGCAGGAGAGCAGGGAAACTGCTTACCTAATGAATTCATGTGTGGTGATGGACTGTGTATTGACATCAAACATCGATGTGACAGTTTGTACGACTGTCGAGACTTCTCCGATGAGCAGAACTGTCTCGGTTAGACTCCCTTTGTTTAGTGATAATGTCACATTGCTGTTGTTCTCTTCTTCATGCTCATCATTGGTGTTTTTTTTGTTTCCTGTAGCTTTAATAGTGAATTGATTTTGTAATTTGCTCATATGAATTTTATTCTCGTAGCAGTGGTTGCTGAGGAGGCTTTTACAAAATGGCCCAAATGCAAGGTGTGTATTTCTAGTAATGAGAATAAATACATTTAAAGAAATCTGTGAAAGATGTCTCTACAAAACTCAAGTAGTCTCCTAAGTGTGCACCTTCTGCATCAGTACGATTCCGCAGGCAAATTTTCCACGCTTCCTACACTCTTTGGAAGTGAATAACCAAAATAGAATCCTTCAGAGCTGAAGTGCAAGCTGATTGGACAGCATCCAGGGTTGGTGTCCTTTGAGGGCAAATTTGATTCTGTGGAAGAGAAAAATGTCTGTTGGGGCAAGATCAGGGCTGTAGGGAGGCTGGGAAACCAAACATTTTATTTCCAGGTGCTGAGTAACCATGAGCCCTGTTTATGCTGTCAAATCAGCTTGCATGCGCTCTCTCAAAGCAGTTTCCAGTGTTCACATCCAGGGAGCTTAAGAAGCCTGGAGAAATCAATTAGGCAAATGTGTTAATGCAGAAGAAGCATTCTTTGGAGACTCATACAGTTGTGTAGCAATGTCACTGATAAATTTCTTTAAAAGAATCGGTTCTCATTACTTAGAATACATACCTTTTACATCAGCATAATGTTTTTTGCTTGATTGTATTTCAAACTTATGATCCTGCTTTTTTGTAATGACAGCATGTAATCCATTCTTTTCATGATTATTTACCTGCTTGCTGAAAGATTACCCCATGTAAGGAATTGCAATGCTGCAATAACTTTTTTTTAATCCATGCATTATCCATAAATTTCAACCTCTGAAATACAAAAATGATACTCAAGACATCATATCACCACAGTTTATGCATAATTCCACACATTTCCATTTAATTAATTTTCCAAGGTGGGGGGGTTTGGCCAGATGGCAGACAGTGGCAAACGAGATTATTAATGATAAAAAATTTACTTCATCGCCATCAAAAAAAGTGTCTTTTGCCGAGAGATAACTTCATTCTGTGTATTAGGTTATAACCTCATCTCATACTTCTGTCACTCTCATCATAGGGGATGTGGTGTTGCCATATATTTTAAGCCTGACATTGAAATCTCTGGCATAAACTTCAGTCAGTGCTTGGAAAAGGACTTTGAAAGTTGCTTAGCTAAATTAACTGTGAGATCAGTTACCTATGCTATTTACTGTATATATCGTTCTCCTTGTGGTAATGTTAACAATTTCATTCATGGACTAAATGATGCAATCCTTTTTCCTCCCTCTAAAAGTGCCGACCATCTAATTTTGTGTGGTGACTTAAATGTAGATATTATGACTGACTCCCATTACAGGTCTGATCTTAGTAACTTGTTTGATAATCACGGCTTCATGATCATAAATGATTCACTTACTAGAATAATTAAATCTTCCTCAACATTAATTGTCCTACTTATCTCCAACATACCCTCCTCGAACTTAGTTTGCAATACCCGATCCACCTTTCTGTCCGACCATCGTGCACTCCATTTTTCACTGAAATCTTGCAGCATCCATTCTTATAAAACCCCTCCCACTGTCTGTAAAAGAACTTTTGATGCTGACTCCATTCTTAATTTTGTAGACTCAATATCACTTAAAAATTGGGGTGATGTTTATGCAACTAATAACACAGATGATAAGTTTAATATGTTTGTCAACACGTTCATAGTGCATTTCATTGCTACTTTCCCTCAGAAAACTTATCGTTGTCGTCCAGAGGGTATTTTTATTTTATTTTTATTTTAAAGAAATACAACCACATACAGCATATACTTGCGATTTTATAGTGGCCAGGGTATGTTGGGATGCGCAGTAAACATGGCAGGAATTTCAAAAAATTGCAGATAAATGTTCGAAAGTCTGAATTTAGTGTACGAAATTATCATTTCCATAGTGTACGAAAGTCAAGTAGAAGGTGTCAATTTGATATGAACAAAAGTGTGAATTGTACAAAAGTGGAGGACCGCCTGTATTGGAATTGAGTTGAGTTGTTTCTTTGCCGGACTTCTCAAGTCTCAATTACCTATATCCATGATATTTTTCATTCAAGAGTGTCTTCTTCTGTGGTTCATGGTTGGAGCTAACAAATTGGGGAAGATGAAGAGTGCACGAGGAAGATAAATACGATACAGCACATTCCAAAATTTCTCGTTAATTTTCAATCGTTGATTTGGACATGTTCTGTGCTATGTTTTTACTTCTATGAATGCCTCAGTTGACGTTAGGGTACTAGAAGGTGACACTAAAGTGCTCGTGGTGGTGAATGTTTTTCTTATGTATTCCATAAAGTGGCCTTTATAATCATTTCATCTCCTTGAATCCAAAGATTTAATGTCCAGCTTCATGGTCTTGTTATTGCAAACTGCTACTTTAAAAAGCTTAAAAACTAATTATGTAGTACATTCAGCAATATTTGATGTAACTCAGGGCAAGCATCTGTTATTCCCGCTGAAATTCTATACTTTTCCACAAATGATGAATTAAAAAACTTGGGTGGTCTCTGCCTCAAGATGTCTAGCCTATGTAGAGTTCACCAAAGTTTTGTCATTTTACCATAATGTAAAATCTGCACAATAATGGAATGTGTTTTCTTCGTTTACCCCAAGCATGTTTAGAAAAGTAGGGAATATCAGCATGAATCGGAATTCTGTGATTCCTTATTTCCGTTTGTGAGCATTTCCACCTTGTGTCTAGGTTT
Organism: Ischnura elegans; assembly: GCF_921293095.1. Lineage (NCBI taxonomy): Eukaryota > Metazoa > Arthropoda > Insecta > Odonata > Coenagrionidae > Ischnura > Ischnura elegans. The sequence continues at coordinate 112,891,608 of NC_060253.1, forward strand.
CACAGTTGTCTGAAATGGTAATTGAAGTTCAATATTCCTCTGATAATGGACACTGCACTCTATTTTCTCATCTGCTTTGATTGCCTAAATGATGGCCATTGGTGGTTGGTTGCTTACTTCTAGTTCCCTCTGGTCTTTGGTTGGGTTTTAGCAAATAGCTATGGTTCACTTGCATATTACCTAATTCTATCACTGTAATTTATGCTGAAAATGTAAAATGCTTCTCTCTTTTGTTAGTTGTAGAGTAGATATGATTTGTTTTATTAATTAATTAGATTGCCGGAGTAATGAGTTCAGGTGTGCCTCAGGAGACTGTATTCCTCTGCAATACCGTTGCAACAGGCGCTATGATTGTGCCGATGGGAGTGATGAACGAGACTGTCGTACGTATTTTAGGATTTATGTACCTTCGTAGCATAATGGTAATATCAGAGGTGGTCAATAAAAGAGGCCTACAATGTTTTGTAATGTTAATGCTTAAAAATGAAATGCTGTCTCTAACGTTATCATTTCCATTTTCTCAAGTTAGTTTTTTCATTAAAATGTGAGTTTCTAACTTTGGATCTCTTAAAGAAATAACTTAGTTATCATCTATCCTGGACACATTAAGTGCTCACTTTGGGTGAACAAATGAATATTTAAAAAACTGGATAATTCAGCACTCATGATATTGGAAAGCAATATACAACAAATTAAAATTTTTAATGATTGACCACAAAATTGATTAAGTGTGCACAATACTTTGAATCTCAGTGTCAAGTTATTAACATTTCATAATAAGATGTGATTATAGCATCAAGTGCATAGATAAATGAAGTGGTTCATTAATGAAATTTGGTGGCATGTAGTCTAGTGAGTGGAGTGCTAGGCTGCTGGATTAGGGGTCCTGGGTTCAAAGCCTTTGCACTCTCCTAATCAAAATCCTCAAATTGTGAGGTGGTCCAATGGAGCGGAAATGCCCCCCCCCACATGGAAGTCATAAGCCTTTAGCTTAGTTTGTAGTGAGCTCTACCCAAACAAACATTTGGATTGAATCACTTACTGAGTGAGTTGGTTAAAAATTGCTGCAAACTCAAATCTGCCAATACTTGAATAATCATAGCTGCCTATTATTTTAGAGAATAAATACAATACTGAACAAGAATCATTCTGCATTGTTCCTATGAAGCACTAATTTCATTGTCAACCTGTTTTACTGCTGCCTCTGATAGAAGTCAACATTGATATGTGCTACCTTGCGCATTGTCATGCTTGAAATTGGCCATTTATTTCTATATTCAAATGCTAAGTATCTGCAATGTAAACTTTAGTTTAACCCTTCAGCTGCAAGAAATGTATATGTATGGGCACAGCGTGACTGTGAGAAAATGGTACTGGTACGTTCTCCTTCTCTGCGTCCCAGACCCTTCATATCTTCAATGCCCAAATTCTTTCTAACTACATATTTGCCTTCCTTGCTTGTTGGTGCTCACACCCTGTTCCCTTGAGTAAGTTATCCTCGGAATGTGCTCTGGGGGAACAGAAGAGTAATTTCCAATGGCTGTTGCGATCGGGATCACGTCACAGGTATGACACAAATCACTGTGTTGGAATGGAAGGATAGGCAGCAGGGGCCAACCCCATCCTCTCACCTAGAAACCCATCACTCGTTCCTTATCGAGAGGAAACTTTGTTGAGGGGGCCTCGCTAAGGTTGCCTCCATTCACATACCTCTCCTCCATTATCCAGTTGCACTCCCTCACTCACAGCCCCGTACTTGCAGCCCTCACTCCTTGGGCTCAACTCAATGCTTGGGCTGACTAATGGCATCCAGGACTAGTGGACCAGTCTCCAAATACAAGATTTCCTTCTCAACACTGTTCTTCACGTGAACTAAATTTTGAGTGATGGTAAACAATGGACAGCACGGGTAATGGTAGACTCTCGTTATTATGAACAACCTTATTTTGAAGTTCTCGTTATTACCAAGCATTATTGTTGGTCCTGTTGAAATAGCCTATCCAATCAATGCTGAAAGAAACATTATTATAAACTTTTCGTTATCATTAAATTACAAACTCAGTCCGGTCCCACCGGCTACAAAAAGAACTTTAATATGAAGTTCCTTGAATAAGCTACGGACTTTAGGTGGATTTACTCTACTCTTCATTATAACCATTGTGTCATGTTTAAGTTCTCTTCGTGCACTGTGAGCAAGAGCATCAATCACGGTTCTTTCTTCAGTAGGGTATACTTCAGTGTGCTCGTAACATCATAAGATTAGCTTCATTCCTGTGGAATCATGGTGACTCACTCATTACTGCTCGTAAATTGGACTTAAAGTAAGTCCTCTTCTTACGAATGTACGATTAACGTACTTTCAGAGATACGAAAATTGGAAAAGTTCAATTGTGCCCAAAATTTCAAATTTGGCACCTTTCTAGTTGACGTTCGTAAGAAACGTTCATACGAACTTTGTTATTATGAACTTCTGATTTTTCAGTCCTGTGAACTTGGTAATAACGAATCCACTGTGGATGGGTGGAGGAGGACGTAAGACATGGGAGGTAGGGACAGTTAACGTTTGAAGGTGGGTGTGGGGGAATGTACAAATGACTCCCCCATTTGTGTTAGGGGGGGGGGGGGGGGTGAGTAGAATGGAAAATTAATGGTGTCTGTTGGTGCATAATACGATTTTAATTGTAATGAAGAGAAAAAAGACTCTGGAGGTATAATGTGAGATTCCAAACAGTTTTAACCTGTGTGGGTATATGCATATCTACCAATTTTCTTGGTGTTAGATTCTACATGCATACATATCAGAAAATTATGAACATACTTCATATAGTGTATGTTTTTTGGTGATTTTGGCCAATAAAGAAATTTCACCAGATTATCCAAAATTCCACCAATCCTACCCTAGGGGTGGGTTACTTCCCATGGGCCCTCAGGAAGAGGATCAAGGGTGTTTGAAAGTCTTTTACCCACTCTGCCCCTCCTCTTAAGCTCTGGCCTCCCTCCTTGGCAAAGTTTGCTGCGCAGAGCAGAAGACTTGCAACCTAACTGTGTACTTCAGCTGAAGGGTTAGCCATCTCCACATTTTTGCAGTAACTTTGACCAATTGAATTACTTTCCTTGAACAAGCGACTGAATGTAGTCTTGACTTAGTTAATCTTAGCAGACATCTATTACTGTTTTCGAATATTTCAAAACCTTGTCTTTTTCTCTAAAATGATAGCTCATTACTCCTCTCTTTTAGAGTATTTGGCTTCCTCATCCTGGCTAGCTTTTATTTATGAGGCATCTACACTTTATTTTGTATTATTTTTTTGTGGAATCAAATATGCAATCTGTATTGCCATTTGCTTGTTTTCGATGTCTTATGGCACCTTTAATGTCTTTATCATTAATATCGTTGATAATCCAGGCATCATAATTGACCTTTCAATCCATCTTTAAATACTTAAAATTATTGGTTTCATAGAATGATCAGGCCTTTAAAAATAATATTGCTTGTTTGGCATTAAAATGCATTACGTGTTTTCCAAGTGAAAGTTGGCCTGTAATTGTACCTACTACCATGCAGTAAGCCTCTCTTTGCGATTATTTATTTTGATAGCATTGTTTTCTTATCTGTATTGTGTAATTATGTATTATTTTTAATATTTTCAATCCATTCTATTCCTCCTGGATTACCAAAGATCCTTTATTTCTTTTACTCCTATTGCAAAGTGGATTTTATATGGACTTAGTTGTATTAACTTAAAATGTATTGCAATTTTTTTGCTGATAATTAAAGGGTAGGCAAAGCTGTTTTCTCATTATTCAAGCAAATTTTTGCACCTGCTCTATCAAGCATGCATTTTCAAAGTATAACCAGACTGGTGCTTGAAATGAGTCTGTAGCTGTTTTGCTTTGCTGTAATAGCATTATCTGCTTAGCAATGCATGTTCTTTTTATTTGAGTTGATTAATATCTCAGAAATAAAATATTTGATGTCATATAAGATTTCATTCAGATTGTGTCCTTTTTTTCAAAAGCAGATTAAATTGTAACATGTGGTGAAACATTGCTGGAAAATATGTACATATGTATGGAATACCTCATAAAATTCTCATTGTATTTATTTTATAAAAAAAAAAAACTTTCCAGTCTTCTAAGGAATCTCTATTTTGGAAAGAGATGTTGTGTAGTTTTTCATTCAGAGGATCTTTCCATTCATAGTTATTTTAAAGATTTGTGAAGAAAACTTAAGCTGAAAGAAAAGGATTTAATTCCTAATGTAAACAAAAATATCATTTTCATAAAGATTTCACGTGCCAATATTTATAAATTGATCTTACGTTGTTTAACAGATGCTTTTTCTCCCCTTTGCGCAACCAGAACCCACTACCACTCCTCCGGCACCAGTGAGGTGCGGCTCGAGGGAATATCTGTGCCGGCCAACTGGACAGTGCCTGTCCATAAACACTCGCTGCGATGGTAAAACCGATTGTCCCGACTATACAGATGAGTCCAATTGTGGTAAGCCTCTCTCACTCCTCCACTTCCAAGGGCGTTTGTAGTCACTCCACTTTACAAGGTGGATTTTTATTCAAACTGGAACAGCATTCCATCAGTTCAATTTTGGATTAGGTTGAAATTTTGTTGAAAAACTTGATCGCTGTAAAGTCAAAATGTTAGTTAACTGCACATTTCTAATGAATATAAAAAAAATATGAGCTAATGATTAATCAACCAGTAAAATGCTCATTTGGTGTTATTATCAGGAGATCTAGACATAATTTTTTGCTTTTATTCATTTTATACCTATGTTTATTAATGGTATGGCTCTAGCGTCATCAGAAGGTTGGTTGAGCTCACTCTTCAAGTATCAAGACTCATCAAGTAGAGGATGACTGTCCTGTGTCAATGCCAATAAATGGTACTTGTGGACTGTATGTCCTGGAGAATATTTGCCTCTGAAGTCAAATCAGCATGAAGGAAATGTCTGGCAAATATAAAGGGGGATTGACAGTCAGGGAAAAATTCTACAAGCACAGCAAAAAGACAATATTCTTGGTTGAATTTGGGAAGGATTGTCACGTTAGTTTGGAGGTGGGTGTGTTGTTGCCATTGTGGTTGGGCATCATGGGCTAGCACAAACTTGGCACTTCTTGGCTTTATTTCACACAATACTTCTCTCTGGTGCAGAAAGACTTAATCCGTGAACTTATTGTAGTAAGAAGGAAAGCTGCGTAAATTGTCAAAAACTGCTGAGAGATTAGTTTGGGAGCCACCTTATCTTCTTCTCTTCTCATTGTAAAGAGCTGGTACCCTATCACATCTATAGCCTCTCTCCTATTGGAGGGCTGGATGTAGGTGTAAACCTTGTTGCATATTGATTTTTTTTAATGTCGTTGATATAGAGTCATGCATTGTCATTGATATAGAGTCGGAGAAATTTGAAAAATTTGGAATGGAAATCAGGAAAAAGTCTAAGAAATTGAAAATGGAAAGTTGTTATGAACTTTGCAAATGCTTTTGAATTCCATCTCCAAAAATACTAAGCACACTGTTCTCGTGTGATGTCTCAAAACCTGTAATGCTTTTCCCACATCTGAAGTGATTACCATTAGCAAAGGGTAGAAAAATGAGTTGATACTTTGGTGACTTTGGATGTAATGATGGCTGTGAATTACATGATAAAATAGTGTGGAGGCCATGTAATTGGAATGAGTTCCGCTGTGAGAGTGGGCCATGCATCCCGGTGAGGTGGCGCTGTGATGGCAAGCGGGATTGCCACGAAGGAAGTGATGAACTTGACTGTAGGAGTAAGTCATGCACGTAATGGATTATGCTCTTTCAAAGCCTGTTGATGTAACACACAAAGTAAAAAATGGTATGTTTGCAGAAGCTAGCTCAAATCCATTGTATGATACTTATTTTATTTTTTTTTGAGCTGAAACACTTTAGTTAACATTGCTATGATATAAGCTGCATTAATGGTTCGAGCATGTATCTACATCATAATGATTATTGTAAAAATGATATGTACTTCATTGAAAATAACTCTAATATTGTACGAGAGAGTAGATGTATGCAAAGCTGTGAAACTCAATATTAGTGAATTTATTTCAATTAAGAATTTTGCATTTTTCATGCAAACTAAACTTTTGAAATTTGATAAAATCCTATGTCAAAAAAACAACTACAAAACTGTATTGGAAAAATTATTATATATAGTGTCTTTTTCAATTATCTATTACCTAGCTCCCCGTTACTATAAACAATTGGCACTCCACTGTTCAATGTTTAGCTTGGTAATCATGTCACAATTATTTATATCCTAATATTATTGCCTAGTTTTGAATAATATTTGTTTAAAAACTCCCTTAACATTCTATCAAAGCTCTATCTACTCTCTCTCTCTCTATTATATATCTCTCTGTTGTATATATAAAGTTTCGCAGAAATGATGTGTGTAACACATAGTTATGCACATAAGTCTCTAGCGCTTAATAAAAGAAACATTGGAAAGAACACTCACTTAGGAAAAAATACTGAAGCTTTTGGAACTCATGGCTGCTTTTTGCTTTTTTTTCCTATGTGAGTGTTCTTTTTAACCGTTTCTTTTATGAAGTGGTATTGACCTATTCTATTTTATAAGGTTACATGTACTTATCAATTTTCTTATAATGAATATGTTGTGATTATTATGTAAATCAAGCATATAACATCTTCCTTTTTGATTCATGCTCATCAAATATTTCCTATTATCACTGCTGAGTTTTCATGATTTCTGCTTTCTGGTCACATAAGTTCTGGTGTAGGTATCGTTGGTCATAGTGAAAATGGTCAGGAATGCAAAGAGTAATTATTTAGGTTGGATAAATACAGAGAAAGAAATTATGTAATTGCCACTGTATTAATGAAATAAGTGCAAGTATTATTCCAATTTTTTCCTGAACCTTTGCCTGATTTTCACTTTACCTATATTTTATGAGTTAATAGGCAATAGGTGAAAATGGTATATTACAGTCTAACTGCCTGTCCTGCGTAAAACTAATAATTATCACTGAAAAAGTATGGCATCCACTGAATATTCTGCTAAATATTACCTGTAAACCTTTAACTATTAAATTTCTCACATTATGTTACATGTCTATGAATACATTATGCATACATAATATTTTATCACTTCTTTAATGCATCGTGCTTATGATGAAGTTATATTATCCCATCATGTTGATTTGTAAGATATCCTATGGGAATATAGAATAGGTCATTTTGGTGGCTTTTATAGTATTGGTTGGTTTAAGTTACCAGGTCAACTTATGCTAATGCTAATAGAATATATGTATGCTCCGAAAAGATGAAAAAAAATTATTGTTAAAGTTGTCAAGTAAGACGTTGCAATATTTTTCACTGAATTTATCTCCTCACGATGAATTTCTCTTGTGGTACTTGTAAAATTTCCTTATGCTTTTTATTTAAATGAAACACTGAAACAATTCACGTTCTTAACATGTTTAGTTTCGAGTTTTGAAAGATCTTCATAAGTGCTTTTTTTTCTTTTCCAGCTGAGTCAAGGGAAGGGCTGAACTTGAAGACTTATCCTCCCGATCAGATCATCAAAGAAAGTAAGTTGCAATTTACAGTTTTGTTTTGCTTTTCAAAAATAATTTCTCATTGACATCTATGTATATCTGTTCTTGTGCTGAGATAAGTAGTATTTATGTTGAGGTTTGCTCTGAGTAGATAATAGAAACTGCTTTGAAAAATTGTAGTTGATATGTTGTAGTTGCATGTGAAATACATTGTGGTAGTTTAACCTAGCACTGAAGATAGTTATAAACACTGAATGCTCCTTATGTGCAGTGAGGGTTATATACTTCTTTTTTTAATGTGGACTTGCTATTTGATAGTGTCAATTGTGCAATATTTGCCTATAGTTTGTAAGTGAAAGTAAATTGTCTTTTTTGAGTTGAAAAAATAAAAGAGTATTTCAGAAATAACTATAACTAACAAAAGATTATTTTCTGGTTTCTATCAATGGCTCGTACAGTTGGAAAGGGTAAGTTGAAAGATTTGATTAGCATGTTTTTATGCTACATTGACACTTCTTTTACTCATCTATTCGCATGCAGTTTTACCTGTGGCATGGCAGGTGTTTGTACTTCGATTCAATTACTAAATAGTGTAGCTCTTTATTGACACTATTTGACTTAAGTATCCAAGTAGTAGACGGTAATTCCTTGCTAAACCTTTGTGATGCTTCTGATTTTGCATTTCACTGAAACATAATGAAGTAATTCAGAAGGCTAGTCAGTCTAAAGTCAGCCTGTGCATTGGGGACCTTCAATTTTCATTGTGGTATTAATGCTTCCAACATTTATGAAGAATTGAACTAGTGAACTGCATAGTAGATAAATGCATATTAATGTGATGTGGAAATAACACTCTTAATATTGATTTATAAAAATATTTTTGTGTAAAATAAGAATATCAGCAATCTAGTACATATTTAAAATCAGTCAATGGTTGTGTGTATGCATTGACTCTCTTTGGAAGTTTCCCTTGTACGTACATCATTGTCTTTGCCCCTGTGAATAGGTTGTTTTCAAGCCTACATAGGCTGTGTGCTTCTTCTGAAAAGCACTTCAAAGCGTACAGTTTTCTTTGAATTTTCAATTTTGCAACTAGTCAAAAATCGGTCATTGTCTAAAAGCTTGGCTCCGGTCGTAGACTGGAAGGACAAAAAATCCTAACTACTTATTTTTACAATTTTTTGTGTTTTTCTTTTTGGATTTATTGCATGAGTTTCCATCTCATCAATGGAGGGTTTACTCATGATCCTGAGTGGGATCATTTTTTATCTGGAATATATATGCAGTATACTAATGCAAAAGGACTTGTTTATTATATGTTGCTCTCTAATCAATTGTTGATTGTTATCTCTGATCAATTATGAATTGTTGAATTTTCTTCACTCATGGACTGGAAGGTTGATAAGTCGACTATGTTGCTGGTATAAATGTTGATGGGCCATTGTGCAGTACTTGACAGTGATGCCTACTTTATGTTGGAAACTATATGGAGGCCCCTTTAAGTCCGAGTGATCTTCTTTTGGCAACACCCACATCACAGTTTATCACATTCAGTGCAGAGCACGTCATTTGACGTGGTCCCGTCTAAGCTGAGATACGGAGCATGTCAATTCGCATGCTCTGCGAGTCTTCCGATCATGTCTGTGGCCACCAGCAAGCTTCCTCAAGCCGTATGCGCCTTTTGTAAAAAGTAGTATTTTAACGGAAGTTATGGTGTGGAAACCTCACTTTATTTTTCTTTCTCATTTTATCGGCAATTCTGACGACTTTAATGAAAGTCAGGCCTGCTTTGAGTGTGCCAAAATATCTACCTAAAATTTCTTCTCTGCTACTACGGAGGTGGGGGAGGGGTTGAGATTAGAACGAGTGGCTAAAGTTCCTTTTTATTTCCAGAAATGATAGGGGGAGCAGAAATGATTGACTAACGGCTACACCCTCTTCTCTCTCTCTCTCTCTCTTACTACTATTTTTCTGTTTTCTCATTCCAATGTCCTCCCCAGCTATTCTGGTTCTAAATTTTTTTTGTTTCACCAAAACGTCAGTGGTGCCTATGTCAGTGTTGTGATGTCAAGCGGCACGCGGCTCCGCAACAGCTGACTTATCGGCATGTCCCAATAGAATGGTGGCCCCATCCACCTATGCTCTTGGATTTGCAATTCGGCTTATCTCTCCCGTGCCTACTTATTCGCATGTTTTTGGCAACTTAATGTGTAGAGAGAGGTACTTCCTATGTTTCTGCCTCATCACTATCAGTACGCTGAGGAGGTCTCCAGCAGCGGAGACAAAACGATTGGTTGATGTTTTAAACTGTGGCATTGATGTAACCAAAAGGAGATCTCGTGGACATTATGGACTGAGAAAATAATCGCCTCTCAAGTGTTTTAATCGTGCATTCTTATTGGGAAATTGAAAAATGCGTCATTGCTTTTTATTGAATGCTGTTGCAACCATTAGGAATATAACCATCTTGACTACCCAGTTTTGAGGATTTGCTTAGCATAATATTTTCTTACCTTTTAGTCTAATGCATTTATTTCACCCTTGATACACTGAGTGTGTTCTATCTTTCTCATTTATAAAATTTATGTTTCGAAATACAGTGGATCTTGGTTAGTATGCTCCTCTTTAGCTTGTTTTCCTCCTTAACGCGGCGATTACTCTCGGTCCCAGTATCATCGGAACAAAATACAGGTAAAACTATTTGGTTCGTACGTTTTAAATAGTGGTGCTTTCCTGGGTAGTACGCCCATTTATTTGACATGATGCAACCCACAAGTCCTTTCCTTACTACCTTCTGAAGGGGTTTGAATTCATGAAAACTTTTGAATTCATTAGTTCATCAGACATGCACCTTTTTACTTGCATCCCACATCTCTCTTTCTACAACCGTGATGCATTTCTCAATGCGAGGGGGACGTTCGTCAATTGCTTGACAAGTGTGCCGGGAGCAGACGATGCTTTGGACCTAAGCACAAAGCTTAACGCAAAAATACTGGATCTCGGCACGAGAAATAGAAACTAAACCTCATTGGGCACATTTTTAAAGTGAATTTAAATTGTCAAATATGAAAATTTCCCTGCAATGATGCGCATTATTAATCATCATATCATTATCAATATATCAATTGATATAACAATCGATAGGGTTTCGTTCCACGAACAAATGTGTAAGGCGGTTGCCGTGAATAATGGTAAATAAAGTTTTGCCAATTTTTATGATGTTTTAAAACAACCAAATGGTATACTCAAGAGTTATCATCATATTCTCCGAGTAAGTTGTGAGGAAGAAGAAATTACTTAGCTTAACTTGTCCTCTTAAAACATATACGTTACAAATCACGGGAGAATGACGACGTGTTTATGTAATTGTCTCACGGAAATCTATGAAGCATTGTGATTTTCATTCACATTCACTCATTTTCTTCATTTTCAATGTGAAAAGAGCTCAGGTGGGCGATCTTACAAAAATCCCCAAAAGTAATTGTAATTATGATGACTTTTCCACTTAGTGCAATTACCCCTTTTGCCATTACCTACTTGCCTGGTTAGCACGTGTTCCTGGATAGTACGTTCATTTTTTGTGGTCCCTTCAGAAACATACTAAACAAGTTCTACTGTAATTTGCATTTTGTGTTTTTCAGTTTTAATCCTATGCATTCTTGCATGACAGAAATGTTTTAAGTGTATAATGCTTTTTCCTCCTACATAATCTTAGGTTTATCAGCTCTTTTATCATCTCAATTAATAAAGGTAAATGGAAATAATGTGCAAAATATACTTTTTTCTTATAGTTTCTGATTTCTTGTAGTTTTCAATTTATGTTAAAGCAACTTTTAAGTATCTCATTAAAATGGTGAGGGTTGGATTCCTCTTTCCAGAGGAAAATAAAACTCTTGTGCCATGTAGTTTGCTGGATTATCTTTGCTAATACACTACACGCTATGCCTATATCTGCGTTTCTCAGATGGTGGGCTGTAAGCTGTAATTGGCTGAATTAATATGATGCATCTACTTTAAAATAATATTCTAATAGGGTTTTACGTGTTTGTTGTGCAGACCGAGAAGTTGTGTTCCAGTGCCGAGATGAGGGTCCAGCGAGGGCACGAGTGAAGTGGTTGAGGGGCGATGGCGCCCCAATGCCTCCTGGCTCGAGGGATCTTAACGGCCGACTGGAAATGCCAAACATTCAGGTTAGATGGTTCATTTCGTTTCACCCACGGTGCTCAACTACTAGCACTTGGTTGTAAGTCAATAATGATATTAACTGACTTACCATGACGTATCAATGGATACCAGGACCCCATACTATGAATACCACCCCAGAATTGTGCTTAAAAAACAGTTCATTTAAACTTTACTGCGATTTGCTGCTCCAAAGAGATGTCAATAGTAGATACAATGTTGATTGGCAAGAAAAATATAACTTGTTACATAGCTGATGTTGCTGTACCACTTTTGCATACCGTATATCTCCGAATATAGTCCCCCTCTGAATATAGTCCCCACCCCCAATTTTGAGACCTCAGTTTTGGGAAAAATTTTAAAATGCAAAGGAAGGCAATTTTTCTGTGGTTAGCAAGTTAAGATTCTAGAGTCGATAAAAACTATTATTTTCTGTGAAGATTAAGAACAAATCTGTTCACATATTTTCCATCACAACAAAATAACTACATATACCTAAAACATGTTGTGATCCATTGCATGTATCAGTAATTTATAGTTCCTTAACCAGATGTAATGAAGAAATGAGAAAATTTTTTAAGTATCCAAGGCTATTGTATTTTTTAAACATTCACAAATTATTAATATTTTTGATTTCCAAATGACTACAGACAATGTCAATATATAACTTAAACTTAACTATTCAAAAAATTAATTGTTTGAGGCGTAACTTGGTGAAAGCGATTCATAATTAAATTAAGAAAGAAGAACTTTGTACTTTCACATTAATATTTATTCTCTCTCACCTGAACCCCCCCCCCTCCACCTGCCGTGCCCCCCATAAGGGAGCCTCCTCCCCCTAACTTCTTCCATACCACATGACCAAGGTTTTTTCCCCCCTCCCTCTTCTCTGTTAACCAATCCGTTCAACCTAATTACCTTCCTCCCTACCCCTCCTTGCCTGGTATAAAAGGATGTGATGGACCTCTGTAGAGTTCACCTGAGGATGACGTCTAACGTTGAAACCATGGTCGTGAATAAATATTAATGTGAAAGTACAAAGTTCTTCTTTCTTAATTTAACTTAACTATTCAACTTAAAGCCCATAAACAGTATTGCATTTAGCCCTGAAACTTCCTTAGATCCAGTGTAACACACCCATCAAGTCATCACAAATCCAAGTGACCTGAAGAATTTAGGAAATCTAAATAAAATTGTGTTAAATAAATTATAAATATTATAAAAATATTGCCATCAAGTGCCTGCTAAGCAAAATAATTGAACTACAGGACTTACAAATATCAAAGTAATAAAATTAAGAAATAAACTTTTTCCAACAAACATTAAAACTGAAAAAAATATGATATCAATTTTCAATGCCTCGTCGCGAATCATTGCATAAGTTACACAAAGAGCTTCTGCTCTGCATTTGCGCACAAATTCGACGATATTTTCCTCTTAATTCTTTGAATCTGCCGCATCGAGACCCCCGAAATGACTTCCGCGATGTATTAGCGCTTTGCAAGCGCTGTGAATACTACGATTTACGGCGTATTCTGCAACGGCTATTTTTAAATTGGCATCGAAACTCCGTCTTTGATGGCCTCTAATCTGCCGCAGGATTGATCCTCATCTTTCTACTTGATCCATCACCTCACTGTTGAATGTAAAATTATTTTTAATAAAGAAAATATCGCGGAAATAATTGCGAAACGTTATGTGACGCAATTTATTGATCCTACTTACCCTGGCGAATTGAATATATTCCTCAATAAATTGATCACACTTTCAATGCTGAGTCACTGGATTTTGATCAAATGCAGTAATGCCGGCGCTTCTGGTTTAAAGTCGTCGATTATTGTGCCTTTTCAGAAACAAATGCATCACCTATTGCGCATTCTTGTTCTGTGAAGGCGGTAAAGGCAGTGGTTGTAAACACGAACCGCACGGGCACATGGACGTATAGTAGCTACGGACGCAATGAAATGCTAAATTGTCACGAAAGGTTCACTTTATCTGTTTATTTTTCGCAATGATTTAAATCGTGTAAATATTGAATGAGCGAGGGGTACATATACTATTGATTCAATTCTAGTGTTCGATTAATGTAATGATAGTTTGTGTTTAGTTTTCATTTTAATTATTTACTGTTTTGCGTCATTAAGTGATCAGTGTCGATTGAATTATTCTAACAATACTTTTCCAAGAAAAATTAACGGCTACCCGATGGATTCCGTGAAAACGCATATTCGATATGCTACTTGAATAGGAAGAATTGTATCTTTACAACATTTGTGGTAAAATTTGTCTTAATTTCCGGTAAAACGTGGCAGTATTTACTAATATCTCCGATTATAATCCTCATAAAAATACTCAAATGGAAAGACTACGAGAACATTAGCCATAATGCCGTTATTTATAACTTTATGGTCACTTTTAGTATCCTAAACTGGTTTACACTCGATTATAGTCCCCCTCCCCTTACTTTTCCGCGGCCATTTTTGGAAAAAAAGGGGGGACTATATTCGGAGATATATGGTAATATTGAAAAGACATTATTTGGAAAAATAAACAAATACTTACGATTATCCAGGCAAATGATGAGGAGAGGTGGCATGAACAGAATCAATTAATCCATACCTATAAGATTCAGTGACGATATTATAAAAAGTTCAAAGAGAGAAGGCCTACTTATAATCTCACCGTAAGGAACAGACATTCCAGGAATACGGGTATATGGATGAATTACTGGATCTAGACACTCCAGTTTCCATTTCCAGACAGCACTATTATTGACAACAAGAAATTATGATGAGCATGAGCATGCACTCTCGAGGAGGTTGTAAATATGTATGTGGAGGGGGCAGCACTGGTTTCGAGTGTGGAGCGAAGTGTGGCAGGAATGGGGGTGCTTGGGTAGGATAAGCCTCGCCCACTTTGGCCAAAACATTGATAATCGCATAAGAGTCAATGCTAACTATTTGGTGAAATATTTGGTCTTAACGGGTTAATACACTAAAATAACCTACGGAACCCACAATGTAATCCTTTTTTTCTTACTTCATTGGTAGGCTTCGTGAAGTTGTGACTCAAATATCTTTACCCTGGGAAAAATTATCATCAGTCACCATGTTTACATTCTACAACCAGATCAGCTGAAAATATAATTTTACGAGAGTTAACTATTCATTTACCTGCCTTTATACTAGTATTTAATCTTATTATAGCCTATGGAAATCTAAAAATTACAGTACAAAAGTATATTTTCAACAATACCCCCACCAATAATGTTAATAGACAATAATAATGCACATAATAATAACAGTCACAGAGTTTAAACATTAGTAGAAGTATCCCGAACTATGGGAAAAATCTGTTGACATTCACTGGTGAAATAGTGGTTATTATGGTTGCATTTTTCACTTGGTGTAGCACATTTGCAGGATAAAACTTAGCCACCTCAAAATATTAGTGAGAGACTAAGTCCAAAAATTTCCAAACCAAGATGGCAAAATTTTGACCTCTCTTAAAACTGGGGAACAGTGCCTTCAGATATGAGCAACCTCTTTGCTGGACACTGATCTGAACAATTTCACTCTCTGAGGGAATTGTGTTTTGTAGATCTTAACGTTTTGCCAAAATTGTGTCATCCTGACGGCTGGAATCACCATAATCAGAGCTGAGAAGAAGTTGGAAATCTTGTATGCATTTATCTGGTAAATTTTCACCAAAATGACTCTTCTTGCAAGCCATGTTTAGGTAATTGAATTGCTTCACTAAATAATGGCATTTTTTACTGTGATGGATTGAAGTATGTTCTTCCTTCCATAGGCTATAATAAGATTAAATACTAGTATAAAGGCAGGTAAATGAATAGTTAACTCTCGTAAAATTATATTTTCAGCTGATCTGGTTGTAGAATGTAAACATGGTGACTGATGATAATTTTTCCCAGGGTAAAGATATTTGAGTCACAACTTCACGAAGCCTACCAATGAAGTAAGAAAAAAATGTTCAACCTAATTACCTTCCTCCCTACCCCTCCTTGCCTGGTATAAAAGGATGTGATGGACCTCTGTAGAGTTCACCTGAGGATGACGTCTAACGTTGAAACCATGGTCGTGAATAAATATTAATGTGAAAGTACAAAGTTCTTCTTTCTTAATTTAACTTAACTATTCAACTTAAAGCCCATAAACAGTATTGCATTTAGCCCTGAAACTTCCTTAGATCCAGTGTAACACACCCATCAAGTCATCACAAATCCAAGTGACCTGAAGAATTTAGGAAATCTAAATAAAATTGTGTTAAATAAATTATAAATATTATAAAAATATTGCCATCAAGTGCCTGCTAAGCAAAATAATTGAACTACAGGACTTACAAATATCAAAGTAATAAAATTAAGAAATAAACTTTTTCCAACAAACATTAAAACTGAAAAAAATATGATATCAATTTTCAATGCCTCGTCGCGAATCATTGCATAAGTTACACAAAGAGCTTCTGCTCTGCATTTGCGCACAAATTCGACGATATTTTCCTCTTAATTCTTTGAATCTGCCGCATCGAGACCCCCGAAATGACTTCCGCGATGTATTAGCGCTTTGCAAGCGCTGTGAATACTACGATTTACGGCGTATTCTGCAACGGCTATTTTTAAATTGGCATCGAAACTCCGTCTTTGATGGCCTCTAATCTGCCGCAGGATTGATCCTCATCTTTCTACTTGATCCATCACCTCACTGTTGAATGTAAAATTATTTTTAATAAAGAAAATATCGCGGAAATAATTGCGAAACGTTATGTGACGCAATTTATTGATCCTACTTACCCTGGCGAATTGAATATATTCCTCAATAAATTGATCACACTTTCAATGCTGAGTCACTGGATTTTGATCAAATGCAGTAATGCCGGCGCTTCTGGTTTAAAGTCGTCGATTATTGTGCCTTTTCAGAAACAAATGCATCACCTATTGCGCATTCTTGTTCTGTGAAGGCGGTAAAGGCAGTGGTTGTAAACACGAACCGCACGGGCACATGGACGTATAGTAGCTACGGACGCAATGAAATGCTAAATTGTCACGAAAGGTTCACTTTATCTGTTTATTTTTCGCAATGATTTAAATCGTGTAAATATTGAATGAGCGAGGGGTACATATACTATTGATTCAATTCTAGTGTTCGATTAATGTAATGATAGTTTGTGTTTAGTTTTCATTTTAATTATTTACTGTTTTGCGTCATTAAGTGATCAGTGTCGATTGAATTATTCTAACAATACTTTTCCAAGAAAAATTAACGGCTACCCGATGGATTCCGTGAAAACGCATATTCGATATGCTACTTGAATAGGAAGAATTGTATCTTTACAACATTTGTGGTAAAATTTGTCTTAATTTCCGGTAAAACGTGGCAGTATTTACTAATATCTCCGATTATAATCCTCATAAAAATACTCAAATGGAAAGACTACGAGAACATTAGCCATAATGCCGTTATTTATAACTTTATGGTCACTTTTAGTATCCTAAACTGGTTTACACTCGATTATAGTCCCCCTCCCCTTACTTTTCCGCGGCCATTTTTGGAAAAAAAGGGGGGACTATATTCGGAGATATATGGTAATATTGAAAAGACATTATTTGGAAAAATAAACAAATACTTACGATTATCCAGGCAAATGATGAGGAGAGGTGGCATGAACAGAATCAATTAATCCATACCTATAAGATTCAGTGACGATATTATAAAAAGTTCAAAGAGAGAAGGCCTACTTATAATCTCACCGTAAGGAACAGACATTCCAGGAATACGGGTATATGGATGAATTACTGGATCTAGACACTCCAGTTTCCATTTCCAGACAGCACTATTATTGACAACAAGAAATTATGATGAGCATGAGCATGCACTCTCGAGGAGGTTGTAAATATGTATGTGGAGGGGGCAGCACTGGTTTCGAGTGTGGAGCGAAGTGTGGCAGGAATGGGGGTGCTTGGGTAGGATAAGCCTCGCCCACTTTGGCCAAAACATTGATAATCGCATAAGAGTCAATGCTAACTATTTGGTGAAATATTTGGTCTTAACGGGTTAATACACTAAAATAACCTACGGAACCCACAATGTAATCCTTTTTTTCTTACTTCATTGGTAGGCTTCGTGAAGTTGTGACTCAAATATCTTTACCCTGGGAAAAATTATCATCAGTCACCATGTTTACATTCTACAACCAGATCAGCTGAAAATATAATTTTACGAGAGTTAACTATTCATTTACCTGCCTTTATACTAGTATTTAATCTTATTATAGCCTATGGAAATCTAAAAATTACAGTACAAAAGTATATTTTCAACAATACCCCCACCAATAATGTTAATAGACAATAATAATGCACATAATAATAACAGTCACAGAGTTTAAACATTAGTAGAAGTATCCCGAACTATGGGAAAAATCTGTTGACATTCACTGGTGAAATAGTGGTTATTATGGTTGCATTTTTCACTTGGTGTAGCACATTTGCAGGATAAAACTTAGCCACCTCAAAATATTAGTGAGAGACTAAGTCCAAAAATTTCCAAACCAAGATGGCAAAATTTTGACCTCTCTTAAAACTGGGGAACAGTGCCTTCAGATATGAGCAACCTCTTTGCTGGACACTGATCTGAACAATTTCACTCTCTGAGGGAATTGTGTTTTGTAGATCTTAACGTTTTGCCAAAATTGTGTCATCCTGACGGCTGGAATCACCATAATCAGAGCTGAGAAGAAGTTGGAAATCTTGTATGCATTTATCTGGTAAATTTTCACCAAAATGACTCTTCTTGCAAGCCATGTTTAGGTAATTGAATTGCTTCACTAAATAATGGCATTTTTTACTGTGATGGATTGAAGTATGTATCTAGACAGTATCTACGGGGCAGAAACAAACAGGAACATATACATAATTCATGAAAAGGTTACCTGAAGCACAGAGAGATGGCAGCAGGTTCATCCCAAAAACAAGGTGATATACCATCTGTGTACTGCTACTTAAGGAGTTCTTGGCCAATAATAGCAAACTTAGTGGCCAATGCTTATGGTTGCAATTGGGTTGAGCGTGAAACAACACCTGAATAAAATCAATAGTGAGTAGAGATAGGACTAAGAGCCGTGTATTCCAGAACCTGACACAATTTTGAGTCCCCAATCCGCCTTGAGGTCACAAACACAATCTGAGTTTGTATTTTGGAGATTAATTTCAACTCAGCATACTTAAGCTAGTTTATTATGGTAAATTTTACAAAAAAATCTGTGGTAATCCTCTGATTGCTGTATACGGTAGCCTTTTCTTTTGCTTTACATTCCAGCTATCACACACCGGCACGTACATTTGTGAAGCAGTGGGTTATCCGGAGAGCACTCCTGGTTCCAGAGTTTCAGTTTACTTGAAGGTTGAACCAGGTGAGTTGCCTAGCAAAATGTTTTTTTTTATGCTGATCTTAAATATATTTTCCCAAAGACTTAAACATCAATCAGATTTGATAAATGATGCATGTAATCTCGTGACAAGGTTATTATTGTTTCAATTTGTATCTATTTAAAATGTATAATTAAGACACAGATTTTTTATCTTAGTCCATGTTAGCATTTTGATGAAGTCATAGGAATTGGAGTAGTGATTGTGTACAATCTTTTAATCTTCAAATGTAAGCTCTGCGAGTTCCCATTGAGAAATTTATTTTATTCTGTTGATGAATTTCTTCATTCCTAACTTTTGCATTTGTATTGTACTGTATAATGCGCTTGCCTTAACATGCTTTATGTTTGCAGCAACAAGTCTCTGGGCAAGTGAAAAAATATTATAATTGTAATATTAGTCAGAACTGCTATAGAATATACCTAGTTGTATTTTTATGGTAAAAAATAAAATTTTTGCATTACATTGATACTAATGGGGATGATAAGCTGTAGTATTTTATATTTTGATTGTGGTTGCTCATCTGTTCTCTGTGAACATTATGAGTTATTCGAGTCTGAAATTCACTGTTCGTGATATTTTGATTAGCTGTAAGTCGTAGCATGAATTCAAGCATTCAACTTACAAATTGCAGGGTTATACTTTTGAATTGTAATGCAATGCTGCTAGGCCATTTCATATTCACTATTCTGCTTTCGGCATCATTATTGGATGAAAACCACCATTAATCATCTTGTTACTTCTTTACAAGTATGTACCTAAGTCCCTAGTTGTTCCAATCTAATTTGATTATTACTGAGTAACAAAAGAAATGTTATTGAACTTAGAAATTGTTCTGTATATTTCTAGAACATAATAATTTTCACTTATTTAACTCTACGTGTGATTTTTCCTATGCTCTCTGAATGAATATAATTGTGGTAAGTGTTTTTTCATCTGGATGATGCATTTTCCTTCTAAACATCAGTGATAGGTTATCGTTTGAAGCTGATAGATATGACTTCTGCAGCTTTTCTCATCCCTTGATGCCCTTAATTCTAAGTATGATAAAAATTTCCTTTTGAATCAAATTAAAATATAACAATTCTCTTCTTAATCAAATTCCGATCAAAGTATGATGGCCTCTTTCATAGATAATGACAATTTAAATAAGAAGATATCATAATTTTGTCTCCAGTTCTTGGAATTAGTGTTGTCAGCAAATGAAAATTATTGTGGATATTTAATTGTTACAAATGGCGTTGTAGGTCGGAGAATGATAGACTACTTTAACAATTTGAAAAGTAATCATTTAGATGTGATTATATCTTAATCTTTCATTATTTAAACAATCCATTTGATTTAATTTTGCATTGTTTACATAG
This sequence comes from Ischnura elegans, assembly GCF_921293095.1. Taxonomy (NCBI): domain Eukaryota; kingdom Metazoa; phylum Arthropoda; class Insecta; order Odonata; family Coenagrionidae; genus Ischnura; species Ischnura elegans. The sequence continues at coordinate 112,912,166 of NC_060253.1, forward strand.
CTATAGCTGAAGTCAGGCTCATTATTTAGGAATAAAAGTGTATGAAGAAAATGTTTCAATGCTCACGACACAGATTTTCTTCATTCTCTTAGCATTTTTTGCTATTATTCATTCCTTTGTATGAGTATTTGTAGATTAATCAATAATTTGTGATGTATAATATGACTTTTCTTTGTTTTAATTTCTTTTCCATTCTTCTTTCGTTCAGCGGAACAACCACCCATTCGCCAACCTGAAGCGTGCGCTATGCATGAAGCAACGTGCAACAATCGTGAGTGCATTCCAAAGAGCCAAGTGTGTGATGGCACTCCTGATTGCTCTGACGGCTCCGATGAAATGCGCTGCAGTGAGTACCCAATAATTTGTTCATATATTTTTTTCATATTAGTCTACTTGATAAATAATCACCGTGCTTGGAATATGCCTCATCATTCCATTGAACTACAGTGGAACCCCGATTTATTGTTCCGGCATTCATCGTTCGCCGCTCCTAGTCCCAAATTAAGTTCCATAAAGGCAATGTAATTTTTTCCCCGCATCTATCGTTCCCCGAAGTATCGTTTTCCCGCATTGATCGTTTGAAGATCACGGTCCTGTCGAATAATTTTCCCGCATTCATCGTTTGATAAAAATGAGACGAAGTGTTTACAACGTGTTATTTATGGCTAATAACAACGGGCACATAGTTTGAATCTTCCCCAGGAGATTGAAATGCGATAGGGAGAAGCAGAGTGCCGTGGGATAGTTACATTAGCTCATTTCCCAAGATCCGGTATCCCCCTCCATTCAGCACTCCCCTCCCGCCGGTTGAAGCTTTCTTCTTCTCCGAAATAAAAAAGGTCCCAGCTCGAGCAGGGATCGTATTACGAAGACCTTAGCTTCGAAAGAAAATATCAAGTTACTCGAGAATAAAAGAAACGTTTTTCACGCTTCCCCCTTTCTCGACCGCTGACTTTTTTTTAGCTGACTCGCTTCAAAGATCCCCACCTCTGGAGGTCAACTGCTGCATGAATCACCGATTAGCCCAAAAGGTGTGTAAAAATGAATTTCGGCAATTGGTATTATACTTTCATTAGATTGAGATATTAGTGATGTGCACGTAATTCAAAAAAGAATGATACCAAACACGACGTATTTCTAACGTTATTTAATCATTTTAAGCAAGGAAATAGTTGGAAAAATACGATGGTGATTTCTGGCGAATATCGATATCCTTGCAGCTGATAGTGAGCTTCACGGCAGTTGATGCGGATTTTTTTAGAAAACAGGGCGTCTGGTTACAATTTACGAGTTATGCTACAAGTCTCACTTGTCTGAGGTGCTAACGAAGTGATATCTTCTCAGGATATTTTGTTTCTCCCTACTAGCAATCTGAATTCATCTGCTCATCTAGAGCTACGCTACTTATTGTTAGAAATGAGTGGGTAAGTTGCCTTCTCTAGGATAAAAAATTTCATTGCACAGTCATATGGTCATGCTTCACCCTCTGCAGTAAGCTCTGCCTAAGCCGTACGCGATAGCATTAGTGCCGAACTTCACCTCGTATGAGTGGTTCTGTACTTTCCGGGGTGGATTGACTTAAAACTAGCAAGTGTTTTCCATGTGGGTTCAATGGAGTCCGGTTTCATTTTCAATAGTTTTATTCTTATTCGTCTTCGCACCATGGCCCTTCAGAAGACACAAGTGTGAACTTTAAAAAATAGACTGTAAATAATTGAAGACGAAGAAAAGAATCCGGGCTAGAAATGCGTGAATACTACAACAAGCCTCGGTAGGTAAGTCCGCTAGTACATGACGGCAGGGGTGGGGGTAGAGCGAGATCCCTGGTGAAAACAAGAAGTGGGATGAAGCCGAGGATCAGGTGGGCGTGCCGCTTACAATTAACGCCACATTGCCTCAATCATATTAAAAATTTAATTGCAAGAAAGGAACATTTCAAATAATAAACTATTTTTGGCCTTCTTGATCCATCTCATAACCAATCACTGCGACGGCGAAATCAGTTGTTTGAGGCATAACACGCACATTTCTCTCGTAAATACGTGTACTTGAAATGGCATTTGATGGACAAGAATTTTTACATCAGACAGAAATGCATAATAGCAGTGAAAATTCCGAGTGGAGTGCAAACACTTTTTAGCAAGGCGGCTTGTTCCTTTAGGATATTAGAAAGAGAGATAAGTCGAATCAACAAAATGACCTAAGTGTTTCGATAAAGTAATAATATTCCTGTAATCAGCTAAAATCTTGTTTGAATCCATTAATGAATATCATAATTTGCAAAAATCCAGCGTTTCCTGGGACATAGGCAACCCGGACAAACATTCCCGCATCGATCGTTTTCCCGCATTCATCGTTTTATTCATCCATCCCCCTGAAAAATGACAGATCGAGGTTCCACTGTACTTGTGATGTTATTGTTGCTACTTCGACCATCAAAATTGCAAATGTGGGCATTTAAATAATTGACCGATAAGAAGCTGCTATGTTCCCTATACTGGGGAGGCATTCCAGAACAAAGACACAGAATGGATATGATTTAGATAATTATTAAACTTATGAATGTCAATTATATTTTTAATCAGGTTTTACTTGTACTGTTGAATGCATTGATATATGCTTTTAACATTCTCTGGGTTTTACATAAATTTTATCAAAGAGAAAGTAAATATTCCAATAATAGGTGATTGTTGAATTGCCATGGGAAAGACAAGTAGGAGTGAGAGAATTTTAAAAATTGGATATCACCTGCCACCCTGTTGTTATTGAAATAGCTAGTTCATTAAAAGTAAATATACAAACGTTTTTCAAAATTCAGTGAAATACGAATCTATTGTTTTTAAAATAAGGGAATTGGAAAAAAATTGTGATTGTGAGAAAGTTTTCCTAATTTTTTTAAGGGTAGGGAAAACATTGAAATTCAATAATTGTATGCTATGTATATTGATATAAACGTGATTTTCATCATCTTTCATTCTTCTTCTCATGCTTTTGCCATGAAATTTATTTTGAAGCATATGTAATCCATATATTGTTCCTTTAGAACGAGGATCTGGATAGTTTTAATGTAATTTTTTCCATAACACCTTGTAAAAGAACAGGAAAAGACTAAAGAAATCCATGATTGCGAGTGATTCTTTGTTTTGTCTGTGTCACTATGTAGGTACTGTCATAGCTATCGTTATTCATTTTTTTACCTACCCCTAATTTCTTTGTATTTTAGTAAATGATGAGAGATTAATATAGAAAGATAACTACTTAACTCATATGATGGATACATAATGACCTTTGAGAGATTCAGTGTATGCACATAAAATAATGCATGTGATCTAGTTTTTGAAAATGCCTGTCTTGCTGAAAAGATGAAAATGCGGTAGCACATTCTGTAAAGGAATCATCGATGCACTAGTTCAAGGAAAGACAATGAACAGCACAAATGGACAATTTCATGTTAACACCCTGAAGTGAGTGTGAATAATTGGGAAAGGCGATTCTATTATTTTCCTCAGTCTCTGCAATGATTTTTCTTTCCTTTTAGGTCCTCATGGCTGTGAGCCAAACGAGTTTCGGTGTGAGAACAAGAAGTGTGTGTTGAAGACGTGGAGATGTGACTCGGATGATGACTGTGGGGATGGAAGTGACGAGAGGGGGTGCGTTGCCATTCCTGGATCTCCTTGTCGCTACAATGAACACCAGTGTCGCTCGGGAGGGCAGTGCATCCCAAAATCATTCCACTGTGATGGTGAAACTGATTGCCATGATGGAAGTGACGAAGTTGGATGCTGTAAGTGAGCTTAGATCTTGTGATGTCAACAATTCCAATACACTAGACTCCCGATTATCCGGCTGAGGTATATCCATGTCGTGGATTTTCTATGATCTTCATAAAAAATAAAGTTGGAGGCAAAAATCACCAAAATGACTGCATTTTAATGTTAGGATACACCGGGCTTATTATTTCCATTAGAATCGAAATGCGGATGCGATTGTGATCTAGCTGCATTCACACAAGTTCCTTTTTCCAAGCCTCATATTTCCAGGCCTCATATGGAGCGGTAGGAATACAAGTACAATCATGTTATCATCGCTTAAAAGATTGTGGTCTCGCAAATAGAAAGCCCTGCGTGAATCCGGAAAGCAATCTAAAATAACAGAAAATGTGCGTAAATAATAATAAATTCTTCAACTTTACCTTAACTCTGAACATTACAAGATGTTAAAGTGAAAGTCTGGATTAACCGTGTTTTGCGATTATTCTCTTTGCCGTCCCTCATTAGCCATCGTCATTAGCCCATTGGGATGACCGGGAGTGTGGTGTATGTAGATGCGGGGTACTGGTTGAAAGAGCTACTAAATGGCTGAAATGATAACAGCCAAAAAAACTGACTGAAATGCTCATCAGCAGATATAAATGCACACCACCAAACCAGTGGAATTTTCCACCTGTGGTCAGTTCCCACCAACACGCTTTCCGCCGTCGGCAACACCCACCATCCCTCCCCCCCCCCCCCCCCTTCCCCAGGGTCAGCAATTCAATGGACGCCCGTGGGATGTGATAAATGTCAACAGCCACTCCTCACTCTCTCTAAATCTTTGCGCTTGTTAACTCACGTTCTCGTCCCTGATGATGGTTGCCTAGCCAAATGAAAAACCGGTTTCAGAAGTATTACTATTATTGGCCCTAGGAGATATAATCATTAATTTCAAGTCTATCAACTATTGGATTGGAGGTTTTTACCGTATAATTTATACTCTGCAATTTTTGATCTTCTGAAAAACTAGTGAGGGAATTCGATGAGTGTCCTGAATAAATATAAAATTTTTTTTGATTGCAGAAAATAAAATGGTTTTTCATAAAAAATCTTTATTACATTTTGTTCTAATTTTTATATAAAACTAAATCTCTTTTAAGGATGGTATAGTAATGCATATGATGTTTTTTCCTCATGTGTTAATGCATGACCAGAAGCACTAAAGAATCTGTAGATGGTTTATTTAGTCCCATCTTATTGGAGTAACGTGCTTACGTGGGTAAGTTTTTATGATCTTAAGATGATACTCCTAACATGAAAATGACTCAACAATATTTTCCTTTGGACAATAACTATAAATTTTTAATTTGTAAGGTGTAGACACCATGAGAGTCAATTGATACTTGTAATGCATTTTTATACTACCTAAAAATTTAAATGGCATTAAAAGGAAGTCCTGCATTACTATTTGTTTAAATCCTCGAGCTGGCACCTCAATAGAATTTCCGCTTGCTCTCAAATGACGCTCTTTAGCTGACTGCTTGTCCCCTTTTTTCCAGCTCTGGCCGTGATTGTGACTCCGCCTCAACCAATGCTCATGGTGAATGTGGGAGAAACGTTTGTCATCACTTGTAAAGCCGTTGGAGTGCCGACTCCTGAAATAGTTTGGCGTCTCAACTGGGGGCATGTTCCCTCCAAATGCTCATCAACTAGCGTCGATGGATTTGGAACACTCACTTGTCCACGAGTAAGTTGGAAATCATTCAAATTTCAAGTGACCATTGTGAATGTGGCAGCCTTATGAAAATTCCCATAAATTATGGAGTCACTTTTGATTAGTTTTTGTTATCTAGAAGTGAGATATTTGTTTGAAAGTGAGTGCATCCATCCATCTGCTCTGAAAATGAATCATTTATCACCCTATTCCCTTTACTTTCTATGGGACTGAGGTTTGTAATTTCGTAACCAAGTTTCTTTTACTGTGGATTGGATTGGCCTTTTGACCAGTGATTTGCTTTGTAAAAACTAAAACTTCATAATGAGGTTGTTTGAATGAACTAGAGTCCACTGTAATCCCTTTGATTCATTAAATATTATTTAAAGAATCATCGATTCATTTAATCTAAAATTGGATATTGCCTTGCCGTAATCTGCAAGTATGTACACCATTAATATGCACCAGGATGAAATTTGCCATGAAAAGTCATTTGGCTTAGTCGGGCTTGAAGTGAAATAGCCAGTGAAATTATTTTCATTCATTTCTTGTGGTTGCTCATTCAAATTTGCCATTAATTCAGATAATAAGAGTTCATCCTTGGCACCGAGTATTGGGAACCGAGAACCGATGGGGGAGAACCAGACGGGTTCCGAGAACCAGAAAAAAATTTAAGAAGTGACTCATCCTTAATTTCAACTTTTCTTTTAATCGAGGACCTGTTGAAGATTCATCATTTCCTTGCCTTGTTGTGTTTCAGGCTGAAGAAAGTGATCAAGGAGCGTATTCGTGTGAAGCTGTTAACGTGAGGGGGGGATCTATCTTTGCCATTCCTGATTGCATCCTACAAGTCAAGCCAATCAGAGATAGTTGTGAAGTTGGTTTCTTCAAGCCAGACCCAGTGAAAGAGGAATGCCTATCTTGCTTCTGCTTCGGAGTCACGTCTGACTGTAGCCGTGCTAATCTCTACGTTCACCAGGTATTTTATGCTATTATATTATTTTTCGCCTTCTTATTCATATGAGTTGTGCTATAAATCTCTATTGTTACAGTCACAGAGGAAGGGATATTTTCTCAGAATATTTGGTTTCTCCCGGATAGCAATTCGAATTCATCTGCTTATCTCGTGAGAACTTCCAAAGATGGACTGAAAATAATTGAAGAAAATCCGGTGGGGAAGCGCGTCTATTTTTCAAAACGCCTCAGATTGTCCTCTAGCACTTGACAGCAGGAGTGGGGGTAAAGCAAGCTACCTGTTGAAAATAAGAAGTTGGATGAAGCCGAGTATCAGATGGGCGTGCCGTTGAAATGGCGTTTGGTAGATAAGAATGTATACATCAGACAGAAATCCATCGTAGCAGTGTAAATGCCGAGACGGCATGTTATCATTTTTCGCGAGGTGGTGTGTCCCCTTATAATATTTGAAGGAGGTTGAATCAACTACACCCATGTCTCGTATAGCGCAAGGGATGCGTTCCTTGGGGTCTTTGCGCTATACGAATTTGCGTTATACGAGAGCGTTTTAACATTGGGAAGATAGGGATGCGTTCCTGGTAGCATAGGTCTTGGGTATTGAATTTCCTCTAAAACATATATATTCCCATAAATAGCCTTAGAAAACATTATTTATATAAATTTTTATAGTTTAAAACATCTTTAAAGATAGTATGCACGCATTTGAAGACTTTTATTCACGTAAAAAAAAAATTCTTACGTGCTTTTGAAATTCCCTCCTGTCGTGCGGGTGGGCTAATATCTGCTATCTCAGGGGTTCGTAATGCATTGCCGGCAGTTGTCGATTTTTCAAACCAGTCTAAAAACAACTATTGTGTCACCCAGGCCCTTTTGTCGCTCATCGAAATGACAGGCAAATGCTACTTTGAAGGCCATTTCATAGCTAGCGGAGTTTATAAATGATAAATCATTTTAATTTGAAGTCCTCCGAGTCATTAGCAGCTATGTGAAACAGTCTTTAAATGCCTTGAAACCTGACCCAGGTTTTCTTTCCCTGAAAATGAATGAACGAGAATGCATTCTTTTCCAAATGAATATCGTCTCGTCAACACTAAAAACTAGTTGAGTGGGAAAGGAACCACTTTCAATCACAGCTTGGAGTTCATCAGAAAATGTTGTGGTGACTGCGCTATCAACACTTGCAGATTCACCTGATATCGCCGCACTGAAAATACCTGCTTGCCGTTTAAATTCTGGAACCAACCGGAGCTTTCACTAAATTTCTCGGAGCGATTACCACTTTTGTCTTTTTGTACTGATTCACTATGAACTTTCCGTATGTGTAGACCGCTTGGTTGAAGTTGGTGCGGCTGAGGTCACTGATGTTTTAACTTCGTCTTTATTCAGAATAAGGCATCGTGCGTTTAAACTTCCGCGCAATACCGCTTTGACGTTCTCCATTTTCAAAGCATTAATTGACCTCTTTCAATTTCTCTCCTATCTTTATGGTTATTCTTGATAACTTCTTGATTTTTCTACCCGCATTCCTATTTTTTGCCGTTTTCTCTTGGTTCTTACTCTGCAAGGCTCTATCGAAATCACCTTCTACTGCTGAACTGTATTCTTGAGACGCAGAGGGCCTACGACTGCGGGGAGGGAACAAAGCTATTGTGTTTGAGACTCTATAGTGGACCCTCTTATATGTTGACACTATTCATGCGCCACTCGGCCACCGCTCCATTTCTCCCCCGTGAATACCGATGACCTTGAAGGCTTTAGCATAGCCCCTCGCCAATCGCCCGATAACCTATGACGACAAAAATTACGTCTCAACCAGTATTGCTTAAAAAAACTCATTTCCACTAGCCCCACGCTTAATTAATGATCTTAATTAAGTCATTCTGTTAAGGAGACGAGATAAATTACTTCGGTAGGCCGGCTATCTGGACCCAATGACGAGTAATACTTTTGGCCATTGCACAGCAATGGATTTCGATTGATACATAAACAAAAAAGAAGATTTGAGGCAAGCAATAATATTAATATGCGTAAAATGATAGAAATTTCGTGTGTACTTAGCGCAATTTCACGTTTTATCACGAGAACGTTCAAGATATTTGATTAGGCTACACTGCGTTGCAATGTTTCCCCGAGGAACGAATTTGCGCTATATCGAAATTGCGCTAATCGAAATTGCGCTATACGAGACATGGGTGTATATGCCCAAATGTTTCCATAAAATTCTATTAATCAGCTAAATTCCAGTTCGAATCCTTTAAAGGAAATCAAAATTACTCCCCAAAATCTTGTGTTTCCTGCTGCATAGGCAACCGAATCAAACATTCCCGCATTCATCGTTTAGTATTCGAGGTATTTGAATATTTGAGCAATGATATAATACAGTGGAACTTGGTTAGTACGTTCCTCCTTAGTACGTTTTCCTCCTTAGTACGTTTTCCTCCTTAGTACGACGATTTCTCTCGGTCCCGGTACCATCGGAACAAAATACAGGTAAAAGTATTTGGTTAGTACGTTTGAAAAAATTGCGCTTTCCTGGTTAGTACGCTCAATTGCTAGCCGTGACGCAACCCGCAATTCGTTCTCCAGTATCTTCTTAAGGGTCGTAAAGCTCCGAATTCAAGATTTAATTTATTATTACTAGCCATAAAAATTCTTGCATTCATTCTACATATCTTTCTTCGACCGTGATTTATCCAAATGCATTTCTCAATTGTTATGACGCGATGAATAATAAAATATGGCCATTTATCAGGAATGTCTGACTATGCAAAACTGCAGCCAATGAGAAGCCGCAATTTTCCCCACCCCGAGCTCCTCACCTTCTATTGCCTCTGCAGTGCCCACTGCGCACAAATTTCACGAGTGGGTTGCTATTGCACGATTTATCATGATGAAGAAATGAGTCTTATCCAATTCCCACTTTATCTAAAGCAGTACTGCACGACGTCAATGCTACGTAGTACGTGCGTATTTGACTACTGCTGCGGGAGCAGACGATGCTCTGGATCTCCACGCGAAGCTTAGCTTAAAAATACTTGATCTCGGCACGAAAGCAGACGACATTAAACAAATTTTAAAAGTAAATTTCGACTGTATAATATAAAATATTCTTGTAATTACCTCGTAATCTAATAATCTTGCGTGTTATTATTCGATATATCGATCGCTATAACAATCGATATGGCTTTATGCCAGAAGCGCGAATGTGTATGGCTGTTGCCGTAATTTAAGGTTAATATAATTTTGTCCAATTTTTATGATGTTTAAAAATAACCCGTTGACATACTCAGGGTTGTTTTTATATTCTCCGAGTATGCAGTGACAAAAAAGAAATGACTTAGCTATACTTGTCCTCTTTCTATAAATACATATAGGATAAATCACGGGAGAAAGACGCCGTTTTCATGTAATTGTCTTCGTGAAATCTATGAAACATTGTGATTTTTTATTCACATGGTATTGTTTTTCAATGTAGCGCCCATTTTCTTTATTTTAAAGGTGAAAAGAGTTCAGGAAGGCGATCCTACGAGAACTACCGATAGTAATTGTAATTGTGACGACTTTTCCACAGATTGCTATTACCCCGACTGCTATTTTTTACTTTCCTTGTTAGCACGTTTTCCTGGTTAGTACGTTCATTTTTTGCGGTCCCTTAAGAAACGTACTAAACAGGTTCCACTGTATTCGAATTCGATATTCGAGTTTGAGAAATCTGCTATTCGACCCATCTCTAGTATTAACTGAAAATGTGGGTGAGCTTCCGGATAGGAAAAGCTAGTGACAGTGCATAAAATATATGTAATGAAAACTACATTTCACTATGCAACAAGGACTCAAGTATAGTTGATGTAGAATTTTTGCAAATATGATACGTAATTCAAGTGCAACTACAAAGAATCATTGTGATATAATTCATTTTACCATGAATCATCAAATAACCCGCACAGAAGCTTTACGGAAATGTGAAAGAAAACATATTACAATTATTGTGAGAAGTAAAGTGTACAAATGTTGAGTCAGTCCAAAACTAGGCAACCACCTAAACAAGTATTTTAGAAAACAGTCTGTGATAAACATTTCTATTCCTCCTCATGAACCAAAATAAATACCACAATGCACCTCATTTTACATGTTATGAAGAAAATAAAAATGCCTTGCTAATGCTCTTATTCTGATCAACTGCAAAATAATTCCTTTTTCTAATTTCACGTTGAAGAGCTGTGAAGCAAATTTTTGTTCAGGAGTCATAAAATGATTGTGGGAGAATACGGCTCTTTTCCAAATTATAAAATGCAAGTAGAAATCAGTGATGGGTCGAACAGCATTTTCATTGAATTCGAATGTTGAATTTCAATGCCTCAGATACAGTAAACTCTCAATTAAATGAAGAATTATACATATATTCGTGCTTACTTTCAATGATAGGTTATGGTAAAAATATTATTAGAAACCTTCATATAAGACCCAACCATTGTCTACAGACTTAAAGAGAGTCATTGACGATTTGTGCTGTGTATTTAAAATTCGAATAATTGACTACTGTGTGTCATGGCATGGAGTAAAGCTCATTATTTGAGGCATTCAGTGATTTGAATATTCAAGCCTCTCAACTCTAGTAAAAATAAAATAGATAATACGTAATAACAACTCACCTAACCTAAAAAGGCACAGAAAAACCAAGTGATAAAGGAAACAAGAGAAAAAATATTTGGATCTCGGCAGATGGCTGACTGGTGGCTGTCTGTCCATGGCCTCTCTACCTCTGCCGTGGGTGGCTGGTGCTAAGCAGAGAATATGTATTCTATTAGCATTTCTCTGAATGTAGTCCCCCCCTCTAATTTGAGGCTTCAGTTTCGGAAAAAATTTAAAAAAATGCATTTGAATATAGTCCCCCCTTTCCTTTTACTATGGGCATTTTTGGAAAAAAGGGGGGAATATAATCAGATAAATATGGTATTGTGAGAAGGAATCATGGCGTAGGCCTTACATGCTCGGTCATGCGGTAGCGACTGCCATGATGTAAATGTTCTGTCATGAGCACCGAACGTGTTAAGCTGGGTGAGGAGGAGTAGAAGCATGCCTGAGTTTATTGCTTGGGATGCAGTCACTTCCAATCCTCCCTGCTGAGTATGGCTGAGTTTTGTTCTCTTGCATAGGAAAAACCTAGTCAGCTATAGATGACATTAGTTCGTTTGCATGGGGAGATGTGTCTTATGAGGTCAATGATTGGTCCTGGAAAATTATTGTATGTTCTGAAGTTCTGAAAGTACACATAGTCTGATATGATGTCTGATTGTTGTTTTTTTCAGCTCCCTCCTCCAATCAATGTGTACAAGCTGGTTGGTGTGCGAATGGAGCCCGGAAGCAGAGCAAACGTTGAGATTCTCCCTAGCCTGCAATCTCGATTTGGGCAGCCGGAAATTCAACCTTTATCTTCCAATGGTTTCTCGGTACGGGCCTCTTAGATTTATCTTGCACTTAGCCTTCCATCAACACCACCAACAAAAACAACAAAGCAGACACTTGATTTGGGTTTGCGAATAGGTTAATTTCAAATGGAGCCCATTAAATTAGGAAATAATTTTCATTTTAATCATAACATGGATGTTGATGTACGTTAATTTGTTATATGTTATCGCAAAAACCCTGATGCAAAGGCCGAATAGTTTTGTTTTCGGTGGTTTAGAAATAAATAAATGAATAACAGCTTATAAAGGTATGCACTAAGAAATCATCATTTATCTAACCATTTAAAATATTTATCTAAAACCATTTCACAAATCGCTGCTCAAATCATTGCCTGCAAGAGCTCTTAGGCCTTGATGTCAGTGGACAATTGGAGGGAGAATGGTTGATGTTCAAATTGCCATTTCATGGGGAAATTGCTCATAAATTAACATTTAGAAATTTTCATATTATGTTTCCTTATGTGTGATTAATTGATAGCCGATCTAAAATGCATAATGTTTAGTTTGTTATAATATTGTTTGACCTTATAATTTTAAATTGAAGGTATTGATATTGGCCTACAAGTGAACTTTAAAGCATGAAGTGATCCCTCAAAATTTGGAAACCCAATTTGCATGTTAAATTTTCTAATGAGTTTTTGCAATATTTTCAAGGCTTATCAATCGCAGCCTAATGAGCGGACTCTGATTGAAAACAATGTCATCCCATACTTCTCAATGCCTGAGAGCTACCACGGAAATCTCCTGAAGTCTTATGGTGGATACCTTAAGTACAGAGTGAAGTCTGATGGTCAAGGGAAATACTTGGATGCACCAGACGTTATCATCAGTGTAAGTATCACTTAAAATTCTTAAGATTCCTCAGGAGCATTTCTAAAGAATAAGATAGGGATGAGAACTAGGGTCCATCTTCAGGGGTAAAACTTGAAATTGCAGTATAAGAGGGTATGGGATAGAAGTATTCTACCCTTGATGGATGATTGATGACAGGCTTAGCTGTTGAAACATTGGTACCCTGATCAACACCCAGCGGGAGATACCTCCATGCTAATCATATATATGCTGGGATAAAGTAAAATTCTTCATTTTAGACTTATTTTTCCTTCCAGCTTGTAATTACTGTGCTTAGTAAGTGAAAGGAAAGTAACTCTTTTAGCTGATTTCAATACGTTGACTAATCACATAAATTTAACCCAAGAACTAGTGGGCAACCTTTTTCAGGGCATGATTCATAAACGTGAAATCAGTTTCTATTTTCCCTAAAATTTACTTTTATAAAATATTAATGCCCATTATTTATTAGACCCTGTCTAAATTCACTATGAATGAAGAATGCGCATTTCCTTATGGCCAGACCTAGATGCTGGACATTAACCTTTTCAATAAACTTCCTGGTTAAATCTATTACATCCATTCACTATGTTTATTTTTGCATGCTTTTTGCCCGAAACTTAACGCAATCTCAAGCCACAGTGCTGGGACCAAGTCTAAAATGTGTGTGCAGAAATTCTGCGTCAAACGCAGACTATGCGGTGAATTTTTGAAAGCATGCATTGTGCAAGAATTTTTTGTTTACGTTCAATGCCACTGGCCACTTCTACTCCAACAACAAATGAACTTCCTGCCACTGTGATGTGGTGAGTGTCCGTCACCCAAGTGTCGCTCTATATTCTGTCGCAGGACTGCATTTCATTTTTGCATTCAATACAAACGACGCAGGCTCCAATCCAAGAATTCACTTCGTGCTGCACTCGCCATTGTGGGTGCGAGGCAGGGGGCCACAAAGTTTACCTTCAATACAGGCAGACTAACATGCTGCGCACTTAAAGTAAATGGGTTGTTTAGCATTCAGAACCAATTACGCTGTGTTTGGTATTTTTGTTGTACATATCTTGATATGTCTTATATCATGTACACATACCGTATTTGCCAGAATATAGCCCCCCTTTTTTCCAAAAATGCCTGTGGTGAAAGTGAAGTGGGGACTATATTCCTATGCTTTTTTGAAATTTTTCTCAAAACTGAAGCATCAAAATTATGGGGGGGGGACTATATTCAGAGTGGGACTATATTTGGAGAAATACGGTAATCTTTGGATAAATAAATTCATATTATTATTTTTAGGGAAATGGATACACCCTTGTTCATCCTGGCCGTAAGATTGTTGCTGGAAGGAATCAGGATGTTAGCGTAAGATTCTTTTATGGAGAATGGTACAAGTGGATAGCAGCTCGTCCTGGAGGTGATATTCCGGAAAGACCTGATGGTGAATTAGCATCTCGTGAGGAAATCATGATGGCCTTGGCAAATGTGGATTACTTACTCATCAGGTATGACTTAAATTCAAGATACGTTCTGGTCCTTCTTGATTTACCCTCGTCACGTTTGACAGAATCCATGGTTGGCAAAATACCAGCCGCAGGATCCTTCTGATGGTGTCCGCTTATTGATTTAGATGAAAATGTAGCCTTTCTGGGCTTTATTCCTCATTGATCCACATATCTGCCAGACAACAGTTTTGCTTATATTGCAGCCAACTTCTTCTGGTCACTGAAGTAATGATGCTGCTGCGTTTTTTCAGCCTTTTCTATCCTAGCCATCAGTCAAGTTGCTCCTAATGGATAGGCTCCATGCACTACATAAAATTCAGAGGAGGCATGCTAATGTGACCTGAAATATGTACTTTCCAAGGTTAATATGAGGGGGGATCCAAAAATAACTAGACACAATTTTTTAAAAATTCTAAATTTAATTTTTTGTCTTATAAACATTAGTCACCTTTAAAGTACTCGCCATTTACACTGATACATTGGTTAAATTGTTTTTTTACTCTGCGTGAAACACCTTTGATACTCAGCAGTTCTATAAAAATCATCTTCTACTGCTGAATAACTGCCACACTGTATTCCTGAGATGCAGAGGTCTTACTACTACTGAAGGGAAAGAAGCCAATGTGTTTCAGTATCTCTCTCGGACCCTGTTACGTATTGATGCTATTTATACGCAACTCGGTCCTCGCTCCGCTGTTTTTAAAAAACTTATTTCCACTAGCTCCTAACTAATTAATGATATAAATTAACCAATATAATTCAGTGAAGGATACGAGATAAATTACTAGCGTAGGTCGGCTACTCGGACCGCATGACGAGTAATGTTCTTGGCCATTGCGCGGCAATGGATTTCGACGAATATATCAACAAAGAATAAGATTTGAGGCAAGAAATACCACTAAAATAAGAGTAATTTCATGTGTACGTGATGCAAGTTCACATTTTATCAAGAGAATGTTAAGGTTATTTGATTAGGCAAAGCAGCTCTGGGAAGTTTCCCCGAGTAATGAATTTGCTCTCATTTGAAATTGTGCTAATTGAAATTGCGCTAAGCGAAGCATTGGCAAATGAAGTTCAAATTTCATGGCGTCAGTTACTATTACGTTTAAATACATAGATCATTGAGAATTCCTTTGCAGTTATTTTCTGTTAATTTTGTCGTGCGTATGTGCATTCAGGGTGACAAATAGGAGACTTGAGTCTTCATCAAAACAACTGTTTGTGTTTGGTAAGGTCTATGGATATGCAGAAGTTTAAAATTTTGCTTTCTTATGGAAGCTGTTTGTAATCTCAAGTCTTCTTGCCATTGGTGAAAGTTTTGTCCTAAAATTGAAGTATTTACTGATAAGAAGTGACAAAGTTTTGAAAGGATGCTTAATGATTCAGTTGCAACTTTGTAATTGGGTTTGTGTGTTTATTGTTAAAACTGAAGTTGTTCCTTATCATTTCTGAATAGGGCAATGTATGACAATGGCAATCATTTGGACACTACAATTTCAAACATTGCCATGGACACAGCTGATGCTGCCAATGTTGGCCTTGGTGTGGCAAATTATGTAGAAGAATGTCGATGCCCTCCTGCCTATTATGGCTTGTCTTGTGAGGTAAGACTTTCCACTTTTACCGCCTACATCTTGTAAGTTTTCATGCATAAATTTTCAAGAGCATTTTTCCATTCATTGCAAGAACTGTGATAATCTTGGGTTTGATCCCAGTCAAAGGTGATGTGCATCAAGTTAACAGTGCTGGAGCATTCCTTCCAAATTACTCACATGCTCTGAAGCACTCATTGGTGAAAAATCTCTTGAAAACTTGTTTTTTTTTCCACTAAAATGCTGTTTTCAATTCATTCGAAAAGTTCTAATGCATCAATAAAAACTACTTTCTACATTTTTTTTCTTAAATTCAGAAGTTTAAAAAAAAAATGCTTTCTTATGGAAGCTATTTCAAATCTCAGGTCTTGCCATTGGTGAAAGTTTAAAAAAAAAATGAAGCATTTATTGATGAGAAGTGACAAGGTGTGTCAACAACCGACCTACCCCCCCTGGAAGGGGTGGTAAGCACCCCCAGAGTGGAAGTATCAGTTGATGTGTCAGTCACTAACATTTCTTGACACCTTTTTTTTATATTGTACAAAATTCCATGTTGATTTGCTTTTCAAATGTTGATGGAAACTTGCGCAGTGTGATGCAGCATGCGTAGCAGAGGTTTTTGGGTTGACCTCCACATCGATTCATCTTCATGATGGCAGTTGCGCTGGCATTGCAGCTGGCATCTTCAGGTTCATTGTGTTTGATGCAGGTTTTTGCCCATCTTATATAGGCCTTGGTTTTGGCTAGGTGTGTTCTGATTGGTCCATTTGGGTGAGACTCTCTTCCAGGCATTTGAGAGCAAATAGCAGTCTTCCCTGTTGAATGTGGATTTTTTTCTCAATTTCGATAGCCTTTCGTATGAGTCAGGGAAAGTAATGCTTCTCTTCTTCATGCTTCCCATTTAACAGTGAAGACAGCTATTCACTCTCAAATGCCTGGAAGAGACTCTCACCCAAACAGACCAATCAGAACACACCTAGTCAAAACCAAGGCCTATATAAGATGGGCAAAAATCTGCATCAAACACTTTGAACCTGAAGACGCCAGCTGCAATGCCAGTGAAACTGTCATCATAAAGATGAATCAATGTGGAGGTCAACCCGAAAACCTTCCTATGCATTAATTTGCTTTGTTTCAAAGAATTTGGAGGTGAAAGGCTTCAATGCCTGGACTGCCTGCATGTGTTCCAGCCTGTCCATTCCATAGTCTCAGTTGAAGATTAGGTGCAATGCTCTACACCAAATGCTTCATAAATAATTAAACTCTGATTCAAGCTTCAGTTTGCCTGAAATACTAGATTTGAGGCTGTTTATAAAGTGTTACTGATATAGCTCAGAAGAATCAGGGAAAGGTAGAGGTGTTCACCTAACTAACACCATACGCAAACTGCAGTATCCTCATTTAATACAAGTAATAATTGTGCAATTTAATTCCTGAATTTAAAGAGATAAGGAAAAGGTGGTGAAAGAAAACATTAAAAAATCAAGGCAAAAAAAAATAATCGACTGTAACTTAGCTGCAATTGCAACCTATTAATTTTTTAACCTCACCATAAAGTAATGGAAGTAATTTTTAATTTGCTTAAACTGGAGTTTAAAAACATTCAGACTGTCGATCAAGGAAAATTGAGGCAAATTAAGCACGGAAAGCTATTATATGAACGGTGAAGGATACTTTGCAGCACTGTTTGGTATTTCAATCTTTAGTTGGCATCTACTTATTTTAATCTTCTGTGCTTAAAGAGGCCGCAATTTTTATGTTTTTGTTTCAGAAATGTGCCCCTGGATATCAGCATGTTAAATCTGGATCTTGGCTTGGCAGCTGTGTTCTTGCTGAATCTTGTGAGCAAGGCTATTATGGCGATCCGGCCCGTGGGCTTGCATGTCAAGTCTGTCCATGCCCGTTGACCACTCCATCCAACCAGTAAGTTCAAGAGTTGTAGTAAGCAGAGAGAACACGTGCCGTGAATTTAAGAGCAGATGACCTTTAAACCACTCTAACACTACTTCAAGGAGTATGAATTTATTAGAAATGGTAGGATCAGATACTTCGGATCTAAATATCCTTAACCAATAATGCCCTTTCTGCTTTATCCATTCTACTCAAAGGTGTTGCCCAAATAGTTGAGCAGCCTTCCCTGCTCAGGTATTTCCTCACCTACTTTTACTATGAGTCTCTTAATAATAAATAATGATCTTATAACAGTAGACTCTCGTTAATACGAAAACGTTATAACGAAGTTCTCGTTATAACGAATCAAACTGTTGGTCCCAACGAAAAGGCCTATCTAAGCTTTAGTAAAAGAAACGTTATCATGAAATTTTCCTTTGTATGAAATTACAAACTTCAGTCCCGGTCCTGGTGGTTACAAAATTAACTTTATTACGAAGTTCCACGAATAAGCAACGGGATTTTGGTGGTTATACACTACTTAAAGTTTTAATAATCTCGCCACGTTTAAGTTATTCTCGTGTACTGGGCCCAAGAGTGTCAATTATGGTTTTCTTCAGTGTACACGCAACATTATATAATAAGCTTATTATTCCTGTGGTGTTGTGGTGACCCACTCATAACTGCTCGTAAATTGGACTTACAGTTAGTCCTCTTCCTACACACATTCGATTGTCGAACTTTCAGAGATGCGAGCATTTAAAAACTCAAATTTCGAATTTGGCGCCTTTCGATTTGGCTGATGCTACGCGGTGTTGCGTAGAGGAACTTGCACTTTAGGCACAATCTGAACAAAGTATCATTGAATCCAGTGTGAATTTAGGTACTGTTCAGTGTTTCACCAGTTCCTCCTCACTGCGGAGAGCTATTTTTTTCAGCTCCGGATGCGTTGCATGCCCAGCTTGATCAGTTCGTCACAATCGTGAATTAGCTCACAATTGTGATGCAGTGTTGCATCCTGAAGGCGATTCCTTGCATATAGTCTAGCTGACGAGAGTTGTCCGATGAGAGCACAAAAGAAGGGGCAGAATACCCTGTGCCAGCACGGTTTGATGTCAATCACTGTCCCCCAAATGCACCTCACGCCCTCGCCTAGTAATACGATGTTGTCAAATGCATAAGGAGCTCCGAAGTAAGCCTGATCCACCAAAAGAAGTGATCCCTTCTTTGGGTCCTTCATGCTCGTCGTCCCTTCTGGCTGCTTTCTGTGGGCGATTCCCTTTTTTACCTGGCAACCTTGCTCCCCACCCCGACCTAGACTATTCTGCCTGTTATCAGACAACTCTCGGCGGCCAGACTCTAGGTTTATCAAATTATGAACTAGGTCTCGGAACGCATCTAGTTCGCATATCGAGGACTTACTGAATTCAGTGAGATATCAACCCCCGATTGTGTCTTGCTGCATTCTTCTATTTGGAAACTAAAACTAATTTTTCTGTTTTTTTTATATATTTACGCATTTATTAAATACTGCATAGCGTTTATTAAATACTGTTTCTTTTTCGACGATTCCTGTAAGAAACGTTAATACAAACTTCGTTATTACGAATCTCAGGTTTTTCGGTTCTGCGAACTAATAACGAGAGTCTATTGTAATCTCAAATTATACTAGTCGTTATTGTCTATTTTTACTGATCAATCTTATCCTGTAACTAATCAACAACTAACCCTTGACAGCCCTTTTACTATTTTCTTTTAATTTAAATTGGCAATTGATTAATTCATTAACTTCAACAGTGTTCGTATAATATTTGTTTGAATTGTTTCAGATTTGGTCGGACTTGTATTTTGGATACGGACAATCAACCAACTTGTCGGTGCCCTCCGGGTTACGTTGGCAGGCGCTGTGAGAGATGTGCTGAAGGCTATGAAGGAAACCCTCTTGTCCCTGGAAGTAGTTGCAGGCGTATTCGTGGTAAGTACATATTGCCATTTAAATTTGACGCTCAAAATCAAGTAAGACATTTTGGAAAGTAAGAAAATGTAAGTAGTACCCCTGTTAGGTATGCCTCATAGTGGGGGTTGGAATTTGGCATTATGTACTCAGAAGTTTTGCTCTTTAAGACAAAGGCTTAACTTATGTATTTAATATTTGCTAGTGCATGTATTCAAACTTATGCTGTGGAGGTTGTATTCTTCAACTTTAAAAATTCATTTTGTTTTGTGTTTTTAGTTTATTTTATCTTTGGATAATTCACCGGTAGCATTTGATATTATTTTATCTGTTTTTAAATTGCTATTCAGTATATATTCTCTGAAAGACGTACTATTATGGTATATTTTGGAAAATTGAAAAAATAGTCTGGAATGACTGAAAAGTTATGGAGTGAAAAATATGTTCGAAATCATGTTTTTGCAAGGGAAACTTATTTAATGAAATAAGTTTAAGAAGTGTAAAATGAGAGGGGGGGGGAACTAATTGATTTTAATTTCTTAATTGTCTACGTTTCAGAGCAATGCAGTCCAATTGGCAGCCTAACCAGTTATCCTGATGCACGAGGCCAATGTTTATGCAAGGTATATTAATAAAAATATCATTATAAATTGTTTTTAGCAGGTGTTAATTATTTAATATTTTCTTGTGAAAGATGTCTATATTTTTATTTTATTTTTAAATTGAAGTAGTGTTGAAGCAGTTCATTAAATATTATTTATGGGCGAATAATTAATTTACCGTATATGTCTGAATATAGCCCCCCTTTCTTTCCAAAAATGCCTGTGGTAAAAGTGAAGGGGGGGACTATATTCATACAATGCAAAGTAAAGGGGGGGACAAACGCATTTTTTTTACTTTTCCCGAAACTGAAGCCTCAAAATTAGGGGGGGGGGGGGGACTATATTCAGAGGGGGACTATTTTCGAAGGAATACGGTATGTGAGTTATGGGTACTGAAACCATTAATATGTGTTTTCAGTCTTGTGTTTCTGGAAGTTGACAATTCTCGGGATGGATTTTTTTCGGATCCGGATCGGATACTTCATTTCACGTGTTGGATCTTCGGATATTTTCAAATCGAAATGAATTTTTAATTGTGTGCAATAAATTAAGTGATTATTCAAGTCTCTTCTGGGTACATCCAATCTAAGGAATGCTATTTAGATTTTCATACACATTTTAATATTTTAATTAGAGATGGGTCGAATAGCAGATTCCTCGAATTCGAATATTAAATCATTGCTCGAATATTTGAATCACTCGAATTTCGAATACCTCGAATACTAAATGATGAATGCTGGAATGTTTGACTCGGTTGCCTATGCAGCAGGCAACACAAGATTTTGGGGAGTAATTTTGATTTCCTTTAAAGGATTCGAACAGGAATTAAGCTGATTAATGGAATATTTTAATTTTATGGAAACAATTGGGCATATAATTAATTCAACTAACATCGCTTTACCCCCACTGCTGCTGCCAAGTGTTAGCTGACAATCTGAGGCAGTTTGTAAAATACAAGCTCTTCTCCACCGGATTTTCTTCAATTATTTTCAGTCCATCTTTGGGAGTTCTCACGAGATAAGAAGATGAATTGGAATTGCTATCAGGGAGAAACAAAATATTCTGAGAAAATATCCCTTTGTCTGGGACTGTAACAATAAAGATTTATAGCACCACTCATAAATTGTAACTTGACATATGTTTTCGGAAAAAAATACCGCATCAACTTCCGAGAAGCTCTGCTGCTCATATCGAGTTTCGCCAGAATGCTAAGTTTACATCGCATTTTGACATTTATTTCTTTGCGTAAAATGCTTAAATAAACTCAGAAATACGTCGTGTTTGGTCTTATTCTTTTTGAAATGACGCGCACATTACTAATATTTCAATTCAATAAAGGTGTAACATCAATTGACGAAAGTCATTCTTAGACACCTTTTGTGATAGATGACTCATGCAGCGGTTGACCTCCACAGAAATGGGGAACTTCGAAGCTGGTAGGAAAAAAAAGGTCAGTGGGGGAGAAAAGGGTGGGGCCCGAAAGATGTTTCTATTGTTCTCGTGTAACTTGGTATTTTTTCGAAGCTAAGGTCTTCGTAATATGATCACTGCGCGAGCTGTGACCTTTTTTTTATTTCGAAGAAGACGAAAGCCTCAGAGGGGGGCTAGTGCTGAATGGAGAGGGATACCGGATCTAGGGAAATGCGCTAATGTAAGTATCCCACATTACTCACACAGCTGTTGACCTCCAGAAATGGGGAACTTATAAGCAGGTAGCCAGAAAAAGGTCAGTGGGTGAGAAAAGGGGGGAGGGCGTGAAACACGTTTTTATTGTTCTCGTAACTCGATATTTTTTTCGAAGCAGGGGTCTTCGTAATGCGATCCCTGCGCGATCTGGGACCTTTTGTTTGATTTCGGAGAAGAGGAAAGCATTAGAGTGGGTGAGGCAAGTGCTGAATGGAGGGGGATAGCGGATCGTGGGAAATGACCTAAGGTTGCTATCCCACGGCACTGAGGTTCTCCTGGTGGGGGGAATCGGGGATATTCGGATTTTTTCACCCGACCATTTTCGGTCCCCCTCGTCTAACTCTTTTCACCGCTAAAATCCACGAATTTGATGTAATTCGTCAACTTGCGTAAAACGGCGCTGCGAGCACTAAATGACTACAGTTCTCTACATTTTTCCGAGTCAACTACCAACGACGTGCGTGCGACAGTGTATGACGCGTAATTCAAAGTATTCGAGGTATTCGAGGCGGTACTTTTCGCATAACTATTCGAAACCTCGAATATCGAATACTTTCTAATATTCGAGGCATTCGAGTATTCGCGGATACTATTCGCACATCTCTACTTTTTTGTAATTGTTCATATCCATATAAATTAATTTAATCATAAATGCAATTTTTGCCTTCCATGCATCACTTGTCTACCTGGTAAGTGGAGTTCAAGCAAAATTGTCATATTTATTACTAATAGTCATCACTGTGCTCGTTGGAGACTTTGTTAATTTTAGAGGTGAATCAAATACTTTTTTATTCCAATTTTGAATTACAATTCAAGTGCCAAATTTTGCCGCGAATAGTGGAATTGAATATAAGTTTCCTAATTTATTGTCTTAAAACTCATCTTAACACTGAATACCCAATTTAATGCCAAGTCACACCTCAAAACACTTGATAAAAATATTTTTCACATGCAGGAAGGTTTCCTACCAAGTGTTGATTCAGCATGTCTGCCATTGTCTTCTTTCCACCCCTGAAGTTGATGACAGACTTTGCCGTTGAAACGTTGAGACTATATACCCAAAAAAATACCTCGTAGGAAACCGCAGAAAGCTGCATCCTACATATTCATACGGCAAGAAAAACTTTAAATTCTTCCTATTTTGCACATTTTTCCAGGTATTGAAGTATTTCAGTTTTAAGAGACAATGATAGAGTATGAAAACGTCATCGCTTGTTCAACTGAAATGAACTGAAACAATTAACTTTGGAACATTCAACTTATTTTTAAATGCCTCGTTACATTATTTGGAGTAATTTTTGGATTTGGAGTTGGATTTTTCACACAATTTGTGCAATGTGGGTGACTCTCGTAAAGTTATCACTGTAGCTAGTCCCGGTATACTTGAATTCGTCAAGAGTGAACACCTCTTTGTGTTCAAAGTTCGGGCTTTGCTCTGTGGCTGTGGTGCCGTGTGCACAATTTGGACTGCTCGTGGCATAATATGCTCAGCATTGCATACCACCTTGTCCGGTATAGTCCACAAATTTCCACCAGGGAGAATGACGCCTAGGCAGCTTAACTGGCTAAAGCTCGCTCAGATGGAAATCGTGGGATCCAGGTTCGAATCCCCATCAAGGGGAATGATTTTTCCTCCGTGAATTTTTCAGAAACAACTAGATGACATTATGGATTGAATTTAGAAGCATTATTAAGTTAAACAGCAAATATCACGTCTAATTCAGGAGAAGAGAGTGTGCTCCAAATAGATTATCCCACTTTGGAAGAAGGTCGCCATAAGTTTTGGAAGACCAGCAAATGGCATTTGGAACAAATCCTTTTATTTTGTTTTCTTTAAATACATGTACTCATTAAGAATATTATGATCAGTAAATGCATCATTATCATTTATTCCTGCAAATTCGTTGGGATAATCTGAAGGAAAATGCAATGCATATAAATTGCATGGGGTGGTGATTGTTGGAAAAAGCAGAAAAACAAAACTGATTTGTGAGGGAATTTTGAATTTCTTGAAAAATCAGGAATCAGTCAGGGTGTTCTTGTAATGCTCACATCAAAACTGGGATGGCAACGTCTCATTATTTTTCTATCATAATGCCTATGGTCTGGACTCCTGAGTTTTACTGTACATTTCACGTGATACAACTGTTGTTTTCTCTCAAGCTAGCATATTGGATCCTTAAGTGCATTGATTTCACACTTGTGACATCTTCTGAGTTTTGAAAACATTTTTTCAGCAGAAAATATTCCAATTGTTGGTAACCTTTTGGTAATTGGTGAGGAGAAGTATTCGGGGTATATTATATTGGGTATCAGTGTCGAACTTGTATGTATAGATTTTCACATCAAAATATTTCCCACAAAGATGTACGAGTCTGTAGTGTGCAATAAAAGTTATCGCTCAGTGCAAATACAGTCAACCCTGGCAAGAGGTTTTTTTGAGGGACTTAAATTTGATAGCATCTTTGGTGGGAAAACTTCTAAAGAGGGGAAAACAGGTAAAATGCCATGAAATGTTCACTGTTACATTAATTCTTTGGAAAAAATTCCAAATTCATATCATTGAAACGAAAGGGGTTTACATATCCAGTTAATGTTGAGATAGGAGAAGAAGGAATGCAGGGTGGCTTGCTTGATACACATTTTCCATAAACCCACAGAAAATGATTCCACTTCTATCGATCATTCAATGATAAATTGCCGGCCTCGGTGGCGGCGGGGTAAAGTCCTCGCCTGCCAATCCGAAGGTCGCGGGTTCGAGTCCCGCCTGGGTAAGTTACCCTTATCCAGGGCAAGGATGTTTGTGATTGTTAAATGTTATCAACCCCGATGTAAAGGACGAGCAGTGCTGTTTTCGGTGGTGTGTGAAATAAATAAAAATAAAATGCTGTAGTTACCATATCACATGATTGAATTATCTCTCCAAGAAATTTTGAATTCATGCTTTGCACATGTGAAATGAAAAAAAATATGAAAAAGTTTGAAGGATATAAGAATAATAGAAATCAAAATTTATGTAAAACATTTCCAAAACTTACTATGCAGGTAGAATTGTTATAGAAATTCATCCTTCTGGTATCTTCAGTGGATGGGCTTTAATTTTGGACTTAAAAATCCATCATCTTATCCTAGAAATTCTAATCTTGGCTACACTGACTGCAGTGACTATACCAATAGTTTTGATTAGGATGTGGTTTTTAAAGTATGGAGTGGGTATGTTGATTTTGTTATGTTTTCTGACGAATTTTCACATTATTTTCAGGAAAACGTGTATGGGGTCCTGTGCGACCAATGTAAGCCTAATACATTCTATCTATCAGCTGAGAACACCTATGGCTGCCTCTCCTGCTTTTGCATGGGAATCACAAACCAATGTCAGAGTTCACCATGGTACCGAGACAAGGTAATTGTCAAATATATTTTATTTTTTTCAATGCATGCCTCTGTATACTATTGTATTATTGATTCCTGTCTCTAAGTTAATACTCACAAAAACATCATTTATACATCAATATGACTTACTTTGACTTTGAGTGGTGTCTGGTGCTTGTGTGCTGAAGCGTTTCAGTACAGAAAATAATGAAAGATAAGGTGTATAGGTCCTTACATATGAGTTATGAGGATAGGAACATGGAACATGTGATCACTCAGACTTCACTCAGCTAAAATCAACAAAAAGAGGACTAAGATATTATGTGGTATGTAGAAAAAGAGAGGAGAAGAAACATTAAGCTAGGAAAACAAAAGATTGAAGAGGTTAAAGAGTTTTGTCACCTAGGAAACCGAATTACCAACGACAGACAAAGCAAGAAAGAAATAGTCATTAAAATAGTACAGGCGAAGAGGGCTTTCTTCAAAAAGAAGATTCTTCTAACAGCGGAGAATATAAGTATAGGAGTAAGGAAACAAATCATTAGATGCAACATGTGGAGCATGTTTCTCTTTGGGATCAAGGCTTGGACGTTGACAGCAGCAGAGAAGCATTCTGAATGTGGTACTAACGAAGAATTATGGTAATAAAATGGATCGACTGAGTAAGTTATGAGTAAGTGTTGAGAAGATTGGGAGAGAGGAGAAGTCTTGTAGAAACGATCAGGAGAAGACGGGACCACCTAGTTGGCCACCACATGACGAGGCATGATGAAGGCAATCGTTGAAGGACAGGTGGGAAGGAAGAAGGGCAAGGGACGGCCCCGAATGAATTACATTGGACAGGTTACAAAGGAAGTAAAAGAAATGAAATACCTCACTATGAAGAGTATAACAGATGTGAGAGGGGAATGGAGAGCTGCGTCAAACCAATCACCCATCTTAGGATCTTTGACTAGTGATGATGAGGTGTCCCTGCTTCCTGAATACAGAGGAGCCAGGAGCTGAGGTTAGGACGGTGTGAGTTATCCCTCTCAAGTCGGAGCGTAAGTGCAAAACTTTGAGCGTGCACAAGGGTGGAAAGGGTGATGGAGAAAGGGAAGGGTGGGAGGCGCTGAGGGGAGTCTGGATGGGGGAGAAAGGGGGAATCCATTAAAGGGACACAGGCTACCAGAGATTTTTCTCTAGACCCTCTCTGTATTCAATCAGGGTTATTTTTCCGTACCAATCCTTTGTACATGTATCAAGTGTTTATAAGTCTGCTCCAGACCAAGGGTAGCATACTGCAGATCAAAGCATGCACTGGCAAGCTCATAGCCAGAAATAATTTGCTGGGTTTCCCCTCAATCCAGCCAAAAACATGGTTTAGCCCATGTCCACGCTACGAAAACTGTGTTCCGTCCGAGTTCTTCTTGGATCAGAGTTCACCTATCATTGCAATGATTGTGTCCTTATGACAATGCATATTAAGTCTCTCCAAGTCCATCTGTC
This sequence comes from Ischnura elegans, assembly GCF_921293095.1. Lineage (NCBI taxonomy): Eukaryota > Metazoa > Arthropoda > Insecta > Odonata > Coenagrionidae > Ischnura > Ischnura elegans. The sequence goes on from NC_060253.1 coordinate 112,938,989, forward strand.
TTGATGCAATTCCTCTTAACTTCATGGTTTTTCTCATCCCTCCACTAAAAACTGAATAATTTGTTATGAGGCCATATTTTGAATTGATTTTTTTTAGGAAAAAAGCTTAAATTAATAAAGATTGAGTCAAAGAAGTTATTGACTACATGATCATCATAAGTCAACAATTCCAAGATTGATTTGATGCAACTCTCCATTCCTCTCTGATATCTGATGTACTTTTCATAGTGACATATAAAGTCCAGAAAGTGACAGACATTTTGGCAGTGGGTGGGACTAGACACTGCTATCTTGGATGCATCAGGATGTTCCTACACTATGTATGCAACAAGGTGTGGTAGCTTGTGCATCATTCTTGTCGTACTATGCAGTGGAGTGTTAAAGTGAGTGCTGCAATTGAAAATCCTGTCAGTTGTGAAGTGCGAGCTGTGATGAGGTTTTTATTGGCAAAAAAAATCACAAAACAATTGAAATTTATCCCCAAATTTGTGATTCATGCAACCTAGAAAAAATGACTCAGAAAATTAAGTCCCGTGATGCAAAACAAGCATCGGAGAAAACTCAGCAAGAAAGTTTTGTTTCTCCCTGATAATACTTGCCCACACATAGCTAATTGTACCAAGAGTTCTTGGATTGTTTTCGATGGGAAGCTTTCAATCATCCGCCAGAGAGCTTGAATTTGGTGCCAAGTGACTACCGTGTGTTCCCAGCAATGAATACTTGGCTTGCTGTGCAAATATTTGACACTGACATTGAACTGATTTCCAGTAAAAAACCAGTGGTTGAACTTGCAGGTGGCAGATTTCAATGCAGGGGTTTTGAAAAGCTTGTACCACATTGTGATAAATGCTTTAACTTAAATGGCGTGTATGTAGAAAAATAGCCACAGTTTACCTTCAAAATGTACATAAAGATGATTGTTATTTTCAGTTTGTTTATTCTTTATGTCAAAACGTCTGTTACTTCCTGGACAGCCATTGTATTTCTCTTCTTTTACCTTCTGAATAACCTACATGTAACTACCATATAAACTTGTGTAAGAGGCGCGCCCTTTTCCCCCAGAAGTTGCAGCTGAAAATGGAGGTGCGTTTCTCACACGAATTTCTTATTCTCTTCCCTCTCCCCCCCTTCTCCAGTCGCAAGTCGAGGGGGGAACTGGGTGGCCTTGGTTTTCAGCATGAGTCAGTTATCAAAAACAAGCGGGAGGCTGGGGAGTTTCTCCCTCAGTGATTTAGTTTTTAAAAAATGCCACTACCATTTTTTTCTTTTGCTTTGATGCTCAAAATAGGGGTGCGTCTCTCAAACGGGTGGTAACTAAGGGTCGTCTCTTCCTGTCCTTGGATGATTATTTTCAATGGACCATCATGCTTCATGATGAGGCTGACCAAGTTATCCCATCCTCTCCTGGGGTTTTTCTCTTCTCTCTGTCGCTTCCTATTACTTCGTCATTGAGCACTCAGTTGATCCATTTATCCTAATATCCATTTTTAATGGACATATCAAATTATAGTTCCTCTGATCTTTGCTTTTTATTTTGTAGATATCAACAACATTTTCCAGCTCCTCATTGAACTTCAAACTGGTGAGGAAAGGGCAAGGAGAAATCACTCAGAACATCACTGAAGGTATACGTGTCAACTCTGGAACACGGGAAATAACTTTCTCGGACTTTCCTCGGGGTTCGGATGGCTCGGAGGTTCATTACTGGGCCCTGCCAGATCAATTTCTTGGTGATAAAGTCACATCGTATGGTGGCTACCTCACGTTTACCTTGAGGTATGTTCCTGCCCCAGGTGGCCAGAGATCCAGAAATAATGCTCCAATTGTGGAAATCATAAGTGTAAGTAAATCACCTATCATTGCTTTTATTTAGTAACTTTTTCCCTGAATTGTAATTTTATTATTTTCTCGAGACTGTGACCATTGGTTTAGTAGGTGAGGCTAACTGCCACTGAAGCCAGCTATATCTTAGCTCTGCTGAATAATGTACTGTAACTGTGTAGCATCTCTCTTGAATTCATATTCTCATTACTTCCATGGTAAAATTTGATGGAAATATTTTTATGAGAAACTCATTTTGCTTTTGATTTTAACTGAGAATCCCTAGTTTTGTCAGTTTTGCATAGAGGTAATTACAGTCTTTGGGGGGAATCTATTCCCTCATCCCCCCATAGTTATGCCACTGCCTTAAGTGTTAGTAAAATCAATTTTTCTTCTCATTAGTTTGTACATTGATGGTGAAATTGCTTGACACTAAACCATGTTTTAAAAACATCCATTCTGAATGAACAAATAATATGTGCTGAATATACTGTCTGTTCTGGTCTTTATGTAATTATTTGTTTTTCCTTATCTCCTACAGTGGAACAATCTTCATCTGTTGTACTATGGTGGACAATCAGTTGAACCTGATAAGTCAGAGACAATAAGAATTCCGATTGTTGAAAGAGACTGGGAAAGGTTGGACTCCAAACCTGTGGATCGAGCCAATTTCCTCATGGCTTTAGCTGATGTGAAAGCTATCCTCATTAAGGCGGCATACACAACAAACACCAGAGAAGCTGCGTAAGTTTTAGGGTGTTAAGTAAAGTTAACTATTAAACATAGCTGAGGTGCACAGATAGAGATGAAGTTGATTACATGATGACATTTGATGCATTCATACCCATATCAAAATCCTGAAAATGTACATAAATTTCATATTAGAATTATGTAGTAGTGGTCGTTGTGTTTGTTGGGAGTTGTACAGTGTTTTGCTCAATATGTTTTTTTTTTGGAGTACGTATTGAGGATTTGTACAATAACACAAATTGTCCACAAATGCCACAGTGGGAAGTTTGAGTATTACATTTCTTAGTAGAACAAAACACTCCACATGGAAGAGGTCTTTATTCTTCTACAACAAGAACTCATTATTGTATCTCAAATAACATATATTAAGTACTAAATTTACACTAACTGATAAAATAAGTAAGAGCAGAGAATAGATACCGCAGGGAAGTGCCTTTGGGCTGAGCAGCTGAAATTGACTGAAAGTGTGGCCATGATTTCTTATTTGCTGTAATTGCTGGAGTGAATTTGACAGTAAATCAGGGACAGCCATCGGAGTTGGAATCTCTGGAGTTGTTGGACTCGTGTTATAGTACTCAAACTCTTGAGAGTACTTTGATGTATTTTTAACATCCAAAATACTTTCCTTAATATATTTTATAAAATGCTGCAATATAAGTTTACACTTCTCCTGCATTGTCTGAAGCGCAGCTGCTTTTTTCTCAGTGGGCAATAAAGATGTGCATGTCTCACACTTTTGCCCATTACCCTTATCACGTTACAGTATTAGACATCAATCTCATTTTTTGGTGCTATCATACACCAGATTATTCTCAGAAACTCAAAATCGTTGTCAATTTTTCATTGTACCTTTGTTATATTTTGTGCCTTTCCATAATCATGTGCTTGTAAGTAAGGCTGCTGAATTTTATTATTTTCATAATTTTGACAAAGACACTGTAGCACATAGAGTTATTTCTTCCAAGCATGTTGTCGGTAAATAATATCTTTTTTATAACATCTGTTCAGTGCAGGGGCACAACTAGGAATTAGGGCTAAGGAGGGTTTAAGGTGCTGGGGGGTATAGGGGGAATGGAATAGCCAACAGGGTAAGCGGGATAATAGGGTAGTTTCCTTCATCAAAGAAAACGAAAGGCATTGATTGCGATTCGTTACCCACCATTAGTGTATTCATAATACACAAATTATTTGGTTTTTGAAATACCGGTTTAGACGAATGGCAAGGGTCAAATTATATCCTCATTTGAAAAAGGCCAGATTGGCGCCCATGCGATTCCACTCCACATGACGTCACAGGGACCTAGTTACTACACGAGAGGATAGGAGTTATACATCGTCTGAGGTTACCAATGCATGCATGAGGCACAGAGCTCAGGGAAACATGTCTGAATAATCACCTATTAAAACTGGCTAAGGTCGGAAAGTTTTCTTCGTTTGATAAGGTATTAATAAACCTTTTTTAAGCCAAGCGCTACCAGCCAGCAAGGTACTCAGCTACCCGCTAGCATCCTGCGTCCTATCAGCGCTCAGAGCCTCGATCAAGGTCACCTCACAAGGCGGGAGGGGGGACCAGAAATGCGTCGCACGGACTTTTTCCCATCATTCCTACTTACGCGTCGCGTTTTCGCGCGCTTGAAATTTTTCACTTTTCATTTAATCGTGAAAAATAGATATCGTCATTTAAAAATCTAAAAGCGTGAAATACGTACTCCAGGAGTAATAATCTTTCGATTTAGGCAATAAAAAAATAATAGGAAACCACCCTATTTTAAGATAAATGGTTCAAAATGGTGAGTTTTATGACTCTGTGAATAGTTTGATGTTTTTTTATTAGTCATCTGTCCCCCTCATATTATGCACAAAGGTTAAGAAAATTTCTTAACCTTTGTGCATCATGAAGGAGTTTCACCATGTTACGCCAACCACCATCGCATTTCCCCTCATATTAGTTACTAAATTTGTCACGTTAAAATATTTTTATTAAAAAAATTCCTCTGAGCTTTGGAGGGGGTTTCATTCCCTAAAACCTCCCCCCCCCCCTCACTGTGCCACTGATTCAGTGATAATAAATTCGAGAAATGTAATGGCAATCCTATCAATGCTCATTTCCCGAAGATGGCATTATACGAGGGTTGTACCTAAGCTAAGGTTCCCATATTTTTTACAAATAGACAACTTTGTTAGTTGTTATTAATTTTTACATTGTTGAAAAGCTAACACTTTTGCCTATTTTTTAACTTAGTCTCCATTTTTTTGACACATTTTTGAAGATGGTGCTCCAGCTTTTCTCTCCCTAAATTAAATAAGTCTCCCGCCAACCCGTTGAGAAAGCATGTGACCTCTGCTCGGACTTCATCGTCGCTCTTGAAGCGTTTGCCACCTAAGTGTTATGTTTCGGGGGAGTAATGAAACACCCACGTTTCATCTCCCATTGCAATAGCGTCCAACAACTTCTCCTTGTTGCGTCCCCCATCTCATTGTTGAAGAAAGTTGCGAGCACAGTCAGGTCAAGGTGTTCCTCCTTGTGTTCGTCAGTCAGTGTACAGGGGAACAAGTGAGCACACACTTTGCAATGACTGAACGTTTCCATTAAAGTTCTGTCAGTTGTGTCATGTGAAGCTTCAGGAATGCATTCTACAAGTTTACGGACAGTGACCCTCCGATCTTTGAGCAGCTCACTGTTGATCTTCTGGACAATCCAAAACCGGCAGCCTTCCACTCCGTTTTTCATCGTGAACTTCCTTGCGACCCTGCACCATTTGCGAACATTCTGAACGGACATGCACTCTTCACCATAAACTTCAGTCAGTTTCCGATGAATCTCCATGAGCGGTAACTTCCTTGCGTGGAGAAATCGGATTACTGCTCGAGCCTCACACTTTGCGGGAGCGGGGATCAACACTTCCATTGTTGACGGTTGCAAAGCTGATGATGAGCGACACAGTGAAACGCAGATGGGCAGACTCGAGAGTAGGGGAACCACTGTTGTGGGATTTAGCCCAGCACCTCCACTCAACATTGTAGCGCACTGGGAACCTTACCTTTGGTACAACCCTCGTATATCCTTGTATGTATACTTCCGATATGGTCACATCTGGTCCACTCTATTGCATATATCGAAGGATACATACAAGGGTGAGGTACAGGGATTATCTCCTGAGGCCTCTAGAGCCCATCATAATCTTATGATATTTATTGAATTGAATTGCATGGGGGTGGGGGTACCTTAGTTATATGTACCACGTTTCCATAATTGGCTTTAGCAATATATAATAATTTTTGTCATCATGTTCTACCTTTTAATTGCTTTACTATCTGATATTTTAACGGCTTTATTATTATAGCTTTCTAGTTTCATTCATACAAACTTTTAGAATTTTTATTAGTTCCTGTGATTGTGATTGTCAGATTATATTTGGCTGGTTATGACATCAAGCCTTTTGAATAGCAATTGAGACCAATAGGAATTGGTAGAGTGATGTTTTTTAGGTTGCTTGATGAAATTGTTTTGCTTTTCCTCCTCCTCATATTGGTAGGTTGCAGTCCGTTTCCCTAGACATTGCTGTGGACAGGAACACAGGCTTGGAGCGTGCATTTGCTGTGGAGTATTGTACTTGTCCAAGAGGTTACATTGGACACTCTTGCGAGGATTGTGCCCCTGGTTACACGAGGGATGATAGTGGAATATACCTGGGACGTTGTCAGCCATGTCAGTGTAATGGCCACTCTGATGATTGCGATCCAGAAAGTGGAGTCTGTCGAGTAAGTACTACAGTTTTGATGCACGTATTGTGAAATTCATTTAAAGGTTCATTTCTAGATTTTGAATTTTTCTTCATTTACTGCAAGAGATGTGCAGTTATGATTTTGCATTTTCGTTTTGTTTAAGTTAAAAGAATTAACACCAATTGTGGTCATTTTGTGTACATTTTTTTCATCTTGATTTTTTAATTTTTTTCCACTTGTTTTTTCCTTTTTTATCTTTTTTAAATGTAAGCATTGAATTGCATACTTATTTCTTTGTATTAAATGAGAATACTTTCAGGAAAGTAAAATTGAGATTGACTGAGGAAATAAAAAAGGAGGATAATTGTCAAACTGAGAAAGTTATTTAAAATTTGAAAGATGTTTGTTTATGAGAACACTTAAGACCTAAAAAAAACTGTAAAGCACAAACAACAAGACATGACCATAGGGGTTAAATTCTTTTATTCAAATGGGTTATAATCCCTGTGACATTAATGCATGAATTTAATTCATAACTGATGTTTGTCTAGTCTCGTGAACAAAAAAGGCAATTGAGTATTCAGTAAGAATTCTTTCACGTTGCAAAAGCAAAAAGATGGTCAAGTGGAGATGCAGATCTTAGATCAAAAGGAAAGGAAATAATACAGAAAATAAACAAAAAATATGCTAATTTTTATTGTTTTCAATAAAAGTCATTCTGAACTTATTAATATTTTGAACGAGAAACAATTCTATTTTAGCAAAATCAAAGAATTCTGTGTGCCTTTTAAATTGCATGAAAGAAAAACTAGCCAAGTACATACTAATACTAGTGGAAATATGAGATGAAATCAGTGGATGAACATGCAAAAGAAATGGAATTATTTATCAGAAAAATATGAATGAAAATCCACTTAAAGTGAATTGTTACTGAATTTGTCAGCTGTTTCCGCTTTATGTTAATGTTCAGAAACATGGTTATTTGCCATGTAACCTGTGACTGCTAAAGAGTGTGAAACGGACAGGAAATTGCCTCAGTTGGAAGTTTAGAGTATGCAAGGAGGAGTAATTAACTGTACCCATATTCCATTGAATAAATTTTGACTTTAGATAAAGTCATGTTAAAGAAATAAACGGCAGTTATGTGAAATTTTTGGTTAACTGCACAATCGTATATACTGATCAAAATTATAAAACTATCTAGTCTGGGGATCAGGGTGGATGAAAGCTTCTCAGGTTTCCAACTGGGTCAGGGTCTGCATGGGTCTGTGGGTCTGCGTGGGTCTGTGGGTCTGTGTGGGTCTGTAGGCCGACATATCGTTGGGAGACTTTCCCAACATCCTCAGCATCAGGGTTATTGTTTCACAACATCCTCTCGACTAAGGATCAGTCTCCAGCCTCCCACCAGCCCCGCCCCCCTCCACCTCTGACGCTCATCTCCTCTGTGTGACTTACCCATAGGCATCAAACTCCCCAGATCTTGTTTTGTGCTGAGTTTATGTTGCGAAGACCATGAATCATTATCTTGGAAAGAAAATATCCAGTTACATGAGTACAATAGAAACATGTGTCCCGCCTCCCCCATTCTTGCCTGCAGAACTCTTTCAGCCTACCTGCTTCAAAGTTCCCTGTTTCTGGCTCTACCGCTGCATGAGTCACCTGTTGGCTTAAAAGGGGAAGCACAGGGAAACATCTCTTAATAATCACCTATTAAAATTGACTTTGGTCGGAAAGTTTCCTTCCTTTGATAGGGTATTAATAATCCCTATTTAATCCAAGCGCTACCTGCTAGCCGGGTACTCTGCTACCTGCTAGCAGCCTGCGTCGTAGCAACACTCATAGCCTTGCACCAAGGTCACCTCACTTGCGGCAGTGGGAACCAGAACGACGTCACACAGGGTTTTCCCAGCATTCATACTTAGCCATCGCTTTTTCGCGTGATTGAAAATTTTCACTTTTCATTTAATCACGAAAAATAGATATTGTCATTTAAAAATCTAAAAGTGTGAAATATGTACTCCAGGAGTAATAATCTTTTGATTTAGAAAATAAAAAAAATAGGAAACCACCTTATTGGGGTAACTTGCACATTTAGCTATCACTCAAGATGTAATACACAGCATTTAAATGACTCAACCATTATTTGTGTGGTCAGTCAACCCCATGATCAATGTTTAGTTTGTAAGGCTTGTGCTTAATAATGAGTAGCCTCCTGGTATTCTAAGCAATTCCCATTGAAATATCAAGGAATTTTTCTATTGTTTCACACCCTTTTACTCTACATATTTATATGGTTAATAGGAGGTTTAGTTGAATGTTGAGTCATTTTGCATGCTGTCATGGGTTTATATTTACTTCAGAACTGCCGTGACAACACCTGGGGCGAGAGGTGTCAAGAATGCCGACCAGGCTTCAGTGGTGATGCTACCAATCGAAATATTGGCTGCACCCGTGCCAGTGAACGTGAGTGCCGTTGCGATTCCAGGGGTAGTGCTCAACCGGGTTGTCCAACTGGTAATCAGTGTGTTTGCAAGGTAATAAGGTAATTTGCCTCCTTGGGGCTGCCTCCTCTGTTCTTGGAATCTAAAATCAAATTACCATCTAATAACTCACAAAATCTTGTCTATGAACATTAATTTGGCTTTTTAAATGTAACTTTCTGCTCATAAATGTAGCTTAAATTTGAATAATGACTATGTGAGTCAATTAATTATTTCAAATCCCGAGGCTGGGAAATCCCAGTAAGCTCAATGTCGCAATGTAAGCAGTAATGACTTTGAACTTGTATTATTTCCTATTTAGAGTAAACTATTTTAAATTATACTCCTAGATTTTAGTTACAGAAAGAAGAATTAGTAGCGATAATGTACAAGTCATTCACATTTTAACTGTGAAAAAGATAAGGGTGTTATTTAGAAGGCTACGTGTTCTTGTTTGAATCTACATTCAAATCTTGGGGAAGGATGGATTTGGTGGGCTTGAGAGGTCATTCCTAGTTCTAAGTTATATCATAGGTTTCATTAGATTTAATCCAAGGGTTTAGTAGACTCAAATCATCTCTCTTTTTCATGTAGATTTTTCAATATATCTTTTCTTGTCATCATGTAATTTTACCATAGTTAATTATAAAATTTTTCTTATTTATTTCAACATTTGTCATTGACTACATTTCAGCCTAATGTGCAAGGTACGTACTGTGAAGAATGTCGACCTGGAAGTTTTGGGCTTTCTGAGAACTTAGCGTTGGGATGCCATGAATGCTTCTGCTCTGGCGTCACCACTCAGTGCCAGTCATCCACCGAGCACTATAGAATACAGATTCCAATGCAGATTGGTGTTTCTGGATATGAATTTATGCTCACAGATAGGTGAGTCAATACACATTCATGATCTTTGTTTTTTTTTATTTGAAGGATCAATTGTAGGATTAAAACTATCCCAGAAATCAATCTGTGTTTTAACGCTGTGATTTTAGATCAGTTTTTAGGAGGAAATCCCTTTTCCATGAGTCTCTTGCCGAGCATTTCAACCTCTCTCTCCTAACAGGTTATTCTGTTCTCTTGCCTATGGCATCCCCAACTTACTTACTGTATACAGTAAACTCTTGATTATACCGAGTCAGCGGGATGGAAAAATGGCACTTTGTATTATCACAGTTCGTAATTTCAAACCTTTTTATAAGTCGCAAAAAAAAGTTTGCCTTTGTTTCCTCCAACCTCTTTTGTCTTTAATTAGATACTTTTTTTTAACGTTTTCGGTGGCTATTTGTGAAATAAGTCTTAAATAAACTTTTGATATAAGTTTTATGCTGCAAAAGATTGTTAAATATTTGTGCTACCCTAAACTTCCAGTATTTTGTGGTACAATGTGAATGATTACAGCACTAAAGAAATTCCAGTTCATTTTAGATGACATAATCAAATAACAAATTCAAAATGTTTGTATGCATAAGAATTTAATTTTGTGAATTCATGGTCGGTATTGAAAACCAACTCTGTAGTATGCACCCTTTACCCATTTAGGCAGAGATATTTTTTGGGCAAGACTGTGTTAAATTTTGCTTTTTATGAATCATTTCATTATCCAGATCATCGGAAAAATAATTTAACAATTCTTTGACCTTGCAGCAGTTCCCAAACTGGGGGTCGCGACCTGTGTACTTAAACTTAGACAACCACTTTTGGGGGGTCGCGGCTAAAATGGGTCGTGGACAGGAAAAGTGTGGGAACTGCTGGTCTAGTGTAGCCCCTTTCCTGTAACTTAAAATCCAAGCATTATTCATTGAAACATCTAATAGCCATATTATTATGGGAATAAATCACTTTTTCCTCCTGATTCAGATTTTGTAATTACAAATGTTATTATCCATATGATAAATACCTCCCACATTCTTACTACAGTGAAAAGTAACCAATAGTTGGTAATTTTTTTATTTTGCTTTTAATTGGAACAAGAGTAAGGCTGAGCTTGCGGAAAAAAGAAAACCCACTTGTCGTTCGAAACCATGTACTTAAAATTTTTATCCGTCCTCTTGATGTTTTTGTCATCTTGCTTTTGCCTCTTTCATTCCGTTTACCGTGACTGTTCCTGTTCCTTATCATACCTCTCCTACGCATTTCTGACGTAAGCTTAGCACTCGTAAAGAATTATCAAAAATGAAAGAAAAGGATATGCAGGGAAGATTTTTCTGTAATAGATTTACAAACTGGTACACCTTTGATTTTACCCAGACCCACACCAAAAGGCATCTTAGAAAGCCCCTTGCATTGGCGGCTGTGATGTAAATCTCTATGAAGACGCTGACACTGTCCAAGCCTTGGATCTGAACTTATAAATGATATAAATGAGGGAGTGGGAAGCCAAAGGGTACAAGTGATTTTTTTTCCCAACAGAGTTAGCTAAAGTTAATTGTTAGAAGAAATGCACAAAAATTGGTTGCCAAGGGATTTGAGTCATTCGATCTCAGCTCTGTGCTGACATCGAGTGGAAAATCAAATGCCTTACTAAACATCTAATTAATCTCGTTTCAATCTATACCTAATTTCTGTACTTAACTGAGTATAAAATAAAGAAATCACTTGTACCCAATGGCTTTCAACGCATTGAAAAGAAGTGTTTATATTAGGAATGTAAAACAATACTCAGAGATAAAATTATTTTAAAGTATTGAAGTAACTTTGGATGTTTTAAAACTCTCACCTATTGCAGTAATTACGTAAGATTTACCTGGAATTTTGTAAAATATCCTTGAAAAACCAGGAATTATGGAACCAGGAATTATGGAAAATTATTATGAAACCAGGTATTATTATTATTATTATGCATGAATTTTTCTGCTTTAAATGGCTGGGGGTCTGTTTTTTTTCTACACACTCATGCTCCGTCTCCATTTGGAGGGAGTGGATGGGAAATGCTAGGTGTTGGGGCAGGAGGTTGGGCATGCATAAGTTGGGTGTCCATGGCATCAGCGAAAGGAGAGAGTAAAGAGAGTTGGTTTTGGAAAGAAAGATCTCTTGGAGTAAGGGGGAAGGGGAGGTGGGCCAGAAGGCTGGAAAGTTCCTGCTTGGGATGATGATCATGGTCTTCCTTTGATTACAGCACCCGCAGAGAAGTCACTATAACTGATGGTTTCACGACTGATGTCTCAAGAAATGAAATTGGCTACTCTTTCCCGCCAGTGGGAATCACTGGTCGCAGTCAACGATTGTTTTGGTCTCTTCCATCTCCATTCACTGGAAACAAGGTATGTGCAGTTGTGGTGAGCCATTTCTCATAAAAGCAGTTCCCGTGTTTTGAAGTCAACCATATCCTTAGGCAGTTGTTGCAGCTAAAATTCGGCTGACTTTTGTTTAAGCCATTTAAATAATAAGTTGTGGGTGGTTCAAAGTGAATCATTTTTATCTTTTAATCATCAAATATACCTAATATGCTCGTGTGAAAATAGAAGAAATTAATATTTCACTTTCCCATACTCTACAATATCACATGATAACCAACTTGTTCCCCATCCATACCCATTTTTTTCAAAACTAAATATCTTTCCATTCCCCAGTGTTTGGACCGTGTACCTTGAAGTGTATGTACTATAAAACTTGTCCAACTTTGCCATAAATCCAGAATTTTATTCTATAGCTAGGAGACCAGAATCTCATGGGAACATGTGAAAATGGGCATTAAACTTTTGTGCAAACTTCCCCATTAAATAAAAGACTTCCAATCATTTTGAACATTTAAATAAAATGTTCTTAATTTCTTACAGTGGAAATTATTTTACTCAGTGCATGAATACCAGTTTCAATAATTTACCCGATTACATAGCATTCTTAACCAATTGTTTTAACTCATGGTCAATCGAAGCTATGGAATTGAGTTTTTAGAATCATAGTAATGAAATTAGTATCTGGCTACGAGAGGTACCTCGGAGACAATTAGACATGGGTGCTTTTCCAAGGCAAACCCAGGGTAATTGAGGCGTACTTGCGATGGTTACAGAGTGGACCCGAGGTCTGATCGGTGCCGGCCAAATCTTTGCCTGCTGCCAAAAATATATATTTTTTAATGTAAAATAAAATAATTTATAGTATGGTGCAGCTATTCTTAACCTTGGTTTTTGTCGAAAAGGTGTCTGGTAGCAAACTAGGTTACCCGTAATTTAGACTATGCCACCTGTATTTGTAGCCGAGACTTTTACACCCGATTGTAAGATGAGCTCTCTTTTCTGCAGAAGTTGGGAAGGAAAAAAAAACTTGCCTTAGGTTCAAGCCAACATGGTGTAAAGGCAATAATATTTTCTGGTTTATGAGGCTATCAATTAAGTGGTGACGTGTAAAAGCTGAAAAAAGGGTAATTTTTCTCCTCTCGTTTAACAAATATACTGAGAGAAGGAATGTATGTATCATTATTCATTGCAGAAGCTAACCTGACATGAAATGCAGAGAAATCATATCAAGTGATTTTTATGAAATGGATTGCCTTTTTAAACATCAATTAACTCATTGGGCACAATATTTGTTGACCTGATAGTAAGAAAACTCACTTAAACACCATGAGCACCTATTGTATTGTGCTTGATCATACTTGAAAGCTTGCTTTGAACTAAAGAAATTTTTTTCCAAAAACCAAGGCTTAAAAATTAAGGATTTTTTCATTTAATAATCAATGAATATCAAATAACGTAGGGATTGTGAATGGATATGTATGCCCTTTTTGCAGGTGACATCTTATGGAGGAAAACTTACTCTCACCCAGAGGTACATTTCTAGATCTGGAGCATCGGAATACTCCGATACAGACGTGATTATAACTGGAGGGGGCATTACTCTCTTTTGGAAGAATCCCATGGAAACAAGACCAAACCAACCTTTTGTAAGTATTGACTGGCTAAATGAATACATGTATTCATAACTTTGTCTATTCCACACACACTATTTGATGCAACCTCAACTGGTTTCAACACTCCCATGCCATTATCAGGAGGAAGTGCAACTTTGTCTATTATGGTAAGTCATTAATGTAACAATGGGGTGTGGGGTGGGGGTGGGGGTGAAGATGAAAGGGGAGGAGGAACGCGTGTCGTCATGTGCTAGCAGACAGCCCGAGGCGCTCTCCAATATTCGCGTGCTTGAAAATTACATTGCCTTATGGAAATTTATTTGGGACTAGGAAGGGCAAACGATGAATGCAGGAAAACGATCAATGCGGGAACAATAAATCGGGTTTCCACTGTATACAGATATTCAAGATAAAGCCATCTTATGATATAAAAAGTTACAATTGTGGTTATGCCATGTTTGGCAATACAGGTGGCCCCGCAAAGGGGGGGCTCCCATCTGTATCCGCCACTGTTTCTGTCACTCTTGAACAATTTTGGCCTTGGTAATGAAAGAATTTGAAAATTTAATGCATAAGATCAGCTGAACTATGTAAACGCCCATGAATGACTCAGAAATGGTGGATTTGGATTTCCATACTTTCATTCAACTGACCAATATTTCAGCTCTTTATTCCATCATTGAATTGTATTGTCCTGTTAGGAAATAACATAATGGTAAAATTAATATTCATCTCTATTTCCCATCTATCTTATATGAAATTTTATTAATAGGTCTTTGATTTTGGGTGAAACAATTTTTTCCAGAAATAGTAGTCTGATGATTTTGTGGGAGAATTTTGGTCAATTAATTGTAATATAATTAATTTCATTTTTTCTTATTTTTCTTGTAAGCAGTGTTGCATTTGAACTATTAAAATAATTAAATGACTGACTCTTAACTCTAAAAGATAAATGTATAAATTCGCACCCCAAATCTGTATTCCCTGATCTGGGAAATCTCATAATCCGACAATATTAACAAGGGAAACAATTTTTTGCGGAATAATAGCATTCATCTTCACCTGCTGAAGCTGTGTTGCTTTCTTAACGAAAAATTTCTTTGTTGTATCATTACACAAAAGGACACATTCTAGTCTTAAAATGCTTTACTGCCATGTCAGAATCTGTTGTATGTACATCTGATGTGATCCACACAAGACTCACCCAACTTGTCCAGATGGGAGTTGGCCCTTCAGAGAAACAGATAAAAGCTGACACAAGTATCATTAGTTTTTTTATATTCCCCTTATTAAATATTGTGAAAAATGGTCTTAAGATTGTAAGAAAGTGCTATACAACAAAGATCTCTATTTTTTAAATTGAAGACGCAGTCATGCATAGCATGATGTGTCTCTTCCTTTCTGGCGTGACCTGCCACGAGTGTCATTCAACAGAGATGGGAGAGTATGTTTGCTTTGTCGTGTCACTGGCGATTCCCACCTGCAAGAATCCCCAAATCCACCTTGCAATCAGTCAGTCTCTCATGATTTATCAACGGGCATTTGCCTGGATGGAAGTGGCCCCCTTGCAGCAGTGAGGGTTGATGGAGTTAGCAGCATAGATAGCAGACAGCTCATTGAATTATATTAAAGGCAGCATACATACATGGATTGCAGGGGACTTTTCGCATCTTAAAAATGATTTATTTACTATATTTTTTTATTATTCAGATTTTATGCTTGATAATCTGCGATATATGTAGATTTACATGTCATATGCAAATATTGTATGCAATGTAATTGTTTGTGTCTGATTGTGCTATGCACCTTGTGTTTTAGACCTATTCTGTGCCCCTGTTTGAGTCTGAATGGAGACACCTAGATCAGAGTGTGCCTAGGCCTGCTTCTCGAGCCGACCTCATGACCGTTCTTATCAAGCTGGAGGCTATCCTCGTGAGGGCGACTTTCTCAAGTGACACTGAGTACACATACTTGTCAGATGTTTCAATGGATTCCAGTGTCGTTGGGCGCTATCAACCGAGCTCTCTAACCACGGCAAATGATATCGAGAAGTGTTACTGTCCTCCGGGCTACGAAGGAACATCCTGTGAAGTAAGTACCTATATTTTTATTGTCCTTTTCTTCCAATCACCGATATTCAACCTTTATGTCTCAATAAGCTGATTTGGACTGATATTTTAATCCTATAAACCTGTATTTATATTGAATACTTCATAAGGTTGTGGAAGGATTATTAAAAATTGTGCTCGCAATTGAAAAACTTAATTAAAAGTTCAATTAACTAAATATGAATATGGACAAGACTTAAAAATTTCTGCGGTGCAGTATATGTTTTTAGCCAAAAATACAAGTTGCTTAACCTTATTTGGGTTCAATGCTTCCCTCGTCTTAAAAGATACAAAATTTTCAGGGCTGGAAAACCTTGCTGATGCAACAGGATGCATGCAGGTGTATTTAATTTATGGAATGCTTAGTTACTTTGAACTAATTTGAACAACATCAAGGTCTTGACCATCATCTGGTGTAATAGGCTGGCAATTTTCTTCCTGCTTGTACTTGTAGATACTAGTAGATAATCTTATGCTCATGGCTCCCTCCAAATTTCACTTAGTGCCGGTTGAAATTTTGTCTTTTTCGGCATTGACTAACCTGATTCGGCTGACGTAATGGATGAGCAGTCTAATGCACTTTTGAACTCTCGTTTTACCTGGATTCAAAGTGGTCATAGAAATAATCATTGGGATTGTAAGTCGGGGAAATGTGACGGAGATGAGATAATGGTCAGGGAAAAACTCCAGAGGCGCAGCAAAAAGATAGAAACCACTGTAGAATGTGTGGAGCATTGTTGCGTGAGAAGGGCAAGGGGGATATTTTGTTGCCATTGTAGGCTAGCAGCATTAGGCCCTTCTCAACTATATTTCACTCAATCCTTCATCTGTCTGGCTCAAAAAGAGTATGTGAACTAAAGTAAGTACAAAGGAAAGCCTCTCAATTTGGCGAAAACTGTTGAGAGATTAGTGTGGGAGACTCGCAGTCTAATTGCTAAGCTTGGATTGCTTGAGCAATTAAGAACCAGCAGTGTAGAGCTACTTTCAATTACATGGCTGTGTTAACAATTCTCACAGAATTGATATTTTATGATTTGCCAGACGGGTTGATGTAGGAATTTCTCTTTCCCCCTTACAGTAATGGACTTAAATAAATATAACGAGGGACTCTGTAGTCAGATCACTCCAATGTTCATATATTCTCTTTTATTTTCTGTGTTTGGGCTAGAGTACCAACTCCCCAACCACAAATCTTCCGAATGGCAAGGCAGTATGTAGATGTACAGCTTGTTGCATTTTCCCTTTTTGACTACCTTACTCATATGACTACCTTACGGTAAAAGTCAGATAAATTAATAAATAGACTGGAAATCAGGGAAAAGTCAGGGGGAATGGAGAATGGAAAGTTAGTGTATTTAACCCTTATTTTTGTGTGAAGTCTTCTAAAATGATGTGACTCTTCCTTTATATCTTAATTCCCAAGATCTTTCAGGCCAATCTGGAGTAACCTGATTGATTAAACGACTGTTAATGGTTACATCTTTATGGTTTTTTATTCACTCAAACTTATTCATCCACCCTGATGATGATGGGCGAGTCATACAGAGAAACATTGGTGATATACACCCATGCCTTGCTTTTTGTGCTATTTCGAGATAGCACGAATTTGTTCCTCGGGGAAACATCCGAGTGCTACTTAGCCTAATGAAATAACCTTAAAATACTCTCTTGAATAAATGTGAACTTGCGCTAATTACGCATAAAATTGTTCTCATTTTATGCATATTAATAGTATTGCTTGCCTCAAATCTTATTCTTTGTTTATATATCTGTGGAAATCCATTGCAAGGAAATGGCCAAAAGCACTATTCGTCGTGTGGTCCAGATAACCAAGTAACTACTGAAGTAATTTATCTTGCCTCCTTAACAGAATAAAATTAGTCAATTTAAATCATTAAATAAGTTTGGAGTTTGTGGAAATGAGTTTTTTTTTAAGCAATATGGTTTAAAACGTAATTTTTGCCGTCATAGGTTATCAGGTGAATTGACCTCTGAGTAGAGGGGATAAACGGTCCACCCTAAAGCCTTCAAGGTCATCAGTGTTCACGGAGAAATGGAGAGGTGGCAGAGTTGCGCATGAATAGCATCAACGCGTAAAAGGGTCCGAGAGATAGGGAGTCTCTTCTTTCCCTCGCAGCAATCATAGGCAATCCGCATCTCAGGAATACAGTGCAGCAGCTGTTCAGCAGTAAAGGTGATTTTAATAGAGTCAAACGGAGTAAAAATCATGTGAACAATGGCATAAAATGGAATGCAGCTAGAAAAATAAAGAAGTTATCAAGAAAAAGAATAATCCCATACGAGAAATTGAAAGTGATCAAGTGTTTTGAAAATGGAGAGCATCAAAGCAATATTGCACGTAAGTGTAAGCTCACAACGTCTTATTCTGAATAAAGATGAAATTAAATCGTCAATGACATCAGTCTAAACAACTTCAACCAAGTGGTCAACACATATGTGAAGTTCATTGCTAGAAAAAACGGAAAGACGGAATCACCTGACTTTATAATAAATGGTCAAATGATGCTCCTTTATCTCAGGCAGTTATTTGTGCAAAAGCTGTGGCTTTATTTGAACCTGTAAGAGAAGATGGGGGTGGTAATCGGTCCAAGATATTTAGATAAAGCTTCCTATGATTCCAGAATTTTAAACGGGAGTAGGCATTTTCAGTGCGGTGATATCAGGTGAATCTGCAAGTGCTGATAGCACAGTCGCCACAACTTTTCCTGATGAACTCCAAGCTGTGATTTAAAGTGGTTCCTTTCCCCCTCAGCTAGTTTTTAATGCTTACAAGTTTTAACAATAATTTGGAAAAGAATGTAATCTTGTTCATTCATTTTCATGGAAGAAAAACCTGGATCAGGTTTCAAGGCATGTAAAGACTTGTTTCATGTAGCTGCTAATGCCGCGGGGACTTCAAATTAAAGTCAGATTTGATTTATCTTTCACAAACTCTGCAGGAAATGAAATGGTATTCATAGCAGCATTTTGATGAGCAGTAAAAGGGCCTGGTTGACTTGACTGGCTATTAATGCCTTATGCTATTAATTGGAATATATAAGGTGTGATAAAAAAAAGACTGGACTGATTTTACTCTTCGCAAACTGTTCAACAGATCGCAATGAAACCAAAAACGCCATCTTGCGACACATCTGACGACTAAAACAAGAGCTGTTGCATTTTCTATGTTGAGTCGTTACTTATCAGCAGCAGTACTAGTCTTAACTTGCTTGGCGCCGTGTGCAACGGCAGCAAAGAAGGAGTTAGAGGAAGAGCATGAAATTTTGTTTCAAACTTGGCAAAAGTGTTACGGAGGCATTTGGAATGACTTAGCAAGCCTTTTTTAATGAAGCTATGAGTCGAAGTCAGTGTTTTGAATGGTGCAGTCATTATAAATTGGACGGAACCTCGGCAGATTAAGATTTGCAAACTGGGCAGCCTTCCACATCGACAGACCCCAATCATGTCAAATTGGTGAACCATTTGGTGTGGGAAAATCGGTGTTTAAATGTTAGAGAGGTAGCCAAAGAAGTGAACATTGGTTTTGGATCCAGTGAGACAATTTTGGATAGAAATTTTGGGCATGATGTGTGTCGTATCAAAATCCGTCCCTCCTGATGGTGTTTCCACCATGCTAATGCTGATCATGACATAGTGTTTCACCAAAACCAGAACTTCCGTGATCTCGGAGCCACCCTACCCTCCAGGTGTGGCTCCATCCAACTTTTTTTTGCTTCCAAAGTTAAAATCAACCTTGAAAGGGCTCTGATTCGACAGTATTGCGGACATTAAAACTACCTAATTGTACTATATGGACCTGAATAGGATCCCCAAAGGGGCTTCGAGAGTTGGAAGAGAGGAAAGGGAAGATAGGGATGCATTCCCAGTCGCATAGGTGTAGGGTATCGAATAGGAAAGTTGGTATGAGTTGAGTATGGCCTGTTCATCTCATTTGAAAAAGTATTTTTACGTGGCACATGTGTTATGAACATCAGATCAGGATAGTTGAAAGTGGACCTATTTTAATTTTTCTATTTGTTAACAGAGTTGTGCCCAAGGATATTACCTGGACTTCAACAACCGTGGAGAAGGAGTTTTTGGCACTTGCCGCCCTTGCCCCTGCAACAACAATGAAGAGAGCTGCTCCCTAGTTAGGGAAGGCAATGAGTATGTTGTGAGGTGCAGGTGTAAACCTGGTTATGATGAGAAAGACTTCTGTGCTGTGGGTAAGTGAACAAATATTCAAAATATTAATATTTTGAAATGGTAATGCACTTATTGCGGCAGCTGTTTCAGGAAACATTGCACCATCATTTGATCATCAGGAAACATGGCTCCGTTACCACAGCTGGCCCATGTTAAAAAATCTACAGATTCTTACGGTAAAGAGTCAAGTTATGAGAAAAAACCCAATCATAATCATAGAATCTATGCTTAACTGTGATTAAAAAAGATTCAAAACATTTGAAAAATTTCTTTGCCCGTAAATCGGGCGGGTAGATGAGTCGTGAAAGTAATCATGGTGAGACCATCAGTAAGGAAAATGGCTCAGCATTTTTACAAACCAACTGGAACATCAATAATAATAATAATAATAATAATAATTTTATTGGTCCCAGGACTTTACATTGTAAAATATAGGACATGTCATACACAAAAATAAATACATACACAATCAAAGTCAGAATCAGACACTTCTGTGGTAGGCAGATTCCTCTAGAAACTGAGTTGTGCTATAATAGCCTTTGTTGACTAGAAAGAGTTTAAGATTAGATTTGAAAATTGCCCTTGTAGAAGCTTTTTTTATGGTTGACGGCAGAGCATTATAAACCTTGATAGCCATGTGAAAAGGGCTCTTATTGTACATTGCCGTGGCGTGGCAGTACATATGTACATCTCCACTATGGCGAGTGGAGTGTCCGTGCACTTGAGCATTGGTAGTGAGATCTTTTATATTATCTTTGACATGCATACACAAGTGGTATAAATACATAGATGGTAACGTTAGGAGTTTTAATTCCCTGAAATAGGGTTTGCAAGATTTCCACGGGGGTATCTTTGCTATATACCTTATACTTTTTCTTTGTGTTGCGAAAACTCTACGAAATCCAGGCGACGATCCCCAGAAAATAATTCCATAGGACAAATGGGATTCAAAATAACCATAATATACCATTTTTAGAACATTTAAATCAACAATATCTACCAGATTTCTCAGAACATATCCACTTTTAGCCAGGGTTGAGCATAGGGCATTGGTATGGGTCTCCCAATTTAGGGAATCATCAATAGCTAGACCTAGAAACTTGGTGCTATTTACCCTCTCTATGGGCTGACCATTTAAGAATACCTCTAACTGAGGCACTTCCCTCTTTTTTTTAAATTGAATGTAATTCGTTTTCTTAACATTTACAGAAAGTTTATTAAGGTTGAACCACTTTTCTAGGAGTAGTAGTGAACTCTCCAGCTTCGTTTGCAGCAGCTTAGGATCCCTGTGGCTCATTGCTAGAGATGTATCATCAGCATATAACACTATATCATTGTTTTTAATAAACCTCGGCAAATCATTGATGTATAGTAAGAATAAGAGGGGCCCCAAAATACTGCCCTGTGGTACCCCTACATTTATTATTTCTATGGGAGATAAGTAGTTTGTAACAATGTTGTTGATGCCTGTACCCTCAACCTCTACCATCTGTTGCCTATCCTCTAGATATGATTGCAACCATTTATGAACGATTCCCCTGATCCCATAGTGCTCACATTTAATGAGAAGGATTTTGTGATCTACTGTGTCAAATGCACGAGAAAGGTCATTGAATATACCCACCGAGAATTCATTCCTGTCCCATGAGGTCATGATTTTTTTCAGAAAGCATGCAATCGCATCATTGGTGCTTCTCCCCTTTTGGAATCCAAACTGTTCCATGTTTAATAATTTGGATTGGACGACAAAGTTCATAATCCTGTCTCTCATCATTAGCTCAAAAATTTTAGATATATTAGTCAGCAAGGATACTGGCCGGTAATTTCCTATGTTGTCCACATCACCTTTTTTGTGGATCAGTTTTATTTTAGCTATTTTTAAATAGTTTGGAAACTCACCCTTATTAAAGGACTCATTTATTATGAAAGCTAAGGGCTTAATTATAGCTTTAGAGCATTTTTTTAGGATGAAGGAAGGAATATCGTCTATCCCAACTGATGGTTTGTCTTTCAGGCTATTTATGCACTTCAATACCTCATTTTCTGTTACCGGAAAGAGGACCATAGAGGAGCACATGTGTTGACAGTGCCCCGTACTGAATCTGTCACTACTTATTATTGAGCTATGTAATTGTAGGGGTACAGTTGCGAGGTACTTATTGGCAAAAACTGCCACTTGCATAGGATCGGCCAAGTTTATCCCTTCCCCATTTTTTATTGTTAAATTTCCACTCCTGTTTACCTTAGAGTTTGTTGCCTTTCTTACTATTCGCCATGATGTTTTGGTCACATTTTCAGCTTGACTGATAAGTCTGCTGTAGTAAGCTTTCTTGGTTTGAACTATAAGGTCCCTGTATGCTTTTTTGTAACTCTGAAAGTAGTTACTATTGAGGTCGTAGCCCTTCTGCCCTTTTCTTAATTGACATAATTCCCTAAAATTTACGCTAGCAGCCCTTATTTCATCTGTCACCCAACCCTTGTTACTCTCATGACACTTCATTGGCACTAATTTTCTGGGAAAGAATTCCTCAAAGATGAGCTTAACATTACTAATGAAATACATGTACATGTCCTGTATACACTTCATGTTGAGTAATTTGTCCCAGGAAGTTTCACATAATTTATCACAGAATGCATTTACTCTATCTTTTGGGTAGAACCTTTGTTATTTTGCCCCTGCATTTTTTGAACATGCAATTAGAAATTGAAATCCATTCATTCCTCTTTCATTCAATCCTCCATTAGAAATTGGGTGTTCTTTCATATTTTTAAAATGAATTTTGGTTGCAGATGATTTATTGGATTTCTGTATAAGATTGTAATTCAAATGAAAACCTTTGAAGTGCAACCACTCATTCACTCTGTGATTCAACCTTAAGTTTGGTTTGGATAGGTGAGGGTAGAGCTCACTTCATCCACAGGCATGTGAATATCACTGACGCTGGGTGGAGGGGCCAATTCCTTTCACTTGGCCACCTCACATTTCAAGGATTCTACATATTTGGGGATGTCGGAAGGGTTCACCTGGGATTTGAACCGAGGACCCCTCAATCGTCAGCTTAGCACTCTATCCACTAGGATACTATGCTTCCCTATTGTGCAATAGCTCTGCCATAAGTTATACAATTATTTGGTACTTGGCTGCAGTCTTCTTTGAGGTTCTCATAGTAAAATACAGGTGACAAAGTCATGCTGCAAGGAAATTAAATTCACCAGCTCATTATTAACTTTGTGGTACACTCACACCTTGTATAGCGCAAGGGATGCGTTCCTTGGGGTCTTTGCCCTATACAAATTTGCATTATATGAGAACGTTTTAACATTGGGAAGATAAGGATGCATTCCTGGTAGCATAAGTGTTGGGTATTGAATTTCCTGTAAACCATATACAGTGGATCTTGGTTAGTACGTTCCTCCTTAGAACATTTTCCTCCGTAGTACGGTGATTTCTCTCAGTCCCAGTACCATCGGAATAAAATACAGGTAAATGTATTTGGTTAGTACGTTTGAAAAAGTTGTGCTTTCCTGGTTAGTACGCTCAATTGCTTGCCGTGACGCAACCCGCAATTCGTTCTCTAGTATGTGTTAAAGGGTTGTAAACGTCCGAATTCATGATTTAATTTATTATTATCAGCCATTGACATTCTTACATTCATTCCACATCTCTCTATCTATGACCGTGATTTATCCAAATGCATTTTTCTCAATTATTTTGACGTGATGTATAATAAAATGCCGCCATTTTTCGGGAATGTCTGACTATGCAAAACTGCAGCCAGTGAGAGGCCCTAATTTTCTCCACCCCCAGCTCCTCACTTTCTGTTGCATTCTATTGCCTTTGGAGTGCCCCACACTGCACAAATTTCGCGAGTGGGCAGTTGTTGCTATTGCACGAGTTATCATGGCGAGTGCAGTTGAATTACAATTGAAATGGAGAGAAAATGAATAGTGAAGCATATTGCAACTTTAGAAAAGATTGAAATTCTTGAGGAAATGGACCAATATCCTTGTTGGAGAGGTTAATTTCAAAGAGTATTGCGAGTGTGATGATGATCTCACTGTCTGCCAAACCATGTCAATCGATGAAATTCATGAACAGGAGTAGAAAGAAAATGAAGATGGAAGTGATGAAGATGATGCTGAGCAAGGAAATGAGTCTTATCCAATTCCCACTTTATCTAAAGCAGTCGAGGCTATGGAGTTCGTGCATCATTGCTTGAATACTGTTGCGGGAGCAGATTTATTATTTACTTTCCTTGTTAGCACGTTTTCCTGGTTAGTTCATTAATTTTTTGTGGTCCCTTCAGAAACGTACTATGCAAGTTCTACTGTATGCACCCATGCCTCTTATAGCATCAATTTCGATTAGCCCAAGTTTGTTCCTCGGGGAAACATCGCAATGCAGTGTAGCCTAATCAAAAAACCTTAATGTTCTCATGATAAAACGTGAACTTGTGCTAAGTACACGCGACATTTTTTATCATTTTACGCATATCAATGGTACTGCTTGCCTCAAATTTTCTTTTTTGTCCATAGGTTAATCGAAATCCATTGCTGTGCAATGGCCAAAAGCATTACTCGTCATTGGGTCCAGATTGCCGGCCTACCGAAGTAATTTATCTCGTCTCCTTAATAGAAAGACAATAGTTAATTTAGATCATTCATTAAGTGTGACTTTCGCTCCTTGTGACTTCGGTGGGTTCAGTTCACTCAAAGAAGCAATGGAACTAAAATATTTTCAAAATGACAAAGAGGCGAATGAGAACCAAAGTGCATGAGTGGCTACAGACACAGCCAAAAGATTTCTTTCAAGAGTGGTGTAACTAGGATTATGCTTTGGGATGGGGTGGCAACCCTCCCCCCCAGGCTGCGAAAAATTCTGGGAAAACTTTTGAAAATTGACATGCCTAGATATACATTTTACATCATTTTGGCACTAAAAATTTAACTTTAAGCAGGTACAATTATTCAATTTCAAAATTAGAGGTTGGGTGGGGAGATGGGACAAAAAAAATTTTTTGAGAAATTGCATGCCTAGAAATACGCATTACATCATTTTGGCACTAAATATTAAACTTTAAGCAGATGCAGTTATTACGTGTCAAAAATTGACAATACATATGTAGTTTTAATTATTTTTTTTATTTCTCTGAGGCTTTGGGGGTGGGATCTGTCACCTCATAGTTACACCACAGTCTTTGAACATGGTATCTAATCACTTCCAATGCATAAGAAAACTTATGATGAATGGCAGGAAGACTATGTATATAATCAATGCGCAAAAGATTTTGCAAGCGATAAAACATGATTGCCCTTTCAAGGTTTTCATTTGGTACAATGGAATGTCTTTCAGTTTAGATTTAGCTCAAGAATGTATATTTTTCTTCCTTCTAAGCTTTAAATATTTGTTAATTTATAATTTTGTTAGATTTTAACTCTTTTGCTCTATTTATTATGCATTTTTAGGTATAATTCTTAGTGACTCTATCCAGCTGAGTTTATCCACTATTAACACTCGTCCAAGTTATGGTCAGAGGGTGGAATTCACTTGCAGTGTGAACAACAATCGGCCTTTAAGACTTGAATTCACTGAGATATATGCACAGGGTTTCCAAGTTCCACAAAGCCTACTGAGAAGCAGATCAGAAAGCACTGTTAGGCATTCATATTCTTTCACTTTTAGACCAGAAATCAAAGGCCTTGTGTGCACTGCATACGATGAAAGTGGCATAGAGCTTGCCAGAGCATTTTCATACATCAGCCGTGTCAGCAGGGAGGCTTATTATGGTATTTAACGACAAGTTTTCAACTCTAAGGGGTATCATGGCTGTTTAAGTAGCTTATGTTTTGCTCAGAATGTTGTGATGTTCTTTGCAGTGGCTTATCTTGTTCATATTGTGGAGAAACAGGAAGGTGGTGGCTTTTTTACATTGATCCATGTCCTCAAAGTTGTCATATTTTACCCAAGTGAAATCTTCATGCAGACACAAAAATGGCACTGACTCTCCTGCATATTCATGAGTTTCTAATTTAAAGAAATGATTCAAGCTTAATCTGGTGAAATTTTAATATTTTCTAAAATAAAGCGCACCATTAGTTTTTCACAAACACTTTTATTAATACGACCAGTTTCAATAGATTTCTTATTGTCAGGCATTAACGTCTATGTATATGTATGTAGTTCTTTTTTACCCAGAATATGTACACATTTTTTAAACAGTGAAACCTATTTTTTTTACAGTGAGAGAGATTAGAACGCTTAGTTTTTGTCACTCCTATTGGAATTATACTGCTTTCCACCAGGCTATATTGCATTCATATTTAACTTAAAGTTTAAATTTGCTGCATTCATGCTCTGGATATATGTTTTAGAATGTTTCTTGTTAATGCAGATTTTGAGATGCAGGTAGATCAGGATTTAGTGATTTGCTATTATGTTTCTAGATTTCTGGTGCCTAAAAGCTCGTTCTGCAATATTTTTCTTCAAAGGGAGTTAGTCTAACTTAGCCTTAGACAAAAATACAATTTTACAATGCTTTTTTAATATGAATTACACCATATTGTTGTCTTAATTTCTGTTACTGCTTCAGTGTGTTTGCATTGTTATTATTACATATTGTGTGTGGTGGCTAACATCCTTGTTCCTATAAGTTACTGTCATCAGTGTTGCAGAGACTTTGTCTATTTTGTTTTAGCTTAGTGTATTGTATCAAGTATATGTCATAATCAAAAAATAAATAAAAAAAACTTAAAGAGCGGCATATTTAGTTAAAATTAATTTTTCTATGTGAACAATGTTTCTTTTATTCCTTTCCGCCAAAGTTTGGGCATTTTTGTAAAGATTAATTATTTGTTGCCAAATGTAACCAATCAATAAAATGTAATTTAGCCTAAGCCCAACTCACCATGTATTGCAATCAGTGATCATCATCTTACCCATGTCAATTTTAAATTCTTTTTTCTTGTTCTCAACTTAATCTTGTTTATAATTTGCTGAAATAGTTGTTGAGCCGCCTTTCTCATCAAACTTCTTGGCCGTTGAAAAATTTTAATGTACATATATTTTTTATTCTGGAATAATACTTCCTCTATGTTTTACACTATGAATTTTGTAAGATTCTTTAATTAATTTTTTCTAGATTATCTAATTATGCTTTTTCTTACAATCTTCCTTTCTCAGAATCTAGTTCCATCGAAACAGTTAGACCAACTGGTGCACCACCACCAAGGCAACCAACTATATCGGTCTCCATCAATGAACCAACTATTTTGATTGTTGAGGTCGGGGGATCTGTAAGATATAGGTGTTCAGGAAGGTCATTGAGAGCCCAGGTAAGACATTCCACATTGTCACTATCAAGTTTCTGAAATCTCATGCTCAGAAATTTGCCGTTTAAAAATTCCTCACCGAGGAAACCGCTATAACTTGAGTTTGTATTGTAAAAAAGATGGCCACCTGCTGCTGCTATGGCTTCAGACTTAACCAGTCTATTTGTGCAATAAGATGTGATGGAATATTATTATAATTCTCTCTTTGCTCCCTCTCTAATGTGTATCAGATACCAGTCAAAATCTCATGGTCAAAGGAAGGCGGAGTGTTGCCACCAGGACGATCACAAGACGATGGACAGGGTGTGCTTGTCATCACTGATTTGCGTCCTTCCGACTCTGGTGCATACCTTTGTGAAGTCACTGACGGAGAGAGCGTTGCCACAGAGCGAGCTGTTCTCACTGTTGGAGGTATGCTTAATAAATACCCTTCAACTTCCCATGATTGTACGTTGCATCTTTTGTGAGAAATGGAAAAGGAGAAACTTTGTGCTTTGACATGAAATATCTATTCACACATTTACACGACAACCCCCTCCACCCCCCCAAAGCTCAGAGAAATTTTAAGTTTAATCTATTTTACTTAATTGGATTAGTATTACTGATAGAATAGTGTAAGGATTAATAAAATATCCCTCAGAAAGCCGTAAAACTCACCATTTTGAACCATTTATCTTAAAATTCCACAATTTATTAATCTCACACCTACCGCTTATCCTGTAGGGTATCCCGCACCCCCACACACCCCTGTATTAGTTGCACCTAAAAACCCCCCCCCAGCCTTAATTCCTAGCTGCGCCCCTGGTCCAACACATTTGTTTATACCAGGCTAGGAGGGGGAGGGAGGAAGGTAACTAGGTCGAACAGGGACGAGGGAGGGGTAAAGAACTGTTCAACCCAGTTACCTTTGCCTGATATAAAAGGATGTGATGGACCTCTGTAGAGTTCACCTGATGATAACGTCTAGCGTTGAAACCATGGTCCTGTAAATGCATGGATAAATATTTCATCTGAAAGCACAAAGTTTCTTCTTATTCATTTTTCATAATGAATTGCTTTCACAAAGAGTTACGCCTCAAACCATCAACCATTTTCTGCATCTTTTTTTTTTCCTGCTTACCGAACAAAATCATACAATTTTCATTTTAACTTTTTCTTTGAATGAAGGCAGTGTATTCTTCAGGGAAAATAATATTGGTATTTTTAACTGCAGATAATTTAATTTCCTCGGCTAATTTTAACCCATTCCAATGTACTAAGATGAACTAAATACGGTAGAACCCTGATGAGAGGTTTTATAAGTGAGGGATAATGGTGTTTTGAAAACTTCTTTGAAGGGAAAACTTCTAAATAGGAGGAGAAAATGGGTAAAATTCCATGGGATATTCACTGTTTGATTAATTCTTTTGAAAAAATTGCAAATCCATATGATTGAAATGAAAGCAGTTAATTGCGTCAATGTTGAGATGAGAAAATAATGAATCCGGTGTGGTTTGCTTGATAAAAGTTTTCCATAAACCAACGGAAAATGATTCCACTTCTGTCAATCATTCATTGTATGGTGCTCTCAGCTAGACCAGGGGCGGAATTCTGTACACCGTACCGACGATTGTCGGTGTCGGTAAGCTGGTCCTACCGATAAGCCTCGGTACGAGCGATTCAGGTGACATGTTCTACCGACGATTGTTGGTAATCCCACCGACAGCTGTCGGTAAACTCGTCGGTACGTACCGACAATTTCGAAACGCTTGGAAGGACCTACCGACAGATTTTTAGCAACATGGCGGACTTTTGTTTACACTTTTCGGCCCAAGCTGACGATTTTAAGTCATAATCTACGACGCTAGATCCGTGGAAGCGTTCTAATTGTATGTTATTTATAATAAAAATGATTGATTAAACACTTGAAACGTAAAATTTACTTAGTGAGAGCAGTATTTAAGTTTGCCAATGTTACACTTATGCATTGCGTTCCAATAGCGTAAGGTATTTTACATTATAAACATTCCGTCATTTTACGAATGTAATGTATTGCTTTTTAAATTACTCACAACAAGACACGATAGGTATCTATTGTTGATTGGTAAAGTTTGGATCCGAAATTAATTTATAGTTTCAACAAAAGCGAATGGGCTGCTATAAGGGATTGATGCACTTTTAATGAAATATTCCCGTGGACATTTCGTTCACTTCCTTACTAACTTCAATGCCCTTTGTGAGCACCTGAGAATAGGGTTTATAATGAAAATAACTCTCCTACCTTCGCAAGTACCCTTGGGAGCATCAGACAGCAACGAGGAAATAGAAAAAGCATATTGCTACCATGTTTTCAAAGAATGCAAATGGCATCACATAACTCCTCACATTCTTTGACGTCGTTACCGGTGCACAAAACTTCCCGTCAAATTAATGCTGAATTTACTTCACCATACTAACCAAACACCGTACGGGACTTTAATATAGGCTTTTATTATTACTGTAAGAGCACTGTGTCGGTACGTACCGTGTATTCCATCGGAAGAAAGGGGCAAACAAAGAATGATTGCACGAAAGAAGGAAACATTTAATGAATCATTCATCATATTGCTACAAACATTTCATTGCAACACGAGAAACTTTATACCTTCAGCGGTATATCACAAATTAGCACTGATCCAGTATATTTAGTCCAAGTCATATCAATGCAAAGTTGTTTGAAATAACACAAAAATGGTATCAAAAACCAATCGTTAACACTTCCAAATAGATAGCGTAAAGTATGTCACTCAAGTTCACAATCACCACACTTGACGCGATGATACCTTCCGTGACAGCCGCGCAATCTCGGTGTTTTTCTCAACGAATGTATTTTAAATAGCTCAAAATGTGATTTCAATGAACAAAAATGTTTTCTTATTAAATAATTACCCTTGTGGAAGTATCGGACTTACGGCGAACTATGAGGCAAATGATGTAAACAAGCCGTGGCTGAAGATAAAGGTACATTGTTGCAATACTAATAAAAATAATTTCGTCACTGCTAATCCCAAGAATAAAATCATAATAAGCATAGGTGAACAATTATGTAGCAGGCAAAGTCCTCTTCAAGACAATTATACTTGAAAATTCCGATACATTGAGCACCAAATGTTGCCGATATTCTTCTATCAACGACCGTTGAATCCTTGAATAAAATGGCTTTTTTACTCGGGCTAGAAAGAAATCCGATGGTAAATACAGCAAAATCTCCAAATACAAGCCACATCGCACCAACGGGAGTAAGAAATTGTGTTCGCAGAGTAATTTAACATGGTAAATATCTCACAAAGCAGTGATCAACACTTTTTAACTTCTTCGTGGGCTGCCGAATCACAGATGGCGTTTTCGGAGCCTCATTTGTTTAATGCAAAGAAACGAGAAATATGATTGGTCGAGGCGCCTAGCCTCGCGTGCGGGTGCCACTTTCGTACCGACAAAAGCATTACGTCACAAAGTTGTCGGTTGCACCGACGATTGTCGGTAGAGGCGTTTTGTGAATTGCATATCTATCGGTGCAACCGACGATAGTCGGTATCCGTGTACAGAATGCCGCCCCAGAAGCACTTTCAATTAAACCCCAAAATTCAGAAGGATATCACTAGATTAAATGGTCATTGAGAAATGATGACTGCCTTCTACCAATCGAATATAGAAAAAATTAGTACCACCAACTTTCAAAGGCATTAGACTTAATGAAAGTAAGAATTTAATAGGAACTCATTGATCCGGTATTGTGACTTCTTAGCCAGGAAATCTTATTAACCGGGAAATTATTATCACTCTACTGGAATTACCACACCACTTATGAGCTTAATTAGTTATGGACTGGAAAATCAAACTTCTCCAATGGGAAAACTTGTTATCTGGGAACTTCTTATTTGGACTCTGTGCACTTGTTTTCTCTGTTTTTTATTTAATTAGAAAAACAGTGCCCCTTACTTATTAGCCATGGTGCAATTTAAAATATCATTGAATAGCTTTCTGTGCTCAAAGTTTGGCCAGTTATGTGTTTTCTTTCAAATTCCTTCAGCTCTGATTGATTAAACAAGTTTTTCTTTCTCATTCATGCTGCTAAGCGTTTCCTCAAAGTCTCCTCAAGATTCCAGGTGAGATAATAGTAATTGTGATTGATTTAGTCTCAGAAGATGTGTCTTTAACTGCGTGCTCATTTGATACTTGTGCTTCACTGTACTTCTATTTTCATGGGTATTGAGATGAAAAACAATTATTAAAAATTATAAGACGTACTCATCACACAGGGTATTTATTTTAATTAATGGGATTAAATTTATGTAAACAAATTTATAATAGATAAAGCTACAAAATTAGCAAAAAATGCTCTCCAAAGTAATTTCCTTCTGCATTAGTATGTACACTCATGTGAGTTTTCCATGTCCTTTACGCTCCCTGCAAGTGAACCACTGAAACATCCTTCAAGCTGCTTTGACTGCATCAAGGGTCTGCAACCTTTGGGGAAACATTTCACTACAGAGAAAAAATCTGCTGGGGCAAGATGGGGTGTGTTGGGAGTATGGGGAATCGTTATGATGCTATTTTTTGCCAGGTAACGAAGAAAACTGGAAGTTGTCAAAGGTGCTTGCACACAGGGCCTGAAGGATGTTTCAGTCGTTTTTCTTCCAGGGAGTGTACAACTCATGGAAAACTCCTCTGAAGAAGTGTCATGATACTACAGGAGCATACTTTATAAACTATTAGAGATTTGTAGCAATATATCTAATAATGTTTTATATGAATTTATTCTTTACTTTCAATTCCATTTAAAGACTAGCAAATTTATAGAGTTACAAATTCAATGACTACTCTCTTTCACGTCATTTAAACATTTTTATTTGATCATTAGATTTTTCAGCAACAATGAAGACATGAGACATTGGTCTTTAGCAGTGTATATGTAATTATCTGGCTGTACACTCAACTTTTATTATTAGGATTAAAGCCATGCGGAATGCAATTTCCTTTTAATCCACGCCAGCACTGCCCCTATATACCACATTGGCAAAATTGAATGTGACTTGACACCTGCCCATCAAGTCTGATGATACGAGTATACTTTTATTCCTAGATAAACATAAAATAATGAGTATTATTTATGGTATATTTATTTTAGGAGTATTATATAGTTCCTAAGGACGGATTTTTCTAAGTATTGAACGTGCCCCAATGCCAGCTTACAGACAATTCAATCTATGATGTTGAAATCAATTAAGGTGCAATATATAGCTGCTAAATGTTCATGAAAAATTGATGAAATATGATACACATGTACAAATAACCATTCTCAGATATATTTCAGTGTTAGTAATAGTGCATAAAATAATAAAATATGTAATCCATTTTTCATGTGATTACTCACTCAGTGATGCAATCCAAAAGTTGGTTTGGATTGGTGGGGTCAGATCTTACCTCAAACTAAGTTCACATATTCATGATGGGGGTTCTTTTCCCTTGGTCGCCTCTCACTTCTTGTTTCGGCGTGTCAGTAGGCTCCACTAGGCATTTGAAACTGATACCCCAAGATTTGAGCATCTGCCAAGTACCCCACCTACTTGGGTACGTTTCCATATCATAGACGCATGATTTCCTCTAAGAAATTGATGGAGTTTAATATAAAAATAGTCCAAGTTATGAATTTTCTTCAAATTACTCTGTGGAGCATTCAAAAACTAAACCAGCATAACCACAGATCATAGAATACTTGGCTAATGATGTGTGGTTATTCTGTGATAACATTCTGTTACATTAATTGGGAGCTGGATTATCGGGAGTTGAGTGTTGTTTCAATAATGAGGTACTGTTTGTTCATGAAGGTGAGTTTGAATTTTCCAGCTCCTTCAAGGGGACCCTCTGTGACGGTCTATCCATCGGGTCACCAGATTGTTTCTGAGGGATCTCCTGTTGAGTTCCGTTGTGAGGGATCTGGCTCTCCCCTGCCAACGCTTCAATGGTCCAGAGTTCATGGAGGACAGCTGAATCCAACTGTGAGTTTAAAGTACAGTGGGCCTATTTCTAATAAACATGCTTATACCAAAATTGTAGCCACTCCCTGTTATAAGTTAGGGCTCTGGTATAATGCAATCTCTGATGTAATACAATGTGGTTTTGAGGAAAATATCAGGTGCTGCTTCAGCTTTGTTGTAACTGGGCTCCACTGCATATTATTTTGTTAAGGTTTTCAAATAGTAATACCATCTTTTCAATCCAATGCTTGCTTGCATTGGTGGCATTGATTTCATACATTAGCATTGCCAGGGGCGGATCCAGGATTTCTTTCTGGGGGGGGCACAAGCAAGGCCGTATCCAGGATTTTGTTCAGGGGGGGGCACAAGGATATCTCGTAATACAAAACGAACGCAATGATAATGGGACCGTATTAAAAATCTTGTATATTTTTGAGGGTCTGGGGGGGGCACGTGCCCCCGTGCCCCCCCCCTGGATCCGCCTATGAGCATTGCTATTTTAGTATAGTGCACCCATGTGGTTAGGATGCAGTTATCTACGTCTGCATATACCCTGGTTGGCTACTTGTGACTCATTTCATGCTTCACACTTTTGATGGAGAAATGTGCGATGAGCCCGCGTTCTGGTGGAGTAATTGGAAAAATGTGGGCAAGTATGGCTATAATTTGTTTAAAAGAAATTAGTTAGGCTGTAAAAATAGGCTTAACCAGGGCCTAACGTCCCATCTGCAGGACAGTGTGTTGCACTGGAAGTTCCCTCCACACTACTCTCAAGCAGGGATGCAGCCATCTCTGAAAAGTTTCTGCCAATGCTAGGACTTGAACCTGGGCCCACAGGGCGTGAAGCCTTCGTGATAAATTAGTGAAATTTTGCTCCCTAATTATTATTATGTCGAAGGAAGCTGTCTACAAGAAGAACAATCTTACTCTTTGGCTTTTAGACTTTATTTCACTTTGGGTCTCACTATTTCACTTTGGGTCTCACAGACATGAGTAACGAAAGACTGCGACCTCTCTCAACTCGTCAACCGCCCGAACAGCACTCTGCCCGGACGTAACACTCGGCAGCGCGCAGGCTGCCCACATGACTCACAGCGCGCAGGCTGCCAACATAACACTACTCACAGCACGCAGGCTGCCAACATAACACTACTCTCCCCTCTTAGTTGACAAATAATAAAACAATAGCAAAATGACAAGAATGGTTTATATTTTAACAGACTGACTAGATAAGAAATGACTTAACACCGAATACTTAACAAAAGACATTACTACAATAATAATGGGCATATCCCAGATTCAAGCTAATACAAATTTAAGCAAAGTTCGAGTCGGAATACCTATTCGGTTTCCTTATGACTCGTCCAGACCTCCGCAATTCGTTTTGTGTCTCCTTATAATCATTCACCTCACATTGCTCACTCTCACCACTACTAGTTTGCAAATTGCGAACTTTAGCCGCCAGAGAATTGCGTAGCTGGGCATTATCATAAAATTCTCTGAGCTGATTTACATGTACTTTAACCACAGCATCATTGGACAATTTTACTATATAAACAAAATTGCTAACCTTCTCTATAACCTTTCCCAATTCGAATTTGACACCAAATTCTTGCTTTTTATTAGGGTTAACCCATACTACTTGGCCTACCTCAAATATTTTGAATGATTTCCTGTGTTCTGTGACTTTTTCATCTATTAAACCACTCTTAAATGTAACTTTTTTTTTGAGACCCGACAAAGGAACATTTGGCTCATACGTTAACAACATCGACATCGGTGATTTTCCCGTCACCGAGGACGGTGTAGACCTATAAGCAAATAGACAGTCAAGTAACAGTTCTTCAGTGATAACATTTTCGTTTCTGTGTCTATTTTGTAAATGAAATTTTGATAACAAATTTTTGAAGGTCTGGACACTACGCTCAGCCAGCCTATTTGATTGAGGAGAATATGGAGGAGTGAAAATCAGTTTAATCCCCTTATTGTAGCAAAAATTCTTCATGCAATGAGAACTGAATGGTGGTCCATTATCACATACAATAGTCTTTGGAAAGGAAAATCTTGAAAAAACTTCAGCCAACTTGGACAATACCGCATTGAAATCACACCTATACCTCAAAATAAAGCATTCGATCCATTTCGAATATGCATCACACACTATCAAATATTTATTTCCACAAAAATCAAATAGATCCACATGAACCCTTTCCCAAGGAAAATGAGCCAATGGCCACGATTGACGGTACTTGTTATTTGTTCTATTCCTTGTTGACTGACAAATGTCACAGGTTGCTATTTTGTTATAAATATCATTATCTAATCCAGGCCACCACATATATGAACGTGCCAATAATTTGGATCGTACAACACCCGCATGATTAAAATGCATTATCTCTAATACTTTCTGTCTTAAACTCTTAGGCACAATAATTCGGTCACCAAAAAATAAACAATTGTTACTTACAGATAAGGCGCACTTATTTCGTTCATAAACCTTCAATTCATCTGCACAAGAATTTGGAAAACCTTTTAAAACATACTCCAAGACTCTGCTCATCAACTTATCATTGCGAGTGTGCTCACTCACTTCATCTAAATCTAACATGGGAGTGGACAAGTATGTAAACAACACTTCCTTATCATTTATGCTATCTGAAGATGGTAAACGCGACAATACATCTGCATGAGGAATCAAAGTTCCTTTTTTATGTACCAGAGAGTAGTTATAAGCCGATAAAGTGGTAGCCCATCTTATTAATCGAGAAGAAGCCATAACTGGAATTTTTTTTTGTTCCCCAAAAATTGTTTTCAGTGGCAAGTGATCACTGAAAATTGTAAATTTCCTCCCCCACAAATACTTATGAAATTTTTTTACACCAAAAATTATCGCCAATGCTTCCTTATCTAACTGAGAATAGTTCCTCTGGGACTGATTTAAGGTAGCTGATTCAAAAGCAATAGGCCGCTCCTCACCATTTTCAATTTGACTTAGGATGGCACCAACCCCAAAGGAGCTGGAATCCACCGACAAAATTAACTCTTTGCTTGGATCATACAGAACAAGCATAGAAGCTTCAGATAAAGCTGTTTTACATTTGGAAAAGGCAATCATACACTCCGAAGACCATACCCATGGTTCATCTTTCCTCATAAGTTTATGGAATGGTTCCAAAATGTCAGGACACATGTGAACAAAATTTCTGTAGTAATTGAACATAGAAACAAAGGCTTTTAACTGTGTCAAATTCTCAGGTGGTGGCATTGACAAAATTTTCTCAATCTTGGTGGCAGAAGGAACTTTACCCTTACCTGACAGCTCAAAACCCAAAAACAATAGAGAGTTGACAAAAAATTCAGATTTCTGTACGTTCAGTTTGACATTATATTCCTCTAATCTTATTATGACCTTATTCAAAACTTCCTTACAAGTAGCCAGATCTTTACCACCAATTAAAATATCATCTAAGTATGGTGCCACATGATCAATTCCTACTAAAATGGAGTCAATAACAGACTGAAAAATTGAACATGCAGGAGACAGTCCAAAACACAAACGATTAAATCTGTACAAACCTCGTATTGTGTTAACAACTAGAAAATCCTTACTAGCTTCATGCACTTCTAATTGCAAGTAAGCCTCAGTTAAGTCTAGCCTACAAAACACCGTACAGCCAGTAAACTGATTAAAAATATCCTCAGGTATAGGCATAGGGTGTTGATCCACCTTCAAAAACTTATTCAAAGTTGCCTTGAAATCGGCACACAATCTTATCTTTCCATTACCTTTAGGAACAAGAACCAAAGGGCTTGCCCAATCAGACGTTTTCACCTTAGTAATTATGCCTTTAGACTCTAATCTATCTAACTCAAGGCCTACTTCATTTCTCAATGCATAAGGAACCGTATATGCTTTATGAAAAACAGGAGGAACATTTTCTTTCAAATTTAGATTAACCTTAATATTTTCAATTGGTTTATCATTACTCTGTTTAGAAAATACTTTAGGAAATTTCACTGACAAGGACTGAACGTACTCTTCTATGCTAGACCGAACGGACATACAAGTTTCCTGTCTACTTATTAGACCAACCTCACCCTCATTATACAAATGAGGTAATAACGTAATACCCCAATTTGGTGCTAATACTGACAGCCAATCGCGACCCAGTATAGCAGGACATGATACATTTCTTATAATTACAGCGGAAAATATTTTACTCAACTTGCCGTAACAAATACTAACCTCACACTTTCCAATCACATCTAATAAGTGATTCCCAACACCTTTTATAGTACCATAGTAGGGCAAAATTTTCGACAATAACTGCCATTCCTTTGCAACATCATAACTCAAAATCGAAATAGAGCTCCCAGTATCAACAAGGAACCGCACAGATTTACCGTTAATAACAATATTCACAAATAATGAATCAGACTGAGACTTTAACACATTCACAGATACATTGACTCCAGTAACAACAAAATTCACTTGTTGCTTGCCACAGAATTCAGCTGTATGACCTTGACATTCACAATTGTAACACAACCACTTATTAGCTGGACACTTATCTGGAGTATGTCTGGAATAGCAATACCGGCACCTCTTCTTCTGACCTCCTTCCGAGCGTTGACTAGGTGATGGCGAACGCCCCCGGAATGGAGACCCTCGCCTCGGCGATGACCCCCTCCTCGACTGGTATGACGTCGACCTCACGGGAGAACGAAAACTCTTCCTCGCGGCAACACGTTCAAATGAAGGCGAACCCTCAGACTTGGAGGAAACCATAAAAGAGTCAGAACTCGAACCGGCCATCACCAATGTTGACTGCTCTACCGCTTCCATCTCGAAAATAATACTGCAAGCCTCGTCGAATGACATTGTGTCCTTCTCTGATAATAGACGACTCACCATAGACGTGTTCCGTAGACCCGACACCAGCCTGTCACGCAATGCTTGATCCAGGAACGAGCCATAGTTGCACTTCGTTGATAAACGCTTGATCTCAGAAACGTAGTCTTGTAAGGATTCCCCTGATTGTTGCTTACGAGAATTGAACTTGTAACGCTCAGGTATAACCTTACTTATCTTTTTATACCTAGTACTCAAAGCCTGCACACACTGATCATATGTAGCCTTAGCGAAATCTACTGGAGCTAATAAAATTTTTAACTCCGCATAAACGCCCGGAATCAGATTCACACAGAAATGACCTTTCTTGAGTCTGTCTTCGGTGCCATTTATGAGAAAGAATAACTCAAGTCTTTCCACGAAGGAATCAAAGTCCTCGATTCCGGGTTCAAATATAGGAGGTTTCGACATGACTAAAAAACCTCAATTACAATCACGCTCTCTTAACATGGATATTACTGTTGAAAGATAGCACACGTTCGCCAGTTTTCCTCGTCGCCAGATATTATGTCGAAGGAAGCTGTCTACAAGAAGAACAATCTTACTCTTTGGCTTTTAGACTTTATTTCACTTTGGGTCTCACTATTTCACTTTGGGTCTCACAGACATGAGTAACGAAAGACTGCGACCTCTCTCAACTCGTCAACCGCCCGAACAGCACTCTGCCCGGACGTAACACTCGGCAGCGCGCAGGCTGCCAACATAACAATTATGGGGTTAATTTGGATGACTTTCCTCAGATATCTAATTTCTTCAATCTCCAATCTTGGGTTGGTATTTAGGTGGTAAAATGAATTTCCTGAAATCTGCTGTTAATGGGCCAACTTTTTTTTTTTTTTTTTTTTCGAAAATTGGCTTCTCTGTGCACATTTAGTATCACCATTCTAAAATTTCTCCTGTATGATAGCCTTGCCATGGGTGTAACCAGCAAGGGGCAAGAGGGGACAACTGCTCCACCCTAGAAGCAAAAATCGCAAAAGTCTTTAAGGAAAATAATATTTTTTCAAGCCAATAATTTTAAAAACTAATAAGGAACTGTTACAGTTTCCTTTAAATGTTGGTTTCATTCGCCTTTTCCATGCTTAAATCTTATCTACAACTTGAACAACCATGGCTTGCTCCCCCCCCCCCCCAGTTTTTGTCCTGGGTACGCCCTTGAGCCTTGCGGCTTAGTGCCAGAAATTCTAGCAATTCCACCAAGACATTCAACCATGGGTAATGTTTTCCAGGCATGCAAAGTTATGTTTCTCTTAAGGTAACACATCATCTCTGGTGTTGCTTGTGAGTAAAAAGATTATTAGGCTTCAATTTCTTGCCTCCAAATGAGAAATTACATCATGGAAACAAACCGGCCTCTATTGAAAAGGATTTCATGCTAAGTACCGAAAAACCTAACGTATGAAACTACCTCACTTATGAAACTTTTTTTGTTTCTCTGGTGAAAGTTTCATAAGTGAGGTTCTACTGTAGTTTCAATTCATTTTAGTGAAGGTGGTAATTATGTTATCATGCTCCATATACTACATCAATGTTTTTTCTCTTATGGACGTACAAAATGGAGTAATTAACAGCTACAAAAAAATTGGAATAATATCCTTAGCAACTGTTTTGAGGTGCTCTGAGATATTAAATTATTTGATTTTCAATGCTGATATGTGAGATAAAATGAATGTCGTATTCGATAGTATTCGAATTTTGAAACAAAGCTGTTCAACACATCTTAAGAAATAGCGTACATATTTAGCCTCCTTGAATAATCTTCCTTTCAGAATGTTCTATTTTATTGAGTATCAATTCTTGTGTTTACCATACAGGCTGTATTCCGTGATGGCATGTTCAGGATAACGTCTGTTCGCAAGAGTGACGAGGCTGAGTACGTATGCACCGGACGCAGTCCAGGCGGCACGGCATCTGAGAAAGTGGTTCTCTACGTTCGAGGTATGCACTTCATTTTTAGCATGAATTTGTCCAATATGCACCTTTTATCCAATGCAAAGGATGTCTTCTTGATACAATGACTAGTTTTAATTTCAATGATCCAAGTATTTCATTCAGGAATACTTCTAGGACTCTGCACCAGCTTATTGGCGTCATTTCCTCCAAAATTTCATAAAACAAGTTGCCTCAAATTTTCCAGGCATGTTTATCTCAGTGTGTCAGATTCACACTGAGAATTGGAATTGACCGCTGGTCGGGCTCAGCAATTTAGTTTAGGTGTCATCTGATTGTTTGATGTTCGTAATCTGCCTTTGAATTATGTTTTGTTCCAACCTTACTTGTTTTATCCAATTTACCATAGGTGTCCAAATATTTTTTTTCAGACGAAGGCCAGTATCATGATTGAATTATTTTGAAAAGAGGCAGATTTTGATGTCTTGCATGATTATGCAGTCCGAGTAGCTCATAAAAGAATTGAAGTCAATAACGTGGTGCAGAGCCCAAAAAGAGCTCCCGAGTATTATTATTCACTGACGTACCTTGCTCTGCCTTTTTCAATGTCGTTTTTATATGGCACTCAGAATAGGTGAACATTAAGCATTTGTATGAAATTCTGCCGAAGCTCCAAAGGAAGGAATATCATCACCAAATACCATATAAGCGCGTGTGAGAGGCGCACCTTTTTTCCCAGAAATTGCAGCCGAAAATGAGGGTGCGCCTCTTACACAAACTTCCTATCTTCCCCCCTCCCCTTCACCGGTCGCAAGTCTAAGGGGAACTGAGTGTCCTTGGTTTTCAGTGTGAGTCAGTCATCTGTAATCTTAGGTAAAAAACAAGCGGTAAGCAGGGGAGTTTCTCCCTTAGTGACATATTTTTAAAATGCTCCTGTTTGCTTTTCTAGTAAGCATCGCGCCGTCACGTCGGTACCCCGGAGGTGAACATGGAAAAGATCGCGCGGGGGTTTTTCGCTCCGGAGGGCGCGCTAAATTTACTGCCACGAGTGGGCATCCCACGGCATTTATACTGCATATAGTAATCAGTTATCAAACGTAGGGAAACGCATATTTTTGGATGACATACCTGGTCAATAGTCAATACAGGCGGTCCCCGACTTTCGTACACAATGCGTTCCCGAAAACTTGTATGAAAGTCGAATGTACGAAAGTCGAACCATTGACTTCCATACAAATTAGGGGTTACGTTCCAAAAGAGCGGAATATACGTACTAAAACCTTTTTTTTCCACGGAATTCATTTCAATTGACTTAATTTTAATAATATGTTAATAAAACTCCTCAAATCATCTAATTTCTTTCGAAAATATGCAGAAAATGCAAATAAAAGTTTAAAAAACAAGAACTCCGTTGGCTATCGAGTGAAACTTCCTCTTGGCGTTTAAGTTGACATTCCACTTATTACGTCCACTATAAATAAAAAGACATATCAAGAAGCATAACAAAATGTAGTTGTTGAACCCGCACTCTGGATACCTTTTAATTTCTACACCAAAATTCGACATTTGGCAGGTGACATTCGTGATCGCGTATATTTCGCATGTTATTCAAAAAAGACAAAAGACAAACGGAATTCGGGTGATATTTCGTGCAATATCGTTGCTGAAGGTGTAAGTACATGAATTAAACAGCACTCAAACGAAAAAAACACAATTAGAAAGAAGATCTTACTAGTTTTATTGAAAGCTATTTGATGATGTCTAGTCAACTTCTTTTGAAAAATCTCTCTAATGAAGGCTTTCTTCTTCTCTTGATAAAGGAGCCTAAAGCAGGCAGTCTCTCTCCCAAATAAATCACCTAGATTAGAGTCAACTACCAACAATTCCCTTCATTATATACGTTCGTATTGTTCGCATACTGCCATTTGAAACAATTGAATGTTGGAATGCGCAATAAACATCGCGGGAATTTAAAAAAAATTACCGACCAACGTCCGAAAGTCCGAATTTAGCGTACGAAAGTCAAGTAAAAGGTGTCAATTTTGAACGTACGAAAGTGCGAATTGTACGAAAGTCGAGTGTACGAAAGTCGAGGACCGCCCGTATCTGTCTTGCCGAGTGATTTCCATTACACTGAGGACCTGATTTTCCAAAAATCATCTTCAGACGCTAATATGAGGATTATTGCAACTGAAAATTATATAGGTGTCAAAACCTGCGCTTTAAAAAATTCGAACGAGTGTGTTCATTGTTGGACTAAATTGTGGATGGAAGAAATCAGAAATG
Organism: Ischnura elegans; assembly: GCF_921293095.1. Taxonomy (NCBI): domain Eukaryota; kingdom Metazoa; phylum Arthropoda; class Insecta; order Odonata; family Coenagrionidae; genus Ischnura; species Ischnura elegans. The sequence goes on from NC_060253.1 coordinate 112,981,345, forward strand.
CTTATAAGTGAAGAGCGCGGAAGGAGAGGTCCAGGAGAAGGAGCGCGAACCCTCCCCTCCGTATTTCAAGCTACGAGGCTATGAGCGAAGGAGCACGGGAAGAACACGTTCGAGTTTGCATGTGACGTCGTTGCCTTCAAAGCGAAGGGGTGAAGGCGCAGCAATGTGATATACGCAGTTTGCGTTGCCTAAAGTTTCCAGTCCGTCTGGTCTTGTTTGAATGCGCTTATGCTACGCTTGTTTCTTCCGAAATTGTCCTGTTTGGACTATTTTGAATATTAGTAGCCTTGTTGTAACTATAAATCTTTGTGTCAAACAATTAGAGCTTAAAAAACTCAAATTCTCTCAGATATGCGTCGCCTTAGATCTCTTTCTTTTTTCTTTGAACCTCGTGCGTGTCATACCATTATTGAAAGCTATCGAGATATCTTTGGGCTCAGTAGGTGACTCACCTAGCATTTGGCCTCCATAAACTGGGAGATTGATCAAGGTCAGTTGGTGAGACGGGGTAGGGATGAAACACATTTCCATTGTTCCCCTGTAACTTGATATTTTCCTGTGGGGTCTCAGAAAGGAAAAAAAACGGCAGAGGCATTGGCTGATGGAGGGCCAAGTGTGGTTCCGTTAAATCTACGACGTGGTTATTATCCCACGGCGCTGAGATTGCCCCGGCGCTGAGATTGTAGTCCAAGCTCTTGGGAAGGTTCATGCTATGTGCCTGTCGTGTTTTGCCTTAAAATTTTCCACGGCTGCAATTCTATTGCAATACTCCTGCGAGAGCATTTAAACAAAATTCTTCGTGAATAGGACAAGCATCGTAGAGCAACGGCGTATGCGAAGAGAGGATCGGAACTCTTTCTACTCCCTCTTATGCCGCTATTACCGCCGCAGTTATCAAAATTTCCTCTTTCAATTAATATTCAATTAATATTGAAAGAGGAAATTTCGATAACTGTCGAAATTCCAGGCGTACGTCTGCAACACCGCGCAATAGTATAAAAAATAATGCCGCAAAATTTTTTTCTTCACAACTCCGATGCTCAAAATAGGGGTGCGCCTCTTACACATGCTTATAAGGTATTTTTCCCCTGACGAGATGAAGGACACGACTGTTTCGCTGTTCTCCTGGTTTCTCGCATGTTTTTCATCACTCTTTCAGCTGTAGCAGCTAAACGCTAATGTTTAAACAATGTTTGATGATTCATCGTTGTAGTCAAATAAACTATGAGTAAAATGATACGTATATGACATGGCCTTACAGAGCTTTGGCAGAATTTCACTCAACTGCTTAATGTTCAGCATTCTGCCTTTTTTGTGGCGATAGTAGTGTAGTATGTATTCCTATCTTACTATCAAGGATGAAAACAATTGACTTGACGTGGTCGCAAACGCAGGTCACTGCATTGAGACTCGTCACTGACACTGACCACTCACTGCCCAACACGACTCTTGACTTGTGCGCTGTCATTTTCATAATTAATTACCTTTATGTATCAGGAGAATTTCTTGGGGCATCCCATCCCCTCCAAGAGTGTCTTCAAGAAGCATGCTTTCTGAGAACCGTAAAAAATTTCTTACATAGTGAGGTTTGTTATTAAAGTAAAAACAGAAAATTTACGAGAGCTGTTCTTCATTTGACTGAAGCACAAGGGCTTCTATGTTCCTCCCATCCTGTCTTGGTGGCTTTTTCACCTCTAAAAACTGTTTGTCATTGGATGCTTTCACTGATTGCACCCATCACCCCTGATGAATGAGCTAGTGTGATGTTTCGGAAATGCAGAATGTGACGTCATGCCACTAATTTTTCATTGGTTGAATGGACAAGGAAATATTTTCTCACTTCTGATCACCATGGAGCCTGGCCAAAAGGATGAAAACAAGTGACAGTTGCGCTGGGCACCATGGGTCACACACCATAGGGTGTGCTGTCACCAATTTGACATGTCATCATGATCACTGAATCAAGTGCAGCTGACTGTGACTATTATCCTGCTCTTACAATGGGAGGGGAGGGAGGGGGGGTGGAGTCCTAGGTTTACCCGATAGGAGACTTAACGCAAATTAGTGTGTTGTTCCATAGAGCCTCTCACCTACTATCGGCACAAGAAAGGTAGATCGTTGCACTTTAAGCATTTGTATGAAATTCTGCCGATGCTCGATAGGGTTGTGTAATATATTGTTCTACTCATTGCTTATTTGGCTACAACAATGAATCATTAAGCAGTGTTTAAATGTAAATGTTCAGCTTCTACAGTTGAAAGAGTGAAGAAGAATGCACAAAAAACCATGAGAATGACAATACAGTCATCTTCATCTCCTCACCGGCAAAATATTTGATTGGTGCACTTCATCGTTTTTTTTTAGAGACATCTTCGCATTACAATTAGCTTTTTAAAATGAAATTTTACTTATTCTTTGATTTTGCAAATGGCGGAATAGTGGATTTCAATTTCCGAGGTTAAGAAAAGTACATGAATATCGAAGTTGCATGTGCGATATGCTATATAAGGAAAATATATTTCCAAACTTTTCGTCTGAGGAAATGTTGACATTGTTTCTCTAACTTGAAATAAACCACAGAGACAAAATTTTCCATTTTGTTAGTGTGTATTGCCGCGAGGCGATAATGCGAGATACATATTTATTTGAGCTCAATTGAGCTGAGGTTGGGAATAAGGTGTAATTGAAGCAATTTGCAACAGAAAGCGCTTCACCATGATGACTTCATTCCCCTTTCACAGCTGACGAGACTGCTTCCAAGCCAGAGCCAGTGCCTCCTGTGAGGATAGAGCCCCAGTCATTTGAAGGTAATGCTGGTGATACTGTTCGCCTGTCATGCTCAGCTGCGCACGATCGACGTGCAACCGTGAGGTGGACCCGCGATGGCAATGAACTCCCCGCCACGGCCGGCCTCACTGACGGAGGAACCACTCTCACCATTTACTCTGCCACTGCTGCTGATTCTGGAGTCTACATTTGTGCCACCATGACCCCATCAGGGGAAACTGTTAAAGCTCAGGCTGTTGTCAACATAATCTCATTCAGGTTGGTGCATTTCAATTTTATTATAATCGACTTCGGATGGAGGTGACAGTGACAAAATGATATTATTATTAATGGCTCTTGACCTTGTTAAGAAATTTGAGGTAATATGGTCACCAAAGCGATTGTAAACATTACTTCCTCCGATAATGGAAGATGATTCTCCAGCTTTTCTCTGGTAGGAACCTTGTTCCTGTTGGTATAAAAGAAGAAAGACTTATAATATAAACATGATATCTCACTCCCGGCATCAATGGCCTTGATGACGAATAAACAGTATTCCATTTTAACGTCCACAAAGATGATGGAGCACGGCAGCCAGATGGAGACCCCAAAAATAATATACTTCAAATATTTGCCGGTAGAAAATCATATCCTATGTAATTTATGATCGTAACTGAACCATAATGAAAATAACTAATTTAAAAGATCATACATTCACCTGACGATACAGAAGGAACTATAAATGTTAACTTACGAAGGTTATTTTGGAAACTGGCTATTACCCTCTTTTCTTCCTTGTCATTGAGCAATAGAGGGCATCACAAGTGGTTGTTAGGCGGGCTGCTGTAAAAAATTTAGTTGGCGTTGGAAACAAATTTCTATCTTATGCGTAGATAATACCGTATATCTCCGAATATTGTCCCCCCTTTATTTCCAAAAATGGCCGCGGAAAAGTAAGGGGGGGGACTATAATCGAGTGTAATCCAGTTTAGCATACTAAAGGTGACCATAAAGTTATAAATAACGGCATTATGGCTAATGTTCTCGTAGTCTTTCTATTTGAGTATATTTATGAGGATTATAATCTGAGATATTAGTAAATACTGCCACGTTTTACCGGAAATTTAGACAATTTTTACCACAAATGTTGTAAAGATACGATTCTTCCGATTCAAATTGCATATCGAATATGCGTTTTCACGGAATCCATCGGGTAGCCGTTAATTTTTCTTGGAAAAGTATTGTTAGAATAATTCAATTGACACTGATCACTTAATGACGCAAAACAGTAAATAATTAAAATGAAAACTAAACACACACTATCATTACATCAATCGAACACTGGAATGGAATCAATAGTATATGTACCCGTCGCTCATTTAATAGTTACATTATTTAAATAATTGGGAAAACTAAACAGATAAAGTGAACCTTTCGTGACGATTTAGCATTTCATTGCGTCCGTAGCTACTATACGTCCGTGCGGTTCGTGTTTACAACCACTGCCTTTACCGCCTTCACAGAACAAGAATGCGTAATAGGTGATGCATTTGTTTCTGAAAAGGTGCAATAATCGACGACTTTAAACCAGAAGCGCCGGCATTACTGCATTTGATTGAAATCCAGCGACTCAGCATCAAAAGTGTGATCAATTTATTGAGGAATATATTTAATTTGCCAGGGTAAGTAGGATCGATAAATCACGTCACATAACGTTTCGCAATTATTTCCGCGATATTTTCTTTATTAAAAATAATTTTACGTTCAACAGTGAGGTGATGGATCAAGTAGAAAGATGAGGATCAATCCTGCGGCAGATTAGAGGCCATCAAAGACGGAGTTTCGATGCCAATTTAAAAATAGCCGTTGCAGAATACGCCGTAAATCATAGTATTCACAGCGCTTGCAAAGCGCTAATACATTGCGGAAGTCATTGCGGGGGTCTCGATGCGGCAGATTCAAAGAATTGGAGGAAAGTATCGTCGAATTTGTGCGCAAATGCAGAGCAGAAGCTCTTTGTGTAACTTATGCAATGATTCGCGACGAGGCATTGGAAATTGATATAATATTTTTTTCAGTTTTTATGTTTGTTGGAAAAAGTTTATTTCTTAATTTTATGACTTTGATATTAGTAAGTCCTGTAGTTTAATTATTTTGCTTAGCAGGCATTTGATGGCAATATTTTTATAATGTTTATAATTTATTTAACACAATTTTATTTAGATTTCCTAAATTCTTCAGGTCACTTGGATTTGTGATGACTTGATGGGTGTGTTACACTGGATCTAAGGAAGTTTCAGGGCTAAATGCAATACTGTTTATGGGCTTTAAGTTGAATAGTTAAGTTTAAGTTATATATTGACATTGTCTGTAGTCATTTGGAAATCAAAAATATTAATAATTTGTGAATGTTTAAAAAATACAATAGCCTTGGATACTTAAAAAATTTTCTCATTTCTTCATTACATCTGGTTAAGGAACTATAAATTACTGATACATGCAATGGATCACAACATGTTTTAGGTATAGTTATTTTGTTGTGATGGAAAATATGTGAACAGATTTGTTCTTAATCTTCACAGAAAATAATAGTTTTTATCGAATCTAGAATCTTAACTTGCTAACCACAGAAAAATTGCCTTCCTTTGCATTTTAAAATTTTTCCCAAAACTGAGGTCTCAAAATTGGGGGGGGAGACTATATTCGGAGATATACGGTAGTTCTTATTCGCTACTGACCACAAAATTCTCAGGTTAAATCCTTGTACGAAAATTTTTAAGATGTAATTTGATTGAAATAAAAATAAATAAATTAAATTGCGTTTTCTAAAATGGACGGAAATTACTGTAGCGCTAAGATCGTTATTTCTTTCACAGCATAAAAGTGATTAAGAGCATTTTTCATGATTTTTAGAAATTCCCTCGTAATTAACCACCGAAAAAGTTAAGCAAGGCCAATAAAGACTGAAAAAGGGTGGTGGGAACAAAAGCAAACATTATTTCGTGACTTATTAAAAATGTTTGAAATTACGAAACTCGATATTACGAAGTGCCTATTTTCGGGTCCGACTGATCGAGAGTTTACTGTGTTTTCAATTTTAATCCATTCATATAATGTCCCATAACTGTCAAAATTCATGTTATGTTATGTTATAGATGAAATAAATTTTATTTCAGGATATATCTTGAACTTCTTACTCATGTTCCTCTTTCCGCCTTACTCATGTTTTTCATCATTTTTAAAGATTTTAATATTCCATGACATGCACTCTATGAATCAGTTTGGAGAATTCGGAATGCAGTTTGTAAATTTGGGAAAATCTGGGAATTTCAGCGTAGTGTATGTTTGACCACCTTGAATTTACTTGATGGTGAGGTTGTGCAAGCCAAAATTGAGGTGATTGGAAACAAGTGTTTTCCTATTGTTAGCCATGTGAGAATAAGCTGGGAAAAGTTTTGGCAGCAGCTCTTTCCATTAATTTCCCTCTAATTGGAGCTTAAATTTGATTGACTTGATAATTTCAGGTCTCCACCGACAGTGCGAATAGAGCCAGACAGGCAGACCATTCCTCAGGGCACGTTGGCTGAGCTGCGATGCCTCGCCTCTGGGGATCCCACTCCCAGCATCAGATGGTCAAAGGCTGCCCAAGAATTAGGCAGTAATGTACAGGTAACTGCTTAATTGTAAGAAAGAGTTTTAGCCTTTTTGAGGCACTGCTGTGCTGAGGAAAATGCTTTTCCAGGTACAGGCACCTCAGGAGCATTTTTAATTCTCCACACGGACCTCTCCAAAGGATTAAAATCCTGAAGGAATACCCATCACGAGGGCTCCTAGATTATCGTAAATGAAAGCTTCTCTTAGCGGTATGAAAATGGACCAAAATTCAGTGTATGAAGTCTGTAAAAGGATCCATTTTGTGATAAAGGGGGTAAAAAATCTTTGAATAAAACATCCTTTTCCAAAAATAAAAATGAACTTTTATCGAGCCAAATACTTCTAAGCAAAACATATCGAAGGGGGAAATACTGATCACAAGGTAATGCAAAAGAGTTGAAACTTCAAACTTAACTTGGCAACTTCCTAACAGAAAATAATGAACAGTGCATGCAATTGTATAGCATGTAACTAATCTCTTCATCCCAAGTTGACCAATGTTCTCAAGTCCTTGCAATATTCTTTTATGTACTCTGCCAACATATCCCATCTTGTCCACCTCGTTAATACAGGAATAGCAAGAAATTGGCACAATTTTCTCCATCATGGTACTTGTTCCAAAGGTGTGACAGATATCGATGCTTTCTTCAAGAACATAAGTGCTGAGTTAACACGAGTTGAGCTCCTGAAGTTATGTAGACCATATATGCTGGCTATCAAGTTGAGCTTGTAGGCCCAACATCAGGCTGTACATAAATGTACCATAATGAATGTTTATGTACCATCTTCATAAAATGTTACCATTAACACTTCGAAGCCCAAGCCCAAATATTCCTCGGGATGTACATTCTCTACCATGAACCCGAGCCTGAGTATGTACTCCATGAGACATGGACTCAGACTAAGCATGAGCCTTGTTGAGCTCAGGCTTTCATATTTGAGTCTGGGGAAAAATATTCTGTGTGTATTTCTCAGGCCTGTACTATTTAGCCTCTTTCTTCTTTAGCTATCTATTGTCTTATTGTATGGCAGGTGCTGTCATTTGGTGGCTCCTAAATTTAATTTTTCAGATAAAAGATTCAAATAATTTTATAAAAAAATAATAAAAGCTGTGGGTTTTTTGCAACCTGCACATGAAAATACCACGGGATTCAATGTGTTAGAGAGTCAGCACATGTAAGCATATACCTAGCAGAATATGTAGCTGTTGCTGCCACATTTTCAAACTTAGGTAATGCCTCGGTCTTAGTAACCTCAGTAACCACTTTCAGCATTGCTATGGAATACACTGCGCCACTTGCGTTCTCCAAAACCCTAACCCCACCTACTTAAATACTTTACTTACTTGAGCAATTAAGTGGCTGTATAATAACAATGAAGATGCATTTCCCAGTTCGGTCAGTAGTTTTGTCACATGTTATTTTTACTGACTTATCCTTTCCAGCTTCTTTTAACTCATAAGAAAAACTAACTGGGGCAGATTTTGTTGAGGAAACCTCTTAGAGCAAGATTTTCTATATGTTCGAGTAGCATGACAGTCTTCATAAATGCTTCTGTTAAATCACAGTAGAACTTTTCTTTATCAAGCTAGGTTGTCTTTGATTTTTCCAAAGAGTCTTTCAGTGAGACCTGTCGTGACAATGGTCCAGCTTTATGGGACTCCTTCTTGCTTTTATGAAGAATTGTGGCTAGGTGCTTCTGACAGGAATCCTCATGATGCAATCAATTCTTGCATTGCAGAATTTGTGCGTGACAATTTGGTTTTGTCTGTCAAAAACATAAAATCCTTCACCAGCATACTCGTAAACACGTTAACGAATTTCGGCATTCCAAACAGCCAAAAGTCACACTCAGCGATTCACTTTTAACCCATGTATTAACCACTTATGTTTAACATAAAGCAAGACATTTCCTGCAAACGAATTTAGGGCGCAACGGAGGATTGCCGGAAAAGGAGCTTCGAAAATTGTTGAGCACGGTGGCCATCTTGAAAAGATCGTTTTGATAATGAATGAAAATACTCGATGTTAGCTGAAATTATTGCAGTACGTGTGCATTTGATTCCAAATATGCCACCATACCACCTTCTTTCCATGCATTCGGGGGTTAAGGGCTCCCAGAGCGCAACATTAGCAGCCACGGCCCTCAACGCATTCACTATGAGGGCGGAGTTATTTTTTGGAACATTCTTTTAGGCTGATTCTTGCCCAAGCACTTGTTGCTGCTGAATTAATCCTTTGTGCTAGGGACGTGTTGTTATGAGGTATAAAAGCCAAAACTTGGGTGCCCCACCGAATCATTCACGCAGTCAGGGAGGTTCGCGTAGCGGCCAGATCCAATGCGCATCGGGGACTAGCATTCACTCCTCTGAACTGAATGCATCTGAGCTGAATCTTCAACGTAATATCGGCCGCTTTGTGACCTCGTCTTCACGACACTTGACGGAACAAGCCATGTTTACTTGGTTGGGAAAAAGAACTTAATGGTGGCGTAGCGATGTTGATGATAACGCTTTGAATGAGAGTGTTAGGGATGAAATCAGAATGCGGCGGCGTCGAGACCCCGGAGTTTAAATTCGCGGCTTCAACTTTATTCGTGGATTTGTTTAAAAAAAAACAGAAGTGTTTATTGGTTGTTCGAAACTTAAAAAGTGGTGAAATGATCATGGAAAAAAAATCAAAAACATTTAAATTCGCTTAAAAACTGAGAAAGTGCCAAAATTTGCAAAAAATTGCAAAATTTTGTGTTCGCGAAAATCAAGGAGCCCTACCCATCACTCATTGTTGGGATCCAATGTGGATGGATTCTGTGCCCTTCTCACATCATTAGCCTCGACCATTCAAAGGATTAGCAGCCATTTTTTGAGCATGAAGAGACTTACGGCATTAATAATTTTGTTTAAACAAACTTTTGTTGTACTTATCTTTGGTTTTTCATTTATAGGTTATCTTTGTGTTCTTGTGTGTGGTAGAAATTTATAAACGAATTTATAAATGAATATATACTGATATAAGAATTTTAGAGAATAATATACCTTAATCTGAAAATTCAGAGGTTTGAACGCTGAAAATTTAAATGAAAACTGTTGGGACCATTCGATGTATTACATTTTCATTGCACTTACAGTATTTGGTCATAAAACTTTGCCAATAGTGCTAGTATATTGGAAACTTATTGTGCTTGAGATGTGGAAAATGAGTGGAAGGGTTGAGTTCTCGTCCCAAAGAGTTCTCTAACGTTAAGTGCCCGAGTTTCATATTGCTTGGACTTCACATCACTTCTCCTCCCCTCAGTTGGATATATGTGGCAAACTTTCATTCTTTTGCTTGGGAAAAACCTCATCGGAAATGACCTACATGCATTGTTTGGTGTGGGAAAATGTGCATCAGCAACAGTTGGTGATAATCGTGTAAGGGTTAAAACAATAGAAAGTAATTCCTTAGTGTGAAAAAATTTTAAGTTTGCCAATATTATATCAGCAAGTGGTGTTGCATAACATTCTTCAAAAAGAACATTCACACCTTTACCAGCGTACATATTTACATGCCTTGTTCTTAAGCTTTGTTTTCTTTCCTTTTCTTCTAGATCATTGGCCAGCTTTTCAGACTTAACAATGCCCAAGTGTCTGATCGTGGAGTGTATGTCTGCACGGCGCAAAACAGTGGAGGAACTGCTCAGGCATCTGCCATCATTGAAGTGGAAAGTAGGTCATTTTGGTTTCACATTTTTCTGTTTCGTGTGTTTTTAATTCTTCTACCTTTCCACCACTGTGCTATTCTTATGTTTCTGTTCACTGACATATATATTGGTTCTTTTTGCTACATTTCCCTTTGATAAAATATCTCGACCTTTGTCTGTTGTAATTATGCAGTCATTATTTTCATTGGAGGCTGAGGATTAAGTTCAATTTCTCTTCAATAAATGATAATTTTTGGGAAAGACATCCTCAGAATAAAATTTAAATAATGTCCAATAACTTTTAATTTTTCTCGAATTATTTATTAGGACCTGAATCTAAAAGGTTGCTTTCTTTGGGGAAAATTATTCGCTGGAACAATAAAAGATATCATTAGTATTTACAACTGAATCCATCATGTGTGGCCTGTCTTTCAATGCAGCTGAGCATGTTTTTTTTTGTTCTGCAGGGAGACAAGCACCCTCCATAGAATTATATCCCGAAGCTCGTCAGGTTGTGCAGCGAGGAGGCAGTGCCCTCGTCCAATGCCGAATCACTGATGGAATCCCGACTCCAAAACTGACGTGGACCAGAATTGACGGCAATCCATTTTCACCCAATGTGGAAGAACTGCCAGGAGGTGTCCTTAGGTGGGTCTGCAATCGTTTGCCTTTGGGACTATGTAAACATCTAGTTAAATACAAAGTGAAACCAATTCACCATTTGCGCAAACCATTGTACACTACACTCCTGATTATCCTGATGGGCTAATGATGTGATGATGTGATGATGGGGGGAGACACGGCACGAATAATCGGAAAACACAGATAGGCCAAACGTTCACTTTAACATCTTGCAATGTTCATAATTTACCTTAACCAAACAATATATTATTATTTATACATTTATTCTGTTATTTTAGTGTGCTTCCCGGACTCAATGAGAGCTTTCGACGCCAGTTTGCGATCTTTTTATCGGTGATTACGTTGTTGTACTCGTATTATTAGTTCTCCATGTAAGGCCTGGTTTCAAAAACCACACAGCGGTGGCTGCATGGTCATGGGTACAGAAAAGTGGTTTGCACGAATGCCTCAAAAACACGGCTCGACGTTGGAAACTACACTGTAAGGCACCACACCGCATAGTCGCATCTCGCACAAGTTGCCCAGGTTAAAACTGCTGCGGGACATGTATCTGTGATCACGGAGCGCGTCACCCACTGCGAGGCTTGGAAAACAGAAACATGGTTCTCCCGTGAATGCAGCTAACCTGCGATAGCTTCCATTTTACGTTTCGGGGATTCTAACGGAAATAATAAGCCTGGTTAATGCAGTAATTTCGATGATTTTGCGTCCGATTTTATTTAAAAAAAATGAAGATTGCGTAAAAAATTGAGCGAGAGTGAAAATCATGTAGAAAAATTTTTTTTTCATCAGGCTTGAAAATAGAGTGAACAAATGTTTTCTTCTATAACTTGATAGATAGTACATAATACAGTGGAACTTGTTTAGTATGTTTTTGAAGGGACCGCAAAAAATGAACGTACTAACCAGGAAAACGTGCTAACGAGGAAAGTAATTAATGGCAGTCGGGGTAATTGCAATCTGTGGAAAAGTCGTCATAATTACAACTACTAACACTAGTTCTCGTAGGATCGCCTTCTTGAACTCTTTTCACCTTTAAAATCAAGAAAATGAGCGCTACATTGAAAAACTACCATGTGAATAAAAATCATAATGTTTCATAGATTTCCCGAAGACAATTACATGAAAACGGCGTCTATCTCCCGTGATTTATCCTATATATATTTATAGAAAGAGGACAAGTAAAGCTAAGTCATTTCTTCTTTCTCACAGCATACTCGGAAAATATAACAACAACCCTGAGTATGCCAACTGGTTGTTTTTAAACATCATAAAAATTGGACAAAATTATATTAACTTTAAATTACGGCAACAGCCGTACGCAATCGCTTCTGGAATAAAACCATATCGATTGTTACATCGATCGATATATCGATTAATAACACGCAAGATTATAAGATTACGATGTAATTACAAGAAGATTTTATATTATACAGTTGAAATTTACTTTAAAAATTTGTATAATGTCGTCTGCTTTCGTGTTGAGATCAAGTATTTTAAGCTAAGCTTCGCGTGGAGATCCAGAGCATCATCTGCTCCCACAGCAGTAGCGCAGTAGTCAAATACGCACGTACTCCGTAGCATTGACGTCGAGTTTATGGAGAACGTGCAGTACTGCTTTAGATAAAGTTGGAATTGGATAAGACTCATTTCTTCATCATGATAACTCGTGCAATAGCAACAACTGTCCACTCGCGAAATATGTGCGCAGTGGACACTCCAGAGGCAATCAGAAGGTGAGGAGCTCGGAATGGGGAAAATTGGGGCTTCTCATTGGCTGCAAATTTGCATTCCTGATAAATGGCCGAATTTTATTATTCATCACATCATAAGAATTGAGAAATGCATTTGGATAAATCACGGTCGAAGAAAGAGATGTGAAATGAATGCAAGAATGTTAATGGCTAGTAATAATAAATTAAATCATGAATTCGGAGGTTTACGACCCTTAAGAAGATACTAGAGAATGAATTGCGGGTTGCATCACGGCAAGCAATTGTGCGTACTAACCAGGAAAGCGCAATTTTTTCGAACGTACTAACCAAATACTTTTACCTGTATTTTGTTTGGATGGTACCGGGACCGAGAGAAATCGCCGTACTAAGGAGGAAAACGTGCTAAGGAGGAACGTACTAACCAAGTTCCACTGTGTGTTTATTACCTTGAATATTATAATCCTTTACATGTAATGATTACCTTTCCATGTAATTACCTCCTTCCTTCAGTTTCTTCTGTAATTTCTTATTAACGAGTCCCTCGAATATACATGTTTGGCATATTATTTTTACAACGGGCCAATCATCTCAAGGCCCTGTTCCCTAGCTACACCACTGAAAGTCACCAACACTTATGATAAGTTTGATCGTTTTGACCATGATTTCTAAGGTGTGCTTTGGCTGAGGCCTGTTTTCACATATCACTTGTGATGTTCATTATATTTCTGTAGTCATACTTAGTTTAAATTTCTCAAATAATTTTACTTACTTATTTATGTCAATTATGTTTTTGGAAAATGCTTCATCAAATCGCTGAATCCAAGTATTCCCCCAATGTTTTGAGAAACAAGTTAAAGTCAGGTTTAAATTCTGTCTTTGTCCCCCAGTGTAAGGATGAAGATTTCTAAACCTTTCGTCTGATACTTATATTGGTTACTTTAAAGTCAACAGATTAAAGTTGTTTGACTTTATATAAATCTGTGGGGAGCGTGCTGGTTAGATAGCTTGCATAATAATCAGGTGGTCCTGTGTTCAAAACCCGTATGAAGCCCTGAAGAAAATTATCCATGTGGCCCAGGGGAAGGAACTGGCCTCCTCACCCTGAATGTGTGAAATTCACACATCTGTGGTTTAGTGTGAGGTGAGCCCTACAACTACCTATTTAAACCGACCTTTGAATAGAATCACTGAGTGAGTTGGAGAAATAATTTGTACGTTTATCTCTTTGCTCTTCTGCTGATGCTAATGCTATTTTTTTTCAGGTTCAACCAGGTGACTGGGCCGGAAACTGGCCAATATCAATGCCGTGCTGAGAACGAAGCTGGCTCAACGAGTGCTATAGCGTATTTGGAGATGCAGACCTTGCCCGTGATCACCCTCAAGTATCCAGGGAGTCATTCCGATGGGGGCAGAGCGCAGTATCGTGTCAAGCCTGGACAAAGAGTGAGGATGGAATGCACGGCTGATGGAGACCCAACACCTACTGTCTCGTGGAACCGACTCCAATCGGGATATCCATAGTAAGATCTATTCATTCTATGAAGCCAATTCATTTTTCTGCCCTCACAAGTGACTGATTTAATTTTGCACACAATCAAAGCATTGTGTAAACTGTTCATCCTTGTTTAATTGATAAGTGTATGTTAAGCAAAATCTTTTGGGCTATATTGCTATGTCAAATTTTGGGAAACGAATTCAATTTTCAAATGTTGTTACATTCACAATGATGATTGGCAAATCACTAGGTAAGTGTTTGTCGTCTGAATCTAGAAAACCCATGTTTTTATCATGGTTATACATATGAGGCATATTCATGTGTTGGTAAACCATCCACTTCCTATGTTCTTGTGCATGACAGCAAAACAAGAACTGTTGTATATCAAAAGGTACTTGACTCAAGAGAATAGTGCCGAATGTGTAGGGTAGAAAGGGGCACATTTACGCAGTGCTCTTTTTGGAACCAAGTTATAACTAGTGTGGCACAAGTCATGACATATTAATGCTGCTCCCAGGGGCCATTTTTTTTCGAGATTTTGAGCGTCAGTAAAGCATTGGCATAGCACCAGTGTAACAATGCTTCACCAAATGTCTGTCGTGTAATGTTCAATGTCTGTTGCATCCCACAAAGGGGGCAAGTTAATGCAACAGACTTGGACTTAAAGACATTTTTTTATAGTTAAAAACATAAATAGGCCAGCAGCTGAATGAATAAAATGTTGAATTTATTAACTTTTTTATAAAGCCATAATATCTAAAATTTCATCAAGTTAAAACATAAAAATAAGAACATTCATTGAAAAAAATTTGTGCATACTGCCTCGGTCTACCCGATGTAGATTTAATTAAGAAAATGTCTTTCTACCAAGCCATTGCAATACTTATTTGTGTTGGTTTATTGAATTTATTATTTAATTATTATTATTATTATGAGCCAAAATTTATTAAAATCAGTACAGCCACTCTTGATTTATAAATGGTGAAATTAAACTGTTCATTTATTATTTGGAGGAATGAAGTTCATAGAGTCGACTAGTCATAAATGTGATGAAAATGAAGTTAACTCATGGAGTGTTACGATTAGGATGTCTTCATTGAATAAATGCTTTGCACTCCCAAATGTATTTACTCCCTATTTGCTCATGGCCAAATCTGCTTTTCAAGATTGGCTTACGGATTACCATGTGTGTTTTTATGTCAATCTAATCAATTCACTCATTAAATTGTGCTCTCCTCTATGGTAGCTCTCCTGGAGAAACAAAGGAAAGTGCTGTGTTTGAAATCACCCAGGCCTCGCCCAGTGACTCTGGCACTTACACATGCGAGGCTCGCAATGTATTGGGCACCACTCAGGAGAGAGTGCAACTCATTGTCGATTCAGAGGAAGTGGGGAATGAAGTTGATCATGAACAGGGAGGATATCCTTCTGGCCGGCAGCCCTATCCACCAAATTCCGGTGTGCTGCTTAATAATGAGAAATTCACAGTTTTGGAAGGTGGAAGCGTAACAATGAGGTGTACTGTCAGAGGTATGTTGGTTACTGTTGCCTATAAAATCTTTTATTATTTCTGCTATTTTATTTATTTTAAATGCTAATAAAACTTTGTGCTTTATAATCTAACTCGCTAGTTAAATTCATAATTGAGCCTAAATTTGAACAGTTTTTGGATTATATTAATTGTAAAATGTATTGAAGTACAGTAAGTCCTCTACTTAGGAACATTTGGCTGATGAAGTCTCATAGATTCATACTAACATTCAAAGAGTCAAGCATGCCCAAAATTTCAAATTTGGCGCCTTAGGAGTTGGGCGATAGGACGCGGTCTAGGGTGGATGAACTTGCACAACGGGCCTGATGTGTACATAAGTAATTAATTTGCAGTGACGATTTCTTTGCTGCGACAAATGTTAAACATAGTATCATATTACATAGATATTATCCTTCGGGGATGAGCGTTCAAATGTTGCTTGATGGAAAACATCACAAAGTATGAAAATAATACTCTTATAGTATTCACAAATGAAAAGACGACTTCGTTGACTTCCACTGATTTATTTTCTTGGTACGACATGTTTCAATCCATAGAGATTAAATTTAAATTAACTGCCATGCTGGAAAGGCGCAGGTGCTGAATATAGAGCAAGCAATGAGCGACTCCGATTGGCTATAAAAGGCCATTTGTCTTAATGCTTCTAAAGAGTGCCCAACTTAACACTGTCAACACACAAACTGTACATTTTCTCAGGCTCAACATGAATAAAGAGGCCAAACAAGAAGTAGTTGGTGCAAATTATTTTGCAGTAACAGCACATGGTGTCAGGTGTGCAAAAATGGCGAGTATGCAGCTTAAAGGGATAGGAGATCCTACCTGGTCCTTACCCCTGCCATTTTCCTTCATGGCCAAGATGAAGTCGAAGGTTCAAAATGTACAGACTGTCCTGACAATTTGCGGAACAATAGTGGTTACCATGCGAAAATGACTATTTTCTTCTGCGAAGCATTTAGATGGGAAAAGAAATCTGAGCCTCATGCTCTACCGACTGAGCACATGACCAGCACATGGTTTGGAAAAGAAACATATAGGGCCTCACTTGTCATCGGTAACCTGAAAATCCCCTTCGAAGTCGACTCTGGCGTGGTCGTTACTGTCATAGATAACGAATTATTCTAAACACTGAAGAGAATACACCTTGAAACCACCACATTATTCCTCTGTGGTCCTGAGCGAATTACTGTATTTTAATTTGGCAAAGAATTTAGTTTCAGTTAACCTGTATTGGCTGAGAGAGTGTAGATTATTACTTCTCATATTGTTCTTTGCTATCAATCCTATGCAAGTCTTGAGCTCTGATGGAAAAGAAATCCATCCAATGAGTGGAGGCTTGTAATTACATAATACAGTAAAACCTCTTTACATCGTAATGGAGGGGACCAAAATTTGGGCAATTTGATGTATGGAGGTTCACTATGGAGAGGTTTTAGTGGTAGGCACCATTTTTTCATATCCTTGGGGAATGAAAGGTGCTACTGTCTTTTAAGCCATTATATTAATATATTTAAATATATAGGTATGCATAAGTGAACATATATTTACAATTTAATGGTTACACAAAGGTAAAAGTAAATTGTTCAAGAGGCCTTTTTAGAAAATAAATTAGTTAATGGGTTTGCTTAAAATTTTTTTCAAACTCTTTCGAAATAATGTTTTCAATTCCACGAGCACTTTTTAATGCCATTTTCACTGTAAATAAATCACTGACTGTTTTCGTTAATGCCTTTTGACCTAAGAAATAATTCCCTGGTCTAAGGGTTGTAATTTACTAATAGTGTTCAGAGGAAAGAACAATAGTTTTATATTTCTAATAGGGATGGGTCGAATAGTAGATTTCTCGAATTCGAATATCGAATTCGAATATCAAATCATTGCTCGAATATTCGAATGCCTCGAATTTCGAAGACCTCGAATACTAAACGATGAATGTGAAAATGTTTGACTAGGTCGCCTATGCAGCAGGAAACCCAAGATTTTGGGGAGTAATTGTGATTGCCTTTAAAGGATTCAAACAGGAATTTAACTGATTACTGGAATATATTTAATTTTATGTAAACAATGGGGTGGTTTCCTTCATCAAAGAAAACGAAAGGCATTGATTGTGATTCGTTACCCACCATTACTGTATTCATAATATACAAATTATTTTGTTCTAGAAATACCGGTTTAGACCAATAGCAATGGTCAATTTTACCTCACTTGAAAAAGGCCAGATTGACGCCTATGCGATGCCACTCCACGTGACATCACAGGGACCTAGTTTCTACACAAGAGGATCGGAGTTTTACATCGCCTGAGGTTACCAATGCATGCATGTGGCACTGAGCTCAGGGAAACATATCTTAATAATCACACAGTCTGTTTGATAAGGTATTAATAATCCTTATTTAAGCCAAGCGCTACCAGCTAGCATGGTACTCGGCTACCTGCTAGCATCCTGCGTCGTAAAAGCGCTCAGAGCCTCGCCCCAAGGTCACCTCACTTGCGGCAGCGGGAACCAGAACGACGTCACGCGGAGTTTTCCCGGCATTCATGCTTACCCGTCGCGTTTTCGCGCGCTTGAAATTTTTCATTTTTAATTCAATCGCGAAAAATAGATATCGTCTTATAAAACTCTAAAAGCGTTAAATGCGTACTTCAGGAGTGTTAATATTTCGATTTAGGCAATAAAAAAATAATAGGAAACCACCCTATTTGAGCATTACGCCAAAATGCTAAGCCTCCGTCGTATTTCTTCTTCCCTGTATTTATTTTCCTCAAAATGCTCAATTAAAGTCAGAAATATGTCGTGTTTGGTCTTATTCTTTTTTAAATTACGCGCACATTACTAACATTTCAATCCAATAAAGGTGTAATAATAATTGCCGAAAGTCATTGTTAGACATCTTTCGGGCTAGTAGATGACTCATGCAGCAGTTGACCTCCAGAAAGGGGGAAATTCGAAGTAGGTAGGTAGAAAAAGGTCAGTGGGTGAGAAAAGAGGGTGGGCGCGAGACACGTTTTTATTTTTCTCGCGTAACTTGATATTTTTTCGAAGCTAAGGTCTTTGTAATACAATCCCTGCGCGAGCTGGGATCTTTTGTTTGATTTCGGAGAAGAGGAAATCCTCAAGAGTGGGTGAGGCGAATGCTGAATGGAGGGGGATAGCAGATCGTGGGAAATGCGCCAATGTTGCTATCCCATGGCACTGAGTTCCTCCCTATGGTAGTTTCATCTCCTGGGGAAGAGTCAAAATAAGTGCCTGTCGTTATTAGCCACAAAGGACACATGGCAAACTCCTCCTCTCATTTTATCAAAAGATGGATGCGGGAAAATGGTCAGTGGGGAGAAAGAGGGAAGGGTGAAACGCGATTCTATTATTTTCCGGTAACTTGATATTTTTTTCAAAGCTGAGGTCTTCGTAATACGATCCCTGCACGATCCGGGACCTTTTTTTTTATTTCGGGGAAGAGGAAATCGTCGGAGGGGGTGGGGCGAAGGCTGAATGGAGGGGGATAGCGGATCGTGGGAAATGCGCCAATGTTGCTATCCCACGGAACTGAGGTTCTCCTGATGGGGACACCTGGGATTTTCGGATATTTTTCATCCGATCAATTTCGGTTCCCCACGTCGAACTCTTTTCACCGCTCGAACCAGCGAATTTGATGTATTTCATCAGCTTGCCTAAAACGGCGCTGCATGCACTAAACGACTTGAGTTCTCATTTTTCCGAGACAACTACCAACGACGTGCGAGCGACAGTGTATGACGCGAAATTCAAAGTATTCGAGGTATTCGAGACGGTACCTTTGGCATAACTATTCGAGATCTCGAATATCGAATACTTTCTAGTATTCGAGGTATTCGAGTATTCGCGGATACTATTCGTACATCTCTAATTTCTAAACATAATTTCTTCATCCTCGTATTTAACTGCCTGAGTTTTTTTATTTGTGCAGCCTAGCCAGTTTCTTCTGTTTTTCCTCAGTTGTTTAAAATAGATGTGAGGGTGAATGATGGTATTCCAAAGGTCACTGCCTTCTGCCTGTCCTCGTTGATGGCTAGGAAAATTGCTAATTATGTGGTAATGTCAAGTAGTCGCCTTCTTTTATTTCTCGAATCTATCATCAGCCTATGCTTAATTAAGTAATTTTCATATTTATGGCAAATAATTGAAAATTCTCCTTATTATATCTTTTAGAATTGATTTATCATTCTTATAACATGTGACTTGTTAAAGATTATTAAAAAAATAAACATGTGACTGCCGCAAAAAAATAGACAAAAAATTGAGCATAATTTTGAAAATTTTGTTGAATTCCCTCTCTCCAAAATACAATGCACGTAGCGTTTCGAAGAAAAACTCTGTCGAGGGCACACAGAAATGCTAGGTCTGCGAAAGGACGTGATTTCCCGGTGAGAATGCTGTGCGAACTACTTCAGAATGCGGCGGCGACGGTAAAAAATTTCATTGCCCTACCGCGTATCAGCTAATTAGCTGCCTCCTTCACCTAAAACTGCCGCGCATGGATTGATGTTCGTTCAGTATTGCTAGAAATTGACGTCCCGGACTCCCGATGGAATAGTCAGATTTCGCGGCATATATACGCAGGCAAGACATATGACTGTCGCTAAGCGCAATAAATTTTAAACTACGATCGTCCACGAAAGCATCGAAAAAATTACCAAGGCGGTAGTAAGAAAGTGCTACACCGGGAAATATGGGAATAAAATAATTGCGAAACTGTATTTGATTTATTTCAAGTCGCGGAAAATTCTCAAAATATTTTAATTTTAGAAGCGGAAGTAGCAATGCGGTCAAGTAATTCAGTCTTCATGGATGGGAGTGAAGTTAGTTGAAATATTTCCGTCAGCTAGTGATTATAGGCTGCGCTGGTTGCCTCTTTTATTAACTGAACATAGTATGTAGGCACTTACAAGAAAATAAAGCCATCAGTAAAAGAAAGCGAGTGTTATCGCGCAATTTTGACCGTGATTCGAGAGAAAACTATGTGTTCTGTCTTCATTTACCGTCACTTAAT
This sequence comes from Ischnura elegans, assembly GCF_921293095.1. Classification (NCBI taxonomy): domain Eukaryota; kingdom Metazoa; phylum Arthropoda; class Insecta; order Odonata; family Coenagrionidae; genus Ischnura; species Ischnura elegans. The sequence continues at coordinate 113,001,871 of NC_060253.1, forward strand.
ATTATTAGGATGGTTGGATGCCCTAACTAATGGTTAACGTGAAAATTATTTAAGGTGTATAAGAAAAAAATAAGCGTGAAACATTTATCGTTGAAAATGGAGATAAAGAGGTTCACTATATAGAGGTTTTCCTATAAATTTACATGTAAATCTGATGGGACCAGAGGGTTGGTACGAAGTATGGAGGTTTACGATGTAAAGAGGTTCACTACATAGAGGTTTTACTGTATTATAGCCTTCATTGAATTCACATTTTTTTTGTTGGAAGGATTCAGACTCTAGTGATGGGCCAAGTCGGTTGTTTCAGTGATGTCAATCACCATTCACCATTCATTTGAGCAAGTCAATCATGAATGGTTGATCATTGGTCTCTACCTATGTCAATCACAGCCTATGTCGGTCACTATTTATGTTTTTACATATTTTCCTTTATTCATTCTGAATAGAACTCCATAATTAGTCACTACCAATTGGAAAAGCCACAACTGTCTGAGCTGTCTCATATGATGGGGAATTTCATTCATGGACCACCATTTTTGTTGGTGAATGATTTAAAACCTTCTCTCGGATACGAATGACCGACACTCTCATCCATTGCTAATGAACATTCACTGACTTCAGTAGCAAATGATCGATGATCAACTTGGGTCTTTGATGACTGATGACCGACTTTGGTCACCAAAGGCAAAGAGAATGTGTTGTTGATTGGAGTGATTCCTTTGCTCAATCAATCGCACTTAAGTACTAGATTGTGCTTGTCGCTCACTCACGTCCAACTGTCCCATCATTATCAGTCACCTTAGCCCATTGTTATCTTAACTCTGGATATAATGTCTCATGCAATGTCTTATTTCTATAGATCTTTGGATAAAAATACGTTTGTATTCTTTGTCAGATAACCGAGAGAGGATATTCCTTACGTGGGTCAGAGCAAGTCCTGGTGTCATGCCTGCCGACAACCTAGTTAAGGATGGTGTACTACACATGAACAATGTTAGGCGAGACGCTGCAGGAGAATACATATGCCAGGGCATTGGTCAATCAGGAAATACACTCTTTACTGCAAGTGCTCATTTGGAAGTAATTGGTAAGTGTTTCTTTATCCTCAGTTCTGTGCAGGAAAATATTTTTGGGTAGAAGACAGCCGAGTAGCCTTAGCTTTACTTAACATCATTTATCCTTTCTGTTAAAAACATTTCCTGCCAGCAGCCTGAACCCAGATTTGCAGAACAGATAGCGGCTCAAGAGCCTTCATATTCTCGGCTCATACCCAAGTGGATGCTCTCATGCTTTCCCTCCATCCAACATCTTCAGGTCAGAGGGTCATCCAGGTCAGGCCATGTCAGAAACTTCTGACCTGAAGATGTTGTGGGCAAAATTGTCATCATCAGACATTAACCAATGAAGTGGAAACTTATATACCATGAGAGCATTTACTACTTATTGCAGAAGCTTTCACAAGAATCATATTACATTTCATGTAGGAAAGGGTGTAAGATTAAAGCTTTTTAAATTTTTTTATCTTGTTGGGAGTTTTTTAATCAACTGCTAATGAAAGAAATGTGTCAGAAAACATTTATATTTTGTGAGCATTTTCAATTACTTTTCCTCTTTTTCACATTTCCGCTTGGACACCAATGTCGCTTTTAAACTTGAGCCAAGCATATGATCCAGCAACACCGCTGGAGAACATGTGATGTCTTGCCATCTAGAATTGAAATTGCACTAGATGCCATGCAGCAGTGCTTACCAGAAGTTATGCAAAGTTTAAGAATTCATACCTTTCACGATGAAGCCAATGAGTTAATTTGTAAAGTAAAGCTTTCCCAGCTCATGATGTGTAATCTATGTCTGCCTCTAGTCCTATGTGCCATGTGTTGGACTGGATTTGTCACAACATTGTTGGCATGAATAGGTACCATGGACTAATGAGTCATGAAACGTAGGGCCCAATGATATTTAACATGCCGCATGCTCACCCATCATCACGTTATTCAACTCCATGATTCAAGTGTTTAAGTGGTAATATTTCTCTAAACTTCATTCTGATCAGCTTAAGGTTACATTTATTTTTTTTTAATGATATTTCTTTTGAATGATGAAATACTTCAAACTTGTCCTTTGTGTTTATGGTGTTAAGGTATTTCTTATGAAACATAAATTCTTACTAACAAAATTCAGCTGTATACACTTAAAAATAAATATATGCCAATGGTTCTGGTGGTATAACAATGTACCATTTTTTAACTATTATATGTAAATTTGCAATGGTTTTTGCTAAAACATATTTATCTTTTATCAAATGCAAATCAAAGGAAGTTTATGCTCCCTGAAGAGCAAAGGTAATTTTGTTTTGATGGATTAACCATTTCATTGCAGCATGTGCATGGCCTTTTGTGTGTTGTTGTTAAGATTAAGTTATCTTGCATGCTTGAATCAATATATTGGCTGGTTGGAACAACTTTAAAAAAGGGCAAATCGGTATTTAAAGTCATACTGTGTCAGTTTGTAATCTCTTACGGTTAAAAAAGATCCTCCTTATGGGACCATTTTAATTCATTATTATTCTTCCGCGATAGTACTTTATAGTGATTAGATTAAGTGTTTATTTACTTCATGCCATTTTAGAAAGGATTGTACAAAACACGTTCTTAGTATTGCTTACATAAACCTCAGCAAATATGCATGATTGTTACAAATGCAAGAGTATTTTTTACTTTTAAATAGAGATGGGTCGGTTCCCGGTTCTTCGTTCTGCCGGTTCTTGGCCTGTGGAACTGGCATCGAGAACCGATCACACGAAGTCAGTACTTTGGAACCGGCTCGTAACGGTCGCAATTTGAATTTGGTGCCCAAAGCCGAAATGGTTTGCAGCGTATTCATGGCCAAAAAGTGAAAAAAAAATGATTTAAAAACGCATGTATTACTTTCCGATTGCATGGTATCCATGTTTTTTTTCTTTTGAGAATTACTGGCTAGTACGTGCATGTAAAGGTTCGTCAGTTTGTCGCTCTTGCCTATTTTGCAGCATATCCATAGCTGCAGCCACTTCCAAACGAGCTGACTTTTCACCTGCAGCCGTCCATGGCATGGTGACTTTCTTTCAGCTACAATTGATCTCTATGGATCTCTTCAAATGAGTCCAATCGAGCCGTTTACAGCACGGCACCCATTTCAATCCAGCCCGGCAATGACTATGGTGTGAAATACATTCAGTGCTACATTGAGACCTGTTGAACGAAGTTCGTATGAACTTTTCTCTAAGGAATCGTTGAAAGAAAAAGTATTTGATAAACTCGATTAAATTACACGGAAATATTTATAAACAGGAAAATTCGTTTCCGTTTATCAATAGAAGAATGTGGCGTGACTAGATGGAGGGTCTTCCAGAACACAGTAAGTCCTTGATATACGAATTAGATATGTTCCAAGACCTTGTTCATAAGGATATCTGCATTTCTATGCTAGGCTACACCAGATTTATTATGTCTATTAAAATTCCCTTCATAACATGAAATTATTTTATTTACTTGCTGACAAAGAATGTTTCAATTTTACTTGGACATCTGCTCTAGCAGTGCTTGCGATGATAAGTGGCAGGAAAAAAAACTCTTGATTAATTCTAGAAGATTTGTCATTGTTTAATCATAAATTAGGAAAAATTTATTAATGACCTTTAATTGCGTATGTATTTCATATAGCAAATTTGCCATTATTGCATGGCCTCGCTTGCTGTTGAATACGGCCCCAGGGAACCTAAGATTTCGTCGTTCTCAGGCATGTTTACGCCGTTACTAACCAAGGTCAAACTGGAGAGGAAGGGGATAGTAGAAGTGAAGGCAGCGGGAGAAGTGGAGGTAGAGATAGTAAGAGTCACAGCCAGGCACTTGAGTGCATAGACAATAGTCATAAGTCCTGGTTTCCTATAACCGCTGCTATGCGATGGCATAATTGTGCGCCCGTTGCCTTCACGGGAGTTCTGCATTCCGATTTTCCAAGCATCGTGGTGCACGATCGCACTCAGTGGTCACAGATCCACATCCCACAGCAGTTACATCTCGGACAGCTCGTGCGAGACGTGACTACGTGGCATGGTGCCTGACAGTGTAGTTTCCGATGTCGCACAGTGGTTTAAAGCATTCGTGGAAACCACTTTTCTGATCCATAATCTTACAAACCCGGATGACTGAGAGTCGGAAACCAGCTATGTATAACACGGAGCAGTAGGAATGTGAGTATAATCAAGTTTTTGCCACTAAAAAGATCATGGTGGGGAAAAGAAAGCTCTTATTGAACCCGGAAAGCAATCTAAAATAATAGAGGATGTGTATAAATAATATATAATCGTTTGATTTACATGAATTATGAAAATAAAATTATATTCAAGTGAAAGTTTGGATTATTTGTGTTTTCCGAGTATTCGTGCTGCATCTCCCCATCATTAGCCCATTTGGATAATCAGGAGTGTGCGGTATCAATTTTGTACCTAGTATAAACTTGCTCTTGTTTAATCCTCTGGCTGTACGTGTTATTGTCCTTATCAAACCCAAGGCTTTAGTGAGGAAAGTGCTCAAAATTATTTTAAATTGGATGAGTGCTGAATCTGTCCTTGATTAAGTCACATTCAGACTCTGTAACTATATGTCACCAGTTCATAATAACCAGGGTGTCTTCTAAAATGGAAAACTTAGAAAGCCTGGAATACTCTGATAATATAGGTCTTCTGGAAAAACTACTCAGGGTATTTGGCGAGTGTCCTGGAAAAATCTGTTTATAATGCATGCAGTGTCCACTGAAAACCAGCCCCTTTTGTTGAATTCTCGGATGCACTGTAAGTGAAGAAAAAATAGCATTATATTCATTTAATTTTTATTCTAATGTACCCATCCTTTTAATGGGAACTTACTTCCAATCACTTTCTCTATCAAGAATAGTCTTTGTCTTGATATTCTTCACTTTTTCACTTACATACATACATATATACTTAGATCTCAAACTTGGTTATTAGTTAGCAGAATTGTACTAGACTTCATTTCCAGGTCACCACAGTTTTTATCTTAGGTATTTCATGGTATGAAATTTACTGTCAAGAACATTGAAGTAGTGTAGCAAACAAACGGGAAAAGCATCTTTTGGAGAAGATTTTAGTCATGTCTGCCATGGTTTTATTCGTAATGATCAGGATAAAGTGATAATTCCTGTGATTTTATTCCTCACGTGTTAATATATAGGTGAGCTGAAGTTTAATGGAATTTGTAGTTTGTTGAACCTCGTCTAATTGGGGTAACTTGCGTGTGTTTATAATTTTCTGTCATCTCAAAATGATAGACACAGGATTAAAATTACTAATAAAATTATTCTTTTGGCCAGTATTTTCCACCCCATGAGCAATATTTAGCCAAAAACGCTTGCGTTAAGGGCTGTAGAGCACCCTAAAAAAGAAAGTAGTTCCCCTGAAAAACCTAGAAATCTCAAGGAATTTGTCGATTGCTACATGGTGAACCCAGTGTAGCATATATTTAGTGCAAATAGGTAGTTGCTGCTTCTTTGCCTTGCATGTTCATGATTCTATCATCTTTTAATATTATATCATTAATGTGAGATCCTTAGGCAAAGTAACTTATTATTATTATTAAAGATATGTTTATAGTGATTTTTCATCATTGTTCCCCCTATTTATGTATTTTTTTGGATTCCCATTCATTTTAAAGTTGTTACATGATTGGTCTCACAGTAATGGTCTTTCTTTATGGTACTCCTTTAATGCCAACAGCTCCACCAAGAATCAAGCTAAATCCTGTGAGACAAGTTGCCAGGCCTGGAGATAATGTGTACATATCGTGCTCAGCCACTGGAGATCAACCAATATCGCTCAATTGGGTGAAGCAGGACGGACCATTGCCCAGGTCTGTCATGGTCGACGGAGGCTCTCTACACTTCCGAGGAATAGAAGTGTCTGATGCTGGTCACTACAGGTGCATTGCACGCAACTCTGCAGGAGAGGCCGATGGTGTTGCCAATATTATTGTCACTGGTAAGTTTTACTAATTGTACCTTATGGGATCCTAGTAACATATCTTTTAGTTTATAATTATATTTTGTGGAAATGGATGGGACTTATTTTGGGCTATTGTATGGATAAATTTAAGGTCATTTATATTGAGATTTTTAATTTTCCATAATTTATTTATTTCCTCTTACAAATATTTATACTAAGCACTTTTTCATCACAGAGAAAGTGACTGAAAAGCTTTGAGTTTAACAGATCTTGACACAACATAAGGCGGATGATATCATGTTGAATCCACTGTCACTGATTAACATCACTGCACAGAGCAATTAAACATGGGGTAACGAAAGGATCTCTAATTGTTTAGATAGGTTATGCCTTCTGGCCTTTGTCCTGGCTATACAGATAATTCTGACTATCCATTTTTGTAATTTAAAGATATACTGTTATGGGGGAGATACCCCTAGACAGCTGTTATGCCATATTATTCAAGTCTACTTTAAATAGAAGGTAACAGATTGACTTAGCTTTATTTCATGCCAGCATGTAATTAGCTATTTTCAAGTGTGCCATATATGTCTCTTTGTAGTTGCTTTAGAAGGAAAAGTTTCACTGAAATTCACAGACATGTTGCTCTTGTTTTCTTAATGCTGGGTCAAGGATCCCTCCCTTTTTTCCCAAAAGAGACCATCTCTCAATTTCCACCTCCAATTGGTGAGTAAATATCTCTGTATTTGAGATACAAGGGGTTTTTATGAATTGTCTTTTAATCTCATTGCTTGTACTTCAGTAGTTATATGACATCCTTGCAAGGCATGGTAAGGATTATTTCCCAAGTCTCTGCACATATTTTCACATGTAATGATCTCTCTACCATAATTTTTTTTTAATTAGTGGCGTTGTGAATGCTACCTCTGGAGGTTTAAATAGATGCTGCGGTTGATTAATTTTCACATGAGAGCAAGACAAGGGAGGATTGATTGCTCCAGATTTCTGAATTTCAGATGAATTTGAACTGCATTATATCATTATTATGGAATTTTTTTCTTTATCTGCATTTAAATAGTGGAGAATGCTATGAGGAGTAAAGTCTGTCAAAGATTATGCATTGTGGCCTGAATGTAGTACTATTGTAAATTATTTTGGCTTTGACATTTTTATTCATTTTAACATGAATAAATATCCCTGGCTTTGTCTCTGCCATTGCTCTTATTAAACTCACTTTTGCTTTACCACTTCACGGAGTGCAGTCAACTCTAAATTTTCAATGCTTATTGGATGTAAGATGTGTCTAGGATAATTAGAAAAAACTGCAATGAATGAGAATGGAATAAATGTGGTCGTGATATTGACATTTTTCTTCAAAATGTGGAAAATATTTCACATAACAGCTGATAGTGTTAAGCAACTTACAACCAACCAGCAGCGGCCACTTACTTCCGTTATATTGTAATTAGGTCATCAAATAATGAAGAAGTCACATATTAATATGGATTGATTAGGAAAGCATATTTAAGATTGTATTTGGATGCATTGCATTGAGATAAGGGATGGGCCCATTTGGCTCTTCAGTTCTCTATTCAAGCGGTTCTTGAGGTTGGAGCCGATGCCTGAAAGAACTGGTAGGAAAACATGTTTGAATCCTGTTCTCTGAAAATTTTGCGCAAAAAAAACATTATATGACATGATACTGTTCAATAATTTTTATGCAGGAATCTAAAATATGGAAGTACCTATTCTAAAGGTTTTCTTGAAATTTACAAACTTCATTCGTTATGTTGGCCCGCTGAAATGATGGGCATATAAGTAGTAGTAGTAGTAGTAACCTTTATTTGCCCAGCGGACACTGAACACAGTAAAAAAATACATGAGTTGAGTGTATAGGACACGTCATATACATATAAATGTTGCAAACAATAATAAAATAAAATACACAAGTGTATGGCACCATAATTTGACCAAGAGAAGTTCATAAAGTACATAAAATTTATTCCATATACAATATGATTATTTTTTCCCCAAAAATTCCTTTACGGAATAAAACTGTTCTTTCCTTAAAAACGTTATTAATTTCCTTTTGAACAGGACTGGGTCCATTTCGTACTTAAAATCAGTAGGGAGCCTGTTCAGTACAAGAAGGCCCATGGATTTAGGCCCCAAGGATGCATTTAAAGTCCTGCAATATGTTTGATGCAGATCTCGACTGGCTCTAGTTTGGTGGGAATGAACATTGTCATTAGACATATAATTAAATAAATTTCTTTTAGCAAACATGCTTACAACATAAATGTAAATGCATGGAACTTTCAAAATATTTAACCTTTTGAAAAAGGAAAGACAAGGTGCATTAAAAGGAGCATTACATATTAATCGTATTATACATTTTTGAGCTTTGAAAATTGAATCGGAATGGGTGGAAGAACCCCAGAACAGAATACTATAGATAATTAAAGAATAAAATTCTACGTAATAAATTGAGAGTAAAATATCAAGGCTTACAGTATTCCTGATACTTCTGATAAGGAAGCAAATAGAGTTCAACCTGCTACGAAGATTGCATATATGTTCGTCCCATGACACATTTTTATTTAAAACAACTCCCAGAAACTTGGAACTAGAAATCTGGGGTATGCGTGATCCCCCTAGATCAATGGTCAATAAAGCAGGGGGTTTATTTTTATTGGAAAAGTATATAAGTCCAGACTTGTCAGGATTGAGTTTCAAAAGATTTTGTGAACACCATTCACACAGAAGTTCAGAAACTCTAGATGCCCTCAAGGACAAATTGTTTAACGATGGTGATGATACAATTACATTAGTATCATCAGCATATAAAATTGGCTCAACTCCTTGAACCATCTGCAAAATTTTTGGCAGATCATTAATGTAAAGTAAAAATAGGATAGGGCCCAGGACTGAGCCTTGGGGTACGCCTAATGTAACTTCTTTACTGGGAGAAATAAAATTAGTGCCATTCTTTGATAAAATAACCTGTTGATGCCTTGCACTGAGGTAAGATTTTATCCAGTTATAAGGGATACCTCGAATACCATAGTGTCCTAATTTGGACAAGAGTAACTGATGATTGACTAGGTCAAAAGCCTTGGAAAAATCAAAAAATAGCCCCAAGGTTTCGATTCTATTATCAAGATTTGAAAGTATTAAATTTACCAAATGATAGGTGGCTGTAGATGTAGATCTGCATTTCTTAAAACCATTCTGTGAGCCAGACAAAAGGTTAGAAAATTCTAGAAATGATACAAGTCGATTATGGAAGACCTTTTCAAATAGTTTCCCTATCTGATTTAGTAAGGATATTGGACGATAAGAATTCATATCCCGTTCGCTACCTTTGCCTTTATATAGTGGTACAACTTTGGCAGATTTAATGGCATCAGGAAAAACTCCAAGTTGTAAGGATTTGTTAATTAAAAAAAGTATATGTTCCTTGATAGAATTAGCTGATTTTTTTATCACAATGCCTGGGATGCCATCTATACCAGGACTACTTTTGTTAGGAATTTTTTTAATGATGTTCATCAGTTCCAATTCAGAGCAAGGGAACAGGTACAATGAATTAGGCAGGCTTGGGTTTAAAGAATGATTGACAGGAATTGAAGTATTTGTAGTTGTCTGGTGGGACAAATAAAACTCATTTAAGTTAGATGCCATTTGAAAATATTCAGAAATAATATTACCAGTGGAGTCCAGTAATTTGAAATCATGATGATCATTAATAGAACTCTTAGCTTCCTTTATGATCTTCCAAATTTCTTTAGATTTATTATCGGCATTAAGAATTCTACAGTTGTTAAATGTTTTCTTAGCCAATTGTAACTTTTGACGGTACATTTTTTAAAATGTTCTATACTCCAAGCAATCAATTGAGTTATATTTATTTTTATAAGAAATAGCTAGTTCCTTCATTTTACGAGAGAGGTATCGTATTTCATCAGTAACCCAATGGTTTCTATTACTTAAATACAAGTTTCTAGTTTTTTGGGAGACCAGGGGAAAACAAATGTCAAAATAATACTGATATAAAGAATAAAAATACTCAAATGAGTCATTATAGGATCTGAGTTGATATAAATTAGACCAATCACGGGACTTCAACATATTATTAAAGCTAAAGCATATTATATATTATAAAGCAACATATTATATAAGCTAATAAATAGCCATCTCTTGCATATTTTGGCAAACAAGGCCATTCAATAAAAAAGAATCATTTTTTTCGTATGAAAATTAGGTTAGTGGTGATTGTACAAATTAACAACATGTGCTGTCATATGGCACGTGCTTAGGTCACCTCTGTGCTGGGCAACTGGAGGTTGGGGAAAGGTTCAATACTTTGGTGTTGCGCTGATCAAATCTGACCCACATTGTATCCCAAAGGATCCAAGGTCAAATGAAGCAAGGGTGAAACATGACAATTCATTTGTCCTTTTGAGGGATCATTTCAGCAATAGATCTGACTTCAGTGCATCATTATTATTGCTCTTCATGATGGCTCTGATTGCCTTGCAATGTTTTCAGCGAAAGTTAAAGAAACTTTATCAAAACTGAGATTACTATTTTCCGAGATATGGATGCTATTTGGACAAACAAATCTTTTGAAGTTGAAAATTGAGGTATTTCAGTTTTCAATGAAGTACTGGAACTTAAAGCGTAAACAAGAAACTAAACTGAAGCCAAAACTAAGTGTAACTGACCCAGCCCTATTAGAGATGCATCTATTTGTAAGATATTCATTTCTGCTCCTTTCTTGAGTGCTCTTTGAAACTCAATGTACTGGTGTGAGAAAAAAGCCCATGCATAAATGATGATTGTGAGCTGGACTATTTAGGGTTGACTGTGCTTTGGTTTATGCCAATAGGAAATCTGTGCAATTGTGCATGCAGCACAAAGCTTTGTGAAGTCTAGTGCACATCTCATTTTTGCTTTTGCTCTATCCATTGTTTTCTCAATAATCATTATACTGTTTGATGGTTTCTAAAACAAATAACAGAGCGGCAGCAAGTTGTGCAGGCAACTCAACAGGATGTGACAACATATGCAGGATCATCTGTAGAACTGAAGTGCTCAATCATGCCAGGAACGAGGGTAACGTGGGCTAGGGATGGTGGCCTGCCTCTGCCAAGGCGTTATAGGGAACGCGAGGATCCTCAGAGTGGTGTAAGCATCTTGGAATTGGGAAGGGTGACTGAGGAGGACGGAGGTCGTTACTTCTGCCATGCCGAGTCCGCATTAGGAACTTCATCAGACTTTGTGGACTTGAGAGTGGAAAGAGAGAGTGAGTACTTGTAATCCATGTTGCAGCAGCAAAGAAAATTCTGTGCGCTCCCTCACTGGGTTGCTCAATTCTAATTGCTGCTGCAGCTATGGGAAGCATATGAGTAGATTTGTTGGAAAATGCTATTTTCCTGAAATTTGTAGATTTTAAAACCAAACTGTGATTTTATGTGTTTTTATTATGTCTCTAAATTTTGTGATGAAAATTTTTCACAGAGTCCCCCCCATGTTAGCTAAGGGTTTACAGTAAACACACCGTTGCAAAAAAATCAAAATAATTTGAGAAAATATTAACTAGAATTTTATTTTTTTAAACAAAGAAAAGTACTGTTTAAACATAATGGAAAATGCTGTCTTAGCAACAGCAAAAAAAATGAAAATGAAAGGTGAATTAAATATACAAATACGCACAATAGATTTAAGAAAAAATAAAATATTTCCTAATCAGCACAGCAATTATGGCCACTATGTGGCCAAATTGTGGTTTACCTGTGGCAGCCATGGCTATGGCTAGCCAGAGGTTGCCGTATTATGGCCCGACTGTGGTTGCCATCCGGCAAGCTGTAGTTTGGCTTGCCAAACACATGCGCAACAATGGCCACTCATTGCATCGTCTCGTCTGAGGAAGGCCACAGATTGGCAAATCAAACATTTGTAGACATAATATTATATTATGGTTGCTATTGAAACAGGATTGTTGGTGAGTTATTAAAATTGGAGTTGGTTGATTCAATCGCTGTAAAGAAAGTATACCATCCACACTAGAGGCACATTATGGCGAGCCACACTTTGGCCGGGGGTCAAAACCATTGTGGGGCCACAATGGCAACCCACTATGGCCACAGTACGGGGACATGGTGGGCACAATTGATGTGTTGACTGGGTTCTTTCTTCAGGGATGTTTTAGAACATTACAAATGGTTTCTTTCCACGTTTAAAAAACCAGCTGAATTATCATTGAGAGTGTTAAATTACTATGGGATGTAAAGTGTCCCATTGTTTAGAGTGTTGAATTGGAACTGTTTCTTAACTAACGGAGGAACAGCTGAAAATCTGTTGCTACAGCGCTGATGCCCACCAACTTGCTGAACATGTATTTTAGGCATAAATTTACTTCTGCGTATTAATAACAAAAAAATCAAGGTTAACATGAGCCGGCCAAGATGTTATGAGTGTACAGGAACATGGAAAAAAACATGTAAATGACAAATTAAATATTGTACATTTATTTAAATCACATCAAAAACAAATTTTTCTCTTTTAGATACCTATGATGCATTATTAAAAAATGATGAAATTTGTGTTGCCCACTGTAAGCACTGAAATTGGTGTAATTTCATTGAAATGACCAAAACTTGTGTTATTTGTTGTTTTATCGTTAATTGCAAAAAAAATCCCTCTACATATCTGTTTGATTGCACTGGTGACTGCAGGAAAAACTCACTTCAACGTTTGAGCATCTCTCCTCTCAACCTGCTGTCACAAGCCCTTTTTTTCCAAACAGCCCAGACTCTTTCTTTCGAGAATGGGACGATTGGCTAACCTCCCTTCCAAACCAAACTATTTCCATCCCTTTCCCTCCTAGGGGTTGCATTCCATTCTCTTGGCATTCTAGTCTCTCCTTCCACTATCTTCTCAATGAGCTCTGGAAAGTGAATGTGAGAAATCAAATGCATGGAATAGTTATAACTAGAGATGGGTTGGTTCTGGTTCCTGGTTCTTGGCACTGCCGGTTCTTGGCCTGTGGAGCCAGTATCGAGAACCGATCGCATAAAGTCGGTTCTTTGGAACTGGCTCGGAACGGTCGGGAGGGTTGGAATTTGGCGCCCAATGCCAAAATGGTCTGCAGCATATTCAAGGCCAAAAAGTGAAGAAAAAAAGATCAAGAAATGCATTTATAACTTTCCAATCACATGGCGTCCACTTTTTTTTTCTCTTGAGAGTTTGCTCGCTAACATGTGTATTTAAGGATTCGTCAGTTTGTCGCTCTCGCCAGCAATATAACATTTCCATAGCCACTTTGAAAACAGGCTGAACCTTCACCTGCCACCGTCCACAGCACGGCACCGTTCTTTCAATTTATCAAAGGTCTCGTCAAATGAGTCGAATTGTGCCGTTGACGGCACAGCGGCCAATTCAATCCGGCCCGGCGATGTGCCCTCTAAGGCATGAAATATAGACAGTGCTACATTGAGGCCGCTTTCAGACAATACGACTTTCCACCGGCCGCCGTTCACGTAAAATTGAGGCGACTTTCAGACGAGACGACCAGAGACGGCTGCAATGCTGTGTGACGTGCCCTGAACGGCGGCTGGTGGAAAACTTATTCGTCTGAAAGTGGTCGTAAGATTGAATCATATACATGTACAGTAATTCTTTGTCATACGAGCAAGATGCATTCCAATAGCTTATTCGTAAGCTGATAAACCGAAAGTATGGCTATCCTGCAGAATGCAACACTGCATTACAATTTTGCATTAGCTCACGGCCACTCAGTTTATCCACGGTGTCGCTGTACCAGTGTGTTGAGCAGTTTATTGTTGAGATTAAAAGAACTGTGACAGTGAAGCATGCGAATAAGTGGTCAATTAAAATAACAATTTAAGCAACATTGCAGAGTACACAATATATTTGAAGTGACTCACAAGTTAGAACAAATTAACGGATGATGTCATCAGGAGTGGGGGGAGTTTCACTATTGATCGTGATGTTATGCAGTGTGTAAGCTGTGCTCCGAGCATATTTCATGCAGGCCTTCAAAATCAACATTGACCACTACTGTTTTCAGTGAAAGCCTGCTCAGTACTGCAGGCAATATTTCTATCAAAAAAAGAATAAATAGGGCAAAAATGATGAAATTTTAAAATGAAATCCTGGAGAAAGAACCAGTGGTTGTCTGATCTAATGTGAAAAATCAGTAGATCATGTATTCTTTAACAGAGCTTTCCTGCTAATTTACATCTTTAGTGAAATTATTTTAGTTCACTTCTCGTGGTTGTTCATTTAAATTTGCCATAAATTCAGATAATAAGAGTTCATTCTTGGCACTGAGTATCGGGAGCCGAGAACCGATCGGGGAGAAACGGACCAGTACCGAGAACCAAAAAAGTTTAAGAACCGACTCATCCTCAGTTTTTACCAATAAAATAGTCTAACTATCAAATGATTATCTGGGTGTTTGGTGCCATATTAAACAGTAAATTATTAACAAATTTCATATAATATTTGGTGTTTTTCATATTTTGGCTGATGAATTAATTTTTCCAAATTATCTGGCATTCCACCAATCTGTTACCAAGCAGTTGGGGTCCTCCGTGCCGGCCCTCAGGTTGACAGGTTTGCACCTGCTCTGTTTCTCCTGGTAGAGAAAAGCTCTAGCCTCCCCTTGGTAAATTTTTCTGCTCAGAGTGGAAGAACGGTGATCTAGCTATCTCAGCTAAAATACATGCTCATTAAGATGGCGGGCATCAGCGGTGTTGCAACGAATTTGAGCTGCTCCTCCTTTGGTTAAGTACTGTTCCAATTCAACACTCCTATCAAATGGCCATTTTGAAATCCCATAGTAATTTAGCACTCTTATTAATAGTTCAACTGACTTCTTAAACGTGGAAAGAAACCATTTATAATGTTCGAAAACAACTCCAAAGAAAGAAATGTTTTGTTTTTTCTTATACCTGTTCAATTCAAATTTTTAAGTTCATTCGTGTTGTGTTTATGTGCTAGAGTGTTAGCAGCAAAACTTCCCTTTTCATCCAGGATCATTTTCTTCTGAATCTCTCTCTCCCTCTCTCTAATTAGTCAAGTTCTGTTTAATGCATGTTAGTACAAACAAATGTATGTCTAACCTCAATAATTAAAAATTCACTAACAATCTCTCTAGACCTATGGAATTTTGTTTCTACTCTTGATGTGGACGTGGCCTGAACTGTTACAATTTGAGGTATTTTGCAAAGTAGGCCAATTTAAAAACAAGCTTTCAATGAATGCACTTAGAAAAATGGATGATAATGGTTGAAGGATGAGCGTTTGATTTGAAAAATGAATAAAGTTTTTATTCACCCTGTTTTAAAGTTTCTCATTAATTATTTTTGGAGAATTGGAACAATGCATCTTTTATTGCTCTATTACTTTCATGCCAATGTCTCTATGAAAGGTTTTATGCTGTGAAATGGCACACACCCTAGTGATAATGCACCAATCATTGCTTTGAGAATGAAATGTTTTCCGGCGTAACTCTCTGAAATTATCTGTCATGGAGACAGAATTAATTAAACAATACGATTACACTTACACATAAAATTATAAATATTTTATTGTGCTAGATTCACTGCTGCACAGTATTTCCAGGCTCTACAACATTATGCGGGTGGCCTCGAGTACATAGGGGTGGTTGGGAGGGGGAGAAGATATTTTTCTAACTGCCATTTGCCAATGGAAAACCAACACCTGAGTGATTTCATCCGCTTCAAGTGGAAAAGATGAGGAAGAGTCTGGAAGCTTGAAAAGAATTAGAATTTTCATGAAAGAGTTGGTGAACAATAATGTGCTCCCTGTCCCTTGCCCACCCACTGCTCCTCTAACGATTTTGCCTCTTGAGGACACCACCCACATTATGCAATGGCACCTAAAAATACTACACAGCTGTGAAACCCCAATCACACAATACAATATTTTAATTTTTATGTGTTTGTACTTTACTTATTATTAGATCCATGTAAGTAGTTGCGGTGGCCTAGTGAAGTAAACGTGCTGCTTAGATGGAAATGGTAACTGGATTGAGTCCCGGTCGCAGAAACTTTACTCGCAACTTTTTTTTCAGCTTGCTCACTCTTTTTGTATTTATTGAATTGTAGATTGCTTGCCTGTCAGGCCCTTGTTCCCCCCCCCCCCCCAGGTAAGAAACAATTTATAACGTTCGAAAACAACTCCGAAGAAAGAAATGCTTTGTTTTTTCTTATACCTGTTCAATTCAAATTTTTATGTTCATTTGTGTTGTGTTTTTGTGCTAGAGTATATAATTAAAGTGCTAGAGCTATAATTAAAGTAATTAGAGTGCTAGACTATATAATTAAATATCCTGGGTCTGCCCCTGAGACAACCCTTGCAGTATTCATAATTTTTATATAACTCATTACCGTAAAAACAGTATTCAAAGCTTTTGCAGATAATTTTAAATGATTTGAAACCTTCAACATAAACAGAACGAGTGAGAAAGTTGAAAAAAGTTACGAATAAAGTTTTCCATGACCAGGACTCGAACCTGTTACCATTTCAGTCTCATCAGCACATGTAATTCACTAGGCCACTGTAACTACTTACGTGGATCTAATGATAAGAGGTAAAATACAAACCAATTGTGAAAACCAGATCGAGTACGCAGATAATGCACACGAAGTAATCATTATATCCAGCATAAATCGAAACCGAATGATATATTTGCAGGTAATTTCTCCCTCTGAAAGCATATATCATCAAGTGCAAAAGGAAATATCTACAATGCATAAACAGTGGCTACAAAAGTAGTAAGGGAAACTAATTTCCTCGAGAAGCAGAAGTGGTGCAACAAACTATGTCCTAAAACTTTTAAAAGTGGCTGTACATTGCATGCTTATAAGCTGGAAAATACCTGTACTTTTTGATAGGATACACTATAATAGCTCTAAACCTCATGGAGTCGTTGGGATCATATTCCAGCCCCATTTTTGAAAATTTTACTTATTCAATGAATTGATTTACCTACTGGTATGCATGTATATCTTTTTATAATTTGGTGGTGAAAATAACTTGGTGTTGTTTTTTGGTTTTTATGAGTTAATATTAATAAATCTCAAATTTTAAGCACATATTGAGTGTGCATGATATTTTTTTTACCTGCTCCAATTATGTCTTGAACCTTAATGTATTTTTATGAAATATTATTTTAAAGAATTTTCTTTTCCATTTGCTATATTACAAAGCTATAATTTCAAGATGTTAATTTAGGTTTTGTTGTTTATTGCTTCAATGCACTTATTTTCCTGCTTTGTTCCTTTGTTTTGTGTGTGTGTTTGCGTGATTTATGAGCAGGAAAACAGCTATTCTACTGCCTACGTCATGAATTCCAATGTAGGACTGGAAAATGCATTCCTGCGGAAAAGCGTTGTGATAGAAGAATTGACTGCCCTGATAGCAGCGATGAGATTCAATGCAGATACCCAAGGGGTTTGTTATAAAACATTACAAATTATGGAAAAGTTTGAAACCTATAAATGTAATTCATAAATATAATTAAATAATTATGAGAAATGTAATGAGGCCTCATGTAATGCCATTGCTGATTATTACTAATTTGGCTGATACACTCTCATTAGCATAGAGGATCAGGAAGATGCATTTCCTAATTTCCTCAAACTTTTAATGCCCTTTTTTTGTCGAATTCAATTCCAAATTCTAAAAATGACCCATTCCCTTCTCGTGACAGCCTTATTACACAAGGATCAGGATGAAAAGATTGTTTTTTAGGGGACCAAGGTTTGAGAAGTAGTATTAGAGGGGGATCAACTTCTATGGGGGAGAGCGGGTGAAATTTCAAATCTTTGAAAATGTATAGATCCAAATTCATTTTATTCAGATGAAAGCAGTTTATTCAGTTAATGTCGAGAGGAAAATAATGAATCCAGGGTGGTTTGTTTGATAAACGTTTTCCTTAAACCAATGGAAAATGATTCCTCTTCATGCAAACATGCAGTGGTGCTTCCAGGTACATTAGAAACACCGTCAATAAAAGGAATTGTTTCATAGGAGTAATGATGAGGTCAAGGGATGTGCTCTAATAAATGGGTTGCTATGGAACGAGATTAAATTATCTCACTGAGACATTTTGACTTTGCATACTTTCTACCCATTAGATATAGAAAAAATGAGCATTTTAAACTATAAAGATATGAGACTTATTGAAAATCAAATCAAATGTAAATATCTTTCAAACAATTTTATGATGGTAGAATTTAATTATGTCATTCTTGTATTGTCAGTATAATTTCTTATCCAGGAAAACATATTGAGCGGGAACTTATCATCCAGATGAAGTTAGCACACAACTTATGGGCTTTAATTTGGGACCTGAAAGTCAAACTTCTTTGAGGGGAATGTTTCTTATCTAGGTTCTATCGTGTATGTGCACAGCTTGGAAACAGTTTTTATTAGCTTCAGATTTAATTGTTTTGAGTCATTTTCCTTTTTCATGTAAAATAGTCATGGGAAAAAAGTCTCCCTTGCAAAAGCTACTTTAATATCTGTGGAACGGTTGGAAAATAAAATTGAATGTAGGACTTTACTTATAATATATCCATTTTGAAACTACATTCAATGTGCGTCCGAAAAAAGTCCTGGCTAGAAATTTGAACTACTTTTGTGCTAAAACATTTTGCTATACAACACATATTAAAGGCATCAATGATTTTTTTCTCGATTGTGCCTTGCAATCTTACTGAAAATTGATTTTCTATGATTATGTCATGGCATTAAATGAGGACTCGGTTATAAATAAAAAATATATAATAAAATATTTATTGCAAAATATGATTCAAAGCTTAACTGTCAGAAGTTGTTCAGTTTTAAAAATCTATTAAGTAAAAATTTCTCTAAATAAATATGTCTGAAATCGAAATTGCAGCCTTTTTTCATAACATCATCTTATAAACTACTATATTGTTAAATCTCTTCACTAAATACATCCATTTTACCATTAAAAACCTTTTAAAGTTAAATCAATGATATAATGATGTGATGTCGATTTGACAAAGTGAAGTACAGTGGAGCCTCGTTAAAGCGAGCACGGGCTATTGCGAGACCCCCGCCATTACGACAGATAGTCGATGCACCGTCAATTGACCCTATAATGAGCGTGTAAAAAAATTTGTTTTTAAGAGGCCCTTATGGTGTTGGTGCTCGCCATAGCGAGAGTGTCCTTCGCCGGAAAACCTTCACCGAGAGTCCCTTATCTCTGTAATTTCTTGCGATCTATTAGAAATGAAGTCAACATGGAGTGCTCAGTCTCAAATTCATGCAGTAAACTGTCGTTTGATAAATAAGTAGTTCATTTTGGTCAAAATATCGTGACATTATCATTCGCGAATGCTTGATCTTCTTTTGTTCCTCGGGCGGCAGAAAGCAGTCGGCAGCACACTCGCACGTCCATGAGTTGTGTGAATAGAAAGCATTTGATGGCAGACACCATGGCCAAAAAACACCAAACACGTCTAAGCAAGAAAATAAAAATAATAGAGTAATATGAGAGTGGCGGAATTAAAATATCTTCCTATTCGCTCTCCGCAGTTAAGAAACAAACAAAAGCACCCAAGGAATGCAGGCTATGTAGAGTTAGAGGGAGCTTTGTTCGGGTGGTTTTGCCCACTTCAATCTGTGGGAACTTCTGAGAAAGGGGCTACGCCTAAGCCTAAAGCGGAGTATTTCAGGGATAGATTGCGAAGCAAGAACTTCAAGAGTTCGGAAGGTTGATTATACTAATGCAAAGCACCAAAGCGTTATCTCCCGTCATAATTGCTGGTGATGCCTGCGGTGTAAACCTGAAGTCGTGGAAGAAAGGACTCCGATCCTAAGTATCTTAAGAAGTATTCCCCGTGTGATATAACATAGTCGAAACGGAACTCTTTTACAACCTACTCCCTGGCAAAACCCTTGCAGTACAAGGTATTTCTTGCAATGATGCTTCTAAAGGGAGGTAATACACCTTAGCGATGATGTAGGATGTACGATGTAATGATACTCACAATCAGCGTGAATTGTTCGGATGGATGTACATATTCTCTTGTCCGGTTACATGTAATAGTCACGATCACAATGTACTATTCACAAGGGTGAACTATTCGCGTCAGTGGTTGGAGTCGCACTGGCACTCTCTTCCGTCACCCGGGCGGCTGAGCATCCCCTGGTGGCCGCTGAAAGAACTCAAAGAACAACTGACTCTCGTTTGGCGCCATATCCTATGCATTTGGCACCGCCACAGAATGCATAGGTGAAGAGATGATGCTGCGCTTTTATTTTATTTAATTAAAAAATTCTGCATTCCTTTTTCATGTTTCTCAGTCATTATTGAGAATGTTAAATCGATAAATTCATACTAGTAAGTTTTTTTGGCCTTAGGGTCCATCAGATGCATCTGCCTTTCCGTTTCTTTGTCGCAAATATTACCCATTTGAGTTATATTCGTCGCTGTTTCTTGCATCTTGGTTTTGTTTTACTAAAGTGACATCAGAATATCTGCCTTATATTTTTTCGTGAAATAGTATCACGTTAATATCTTTTCTTATATTACCAATTTTACTTCAAACCGTTTTTATTGCAGTGCCGTGGTAAACTCATTGTATTATTTCAAATACGTCGCGAGCATACCACTCAAAAAGGAACTTTCTTTAACAACGGCAATTTTAATCACATCATTTTGCATGCTTAGCAAACTCATTATCGTAGATAATATGGACATTATCTACAGTAATAAGTTTATATGTAGAAGTAATTAGTATTATTTGATAGAAAGATTCTTCCGAGGTAGGATCGTTATACAACCTTCCACCGTTTTCGGCTGCAGAAACAAATGCAATACATTATTTCACTTAACTGCTGTTTAATGTACAGGAACTATAAACATACACCAATGGAAGCATTTGAGGCATTATATAACCGCAATACAGTTTTATCAGTTAATTTTTGAATTTTCAGTGGGAAATACCAAAATAGTGGAACGATTACGTAAATGCACTAATTAAGTACATAGAAAAATGGCGCTCAGTGCGGCGCTTATAAATTGTTGTTTAAGTTAGGAAATTTAGCGACGCAAAAAAACATCGCCTTTCGTCTGGATTTATGCTTACATTTATCGGATAGATGTTTATCTGTCGCCGCACCACTCCTGTTCCTGAATAATTGTTCGCAATAGGTACATTAGCTATTATTTGCTCCACCTCCGGTAAAGCGACAATTCGCTACAGCGAGTGCTTATTGGAGCACCGTGGGGTCTCGTTTTGTCGAGGTTGCACTGTATTCATGGTGCCTATTATTGATTCAAGGTTCATAATCAAGTGTGGCCTTGTCTTTGCTTTAATTTCAAAAGCAGTTAATAATTTTTGATAGGTTTTTAATATATAAAATAACTAAAAGTTTTGTCACAAGTGATTTTTTTCCATTTAATCCTTATATTTAAATTATAAAGCATAAATTTAGATGATAAAAATTTTTTAACTGGGTTTTGCAGAAGTTATTTTGAAAATTGGGTCTTTGGCTTCAGCTCCGATTCCGGTCTTAATCTCAATTGAAGCAAAAAAGGAAGTGAACCACTCCAATTCCAAATTTCTTCATATGGCGTTTAATTCCCAAAGTGAATTCTCTCCCAATGAATAGCTCAGCAATAATTTTTCCAGAAATTGTCCAAATTCCTTCACAACCTTTCATGTGCTAAGGGCTGAGACTAAAGTTACCAACCTTTGCAACATATGTTATGTTCTATACAGAAAAGCTAACTAACTCAATCATTGAAATTTTAAATTTCTTGCATTTAAGTATTATATTTTTTTAAATTTCCATATAACTAAAAAGAATTATACACACACACCATTATTCCCCCAGCGTCATTGTTGCTTTTGATGTTAGAGCAGTATTTTAGGTTGATAAATTATCAAGCTTTTCCCTACATTTTTGCTTCTTTTACATGCTTGACTTGTTATAAATATTTATTTATTTCTCTAAATATTGTTAATCTGCATTGTAATGGGCTCATTCAATATTGATGAGAAACTGCTAGATTCTTTCAAAATTAATTACATGCACCTTTTAGAAATTGGTGGCAGAGGTGTTTGGTAGTGGAGTAATGTGCATGCATGTTTATTTTTTCTACCCAATGGTCAATGAATCAACTACTTTCCTTATCCATGGCTGTCTTTCAAATTTTGGTTGTGGTATTGCTAGTAGTAATTTTAACCTTTAATTGAAGCAAGATAATTCAATTGTTTAATATAATATATCTATAATAATATCTAGGTAAGGCATGTCCTCTAGTTTGGTTTATTATCATTATTCACTTTATAATCTCAGAGAGCCATCTGTAATCCATTTTCTCACATTGTCCCCAGATCAAGAATTAAAATTTATTTCTTCAAGTTAAAAATGTGCATCTTTATGTCATATCTATTTGCACTAATCTACGATCCACTTGATTGCATGGCAACTGCCATATTTTTGAACTATACAATGGGAGTGTAATTTGTTTGCAACTTGTTTTGAAAAATTTTCATTTTGAATAATAGGTAATGACTGTTATAAGTAATGAAATTTGTAAATGAAAAATAAGGGATTCTGTGAGTGGAAGTTGATGATGCAGAGCGTCTATAAATGGCTGAAAATGATGGAATTTAGCTTGATAGTAGGTATTTCCCGTTGTTTGTTTGGTTTTGTATCAGGCATATCTATAGAAAGTGAGCCAAGGTCCTTCCTTCCTCGCAAAACATCTACCAATTTCTCTGTGCAAGATATGAATATGTGCTGCTTCAGATAGTTGCTTTGAAGTCAGTGGTAATATTGGATTACTTGTTATATTTCATCATTGATCTAATTGACCCTGTATCACTGTAATGCCAAGGTAACCCCTGTAAAACTTAAAGTCTTAATTACCTCTGCATATTAAGTTATTTCTTTCTTTAAATTTTGCTGTGATCTACCTTGATTCAATCCTGTAAGAAATTTGCAAAGAAGATTTCAATGCATTCACTAAATATTGTTCATAACCTTGTTTTCATAAAATATATTTAATATCGGTTCTTAAATATTGTGTTGTGAGGAATACAATCGTCCTTTCATGGGTGCAATGGGAGACATTAATTGTCATATTTTTTCCAGGTATTATCATTTTAAATGCAATTGGTTCATTTGAAATATCTTTCAACGGCTGTTTACAAATAAATAGTATTTGCCTTTGCATGGATCATAATCTGGCAAATATTTCTCCTAGCTTTGTTTTATGTTGCTTATTCTGGAAGATTCTTAGTTTGATGAAAGCTAGCTTGCTCCTCCTCTTCAGGCCTGGCTGTTATTTACTTCATAAGGGTGCCAATCTCATTTCAAGGCACAATTAATGATCCATGACTCAGCTCATGAGCAAGTTGTAAATTGTTATGGAAAAATATTCTCCATTTTATTTCCTAGTTTTATTATTGGCTAGAAATTTGAGAAACATTACATGCAAAAATATTGGAATGATCATTTATTCTGTAATAAAAGGAAAGCATTGATCGTATTTGTTCATTGATTCCAGTTTTGTCCATTGAAAATTGCTAGTGGCTCGTGTTGACATTCTTTCAGCATGAATATTATTTTTACGTGATTCCTTCAACTCACGAATGAACATTTTTTTTGCTCCTATTAATCTGACCAGGACTGAATGACATAGCCCTACACATTGATACTAGTCAAGAAATTATTCGCATTGGAGACACTGTCGACATTCGCTGTGATGTCTCCGGGGATCCAAATGCCGTTGTGTCGTGGTCCAAGGCAGGAGAAGAATTTGCCTCAAACATCCAAACTCGGGCCAATCTTTTGAGGTTTGTGCACGCTCCCACTATTTTATTGGTGAATGAATTCTATCTTTGTGTCTTTGGAGAATTTTAATTTCAGCTCCTTGTTAATTCAAGTTCGCTTTGCTTGGTCCTTCTGTTACCAAACTGCATACGTACATACATGTAAAGTCCCCTTGATCAAGCCACAGTCCATACAAGTGGGACCCTTCTTGTGCAGTAGATGGCCAGTAGTGCTCCAAGTAGTGAGGGTGTATGACATCAGCAATATGCTTTGATTTAATATGTTAATCGATCAATAATGTTTGAAAACAGGAATCAAAATTTGATTAGAAAATGTAAAAAGCAACGTATTTGGGGAGTTACTTGATGCAGATGTTTTACATTTTGAAATGTGCAGCCTCAAGTATCAACACTGTGGCTATAGAAAGAAGTATTGGTGATCTACGCAAGGCATTCAAAATTAAAAGAGCAAAACTAATTGTAACTTGTAACAAAAAACCATAGGCACCAAAAATCTTACTTACAAGGGGGGACCACAAAACTTGCTCAGCCTTTTTCAATGCCGTACCCCACGGACGGATCCGTCTGCTTAGAAGTGTGATATCATGGAACTGTACGTGGCTTGTGAAAAGTACCGCATGAAAATCAATTAATTACAGCCAAACTAAGGCCCATTCAACGAAACCACTATTAGTTCAGGGATGTGTTCACCATTCCGAAGGCCATGAAAAATACGGCATTGGAAAAGGCGGTGCAAGTTTCGTGGTCTCCCCTTGTTACATTGGTAAATTAGATTTTTGTAGATAAGTTTTATCATCTGGAAATGTGTCACATAGCAATGCTATTACTTCACAAGTATTCGTGTGGTCCGTAATTGACTCCCCATGAGCTGTACATATTTAGCCAAAAATACTGAGGACCGGATAGCACCCTGGAATTCTAAGTGGTTCCCCTAGAAATCTCTGGGAATTTTTCATTTGCTATGCAGTGGACACCTGTTGTAGAAAGCTATACATATTAAAACACTGGAAATATTCCTCTGCCACTCAGTCTCATCTCCTGACCTGAGAGTGACTTGATGAATTATTTAACAGTGTAAAATTTCCATTATTTAAATTACCATTTTTTCCTTGTTTGAATGGGAAATAATGCCACATTTTTTCTTAAGCTTCCTCTCCAATCGGGAGGTGTGCAGAATGTCAGCCTTGTTGCATCTATCTTTCATGTTACGTAATAATGTCTATTGGTGATGATTCTGTTTCCGAATGCTACTCTTGTGTGATGATACAAAGCTGAAATGAGATGGGGAAATTTTAAATGTATTTCAGTGCAATAAGTCTCTCATGTTACCATTTTTATCAGAGAAAATTTTAATTCCCTACAAGCCTTGTCATCATCTACAGATTTTATAGATTGGATTTCTTTCTGAATTGATCATTCTCTTCTTTCTAAATTTTTCTCTCCATCTTTGACAAGAGTCTTCAAAATTATCAATTTTTGCACTCCAAGTGAATTTTTGGATGTGTACCCTGGCGAAAAATCAGTGTAACAAATATGTGTATAAGTATGGTGCATCATGTAAAAGTACACATTTACTACACTTTTCTACTCACTAAGTTACTCAAATCGTTCAGTTGTTTCACCCTGTACATTATTGATACCACAGCCATACTCAATTTGTTGCATCAGATATTACACAGATTATACCACTAAGTTATCAGTCTGTTGAGATACCAGAAGTGTACACAATGTGTACCCAGCAATTACCATTTTTGGGTACACAAATGTCATCACAATTTTACCACTGTGTCGCGATACCAAGAATTAACCCTCATACTACATAAATATCACCCTTGAAGTGTATACATTGTGCATCTTTTTAACCTCTCCTTACACTTTTTCTGTGGTTACTCCATATTAACTTCATTTCTAACAGATCGCCATCAATGACAGAGATTAGGAATTCTTGGTGAAGTTTTTCTAGCAGTGTGAACTGTCACTATGGCGAGTGCCAGCACTAAAAGGGCCTTGCTGGAATGAATATTTTTACATGGTAATTATTGGGTCAATTGACGGTGCATCTGCTCTCTCTTGTAATGGTGGGGGCCTTGCATAGCCCTTACTTGCTTTAACGCGGTTCCACTGTACATACAGTGGAACCGCTCGTGATGGCTACTCCCATTTAGCGACCACCCCTCTTCAAGACCAGTATTTTACAGGACAAATTGTTGTACCCATATTAAATGCACCCCATTCAAAGACCTTTCCCTGTACTTTGTCATTTTGAAAAGCTGCAAGTCACAAGGGGAGCAAAAAAATCAAAATTTTACTTTTACCTATTCACGGTTGTCTACGTACAACATATGCAAGACAATTTTTCATCAAAACTGAATATGAAAGGAAAATTAACTCGGGAGATAAGAGACTAAGGAAGGGAGTTCACACATGCATTTTAAATTTTGCATTTCAATTTTACAAATATGTTTAGTGCTTATGCCTACCTATAAAATGTCATTTAAAATTCATTTCTAATTTGACATAATTTCAGGCATTGTAGTAGAAAATACAGTAAAACTTCGATTTTACGCACTTTAATTTTACATCAAGTCTCGTTTTTACGCAGCGACTCTCAAGTCCGGCTGGAAAGCATAGGGAATTGCAATGGTGAAACTTCGATTTTACATCTTTTATTGATTTTACGCAGTTTTTCGATTTTTCGCAGCCCAACCCTAGCCCCAAAGAGGCTGCTAATCTTGATTTTACGCAGTTGTCTTTCGAATTCTTTTGAAAATCCTGACTGGAGCTATATGAAGTTAGGTTACTTATTCGTCTCAATGAGTTGTAAAAAGGAATACAGGAACTGTTGAAATGGCGTCGCGCTGTTAAGCGCGAAACTAAAAACATCGCGAATCTAATTAATGCTTCCCCCTGCGCCCCCTCAGCAATATTTCAGACTGCTTTACGCACGCGAATATCGCTCTTGGTTGAAATTTGCCGTAGAAGGATATCAAAACCTAAAACATACGGCAATCGCCGTGTATGCATAACTACTTTTGATTAATACAGATGATCGCCGGAGATATTAACATTATCACCTTTCGTTTATTATTCGACTTATTGGCCGAAGCTGTTTATAACATATTTATTGTAATTACAGTAGATGGTCGTTAATCTGGAATTATGAACTACGGAACGCCTATCCCCAACTGAAGGTTTTCTAGCGAAATATAATCGCGAAATTAGTCGTTAAAAATCCTCCCGTGAATTTTGGCTATCAAGGTGAACCAAAAAAGACAGTCGTACTTCTAGTATGGAGGTAAGTCGATGGTGATTCAACACGATGGTAAAAGCATACGTTGTCTCATTCCGCGGGCTAACCCCACATCTGCGGGACGAATGGAGGCGAGGGAAAGTTGCTTGCGCGGCGCGCTTATCAGGACTAACTCAACTTGTATCTCATTGGCAGCGGATTTAAATTAAACATGGTTGGACTTAAATAGCTATTAGCTTAACTCCTCTAGATGGAAAGTGTTTATTTTTAACGGAACGGGAATTAATGCCCTCGGAGAATAACTCGCGTCGTCAATCGTCATGTAATCATTGAAATCAAATTCAAGACGTGAATGATAAGGCTGTCCCTTTAAACTCAGGAATGGCTTAGCAGCATTAAATCGAAATAAAAAAGTGTCCGATGTTATTATCAGATATGTGGAAGCAAAATATTACGTGAAGAGGAGTGCTTGTGAGTCGAAGATCCCGGCGCTGAATTCGCTGAAGAATGGTGACAGAGAAGCTATTCCCGGTAGAGTCAATCTACTAATGCTAAAATTTCATGTGGAAATGCTTTTTCAATGCGTGTAGATAATAAAGAGGGAAAATTTTTCTATTGACTATTAGTCATTTTTTATGCATGACGGGCGGCATGACGGCAGTGGTGCGGTTATTTAATCAACACCAAAAAAATCAGAATTTCCGAATATCCCGGGTCCTGTGTGCTCTGTTTTATCTATGGTATGCTATTTGGAAGAAGGTAACTGACAGCTGAGGTCATTAGTGCCATGAAGTAAGGGGTGGGGAGATAGAAACCCTTTGTTGGCTTTAGCCATGTTGTAATGAGAGGCTCCAAAGGGACCAGGACTTAACGTCACATCTGCTGGACAGAGTGGTGCACTGGAAGTTACAGTCAAGTAAGGATAGGGCCATCTATGACAACTTTCTGCTACTTCCAGGACTTGAACCCAGGCCCAATGGGTGTAAAGCCTTTGTGATGTATTAGCACAATTTTGCTCCCAGTTAATGGGATTAATTTGGATAACTATCCTCGGATATTTCATTTCTTAAATCTCCAATCTTTGTTTGTCTGCAGGTCATTAAACGGATTTCCTGAAAACTGCTTTTAATGAGAATATTTTCGAAAATTAGCTTCTCTGCGAACATTTAGTATCACCATTCTGAAATTTCTCCTGGGTAACAGATGTAATCTTAGTGCCAGAAATGCTAGCAATTCAACCATGTTGTTCAACCATGGGATACATTGTTCAGGAACGCAATGTTGTTTCCCTTAAGGTAATACGTCATCTGTGGTGTTGCTGTGAGTAAATAAGATTGTTAGGCTTCATTTTCTTGCCTCCAAATGAGTAATTGAATCCGGGAAACATATCTGATGCGTTTGAAAAGGATTTCATACTCTTTTACCATGAAACCTCACATGTGAGACTTTTTCTGGTTCCGGTTCTAGTTTAAATCAGAACTATACAAAAGTGTATGACTAATTGTAAGCATTCTAAAAATAATGAGCAAATGTTATCCTGAAAACTATACTCCTCCTCAATACCAACTCTTGATTTTACACACTTTGATTTTACACAGTGCCCATATTTCGGTCCCTCCAACTGTGTAAAATCAAAGTTTTACTGTAGTGAATTAAATAATATTAACTACAAAACTAGTGAGTTGGAAAGCTTATTTAAACTTGAGGTAGCTATGTACTTATAATTATTTGTTAGCTCAGTAGTTTTCGTAATTTGTTCAAATCATTCACCCAGTCCTTGGTGTTCACATATGTTTTTTCACATATGTATTTTATTATTTTTATTTTTTACACCCCTGCTGGTCCTCTCAACTGCTGTCCAATGACCACCCCTCGTGAAAACCATTTTTCTGTGGAAATGTCAGTGGTTGGTTAATACACTTTTTCACTGTATTACAGTCTAAAATTTTTCACTCTAGGAATTTTCAGATAATGTAGTTGATGATTGAAGGAAGTTTACAAGATGGATGTTTTATTGCACATATGTATCATGTATTCTATTTTTCAGGGTCAATAATGTAAACCCAAGGAACGGTGGGGTGTACACTTGCACTGCTAAAACTTCAGCTGGAGTGTACAAAGAAGATTACGTGCTTACCATTCAAGGTGAGAACTTAATGGTTACATAGTTTTATATGTACCATGCTGTTGTTAATTGCTGGAGGCTTTTTTTTATCACTTCATAGCAGCGAGAAGTGGCCGTAAAAATAGTGTTAATTTCTCAAATGCATTTGTAAATGGTTGATTTAGAATTTGTTCCATAAATAATATGTAGATCATAAATATTATACTTTACTAATAAACCTTGGCATAAATCAAAAAAGTAATTCAAATTCAAGTGAAAATTGAAGTATAATTTAATGGGCAAATGATTTTTATGGTGAGCAGTGGTGAATGCAGGCGATGGTAAGGGTTTATTCCCCCACTGTAAACAAAGAAAAATTTTTTTTGTGAATGTGAATTACACAGTGTATTAAAAGTGGGTTCACATTGGTCAGGCAAGTGCTGGAGAATTAAATATTAGGACTTTAAGTCAGGGAAATTAGATCACATGGTCAGTGAAAAATTTAAATTGCATATCCAGGGAGAGGAAAAACAGCTGGGATAATCAGTAAACAGAATAATTAGGTGTCTGATGATTGTTGAGTTGGCTGTAATGTACATTCTCTCCGTACTTTGCATCTGATATTTTCTTTCAGGTACAAATGACCTCTCTCCATCTGAAACTGATGGGCAACGGACCACAACGCCTTATCCATTCCCCATTGAGACTCGATCTGCTCCGTATGGTTCAGCTGTGGTGATGGAGTGTCGCACCGATTTGGACCCACCTGTCACTCACGTTTGGTCCAGACAAGGAGGATTCCTGCCTAAAGATGCAATTGTTGATCGGGTATGATGATGCTTAATGTTGATTAAAGTATCTGCACATGTGTTTTGATTTCATATTGAATTAGTAATGAGATTTGGATACTCACTTGCTCTTCCACATTACTCAATGGTACATTTTTGTTTACTCTAGGACACATTGAAAATTCCAATTGTGCAGCCTAGTGATGCTGGCATCTATGTTTGCACCGCCATGAGCGACTCGGTGAAGATGGAGATTCCAACGGTCCTTGTCATCAAAGATGTGATACCACGCTTTGACCAAAATCCTGTGTCGTTCATGAGTTTGCCTCCCTTACCTGGCGCATATCTTCAATTCTCTATTGAAATATCATTCAAACCTGAGTCACCCGATGGTAAGCAGAAACTATTATCTAATCACGATGTATTTCTGATCCAATTTTTATCCATTGGAAATTTCTTGTGAGCTTTGAAAATTGTTTCACAAATGCGTAGCTTAGTGCTTTGCCGAGTTTATTTTTTTATTTTTTTTTTGCTGATAGGGAAGTGCACTAGTGTTTCAAATGCACCAAACACATTTTTAAAATAAGAGTTCAGAATAATATAATGTCGTAAAACCACAGTTTAAATCCTAATAGTGAATACTTGATTCGAGATGACCGTCTGAAATATGGAAAAATTCAAAGGCCGCGAAAACGGGTGTCCATGTTGAATATTGGCCGTGACGTCACAAGGCAGTAGCAGAAGGCAGCTTCTACACCGTTTAGTTCTACCACTATTATTGCATAGAAAAATTACAGAATTTGAGGGTATCCGTTTTTTGCTGTCATAAAATATCTTCAGATTACATATGTGGCTGCTTCTCTTTTGAGTAAACGACTTCATCATTGCGTAATATATTAATATTCATTTACGTGTCAACTTCAAGTTTGGAAAGAGTAGTACGAATAGCACATTGAATCTTTAATAAATGCATGATGGCATTTATTTTTCGCTGGGTATATTTTGGCAAAATGCCGTTTATCATGCCAAAACTTTTTTTGTAAGAACCGAGTCAAACTAATAAACCTATTTCAGACGTTTGCTGCAAGACTTATTCGTTGCGTATGTATTCACGCCGGCCGGAACGTTCGCCCTTCGCTACTAGAATCATGGGATGTTAGCCTTATTTCCGAGCTGGCTGGTTGTTGCAATGGTTCGCTGTCCAGGATGGGTTCAAGAAAAGATAATCTTGGTTGGGAGAAGGAAAATTCCAACGATTTATAAATGGTATACCAAACTTTGATGTATTTATGGTTACTGAATTTTTGAATAAGGAGGACAGGTTCAACGCTCCAATGCTCGTTCAATGCGAGACGTTAAGGCTAACAAGGGGAGGCCGCGTACCTTGCTGCATCTTTTTCAATTAGGGCGTTAGTTAGGCTGTAATTAATTAATTTTCATGCGTTACTTTTTACAAGTTATATATAAAATTTTAAAATATCCACATTACCGAAATGGATCGGTTGGGGTAGTGGTAGCGTGCACGAGATACAGGAAGGGTGTAACCCGAAGGACCGTGGTTCAAGTCTACGTCATGGCGTTATTTTTTGTTGCCTTCATTGTGATCATACGGCGTCTAGTTTATCATTAATTATCATTGCAGCAATCATTGACATGAGAAAAAATTTTTATCGTCATTATGGCGTTTAGGTATTTTAGCAGTGTCATTACAAACGCCGAGATACGATGACTACAAGGGTTGGTGTGCGCTAAAATGTTATTTTTTTCTTTGCTTATACTGACCAACTTCCACATTAAAAATGAAAACCACTCTTGCAAGAGCACATACCATTAAAGGCTCGCGGCAAGCAACAATATGCGTACAGGCATAATTAATAAGAACACAAAGCGAATATAAAATGCCATATATCTCGAACACTTGTAATTCACATTACTCCAAAGGGAGTTTTTTTACTCAGTACATACCTCAGTACCTTGTACTCAGTACCTACCAGTTTACCTCAGTAGCAGTGCTAAAAGAACCATTCTGAAATATAATTTCAACTAACAAATATGATGAAATAAAAGTTGATAACCCTGGACCGGGCGCGCTGGCGTATAAAATACGTCAATCTTTGAAAACCAAGGATTTCAGCATTGTACGTACATTCTGGGCTATAATGGTCTCGTGTATTCTTACAATGTACTTTGACTGCCTATATTGCGAGTTTTCAAAGTTCGAGGTATTGTAGCTAATTTTTTAGATCAGCAAGATGAACCCGTCACCAGTGGAGTACAAATTACGCCGCGCGACCTGCCGTGTACCTTTATATCTGTATCACCTATAAATGTACTAATTTCACCAAGTAAAGATTAACTTTAACAAAAATCGTTTGTTATCATATATGCACATATCATGGGCAAAGTACGCATTTTGCCCGGTCGTGTAAAAAAACAGTCGCGCCATAATTCTTTAACCAAACTACTTTCAGTTTATAAATTACGTAGGTCTACGCGGAAGATGCTATATTTTGACTCAACACACTTTCTGATGTGACTAAGGTACCTATTAAGTAAATTATTATAATATAAATATCAATTTGATCTTACAATACCTTCAAACTTCAAAACAGAATATCATCGATAGGTAAGAGTCAGGAGCAGCCTTGAACCATTTATTCCGTATAGCTTGTGCTTAAGGCACGGGAATGAATATCTTCTCCAGGCTTTTGTTTCGACGTCGAGATGAAATTTGGAACAAAAAATCATTTATAATTCTATTTTGAATTCATGTTTTCGGTACTAGACGACATTTTTAGGAAGCAAACTCCACCGATTCCCGGAAACTCTCGCCGCGCTAAAGAAGGCGACGGAATACAGCGATACTCCACTGGTGACTACTGCCTTGTGACGTCACATCTCAATCAAGATGGAGGCACTGTGTTTCAGCGCAACATGAAATTTTCCGACTTTCAAAATGTTTTTAAGTGCATACCCCAGATGCAGAAAATAAAAGTGACCATACTAATGTTTCTTTTTTAAGCTAAACTTTCAAATTCAGCAATAAAAAAAAATTAGTGCACTTCCCTATTATGATTGTTTGAAACATTAAGATCCACAAATCCACATATTTTTTTTCTTTTTTATCAACCTCATGCCCATGTTTTGAGTAGCTATTTCTAAATCATTGAAGTTTTCAATTCATTAATCGTAAGACCTGGGAAAAGTTATTGCCTTACCAGGATGGTATCCATTTTCCATGGTCACCCCACACAAGTATTTTGCTTTCAGAATCTGGATACGTTCTAGTGGTGTTTTTGAAAGTGGCAATAATCAAGGAACCCAATTTCAATTTCACTTGATGACAAAGGTCAACGATCTCATATGGCAATAATTCAGGAAATACCTCCAGCGAGGGAGATGTCTAACGAACATCATCACGTTTATGACTTTAGTGCTCTGGGTACTGTAGGAAATATGAAGCTGATTTTTTTTTCACCTATGATAGCCAGACTAGTCCTCTGTTGGAGGTACGATGGTTGCCTCCCTCCAGCCTCTCTGCAAGGCGCCTCATGCTTCCTTCTTCCAGCATTGTTGCTTCAACTTCTGCAAATGATTTGTCTGGAACCAATGGCTATCCGGAATACTGTTCATATAAGGACATATGCATGATTATCCTTGAATTCGTGTACCATTTGTATACCTGTTGCCCACTCATACCCTTAGCTCCGTGGTCTTTGCAGAGTTGGGGATGAATGAAAATCGGGGTAGTGCTTTTGCACACGAAAAACTGATCTCATCTGAGGGTACTTTGCAAGTGGAGGGAGAAGCAAGTGGAAATTCCATTTTTAATGTCTACCGAGCCAACATCAATTGTTGCAATCAATTCGTGTGGATAAGGATTTGAAGAGGGAGGACCAACCTACATGCCAGCGTTGTCAGATTCCGCATAAAAGCCTTCATTGCGACTGCTGCCTCTTAAAAACCTTATTTTATAGCAAATGTACTGTGGCGCATTTGTTGTGCCTAAGGTCATTCAACTATCCCCATGTATATGTTGTGGTTGGTGATAACATATGTGACAGATGGAGTGTAATATCTAGGTATTAGAGATGTGCGAATAGTATCCGCGAGCACTCGAATACCTCGAATACTAGAAAGCATTTGATATTCGAGGTCTTGAATAATTATGCTAAAGTTACACTCTCGAATACTTCGAATTTCGCGCTGTACACTGTCGCTGGTAGTTGACTCGGAAAATTGTAAAGAACTCTAGTCATTTTTTGCATGCAGTGCCGTTATAGGCAAGTTGACGAACTACATCAAATGTGCGGGTTAGAGCGGTGAAAAGAGTTTGACGTCCATCCATCAGCCCTTGGCCTCCCACGCGTTCCTCCCCTCGGAAATCAAACAAAAGGTGAAAAGGTCCCAGCTCGCGCAGGATTCGTATTACGAAGACCATAAATGAAAAGCTTCAAAAGAAAATATCAAGGTATAGTAGAATAATAGAATCATGTTTCACCCTTCCCTCTTTCTCCCCCACTGACCTTTTTCTGCCTACCTGCTTCGAAGTTCCCCATTTCTGGAGGTCAACTGCTGCAAGAGCACCGTGGGATAGTTACATTAGCGCATTTCCCAAGATCTGCTATCCCCTTCCATTCAGCACTAGCCCTCCCTCTGAGGCTTTCCTCTTCTCCGAAATAAATAAAAGGTCCCAGCTCACGCAGGGATCATATTACGAAGACATTAGCTACGAAAAAAATATCAAGTTACGCGAGAACAATAGAAACATGTTTCGCGCCCCCCTTTTCTCACCCACTGACCTTTTTCAGCATACCTGTTTCAAAGTTCCCAGTTTCTGGAGGTCAACTGAATCACCTATTAGCCCAGAAGGTATCTAACAATGACTTTCGGCAATTGGTATTACACCTTTATTGGATTGAAATATTAGTAATGTGCGCGTAATTTAAAAAAGAATAAGACCAAACGTGATGCATTTCCGACTTTATTTAAGCATTTTACGCGAGGAAATAAATGTCAAAATACGACGGAGACTTAGCATTCTGGCGAGACTCGATATGAGCAGCTGAGCTTCTCCCAAGTTGATGCGGTACTTTTTTCGAAAACACATATCAAGTTACAATTTATGAGTTGTGCTATAAATATCTGATGTTACAGTCACAGACGAAGGGATATTTTCTCAGGATATTTGCTTTCTCCCTGATAGCAATTCAAATTCATCTTCTTATCTCATGAGGACTTCCAAAGATGGACTGAAAATAATTGAAGAAAATCTGGTGGAGAAGCGCGTGTATTTTGCAAGACGCCTCAGATTGTCCGCTAGCACTTGACAGCAGGAGTGGGGGTAAAACGAGCTACCTGTTGAAAATAAGAAGTTGGATGAAGCCGAGTATCAAATGGGTATACCGCTGAAATGGCGTTTGGTAGATAAGAATGTATACATCAGACAGAAATACATCGTAGCAGTGTAAATGCCGAGACGGCATGCAATCATATTTTGCGAGGTGGTGTGTCCCCTTAGAATATTTGAAAGAGATGTTAGATGATTCAACTATATGCCCAATCGGTACCATAAAATTAAAATATTCCATTAATCAGCTTAATTCCTGTTCGAATCCTTTAAAGGAAATCAAAATTACTCCCTAAAATCTTGTGATTCCTACTGCATAGGCAACCGAGTCAAACATTCCCGCATTCATCGTTTAGTATTCGAGGTATTTGAAATTCAAAGTATTCAAATATTCGAGCAATGATTAATATTCGAATTCGATATTTGAGTTCGAGAATTCTGCCATTCGACCCATCTCTACTAGATATAATGATATCATCGAATCTTTTGTGGGGAGCACATGTGAGAAGTAATTCTGGCAGAGGCCTGAAGTCCATCAACCATGTTTTGGGAAGATTTTCAAATGGAGAGGGGCACTCTTTAGGTTGTTACACAACAACAACAGCATATCAATGGCTAAGTTCTAACGTTACACGTATCCCAAAAATAGCAAATTTTCAGGAGAGCAAAAAAAGTATTATTTTTTTTACTTGAAAAATGTAATTAAAAACCAAAAGTTCATGAAACTGAAAAAGAAGCATTCATTTGCAAGCAAAGAGTGGCCTTTTGCTTGAATTTTAATTTTTTAATGTTGTTACACTTTGTTTAAGATGCCTCTCTCAAACTGGCCGAATTTGAGACAGGTGTTGTTAGAATGTAGCCATCAATATGGGATTCGGTGCAGAAATACTTGATAAGTGGACTTAATAAAATTCATACAAAGGAAACCTGTGCAATTCATGAAAAACTGCTACTGGTGTACGGGAAGCATTACACAGATTTGTGACGTTGAATGAGGCTGAAGGGAGCTGCAGACGACTAGGAGGCTTAGACTTCTTGAGAGCATAATTAAGAATAGATATCTTTCAGAGCGACATGAAGGAATTATTATGGAACCTATCAACATTTCCAGGTCTGGCAGGAACTAAAAATGAAGTCGGACACATATTTTGTGCAGCTGAAAAGATAGGTATAGGAATTAATTTTTCCCCCAAATAATAAAGGACTTTTATAAAATTTAGGCAGAACTTCGAACTATAGGAGTTCTTTGAATTGGCATCGTTTTCTGTTTTGCTTGAGGCTGGTGTCCTAACACCCCTTGCCAAATACCTGTTGAGGCAGCTTGTGGGCTATGTAGTACACATGGAAATGCTGATTTTGTGCCTTATGAGATTGTTGTCCTTCATCAACTAATGACCACGAAGTTAACTTGATTAGTGGCATTTTCGAAAAGGCCCTAAACCAGCCCTCTGATGACACCCTGAACTTTTTGGCTGGGTTGCAGAAACTATTGTTAACATTTATTTTAATTTGGTGTGGGTGAACATATGCTGTGTATTACCTTGAAAGTCCATTGCTACCTCCATTTGCCAAATTCCTGTATTCCTTGTTTACGTAATGATTCATTGGTATCCTTAACATCATTCATTCTTTTGTTCATTCTAGCATTTAATTGTACGTATCATGCGTACATGCAGCCTTTTTTGTGATAATCCCTTTGCTAAAAATCACTTTTTCTCTTTGGCTCTGTAAGATTATTCTGCAATTTATTCTCTGTGAAAGCATATTTTTTGCTAAAATTTCTTATCTTTTGTTTTCTAGGCTTAATTTTGTATAATGGTCAAAACTCCGGTGGAACTGGTGATTTTGTTTCGTTTGGATTGAGTGGTGGTCACCCAGAATTGAGGTTTGACGTTGGCTCTGGACCTGCTAACATCAGGGCACCCGAACCAGTCACTATGGGAGAGTGGCACACTGTCAAGTTGGAAAGGAACCTGAGAAAAGGTGACAACTGATTTCCCTATTCCTTCTTAGACCAGATGTCAGTGCAATAGGGTAACATTTCTTTAGAATGAATTGTGTTTCACGTGTGTAGATATAGATGGAGGAACAGCAGACTCCCGATTATCCGGCTGTGGTTTATCTGTGTTGCGGATTAGCCGTGCTCGAGTTTCACTCTCGCTCAATATTTTCTGCGATTTTCATTAAAAAAATAAAATCGGACGCATAATCATCGTAATTACTTCATTAATGCAAGGATACACCGGGCTTCTTATTTCCGTTAGAATCTCCTGCGTAAAACTGAAGCGATCGTGCGCTAGCTGCATTCAAGGGAGCACTGCGTTCCTGTTTTCCAAGCCTCGTAGTGCTCAACTGCACTCCGTGATCACGGATACACGTCCCGCAGCAGTTACAACCCGGGCAACTTGTGCAAGGTGCGATTACATGGCGTGGTGCCTGACAGTGTAGTTTCCAACATCAAGCAGTGGTTTTGAAGCATTTGAGCAGACCACTTTTCTGTATCCGTGATCACACAGCCATGGATGCGTGGTTTTCGAAACTAGGTGTAACATGGAGCATTAATAATACGAGTACAACAACGTAATCACTGATAAAAAGATTGCAAACTGGCGTCGAAAGCTCTCATTGAGTCCGGGAAGCACTCTAAAGTAGCAGAATAACTGCATAAATAATAATATATTGTTTGGTTTAGGTAAATTATGAACATTGCAAGATGTTAAAGTGAAATTTTGGGTGATCCGTGTTTTCTGATTATTCGTGCCGTCTCTCCCCCCATCACATCATCACATCATTAGCCCATCAGGATAATCGGGAGTGTAGTGTACGTTTTTACTTTCTTATAAATTTTCTCTGTTGAGTTGTAGTTGCTGATTTTCATTTCTGTGATAATCAATTGATGAGTTTTACTTTTTAAGAAGAAGTGCAGGGAAAGACATTGATTCAATTGCTATGCATTTATTTTGCACCTTGCGTAGTAAGGTTACTGGTGCTAATGCATCAGCATAATATGTA
Source organism: Ischnura elegans (assembly GCF_921293095.1). NCBI lineage: Eukaryota > Metazoa > Arthropoda > Insecta > Odonata > Coenagrionidae > Ischnura > Ischnura elegans. Next base: position 113,040,270 of record NC_060253.1, read on the forward strand.
ACCATTTGGTGGGTATGCTTAAATTAGTGTATTCTGTAGATTTTTTGTTTCTATCATAGTGATGTTGGGTTAGTGTTGCATTATCCAACTGATTATCTTAATCTATATACATGTCATGGCTTTCAGCATGATTTTTAACTCCAATACTCATGTTTCAATTGTATGGCCTCTGGGGCAATACTTTGTATTTATACTGCTGTGGCAAGAGTAGTGGAAGAGTTTTTTTCAATTATAATGGGTGTTTCAAAATGATGGACTCAATTTCATAATTCTCTAATTTATGAACCCTATGCTCTTTTATCTATCTATCATGTGAGTAGTATTTGAAAGAGGAGGTCTGAAATTTTTAAATAGAGCTACTGAGATGCATTTTATAATAGTAATAATGATTTTATTTCTGTTGGTTAGCAAGTAACATAGAAATCGTCAAAAGGCTAAAAAACAAAAATGATACAAACAGCAAACAGCATTAAATAGCAGAAAATAAAAAAAATGCAACAGGACAAATACAATAAGTTCAAGTATGACAACAGTCACGTTTAGATACCATTAATTGAGAAACGCAATACATAATATGCTTTTTCAAGGAGTAAATTCTTTATATGGCTTTTGAACAGTGGCAGGGAGGTGAGTAGTTCAATGTGAGATGGTAATTTGTGATAGATTATCGAGGCTGAGTGACGAGGACTATGTAGAGAAAGGGAAGTGGAGGCTTGGGATGGGTGGATGTGAGTACTGTTTCGTGTGTCGTAAGGGTGCGCATGATGGTGAGAGGAGAATATGCGGGGGCTTTGTTTGACAAATAATGCACAATTAAGTATATACAGGGAGGGAAGTGTGAGGATGGTATGGTTCTTGAATAGAGATCTGCCAGGGGTACAAAGAGGGAGGCGAAGCATTGCCTTAATGGCCTGAATTTGAAGGGAAAAAATCTTTTGGGAAAGGTTGTCATTTTCCCAGTATGAAATACTGTATGAGATGTGATATTTGATTTTTGAGTAAAATAGGAGTTTAAGGGTATCCAGAGTGACAATTGATGCTAGTTTTCTAATTAGGATGATTCCAGGAGTGATTTTTATCATGGTGTTCTGTATGTGGTCAGACCAGTCTAGGTTTTCATTGATAACTAGGCCAAGAAACTTGACAGAATGAGATCTGATGAGGATGCTATCATTTAAACGAAGTAAGAAGCTGGACGTGGGTGAGTGCCTTTTGTGGTGGAACTGAAGGTGAAGAGATTTATGGGAGTTTATGGTGAGTCCATTTGTTCGGCACCAATTGCTCATATCTGAGATTGAGGTTCGGGAAATATTCCCAAGTTCAGCTGAATTTTTTGACTGTAAAAGACAGGAGGTATCATCAGCATAGAGAATTAGCTTACCAACTGAAATTGAATGTGGGAGGTCATTTATAAAAATTATAAAGAGAAGGGGTCCAAGTATTGAGCCTTGGGGGACACGTTGGCTTGGTGGTGGTTTAGGTAGAGTTATGTTAGAGCCAGTGTCTGATTGGTAGCAATATTTTACTTGCTGCTGCCGGTTGGATTGGAAAGATTTTATCCAAAACAGGGCATTGCCCTTAATCCCTAGCCTTGAGAGTTTGGAGAACAGTATCTTACGATTGATACTTTCAAAGGCCTTACTAAGATCATAGAAGATCCCTAGTGTTGCATTTCTACTTACTATCAAGGGTCTTGTGGAAGTGGCTAAGTAGCTGAAATGTGGCTGTGGTGGTGGATTTCCCAGGTAGGAAGCCATGCTGGGCTTGGTCCAAGAGCTGGAATGACTCAAGAAAGTTTGTGAGATGATTGAGAAAATTTTTTTCAGACATTTTGGAAAGACTAGGAAGCACTGATATTGGCTGGTAATTGTTAGGGTCAGCATGAGGACTTTTTTTGTGGATAGGGTTTACATAAGCTAATTTCAGGTAGTTAGGGAAATGACCTTCATCAAAGGTAGCATTAATTATGTGAGTTAGGGGGGTCACTTATGTAATCTTTGACTGCCTTCAAGACAGGAATGGGGGTTTCGTCAAATCCTGAAGACCATTTGTTGGAGAATATTCAAGGCTTTGCTTACCTCAAGTGGATCGGTTGGGAAGAGAAAGAAGGTCTTAGATGATGAGGAACTGTTTTGAAAACTAGGGTAGGTAGGGTGATCTTGATTTCCATTCCAAAGCATGAAGATGAAACAGTCCGCAACTTGCAAAAGGGATCTGCAACTGGAGTGCCACCAAAAATGAATTCTTTCTTTCTGGGTGTTACGTGTTTGAGCTGCTCTGGTATTGCACTTAATGGCATCCCAAGCAGATGATCATATGACACTAGTGGAGAAAATTTGAATTTGCATTTTGATCCATCTGACCCACGACTGGTTTGGAATGATGGCATGTCAATTCAAGCTCTTGCAACTCATGAGGTCTGCCTTTACACAACTGCAAGTTCTCGTGCAGTTTTGTTCAAAACTTTTAGACCTTCCTCAAATGCTACTTAAAAGATCATGCAGACAAAATGTAAAGTTTTTGAAGCACTGGGTGATATCATTGAGTCCACTGTTGAACTTCATCCTGTATTTCTGGAGCATATTATTTCAGATGCATTGATTAGTCAAAAGATTTCAGGTGGTATTAGAAATACATGAGACCCTTGGCAAGTAGCTGACTGCAGTAGAAGCCCCATGTTGCAAGTGCTGCTCATTGTTAGAAACTGAAATCTGCTGGTGTCTCTGGTCATAAGTCATTTGAAATATAAGAAAAATATCAAAATGACTGAAAACTCTTTCCAAACTGTGGAAAAGGCCATTAATAAACCTAAAAACCCTAGGTATGATGTAGCAACTGAAATAATGCATAAGTTATAAAAACTCACATTTGCAAATATCAAGGAATTCACTCATGAGTATGAATGAATTAATTTACTCTTGTTATCCATCCCCACTTTCTTGCGCACATTTCATCAGTTTATGTCAAAAAAGCTCAATTGCTAGTTATAGCAAGTGATTTTTCAGCTCCCAGTTACTCCTGCAGTATGGGGCTTCCTCTGTCATTTTACAGGCTGTGTATTTTTACGAATGAGAATAAATTCATTTCAATAAATTTATCCATGATAGCACTACAAAATCTATAGGGCTCCAGAGAACAGTCCGTCAGCGTGAACACACTTTTGCATGTGAATTTTCCACACTTTGAGCACACGCTTCCTGAAAGTGAACAACTTCCTTCGCAGCAGGTGTGCAAGTTGCTTTGACAATGCTGGTATTGGTGTCCATCGAGGGTAGTTTTCACGTTGGGGATGAGGAAGGAATCTGATTGGTGTGTAGAGGGGCTGGGGGATCATTACGATGTCTTCTTTTGCTTGGTAACCACGGGGCACTGGAGTTGTCAAAGTGGCTTGCGCTCATAATGTGTAGCTTGTTTTGGTTGTTGGGAGAGGATCAAGTGTGGATAGCCCTCCTCCAGAAGTGTGTTGATGCTGAAGGGGCATACTTTGGAGACTATTTACTTGAGTTTGGTGGCAATATCACAGATTACACAGTATCTTTAGATAAATTTATTCTCATTATTTCATGTGCACACCCTGTATATGTGTGTTTTTCTTCAAAAAAGTGGGCGTCCTCTTACTCTCAATCTTTTCAAACTCTCTGTGCTGATGAGAATCTAGTGGTTGCCATTCTAGGAATAATGGTAGAGAAGACTTTTTCTGTATTTAACATAGGTATTTGTATTGGGGTGGAATGGCTGATTGATGTAAAGCCCAATTGTTTTAATGCCTTTGAAATTTCCAAAAGAATATTTTTAACGCTTTGAGTGCCATATGGAATGGCCTAATGTGTGCCTATTCATTGAAATAGGCAAGTTTATGAACTCTCTATGTCTGATTTGTGGTCCCTTGTTACCTTGTCTTGAATATTTATAAAGAGTAGTGTATTTTTCTACTCTGCGGTGTAAGTTTAGTAATGCAGCAAAACAGCTGCATCCCATTGCATTAACATTATCATAAAAAAGACAACATGTAAATCGGAGAAGCATGGCACTCTAAGGGTTAATGTCTTGTATTTTAGCTTACAAGGGGATGCAGGGTGATGGTAAGTATCTGGTAGATGCATAAAGGATATTGATGTAAAACGCTTTCTCTTTACTTGTTCGTCATGTTCAATACATGCCCTGTAATTATTGTGAGGGAAGGTGGACTGCATTGGTACACAAGTATGAGCTATTCTACTCAGAAATTTCTGTATGGCATGACCTTGAGTTTCATAGACACCACGGAGATTAATCCTCTATCTCAAATGCACTTCATAAAGATTGTAGTGTGAGCAGAGCCTAGCAAAATACCTCCTTGACTTGCCAACTTCCACTCGGCTGGCCCTGGAATCGAATGTATGACCTCGAGCCTCAAATTAGCCAAGTGTGGCCGTGCTTGAGCACTCACTCACTTTGAGTCCATGGCCAATCGTTGAGTGTGAACAAATTCGCGTGACTTGGCCGCTTAGGCGTGTGCATAGGAATTTGCTTTGCTCTAATCCGTAACTAGGAGGATTGTTCTGAGGAACTGCCAAAAGAGAGGCACGATATTTTGGGTGGCTGGGCGAGTGTGACCAAACGCAGCCATTTGCAGTCGAATCATGGCCGCACAGATTTCAGATCACTCTTTGAGAGTGCTCTCCCATTTCTCCTTCAAAAAGGTGGAATGGGAAATGACTCAACAGCAGCTGATGAATTTTGGCCAAGTACGAAAGATGTTTTGTGGGGCTCTGACAGTGAATAGTTGTTCATGTCTGGGGGTTGACGGACAATAATCTATAAATCTCTCCTCCACACTCCACATTTATGATGGCCTCCTTGATCATGGCCCGCCCTTAAACTCTCCAAGATACTGATTGAAAATGAATGGAGGTGACTTTATTTGTTGGCGATTATTGCTGTTTACATATGCACAGGTTTCCTGCCCTGCCTTTCCCTATTTGCCTAGATTTTACAGTAGTGCTGCAATCACAAAGAAATGTACTTGTAAATACACCCATAATCTTGGTTTTTCTAAATCCGTGTAGATGAGGAAGAAAACCATAATTTTCTGTGCATGTCCAGTGCTCATTTTTTTCAAAATCTATTGGTAGGCTATGCTGTGATCAGATAAGAGATGGGATAAAGGAATGGTTGATAGTCAATTGTTTGGTTGAGCAAAGGCATCATGTCGCTGAATATCTTTTTCCAAAATCTTTCTTCGAATTTAACTATTGTGGATAATAGCTATTGTGGATAATGAATCAACAAGAAGATAACACATATGTAGTGATTACATGACGGCCAAATCATGTACAGTGGAACCTCGTTAAAGCGAGTACTGGCTATAGCGACACCCCCGCTATTACGAGATATAGCCGATGCACCGTCAATTGACCCTATAATGAGCGTGTTAAAAAATTCGTTTTTACGAGACCCTTTCGGTGTTGGCTCTCGCCATAGCGAGGGTTTCACCGCCGGAAGACTTTCATCAATACTCCTTAACCTCTGTAATTGCTAGCGATCTGTTAGAAATGAAGTTAATGGAGTGCTCAGTATCAAATTTATGTGGTAAATTGTCGTTCGATAAATATAATGATTGACGAAACAATGCTTTGCATGATTTTTATTCAGTGCGGCGCTTATAAATTGTTTGAATAGTTAGTCGTTATTTGAGTTAGGAAAGTTAGTGATGCAAAAAAACATCGCCTTTCGTCTGGATTTATGCTTACGTTTATCGGATAGATGTTTATCTGTCGCCGCACCACTCCTGTTCCTGTATATCTGTTCGCAACAGGTATATTGGCTATAATTTACTCCACCTCCGGTAAAGCGACAATTCGTTATAGCGAGTGTTTATTAGTGCACCGTGGGGTGTCGTTATATCGAGGTTTCACTGTACTTTGTTGTCTCAATGGTCTAATATTTTCCGCATTTTTTTTTTTAATTACCCCAAATACTTTTTAGTGTGTACTTTTTCACGTCTTTGCTCCTTCATTTGTTCTTATTTATAGACATCTATAAGGCAAGCTTTCAAATTTTTTCAGCTTGGTTGTCATTACTTTAAAACCTGTAGTTTCTTCCTGGTTTTGTATCAACTCCACCATCATAATTGCATTGAAAAAAGATCATATGCATTATGTTATCTGGATAGCGCTTTTTTTCTACCTAATTGCATCAGTGGAAAGCTGCATGATATATGCAAAACAAATTTCAGCTTGTAGGACATGTTATAGTATGTCAGAGTTTCAAACCATTTATCTTTTTATGCACTACAGATGTTTGGCAATTGGCAAATTATGTGTCGATGAGGAAATAGCTTAGCTTGGCTGATTATGTATACATTAGCTGCAAAATATTTGTAATTAGTTTAAGCTAAAATATTATGTTAAATAATGATGCCTGAACCATTACAGTTTGTCTTTTCTTCACCTATGTTTACACTGGGTGAACTGGATGCATGAAAGGGGGACATGTTTAAGTTTTGGGCAGAATTTCTTAATTCTGAGCTTCTTGAGTTAAAAAAGCTTCTTTACTGATTGAATATGAGTAACTAAAAATTCCTTGACTTAATTTGTGTAGTCAGTGTTCAATCTGCATTAGAAATTGTAAATAAATTTGATTAGACATTGGTTCTGGTTATTCTGGTGCTGAGCTGAAAATTTGAATTGAACATTGAATGTGATGTTAAGGAAGCCATTGATTAGTAACATATTTTGTGACAGCTTTGTTTTATTTTTAGCAAAGAATTTAAATTTTTATTTTGCAGTGTAATTTCCTGCATTTGTCTACAAAGTGCCTATAAACGAATGATTTGTGATGGAAGCATAGCCAGGCAAATGGAAATATATGGCACTGATAATCAGGGAAATAGAAAGTTAGTTAATGAAGGCTGGCTGACTGGGAAGGAGTGGCTTGGAGGAAGGAATAGCAATTGTAGCTGCTATTTTATTTTCAAGAAGTTTTATACCAATAAATAAAAGCGAACAAACTATGTATAAATCCACCAATTTATTTTTGTGGTTCTTCCACAAAAATAAATTGGTGGATTTATACATAGTTTGTTCGCTTTTATTTATTAGAATGAACCTCCACAAAGTTGAGCCTGTTACGATAGAGAAGTTTTATACCCTTTTTGCCTGTGTCCATAAGAGTCCAGACGGTAGCGTTTTGAATCACCTGCAGGCTTTTGTTGCCTGTGGTTGATTGATGTCGAGTCCCTTGACCAACAAAAGTATTTTGGTTCCATTCCAATGGAATGATATGCATGGCATAAATTTTAGGTGAATATTTTTAAACATGTCAGTGATTCAGCATTCACATTTTGCTTACAACAGTATATGCTTTGTACTTAGAAAATTATGGTATTCCTTTTCATGTGAAAATTTGGTGCCATTTGGCTGAGATAAAGTTAGGAAGCTCACTCGTGTGTTTCTTTGTGATGGCAAATATCTTGTATGTAATACATAAAATGTACAGACTCATTGAGATGTAGGGTCATCCAATTATTGACACTGTATGATTAAAGCAAGTTGTCCAGGCATAAACCACGGACATTGGATTATCATTGTTAGAGACCAAATTTAACCAAGCTTACTTTTATAATACGTACATACTTATTGGCCATTTTTAGTTACATAAATAAATCACTGATTACCGAAGAAAAACAGTGTGGCATGTCAAAGTTATATCTGTCTGATACCTCTCCTTACTGTGTATCTCAATAGAAATGTTCTCACAAATTTTCCATGCAATCACTTTCATTGTATGCTATTTTCTGATTTATCATGCATCTATTAGGTTGGAAAATCAAAGGTTAGCCACAAATTCTGTGCATGTATGTGCATGAAATGTTACCTTCTGCAGGTCAGTAATGTAAGTTAATATATGATGATAAATATTTTTGCAGGATCTATGTATGTTGATGGAGCTGGCCCTTACACTGGCTCTACGTCTGGAAGATTCCAAGGCCTTGATTTGGAGGATCCCCTATACATTGGTGGTGTTCCTGATTTTGCTACCATACGAAGTGCTGCAGGATTCACTCAAGGATTTGTTGGTATGTTTGCCATCAATTTCTATCTCCATGAATTAATTATTTTATTTCATTTGTCTAATGATCAAGTTGCTGCATGCTATAAATACTTTATGTGAGACATGCCAGAATACAAAAATATGAGGATAAAAATACAGGATACAATTAAACACAGTTAATTTTTAATGTAACTTCAACTGAAGCCAACATTTAACTGAGGGAAAGAAATTGTATTTGATTTCAACATTCCCATCTCTTCCCTATTATGAGCTTCCCTCGACTTCTGGTTCTCCTGCACATCACTTGACAAATTAACTAAGTTTCTGAACGTTAGCAGAAACAGTTGGCAAATTCAATAGCAATGTGCTGAAAGTGCATTTTAATTTTCGTTCTCATGATTTATGATTCAGTTTTTTTGCATTTCGTATGTTCATCCAATGATTTGATGTCAGATGTCTGTTACTGTTATACTTTCCTGTTTCTTTTTGCAATTGAAAAGGCTTGCATTTTTTCCTTTGCTATAATTATTAATCCTCAAATTTATGTTTTTATAATTTGACAACTGCCATTCAGCGCATCTTAATATTTTGTGCTTCTGAATTGGTTGCTGATGCGATCTTATATTTTATCACCTCAGCAGGCTAAAAAAATACATTTTTTTTCATTCATTTGTGGCATCTGATAGACACTATGCAACTATGTACTTACTACTTGAAATATGTCAGTTCACATGCTTATTATCCCTATCCAGCTTATTATGGGTATTAATTTTACTTTTTTTGCAATTAATATATGACATAGAAGTTACTGTTTAGCAAAATTAATATTTTTCTCTCTTCTTACTATGCATAAACATTTTATGAGACCTTGAAAATAACAATTATTTTGAAAGTTTGCACTCTGGGTCTTATAAAACTGACTGAGCTCTTGACTGGTTTGCTGTTTGTTGTCTTAACCCTCTTCTGCCAAATGAGGTGGCTTGCAGGACCTTTGAATATATATACCTAATTGTCCGTGTAATGTTTATGTATGACTGCTTTATCATCAGTATTACCTGAGGGCAATTTGAAAAATCAATGAGATGTGTGGAAATCAGTGAGGGAAATTGGAAATGGGACGGTGGGAGGATTACGTGCTGTTGCTCAAACTATTTCTTATGAAGTAAGATAAGCTTTGATTTTAATATCATTTATTTTTTTATGATTAACCCTGATTTATTTAGATTGCAATTTTCTTGGCCCATTAGAATTCTAATCCAGTGATTTGGGGTTCATATATTAGTACCTAATTGAGCGCATTTTTTCTCAGGTTGTATCAGCCGCTTGGTGGTAGGAGACAAGGAGCACAACCTTGTCCGAGACGCTACTTCCAGGGACGGAGTCAACTCTTGCGATACATGCGCAAGCGCTGAAGCCAATCACTGCCACAACAATGGCATCTGCCAGGAGGCCAGCACAGCCAATGGCTTTGTGTGCATCTGCCCGTCGGGATTTTCGGGAGAGCAGTGTGAGATGGTTGGGGAGGCCTGTTTCCCTGGTGAGCTCTCTCTTCACCATTTCACACTTCTCGTCTGCTTTGCCCTCTTCTCCTGTTTCACAACTGCTGTTTTGCTGTTATAACTCATCAATTGTTTTTTATTAATAAATTAATTGGGCATTTCAATTTTAGTTAAATTAAGAAACAATAATAATAGTGTCGTTCCCCATTCGTATGACCTTGTTTAGTACCTCGCAAACAAACTAACGACCAATGAATGCAGATGGAGGACTCAAAGTTTATGTCTGATGGGCAAAATTTTTAATGGAAAAAAGAATATGACTATTGTCAGTTAACACTTCTTAGCCAGGAAAACTTAGCTAGAGCTAATTATCCAGGAAAAATTTGCCCATAACTTTTGTGCTTTAATTTGGGGCTTGAGAAGGAGCTTGGAGTGGAAAACGTTTTATGTGGGAACTTGTTAAATGGGATATTGTACTGTGTATTTGAATTGAAATAATATGGTGGGAAGTTGTTATGAGTTTCAAGCTAGTATACACAATATTAAGCGAATTCAATGGTCACCCTTAATGTAATGGAATTCCATTAACAATTTACTGCACATTGATTGAATACAATTGTATGTAATTTGACACACATTTATTGCCCAGCTGACTCGTTGCATATGGTCAGTCATGCATCATACACACATAAGTGTACTAGGCTCATAATGAGGTGAATTAGTGTAAGATTATGATTCATTTAATTTTCCTAAGCTCTTTAAAAACACTTTTGTATACACATGGTAAAGTTAATATTGAGCATGCTACTAAACATGACGAGTCGTTCCCATTACCTTCTTTTGAATTACAAATGCATCTCTTTATCAGAAGGTAGATCTTCAGATAACTTTCCCATTGAAAATTTTGGAGTTGAACTAGCCTTAATAAAACTTTTGTAATGTTTATTTCCTGATTTTTAGCATGGCATGAAATTGTGAACTTTATATTATTGCATTCATTGTTATTGCTTCAAGATATTTCATTTAAGCTCAGAATTGGGATTCAAGGTTTATCCATGTCTTTCCTTTGCCATCGTACATATTTAATGAATTGTTATTCTCAGGTGCATGCCACAATGGAGGAACTTGCATGAATGGAGATGGAGGACTCAAGTGTTTGTGTCCGATGGGCAAGAAAGGACAGCGCTGTGAGGAAGACGTGGCCATCCAAACGCCCTCATTTCCATCAGATGGAGGCTATGTGGCATATCCAACACCAAAGGCTTTGAAGAGGTAATTCACCTGCAGCTTCTGTTATATTCATTAAGAGACTCTGAAGGAGATGATCAGGTTTATTCAACTCAAGTGACCATAAAAGTTTCGGAAGTTTAACGACTTTTTGTGTTGCACATCTTATTCTTGAACCTGAAGTTTGCATTTATTTTATCGTAATTGCAAGAAAATATGTTTTAAAGTTTATGTCTTGATTTTTTTAAACAACTGAAAAAATAACTTTTATGTGAAAGTTACCTTTTTAACAAATATCGGGTTGGATTGTGTTAATATAATATTATTCAACTCCTTCGAATACAGTGGAACCCCGATTTATCGTTCCCGCATTCATCGTTTTCCCGCATTCATCGTTCGCCGCTCCTGGTCCCAAATTAAGTTCCATAAAGACAATGTATTTTTTTCCTGCATCTATCGTTCCCCGAAGTATCATTTTCCCACATTGATTGTTCGAAGATCGCGGTCCCGTCGTATAATTTTCCCGCATCCATCGTTTGACAAAAATATGACAAAGTGTTTACAACGTGTTGTTTATGGCTAAAAACGACAGACGCAAAGTTTGAATCTTCCCCAGGAGATTGAAATACGATAGGGAGAAGCTGAGCGCCGTGGGATAGTTACGTTATCGCATTTCCCAAGATCCGGTATCCCCCTCCATTCAGCACTTGCCTCTCCCCATCTGAAGCTTTCCTCTTCTCCAAAATAAAAAAAGGTCCCAGCTCGAGCAGGGATCGTATTACAAAGACCTTAGCTTCGAAAGAAAATATCAAGTTACTCGAGAACAAAAAAAAACTTTTTCACGCTTCCCCCTTTCTCGACCGCTGACTCGCTTCAAAGATCCCCACCTCTGGAGGTCAACTGCTGCATGAATCACCGATTAGCCCGAAAGGTGTGTAAAAATGAATTTCGGCAATTGGTATTATATTTTTATTAGATTGAGATATTAGTGATGTGCACGTAATTCAAAAAAGAATGATACCAAACACGACATATTTCTAACGTTATTTAACTATTTTAAGCAAGGAAATAGTTGGAATAATACGATAGTGATTTCTGGCGAATATCGATATCCTTGCAGCTGATAGTGAGCTTCACGGCAGTTGATGCGGATTTTTTTCGAAAACAGGGCGTCTGGTTACAATTTACGAGTTATGCTACAAGTCTCACTTGTCTGAGGTGCTAACGAAGCGATGTCTTCTCAGGATATTTTGTTTCTCCCTACTAGCAATCTGAATTCATCTGCTCATCTAGAGCTACGCTACTTATTGTTAGAAATGAGTGGGTAAGTTGCCTTCTCTGTAGGATAAAAAATTTGCGCAGTCTTATGGTCATGCTTCACCCTCTGCAGTAAGCTCTGCTTACGCCGAACGCGATAACATTAGTGCCGAATTTTACCTCGTACAAGTGGTTCCGTACTTTCCAGGGTGGGTTGACTTAAAACCGGCGAGTGTTTTCCGTGTGGGTTCTATAGAGTCCGGTTTCATTTTTATTAGTTTTATTCTTATTCGTCTTCGGACCATGGCCCTTTCGAAGATACGAGTGAGAACTTTAAAAGATAGACTGAAAATAATTGAAGACGAAGAAAATAATCCGGGCTAGAAATGCTTGAATATTACAACACGCCTCGGTATGTCCGCTAGTACATGACGGCAGGGGTGGGGGTAGAGCGAGATCCCTGGTGAAAACAAGAAGTGGGATGAAGCCGAGGATCAGGTGGGCGTGCCGCTTACAATTAACGCCACATTGCCTCAATCATATTAAAAATTTAATTGCAAGAAAGGAACATTTCAAATAATAAACTATTTTTGGCCTTCTTGATCCATCCTATAACCAATCACTGCGACGGCGAAATCGGTTGTTTGAGGCATAACACGCACATTTCTCTCATACATAAGTGTACTTGAAATGGCATTTGATGCATACGAATTTTTAAATTGGACAGAAATGCATAATAGCAGTGAAAATTCCAAGTGGAGAGAAACATTTTTTAGCAAGGCGGCGTGTTCCTTCAGGATATTTGAAAGAGATATAATCCGAATCAACAATATGACCTAAGTGTTTCGATAAAGGAATAATATTCCTGTTATCAGCTAAAATCTTTTTTGAATCCATTAATGAATGTCATAATTCGCAAAAATCCAGCGTTTCCTGGGACATAGGAAACCCGGACAAACTTTCCCACATTGATCGTTTTCCCGCATTCATCGTTTTTTTCATCCATTCCCCTGAAAAACGATAAATCAAGGTTCCACTGTATAAAGAGCACTCGGTTTTGCGAGTAATTTCTGAGGGATTATGAGCACTGGTAAAACTGGGCTTCTACTGTACATTATTTAATTGAAAGCATACAATGTAGTAAGAGGAATTATTTGCAAGGAATGAGAATAGCCCTGATTGCCTGTTTTCGTAATTTAAAAACTAAATGAGATTGACTCGAGCCACCTCAGAAAATAATTCCATATGATAGACGTTACTGAAAATTTGCATTGTTTAGGCAATTTCGAATACCGTTACTTGTTTTTAGATATCTGGATTGTAAAGTTCATAGGAAATTGATGTGGGAAAAATTTGTTATCTGTATTTTTAATTTATAAATGGTAATATGTTTGTAAAATTGATAGCTTTGTTAAGAACTTGATGTGGGGGTGATGTGTATCTATTTACAGAAGTAAATAATATGGTAGTTGGTTGCTATACATCTCAGGTAATATGGCAATTGGTAACTGTTTTGGATGGGTTGTTGATTTTATTGTTATGCCAACAGCGCTGTAGTTGGGCATGTATGGTGTACCCCCTAAAATACAAACTCGTTCTAAGCATACCGGTTAAACTACCTTTTTAAATCTGTAAAAAATAGCCCTACTGTATATTGTCAAATGGATTTCAGAAAGAAAAATGGGAAATGGTTATTTACTGGTTCAGAGTTATCTCGTGGCATAACGTGGAACTAATGTAAGAGTTAGAGTTTGACATTTCAATTGTGCCTGCATGTATAATGCATGTTCAGCTGTTGGCAAATTTTTGTGAGTACCGCCTAAATTTTTTTCCCAACTACAGCACTGTATGCCAAGGAGGCTGACTGGTGAGCTATAATTAATGTGCATATATACAGTGATGGAGTTGTCTCCATTGCAGTAACTTCAGTATTACTTGATTTACAGCAATATCTTAATTGGAAAGAGTTTTATTTAGCTTCGAGATAAGGGTTTCAGTTTGCATAAAGCATTTCATTGTTGATTTAATGTTTACCCCCAGAAAATCGAGGTTTTCAACAAATGTTCAATCATTTCTGCATAATTTCCGCGATTTAGAATGTTTGGAATGTTATTGGGGTTTACCTGTGTATTATCTTTCTATTATGTGTTCCTATCCCTTTCTTCCTTACCTCGAAATTCATTTGAATGTTTACGCTTAAGGCATCATGTGAATGAATGAAGTAATCATTCACTAATAGATGTATATTTTTGACTGTACTATTATTAATTGTCTCCTTTTTCTGCCATTATCTGCCATGTGGTTTTTGTAGTATTTTTTGTACAAGCAAGAAGTTTATCATTTGAGCTTAACTTTGCTCTTTCCACCATTTCTTTAAAATATTTACAAATGTTTTTATACGTGGTCTTATGTGTATCACTGTCTGTATTTTTGGCTGGAAGGTATAGCTCCCTTTGTTAGGAATTGTTTGGAATTCTGTGCACAGGTTACATTTTGTATGTAATCTTCCAATGAAGGACTCATTTTGCTAACGCATGTTTGACATTTCCTTTGCTCCTTTGCCTCACAGGCTGAAGCTGAACGTGCAAGTCAAGCCGCGCCAGTTGAGCGATGGGCTGCTGCTGTACTGCGCACAGTCTGAGGATGGAGTTGGTGATTTCACATCACTCACTTTGAACAATGGGCGTGTGGAGTTCCGATATGATGTGGGATCAGGTATGTTACTTGTTAATGGTAATAATTTATTATGTCTAATGATCTTGCAACAGAAAGTTTAACGCACATCACAAAAAAACAGGTTAACCAATAATTGTATGTTTACTATTCTAAGTAATGAGAAATTAATGATTCGTTGGAGCAAACAAATAGATATCGATTGACAGAAAAATAATTCTTTTCCTGAAAGATAATTTTTAGAGATGGGTCGGTCCTTTTTGGAAGGTCGGAAGTGCCTTTCCCTGTTGCTCGCCTTTTATCAAATATCATCCACATCCACTAGAGTACTTCTTGCTACGTCTACATTTTGCCTGCTCTTGAAAATGCTGCCCTTTAGGCGGGGATCAAGTTGGGTAGCTGATGCATAAATACTATTTTCCTCCATATTTTTGCACCGTTTTATGTGAGAAAAGGCTAAATCTTTCTTCATGTCAACAAGCCCTGTCGAAGAGGGTGGGAGTCCCTTCAGCTGTTCTAATGTACTGTTAAGAATTGGGAGCACCTCTAAAATGTTAACGGATGGCGAGCTCACAGCAAGTGCAGGATGCTCGAAAATATTCAAAATTTCTACTACACCATCAAGTAGGTCCCATTGGTCGCACTTCAGTTCCATTCTCAAATGAGTGAGTCTCCAAAGCTGCTAGAGCCACAGTCTGTCGTTGCTCTTTCAACCGAGCCATCACGTGCAGCATCGATTTCCAGCCTGTCGGCTCATCTTGCACTAGTCTGTGTGACTTAATACGCACTGTTTGTTGAGCTTATTTCAGCGTTTCTGTTGCATGAGTAGTGTGTTTGCAATGCCCAACTAACCGACAACAAACACCTGCCATCGTCGACACTTCACTACAATTTAGAAGCCCATCTTGGACAATTAACTGCAATGTAAGGGCTAAACAAGGCACATGAGGATATCGTGAATTTTTCAAAGCAGCTGTAATATTTGTTGCACTGTCTCTCGCAACAGTGAACTTTTTGTCAACTAGGTCCCAATGTGACAGTTCATGTTGCATGAAATTACAGAGCCAGAATGGCTTATCTCCTAAAACCTAAAACTAAAAAAGCTACTTTGAGGCACACGTGCCTTTTATGAAAATCCGATAAATCAAAGAGCACTGTTAAGCTCATTTCGTCAGCATTAGCGGTAGATGTCCATAAATCTGTAGAGATAGATGCATACTCCGCACCAGCAGTCACAACGGAATGCACGTATCCTGGTACGTAGCAGGTACCCCACTACAGTGGATGTATGCTCCCTCGAGGGGATTACGTACTTTGGTTCCAATTGTAACATAAGGGCCTTAAACCCCAGGTTTTCCACTATTTGAAATAGTTGGCAGTCAATGCATATCATTTCGGAAATCAACCTTGTTATTTCTTCTTGTCTCTTGTCCCCTGATTTGAACTTGCCCTTTTTATCCATGAAATTGGGCGAGGATAGCTGTCTTAAAGGAAGATGTTTTTTTTTTTTTTTTTTTTTCACTGACAGAGATGCTGTTTCACATGCTGATGATGATGACAAAGAGAACGTAGACTGGGTAGATGACATGAATTCAAAATTGCTATCATTGTCAATCTCAAGGGACCTATTGTCACTCAGCTTAATTATGTCATCTTTGTGCCTTTTCAAATGGTTTTTCACACCTGAAGTTGTATGTGATGCACCACCTGATATCTTCCCACTGCAAAAATAGCACACTGCATATCTATCATCTAGTTTGCAAATGTGAAAATGATGCCTTACTTTACCCGTCATTGTATGCAATTACGTCTCCTCAATTCTGACACAACTGTCACCCACAAATACATGGACACAACTTGTGCGTATGCAGCACAGTAATTCTTATGTTTTTTTATTATATGGGCATTGAAGGTTTTATTATTAGTAAGCGTTTCTTAATTTATTGCAAGCCTTAAATTAAATAATGAATCCACAACTACTTTACAATTTGGGTATGTATAACGTAAACTTCATCATGCAATGGGGAGTCATAAAAAGGAAATATTGGCGACTCAAATCACCACTAGCGGCGCTAGCGTCGGTGACGTAATTTTCCAAGATGGCGGACACACTGGTGATAAATTATGTTGCTAGATTAGATCGCAACGAGCTTTATATGGCTATTTTGCTCCATCTTCTGCTATATTTATCCTTAATATCTATCGATTTATTAAGTATCGTATTTGCACGTAACAGTACAGAGGATTTTCCGTATGTAGTGCTCTTTTTCATTCAATATATATATCGTTTTTTGAACCGCTCTCCATTACATTGGTGCAGATTTATCTATTCCGCTGGTTCATTATTAACTTCATTTTAGAGCTTTATCGTAATTTTCAACTTGTAAAGCGTCATGGAAAACACTAACAAGGCGATGGTCCCACCGAGGAAAACGACGATGAGGAGAAATTAAGTGTTTCTCAATGTTATTCGGTGGTCTTATCGAACCCTGAAATAGGAACTCCGTTCCCATACATTCCCTTCAGATTTCTTTTTTGAAACAGGTTTCTCCATAAAACTTCCTCTTATTATACCCATAGTTTAAGTGTGCTATTAATGTCGTCACTTATTTTTACTACAATGGCTTTGTAATTATGAAACTGCATGCTAACTAAACATTACTTCATAAACATTTTATCATTGCTCTCTCTAACAAATCACTTGTGTTACGATTGGGCCCATGATTGAACTGTGATTTAAATGTCCTCACTTTTGTTGACTTAAATGGCTTTGTTTTTATGAACCTGCTTTCTATCTGAACCTTATTTCATAAACATTTTTCATTTCTCATCCTAAGAAATCACTAGAGTGACGACTAGGCCCATGATTGAACTTGATATTAATGTCCTCTCTGTTGTTGACTTCAATGGCCTTGTATTTATGAACCTGCATAACAACTGAACCTTACTTCATAAACATTTTGTCATTGCTCTTCCTAAGAAATCTCTTGTTTGATGATTAGGCCTATGATTGAACTGTGATTTTAATTTCCTCGCTGTTGTTGACTTCAATGGATTTGTATTTGTGAACCTGCATACCAACTGAACCTTACTTCATAAACATTTTATCATTGCTCCTCCTAAGAAATCACTTGTTTGATGATTATGCCCATGATTGAACTATGATTTTAATTCCCTCACAGTTGTTGACTTCAATGGCCTTGTATTTATGAACCTGCATGCCAACTGACCCTTACTTCATAAACATTTTATCATTGCTCCTCCTAAGAAATCACTTGTTTGATGATTATGCCCATGATAATGAAAAGTACATTGGAGTGGAGTGGTAAAAAAGTAGGTGTTAAGGTAAGTACTTGTAAACAAAGTGTTGCAGTATGGATAAGAATTTAGTCCAAATTAGCAATTGCAACTGTATCGTAGATGAAAAGAAAAACTTTTTTGTATTCTTTTAATATTAGAATAAGTTGTGTTCACACAGTTGATCCTGAGTCAATCTAGTTTATTGTCTACATGTTGCACCTTAACTTTATTTAATATATCCA
This sequence comes from Ischnura elegans, assembly GCF_921293095.1. Lineage (NCBI taxonomy): Eukaryota > Metazoa > Arthropoda > Insecta > Odonata > Coenagrionidae > Ischnura > Ischnura elegans. The sequence goes on from NC_060253.1 coordinate 113,058,502, forward strand.
CTCCACCATCACTTTATAAGAGTCCAGTCACACCAAGTGATAGTCATCGAGGGGTATTTGTAAATTAAACTCAATAATGCTGGCCTTGTTGTGGTGGGGCAAAGGCCTCGCTTTGCAAGCTGAAGGTCACGGGTTCACGAACTGCCTGAGATGGTTATCCTCTCCAGTGCATGGGTAGTTGTTATTGTACATAATTAATTTCTAAAATACTCAATGTCCAAATAGGCTTTTTAGGGGTGCCATTAAGTTTTATAATTAGGAATGTATTATCAGTACAGTTGGGGTTTGTTGCATTCTAATTTACCAATTTCAGTACATCATTTTAAAAGAGGGCTTTTCCTCTGTGAAGCAGTTGTAGGAATTAGGGATAAGGATTGCCCACCAATAATCAGAAAAATTCTGTGCTTCTCAGAACCCTCTCTAACAGTAAACTCTCTATAAATATTTTATTGCCATCCCCACTTGAAACTTGTATTCACCACCAATGATAGGAAGCATCAAGTCAAAATTGCTTAGTCAACATTTGAGAGTAAAATCGTTTAGGTTGAGTCTATTTTGAGTACTTTTTTAAGGGAAAGGGGTCAGTGAGTAGGAAGTAAGAAATAATTTAGCGGGCTGGAATAGTTACTCACAAGTACAGGAACTGCATGATACCATTAGGTCGGGTCTGTTCTTAAACATGCCAACTGGATGTTCATTTATTAATTACTGGAGAAAAACCAAAAAATCTCTAAGTGGAGAGGTAAAATAAGCTATAAGTGGAGGGAGTGATGAAGGAGAAGGTGCAATTGGGAGAAATGATTGCATTGGCTTATTCAGTCACCATATCTACAGAACAACTATCAGAGCTATATGAGTACCTATTGATACTGAGAAGCTTCTTCTAGGCAATAGGAGCATATATAAGAAGCATAGTGAACCAAATGGTACATGACGTATGGTTACAATAAGATACATTATTATCATCAAAGGTGGTGGTTTATTATTTTGCTCACATAGTAGGGAGAGTAACAAATGGAAAATATTTCAACTAAGTACTTATATAAATGATTTCTACTTCAAATATAATATACTCTGAGGAGCTCCAAAGAATATGATATGAATGCCCTAAAGGAGAGTCAACTATAGTTGATAGTAATATACTATAGTAATATCACTTGGTTATTCTGTGGGAAGCTACTTCTGCAGAACTGGGATTAAAATGGAAGAAAGTTTGCATCAGTTAGAAATGGTGTTTTTTTCAATCAATTAGCCGTAAAAATGTGATTCCCATGCACAATCTTTTTGATATTTCGATTGTTAAGTTTATTTATTTAAATGTTGTTGTCATCTGTATGTATCATACTCCAGATGGAGATATTAACCTTAATGTAGATAATTTAATGATCCTGCTTGATTAAGTGCTGAAAACTATAAGGAATCTTTGATTTTATGAGGTGAAGTTAACACTGAGTTTGCGACGGCTCACTGCACCATGTCTCCAATTAGGATATCAAAATACAATGAACGTGTTTTGGATCGCGATCCTCTCTCTTCACCTTAGCGCCAACAGGAACTATACCTACGTCTAGTGTTGACGACACATTCTCCCTAAATAATATTTCTTGAAGAAGAATTTCCACCAAAAAACGCGTCCATGACGCCGAGAGACAATCACCTTGCCGATCATTTTCCTCTTGAATGAAATATAGGATTCATATGAAATGTACGGCGACAGTAAAATAAAGAAGGTGGAATGAAAGGAATTAAACTATAAATACTTGAGACTTATTAAGAGGTTATTGCAGTTAATTTCCGAGAAGAAATAATGGAAATGACTGCAAGCGAAGTTCGAAGACGTGAGAGGCTGAACCTTGAGAACAGAAAATTCAGTTACCTACGTTGTAGTTAAGAGTTACATAGAATATACAGTTTTGGAGGTATCACAGAAATGCAAGATAAGCGAAAGATCTATTAAAGAGGGATGATTGTCAGGAAAGAATCCATCAGGGATTACTATAAGGCACTACGCAGCCTATATTCGGCATATGAATTACACGTAAAGAGTCCACTCTCACTGCTATCATGAACATGCATGTTCATGACCGCTATCACCACCGCGCTGCTTACATTTTTCGCCGGTAGTTGGCGTCTTCCGGGCTGGAATCGCGAATACATTCTTCTTTGTGATGTTCTCGTGCATTCATCAGCATCATTCATGTTTTCATGCTTCATTTCAATGAGAAGTTGTAGTAAAAATATTAGTTATAGAATTAAACCTTCAAAGGAAATCTACAAACCTTTAGGTGACACCCAACTGTTATCAATGAACTTGGAAATGGATTGTCATTGGAATGAGAATCACGAACGATCTGTGCTGTGTATTCGAAATTCAAATACATAATTGATAACTTTGTGTCATTGAGCATTTGAAAAGTGTAAAAAGCTCATTATTTGAGGTATTCGATGATTAGACTATTTGAACGTCCCATTCCTTCTCTACTTATTTTATCTTCCTTTCTCGTGCAATAAAAGTTGAATATTATAATTGCATAACCCTATTTTTATGCTTTTTTGATAAAATTTCTCTCACTTATGGACAAATGGAAATTGGATTAATTTCTGATAGGTACTGCAATATTGAGAAGCAACAAGGCATTGGAGTTGGATCGGTGGGTTACCATTGTTGCTGGTCGTGATGGTCGTGAAGGATTCCTGTCGGTGGATGGAGAGGAGACAGTTTCTGGAAAGTCGCCTGGCTCAACAAGAGGTCTCAACCTCAAAACGCCTTTGTACATTGGTGGCTACAACCGGGAGAAAGTGCAGATAGCCTCTGGAGTTGGACTTGCTGCCGACCGTCATGGCCATATTCCTACCTTTGTCGGCTGTGTCTTGGAGGTAAATTTGATGTCTAGAGACTGCTACATGATCTAAATACCTCCCCGACAACTCCCAACCCTTGCTCATCAGTCATTTATGGGTGAGAGAGTCACAAATGGAAAAATTTAATATTTTTTGGTCAGTCCCAACAGATTTCATTGAGTTATTGAATATTAGGACAAAAGTTTAGTGCATTTTGACGTATCAGCCACTGCTGAGCCTGAAAATGCCATATTTGAGTGTGCGTCGGCGAAGAAAATATTGGAACGCCCATGCAGCGTGGTGGGTAAAGGTGCAACCGCCCAATTTTGTCCCCTCCCCACTCGCCTGTCCCCCCTCCCATGCCCCAAACGAACCAAAATTCATCCTGCGTGTGTTTCTGGGAGAGCGATTGCCTTTGATTCAATAAATTTGTTGACAGTGAATGCAAAACAGAAAGCATTGTGAGGAAAATTTTCCCTTTTTTGGCATCTCATTAACGTTAAAGAAATCGGCATTACAAACTTTTAGAGAGGTGATGAAATATTTTTTTATTGTTCGCAATACTTTTAGTTCTGAAAACACAGGCAAGGAGCATACAATCGAAAGAAGTTTTACCTTATTTCCCTCACCAGTAGTTTTTCCGCTTAAGAAGTTCTCCAATCTCAATCCCCTGAAAAATTTCTGGTTAGGTTCCATCTGTATTTGAAAATTATTTAGCAGAATCGTTTGGGTATGGGTCTTGGGTGAGGGTGTCTGCCATGGTATTATTTTTAAGGACCAGCATTACTTTATAACTTGTATGCTATTTCCTCTTCATGTGGTCATGTGCAAGCTGAAGTTTGATAGAATGTGTAGAAGATTTATTGAACCTCATTTAGAATTAACTTGGAGTTGTTATTAAATTTCTCTTATCTTTAGAAGATGCTAACAACATTATCATGGATTGACACCTATTTCTTTGGTCACTGATTTCTACCCAACTAGCAATATTTACCTAAAACTGGTTATATTTAGGACTAGATATTGCTTTGAAAAGAAAGCAATTCTCCTGGAAAACTTGGAATTTGCAGGTAATTTTTCAACTGCTACGCAATGAACACCCTGGTTTGAAATGTGCATGCATTGGCAATCCATCAGTGCATTCCCTCAGACTTGTGCCTTGCATCGAGACCTTTCAGCACTTTCAGGAAAAGTCGAATCCAGCCCAGATGACAGGATTATGGGGATTGTGGGATTGGATCCAAATGTCAGTGAAAATAACATTTCACCAGATAGTGAAATCGAACCCAAATTCACTGCAAAAGAAATTGGATCTGGATGTGGAATTAGACGTTAATGCCATATTGGAATGAGCAACGTAGAGAGAAAGTAAAAAGATGTGTTTCTCTCCTAGCCAATCAAACGACATGCACTGTGCAAATGCACAGCAAGAGCTCTCTTTGCCCACATCACAGGTTGCACTTTAAAGAGTGTCTATTTTCTGTCATCTGCTATGAAGATCCCTTGACACTGATAGATTGCTCTCAAAATTTTTTGTAATTGGCCAATTTTATGTAAGATGGTAGTTTTTAACTGCAATCACAATGCAGTGGAATCTCCTCATTACCAAGTGAACTGGACCGAAAAACCAGAGGCTCATAATAATGAAGTTCGCATAAACGTTTGCTATCATTGAAAGAAGAAAAAAAAAATACTTACTTGGTCAAAATTTCTTGTCTCTTCAATCTCCCACACTTATAATCTTCAAAGTTAAGTGTATTATATATGCAATTAGATTATGCGCAAGTCCTCGATATACGAATAAGATGCGTTCCGAGACAATGCTCGTAAATTGATAAACCTGTGCAAGGCATCAGGAAGGGTGTTTATCTTGCATAATGCAACACTACATCACAATCGTGCATTAACTCACGATTGTGACGAACTGATCTAGCTTACAACGTAGCCATAGCCAAAAAATTGCTGTCCGCAGGAAGAAAGAATGGGGGGAATGCTAAACAGTTCCTGACTTCACACCGGATTAAATGATACTTTGTTCAGATTGTGGCCAAAGGGGGAGTTCCTTTCTCTACGCCAGGTCATGTCACATCAGCAAACTCTAAAAGCACCAAATTTGAAATTTTGGGCTCACTTGAATTTTTCGAATGTCTGTACCTCTGAAAGTTTGTAAATCCAATGTGCGTTGGAAGAGGATATACAGATAGTAATTTACAAGCGTTAATGAGTGGGTCACCATAATTCCACAGGAATGAAGCTTATTAGATGATGTTGCGTACATATTGAAGTATCTCCTACGGCAGAAAGATCCATAATTGACGCTCTTGGGCACAGTAGAAGAAGGGAACTTAAATGTAGATCAATGATGATAACATGGGGTAGTGTGTTTCCACCTAAATGCTGTTGCTTTTTCGTGGATCTTCGTAATAAAGTTCATTTTGTAACCACCAGGACTGGGATTGAGACTCGTGATTTTACAATAGCGAAAATTTTGTAATAGTGTTTCTTTTGCTATAGATTGGATAGGCCATTTCATCGGGACTAACGATTTGCCTCGTAATAGTGAGAACTTCGTGATAACGTTCGTATTAACGAGTCTACTGTTCCTTCCTATACCTAGTCAAATATGAGAAGCTATTCTGGTGAGCTAACAAGTACGATAATATTTACGATTTAACTCTGCACTCAAGATGATAAAAACATTACTTAAATTCTATGAACCCCCGAGATTTTAATAGCTTCATTTTTTAGCAGGCAATGAAAAATGCACTTGTATCTGAAAATATCCAATGACTTGACATCTGAAATCAAGGATGCGGTGTGCATCTGCGTCTGAAAAATATCCTGGATGTGTCCATCCTCACTCAATAACAGTCAAACACTGGTTCGTTTGCATTGTTTCTGAAGTTATTGATTGATTGGAGTTCATTTTTATCCCATTCAGGTCGAGGTGTCTGGTACATATTTAGACTTGATTCAGTCGGCGGTCGAATCAGCAAATGTTGTGGACTGCGCTGATGGTGGCCACGTTGGTGGAGGCTTGAGTGGCAGGATTGGTGGAGGGGAACACGGCGGACATTCGAGTTCTGCAGAGCATGAAAACGAAATCTTCCCTGCCACCAGAGTGAACAAGAACCCGTGCGAGAGTGCGCCATGTCACAACGACGCCCTCTGCCTGCCTGCAGCCCATGATCCCAACGATTACGAGTGTCACTGCTCAATCGGATTCCGGTAAGATTTCAATCCATGCCATTGTTGAACTCATGATGATTGTAGTCATGTGCTTGACGGACATTTATTAACTTTTTAGGTCATTGCAGGACTTAAAATGGAGAATATTTAATGTCATCTTAACACATTGATTGTGGAAATTGGATTTTTGTGGAGAGTCATCAGAATTTAATCAATATTTCTGTTGGAAACTGAGGATAAAAGTGTCTTCGATTGAAGTGGTTCATATATTGGGTTGTATTGGACTACATCAATTGATATGCAGAGTGTTTGATTTCTCATGACGCTTTTTTGAGTTCTAAAATTAAACTGAACTTGGCATACTCACAATCATTCCATTTGAAGGGTACTGTGAAATTCGTACCAATTTTGGTGTTGTATTTTATTATGAGTGTTGAAAAGAGGAATGAATGCAATATTTAGTTTTCATTTGATCCTCTTTTCATTAACAAACTAAAGATATCATACTCAGCACCACTGTACTCATATGACTGAATGAGTAAACTTTAAAATTTTCAGATATATTTCAGACTCATACAATGCATTTTAACACTTTTTTTAAACTCTCGTTATCTTGCCAAGGCATGATTATGACTCAAAGTGGTGAAACTCGTTTTGTATGTCTGAAATGAATCCGTAGAAAATACAAATTTGACTCATTCAGTCATGAATTTGCAGTATTTCTACTCTGTTACACCTGAAGCAATGAATTTTAGAATGATCTTTGCTCATTTCATAATGTACTGATGACAGTGCTGGCATAAACATAATATATTATGGTGTAAGCTTTACTCACTTATATTTCATTGCTTCGTTGAGTTTGTAGAGTTATGTTTGAAACTCAAGACATACCTTGTTTATCACCCTTTTCTTTCCTTTGATTTCCAGCGGGCGTAACTGTGAAACATCGGACAGTGTTTGTGATTCCCTGAGGCCTTGCCAGAATGGGGGCACTTGCGTATCGTCATCTCCAAGTGTGTACCACTGTGCGTGCTCATTGGGTTATGCGGGGAAGAACTGTGAGCAGAGTGAGTAATTATCCTTCCATGAATTCCTCCCTCATGTCATGACTCCCATGAGTAACTTTAGCTGAAAATACATCTTGGAGCACCAGCTAGATTCAAAATATGGGCTCATGATGGTGGAAAAATTCACTCTTAGTCAAGGCCTTAAATATTACATATTACTGTCATTTGCAGCCTTTGTGCAGATTTGAGGCTCTTCACCAATTTGGGGTTCACTTCTAAGCACACTTCTTTTATCATTCAGTAATCATCAAATCATGTAATTACATTTCACTGGCAAATTGATACAAAACTACAAGAAACTACAAGAGAGATAATCAAATCAAATACAAAATTGTGCAAAAGTTGTCAACAGACCTCAAAAATGGAGCATATAAATGTTATCATCATCATCATCATCCCAAGATTGGTTTGATGCAGCCCTCCTCTCAATCCTCCTAGATGTATCAGCTAATCTATTAGCAACATTATAAGTAATTCTACCGTCGTTGAATATAATCCTTCATCACCTACTCTGGGGGTCCTACTCAAGGCCTACATCTGTCGTTCATCTCTTTAACCTATCTTTCAGAGGTAATTTTTATTATTTTACTGTGTCTCATGATGTGACCAAATAAGTCATACCCTTTTTTAACACTAGGAGGACGGGAGTTCCGCGCTACCTAGAAGGTCATTTGACCCCTAAAATGTATTTTGGAATAAAACGCCTCGTTTTTATCCAATATTCAGTTTAATGGTATTAATTGTTGAATCATTTCATTAAAAACACTATTTAACATTATTAAATATTATTTCCATTGTCAAAAGTTTATAACAATTATTTTAAAAAATCATTAATTAAACCGTATTTAGTAGTCGATTGAAATTTAATCATTAACATACATGCTCTCAAAACAAAATATGTGTTTTATATTTAAACAATTAGGATACTGGTTTGCAAAATTTGCATTCAAATTTTTAATTATTATTACTTAGTTGTAAATCTCGGACAGTATTTTTTCAGTGCTGTTTCCACAAAATATTTTTTGCACTGAATGCGTAAATTGGACGATTTATTCATCTACATCTAAGTCTACACACTACCCCGCAAGCCACCTAAAAGGCGTGTGGCAGAGGATGTTACAACACCATCCATTTGCACATGAAAAGGAATTTTGAAAATGGAAAGAAAATTGAGGCAATTCGGTGATATTTTTGGCAACATTCTCTTTTTTGTGCCCGTGGAGATATGGCTGTTGGATTTGGAGAAGTGTAAATAAAATTATACATGCTTTCCATCATATCTACGCCCGCTTTTTGTTCCCGAGTAAAAGTACATTATTGTTCTAGTTTGCCTGATTCTACGTAAGAGTATGGCCTAAGGTATTTTTGAACACTCGCGTTGAATGCATTACATGGATATTCATACGTCACGTCTGTTTTTTCAGTTCGTCCCAGCAAGTGAAGTTTTCCATTTTTTTTCCTAATTTTCTGCTAGATGGATGGTAGGAAAATAATTGCTACAAGTTACATTTATTCCTGAATTCTTGTATGTCACGGTCACTTTAGTAACTATTTATTTCCCCAACGCTTGATTTCATGGCCAATCTTCATCTTTTCCACAATATAGAAATTCATTTAGGCTGTTTTTCATTTCACATCTGTCAAAACCCAGTACTCAATTCCAAATTTGTCTGGTTTATTTGGAATCTACCTCATAAAAGGGCAGCTGCATTTCATTGGATAGAGCTGTGCATTTGCTGTTACGCCAAAGTCGCCATCGGATTCACAATCTTGGACTTCGTCGCTTCCATCTCACGCAGATGATGATGGATTGGTCAGAATGTCCTTGAGTTGATGTTTCCGATTCACTTCCAGACTGATCTTCTATATTTCCTAAAGCTATTTGAATGGCGACGGTTCTCTTCTCTTGATATATTTATCGACTTCTTACTTTCTTCCTCAACTCGCTACTGATATGCATGCGAAAATATCTACAAACGAAAGCGCAATTTGGAAGAATCTTCTCCAGTTGCATTGGAGGTATAAAGAGCTGGAGATCATTAGAAATTCATACAAAAGGACAAAAATTTCTAAAGTAAAGCTAATTGCTGTTTGAAAGGCAGGGACTCAACCGCCAACTGTATCCTGATTCGTATCTTCAGTAATGCTTCTTATCCGTCCTGCGTGCGGATTCCTAGGGTAGGATATACAGTCGAATTTTACAGTCCACCCAATCCTCCGCTTTCTTAAAAGGAGACAGGAGAGACAGGATTTTTTCCCATGGCACAGCGTGCAGTCCAACCCCCCTCCCCAAACTCCGACGGGGTCAGGCGGCACTAAGGTTGAACACACGGCAAAGGGGCAAGGCCGAGTGACAGAGCCATCAGGCCAGAAAAATGAAACAGTTATTCGTAAACCTGATGCGGCGATGATGAAAAATAATGCCTCTTGTCTAATAACAATGAAAAAGAGCTCTGAATATTGGCCAACGGAAAACAGTCATAGGATACGTGACGATTTTCCGGTGTGGGTAATACAATAATCATTGAACAATAAAATAAACAAAATTAAAATATCATAATTACATGAATTTACGAAAATCAAGGATTGAAAACGTTTTATTTACGTTTGCTGCCCGAAAAAATATCGAAAGATTGAGCACAACTAGTCGCTATGACTAGGTTTTCGAATACAGATAGGAGCCCTTGGGATGAAACTGGCGTTGAACCGGGTACTTCCAGGTTCAAAATGAAGCTAATCAACTTCCACACTAGCCTCTTGCTGATTATATGATATACATGGCACAAAAGGACCCACAGGCAAGAAAATAGCGTTAAAACCAGTTGTGGGTCAAATGACCCCTAGCCGTCCTTCTAGGTATAACTCGTCATAAAAATTTAAAACAAAACATCATAGTTGAATTTTCACTAATTTATCAAAATATAGACCAAAATGAACAAAGTGAAAAAGTTTCAAAATTAAAAAAAATATTTTAATAAGAGAAAAATAACTTTGAATTCTGAAAATGGGTCAAATGACCCCTGCCGTCCTTCTAGTGTTAATAAAGGTTTCAAGAACTTCTCTCATACTCTTCTTAGAACTGCATTACACAGGCAATCTATCATTTCATTTTCAATGTTCTTCTGTTCATAAATGCACATGAGGTAATTTCTTTTTACACTAAAGAGTATTTGTTATTCACGAATTAATGTTCTCACTATTTATTTCAGTCATGGTTTTGATGTATGCATTCAACCTTTTTATGAATATTACCATAATATGTAGGTATTACCATAATTACTTAATAGTATGGTATGGCGGATATTGAAATATTAAAAAGTGATTTAGCTGTCTACAAACTCATCAGGAATTATCATATCAGAGTATTCCCAACTTGCTTGTAACTTTGCTGATCATTTTCAGCCTTTGCCTATTGCTCTGCCTGACAGCACTTCCTATTTAGAAGCCATTGCTCTTGCAAAGTCAAAATCCTTCTACCTCTACCCCCTCACAAAATCTGAACTGAAAAATATCGTGCAGAATCAACTGGGAACAAAAAAGTGCTCTGGTTTTGATGGAATCCCTATCTATATTATTAAGCAATCGGTTGACTTCATTGTACAGCCTCTTCATTTTTTCATAAACGAATATTTCAAATTGGGAGTGTTTCCATCCCCTCTTAAGGTTTCCAAAGTTATCCCACTCCATAAAAACAATGGTGATAGACATGATATACCGCCCAAATATTTTGCTGAACCAATTCAGCAAAATATTTGAGAAGGCATTCTATGTTAGGCTAATTTCTTACCTGGAGGCTACCAATGTCCTTTCTCCATCCCAGCATAGTTTTATATAAATCCACATCTACTGCAACCTGTCAGCTAATAAACCAGACTATGAATGCACTAGGTAATAAAAAGGATGTAGCTGCAATGTTTTTCGATTTTTCAAAAGGTATGGTAATATTCAATTACCATACCATATTATTAAGTGTGGACCATCAATTGCTTCTCAAGAAACTAAACAGGATGGGTATTTGAGGTATACCTAATGCTTGGGTTGCATCCTACCTGTCTGACAGAATTCATCATGTTGTTATCTAAAATGGTGCAAATGGTGGTAAATGGTGCAAATTTTGTTTCCCCGGGTAAGATCCCAATTCGAGGTGTTCCTCAAGGCTCTGTCCATGGGCCTGTCTTGTTTATTTCCTACATCAATGATCTTGTAAAACGTTTTCTAAGCATAAATGTTGCTGATGACACCAACATTGTTCTCACAGCACCTACTTTTGAAGAATTGAAAGATAAATGTAAACAGGTGAGCCATACCTGGTGTCATCAAAATTTTCTAGATTTAATCATAGGAAAGTCTCTCTTAATTTACTTTGCAAATAAAAATAGAACAAGTGAAGTCTTTCCCATTAAAGTCAATGGGAAGATGATCTACAGGTACAAAATACCAAATTTCTGGGCTTTAAAGTTAATTTTAAAATTTGTTGGGATGAGCATATAAATACTTTGGCTTGTAAGTTAAGCTCAGCCTGCTATTTAATTAAATCCATTAGACCCACTGTTTCTGTTGAAATCCTTTAGAGACTATACTATGGAGAATTTTATTCCCACATAGCCTACAGCATAATTTTGTGGGGTTTATCCTCTAGGGCCTCACCCATTTTCAGAGTTCAGAAAAGAGCCTTTCGGCTCATGACTTTTTCCAATCATAATGCCCCTTGCGGTCCCCTGCTAAAAAAAACTTGATATATTACCAGTGCCATGTGTATACATATATTTTTCATTTACAGTGGAACCTCGGTTATACAACCCTCAGTTATACGATGACCTCACTTATAAACCAATTTTTTTGGTCCGGTGAATAACCCCATATGAACCCATGTATTTCCAACCTCGGTTATGAAATTTTTCACTTATACGACTTCCTCGGTTACGAAACTAATTTTTCCAGTCCAATGAGATAAAATACCTCACTTGCACGACTCGTCAGATAACTGCTCTACGAGAAGATTGCTGTCCTCGTGCCGATTGTAGTTGCAGGAGCGGGAGTAGTATGTACTCATTACATAGATATGCCAAAAAAGAATAATAAATTTTAATAATGCGTGATGCTGTTTATTAGATATTAATTTTAATTGCAGTATATGATCGTTAATCCGCAGTATCTACCTCTAACGGAGGATTGCCTAGAATTTTCCAAGGTTATGTTTTCCGTCGACCCAGCGAAATAATGCCTAAATGAGCCGTTAAAAATCCTTGTGTACCAAAATTTTGGCTTCCAAGGTCACCCAAAAAAGGTTATCGCATTTGCAGTATGGACGTAAGTTGAAGGTGATTCACAATACGATGGTAAAAACAGCATGCGTGGTCTCATTCCGCAGGCAAACTCCACATCCCGGGGACGAATTGAGCCGGGGCAAAGTTGCTTACGTGGCGCGGAGATCAAAACTGACCCAACGTGTATCTCAGTGGGTTTAAATGAAACATAGTTAGACCTTGAATAGCTATTAGCTTGAGACTGCCTGGTGGCAAGCGTTTATTTTTTAACTGAACGAGAGTCAGTGTGAATGCCCTTGGAATAACTCGCGTTGTCAGTCATATCGTAATCATGAAAGTCAAATTCAAAGCGCAAAAGATAAGTCAGTTCTTTTGACTCAGGAATGACTTATAACCATTATATCGAAGTACAAAAAGTGTCTGGTGTTGTTATAAAAAATGGGACATTAAATTATTCCGTGAAAACAAATCACTCGGCTTGTTAGTCGAAGTTCCCGGTGCTGAAATCGTGGAAGAATGCCGACAGAGAAGCTATGCCCGGTAGATTCAATCTACAATTGCTAAAATTTGATGTAAAAATTTTTTTTAGTGCGTAAACATTTTTGAGTGGGGAGATTTTTCCGAGCTCTTAATCTATTTTTTTTTCATTCATCACTGACAGCAGTTGCGCGGTTATTTCAAATGCTCACTTAAAAGAAGTGATCTAAGCAACGGAAAAATCTTAGTCACGGAATATCCCGGGTACCAGTGGCGTAACTCGGAATATGCTGTGGGGGATGGTAGTACCTGGGGGGCGGCTAAAAGCCAGGCAACGGGGATTCCCGGAAAAGTTAAAGAAAAGCATGCCTGTAAATATGTTTTACATGATTTTGGCACTTAAAATTTAACTTTAAGCAGATGCAGTTGCTGTATATCAAAGCTAGATAATTGTTTTAAATATTTTTTTATTTCTCTGAGGCTTTGGGGGAGATCTATCCCCTCATCCCCCAACCATAATTACGCTACTGCCGGGTACTCCATAGTATCAATGGCATGGTATTTTGAGGGAGGTAACTGAGAGTTGGGGTCATTTTCAGCATGAGGTAAGGGAGGGAGGATAGAAACCCTGTGCTGGAATTAGCGAGGTTGTAACAATAGGCTAAACCAGGGCTTAACGTCCCATCTGCCGGACAGTGTGTTGCACTGGAAGTTCTGTCCACACTACTTTCAAGCAGGGATACAGCCATCTCTGAAAACTTTCTGCCTCTGCCAGGACATGAACCCGGGTCCATAGGGTGTGAAGCCTTCGTGATGCATGAGTGACATTTTGCTCCCTAATTATGGGGTTAATTTGGATGACTTTCCTCAGGTATTTCAGTTCTTCAATCTCCAATCTTGGGTTTGTCTATAGGTGGTAAAATGAATTTCCTGAAAACTGCTTTTAATGAGTCAACTTTTTCAAAAATTGGCTTCTCTGTGAACATTTAGTATCACCTTTCCGAAATTTCTCCAGTATGTTAGCCTTGTGGCTTAGTGCCAGAAACGCTAGACGTTCAACATTGGGTAAAGTTGTTCAGGAATGCAAAATTATGTTTCTCTTAAAGTAACATATCATCTGTGGTGTTGCTTGTGAGTAAAGAAGATTATTATACTTCAATTTCTTGCCTCCAAATATGTAATTGCATCCTGGAAACAAAACTAAATACTAATGGAAAGGGTTTCACTCTAAATACCGAAAAACCTCACGTATGAAACTTCCTCACTTATGAAACTTTTTTTGGTTTTCCACTGAAAGTTTCTTAACTGAGGTTCTAGTGTACTTGTATATACTAAAAGAAATCCATCCCATAATGTTAAGAATGGTGATGTTCACTACCATTCTACCAGACAAGTTGATCAGCTGCATGTTTCGTATGTTCGCACTAGGAATACAGGTGCTGGTCCAAACTGTATGGGCCTTAAATTCTATAATAAATTGCCGGTTTAGCTTAAGGCACCAATTAGTGTAACTGCTTTTACGACCAGCCTCATAAAATATCTGAAACTAAAAATGTATTATTCTATTGATGAATTTGTAAACAAAGTTTGACGTTTCTTGTAACCATTTTATATTTGTATTTATTGTATACATATGTATTCTTTAACCTGACGTGTCCTATATCAGCGTAACCTTTGTATTACTTGATCTCTGGACAAATGAAACATTATTATTATTATTACATGTGCCTGTGCTACGATTTCAGGAATTGACTTTACTGAGTCAGTGGGCTTCCAGGGAGATGGGTATCTGGAGTTGAGCGCAGAGCTACTTCCACACAAGAATCACTTTGAACTGGAGTCCATAATCATTGAATTCTCCACCACCTCCTCCGACGGCATCCTATTTTGGCATGGACAAGGACCTGAGACTGATGGCCGAAACCATGACTACATTTCAATTGCAGGTATGTATTGTTCTTGAAGTACCTACTAACTGCTGTGCCTCATTGTGAATACTCTCCCCTTTATGCCTCATTTAGTGCTTTTTGAATACCTTTTTCTTGTAGTAACTCAATGTATTGATGGTGCTTGGATCTGGAGGAGGTAAAATGCTGTAGCTTTTTACATAAATTGCGACTTTTCCAATGCTTCCATGAATGTGTAATTGGTAGAGGTCCGTGAAAGTGGTTTTATTTTTTGCTAAAATTCGTTTTAAAACCATGTGATTTCGGTGTTATAGAAAATCTTGGCGGTGTTATTTTAATGCAACGATTTTCCCACGTTTATAGGTGTTTTATTATTTTATGCTACACGTTTCATGAATACTTATACTTTTATTAAGCATTTTACATAACATTTAACACAATTTCGATTGTACAAAATTTCTGACAAAACTAAATGAAAGAAATGGTTCAAATTATATATTGGTTGAAGGTATATGAATGGTTCAAGTATGTAGTCTTGGTGAATACGATCGGCAAACTGCAAATGCCCACTACCTCGTATGTGTATACTTCGAGAGCCATTCCAGAATTTTTGGATTGTCAAGTTTCTCTACACCAAATAAAGCCTTTAAAAATGCTTCAGTAGTAGCAACAACAAGCTCCTCCATCGCTTTCTTTGACTGAGTGACTGTATGTTCAAATGATAGCTGTCATTTTGCGGGTCCCCTTTCTTTCGCACGTATATGTCTATCGCTACTGATGTGCTTTAACAAAGTGTCACATCTTTCAAAATCAAATCTTTTATAATTAACTTTGCACAGTAATACTCTGTCTTTCGCGTAAAATCCTTCTGGGCTGAATTCACTTGCACTGGTATGAACAGTATTACTAGCTTTTGGCATTTTAAAGTTCCTATCCTTTGTTCGATATTTAAAGCTGGAACTACGATAAAAAAAACAGTACACCACAAAACACAACCTATCATGATGGTGTTTTCAAACTGAGTGCTGGGTAGCTACGGTATAACCATAGTACTGTATAACTTACAAATTGGCCGGAATGTTTCATGTCTTGGGTTCCCTTTCGATACCCCTCAACCAGGTATTGAGGGAAGGTAGGACAGCAGCCAGATACAACAAAATCGCTTAGTTTTGATTACAGCTATTGCCAATCGGTCAGGAAAGGCAGTGAAAGAAGCACACATAACAAAACAATCGGATTCAAAGAAACTTGAAAAATTATTTCACATTAATCGATCCTGCAACATCTAGAATGAGACGCTTTCTCACCTGAAGAATTAGATATTATATTTGGCCAATGTCGAAATGATTTTTTTTGCATTTTAGCTCAGTGGAGAGCCGAATATTCGACGATCAATCTGCTAATAAGGAGAACCCCATCTCCTCCTATCCTTTCTGTTCCTTCCTTCCCTTCCCCCAACTGCTAGCACTTCATGCTTTCAAATAACCGAACGTGTCTATGGAGGTCTTTTAACTAATCGAATCAGGCATTTGACGGCACGGCGTGGTGACTACGGCGCCGTTGACGACCGCCGTGGTGACCACGGCGCCCATTTCAATCCGGCCTGGCGGTGCACCGTCTACGGCGTGAAATACAGTCAGTGCTACATTGTGGCCGCTTTCTGACGAAACGACTTTTCGCCGCCCGCTGTTCACGTCACGACACCCTGAAATTCAGGCTGCTTTTAGACGAGACGACTCTCTGCCACGCTGTGGGCCGTGCCGTGAACGGCGGACCGGTCCCTGCCAGCGGCCGTGTTTCAGTCAACGAAATTGTTACAATAGACCCTTACTCAAGGTTTTCCTGCTACAAGTTATCCAATAACGCTGTCTAATGCGTCACGGTGAGTCACCGGAATTGCTGCTAGCCATTGACGCGTACCGAGCGCAAGAGCTTGTACTTTTGCTCTTCCGCGTTAAATTTCTTTTTGCACATTTTTAATTTGTAATATCTAACTCTTCAGGTGAGAAAGCGCCTCATTCTAAATATTTCAGGATTGATACATGGGAATCAAAGAGAGAGGCTGTGATAAATTTAACGGAAAATTCTGGCGGAGAAATCACTACAGTGCACGATATTACGTGGATCCGTTATGCGCAAGACTAAACGAGCCAATTGACCTTGGAATTGTTATAGGATAGAGCAAATGAACGTCGGCAGCGTTAAACAATGGATTATGACTCATTAGATGTGATTTTTTCGCTGATCCACCTAAAATCGCAAATAACACGAAATTTCGTTTTTATTTCGTGTTATTTCACATTCGCGATATCGCATCTAGCAAAATCCACGGACCTCTAGTAATTGGTCTTAGTAAAGTGTACAGGTAAATGATGTACGTATTTTTGTTCCAGCTAGAAGGAACTCCTAGTGGGAGAAACTAGTTAGGGTTGGCCGGAATGAGTGGTTTCCGACTTGTGGTGCCGCAAATAATGCTATTCGCATGCTTAAGTTCACTTGGTAATGGACAAAATATGGTTAGTAATGGACACGTGTCCCATTTTTACCAACTCTGTGCATTCTGAAGAGTGGACCTGAATGACAAGTCTTCCGACGTGCACTTGAAAACTTGGCTATATATGTAAACAGCAGAAAATGGTTCTCCTTCTTGTTGAAAAAGGTCAGCAAAATCTACTCTGAATTAGACTCTGACCAAAGGAGGAAATCAGGGTCTATGAAGGAGCAAGCCTATTGTTTGCAAGAGAAAAGCAAGACCATCAAAACCCAAGGCCCATTCTTTCCAGCGAGGGGCCTTTCCTCTTCCATTTAGGGATGCATGGCTGACAAGTGTACATCAAATTAACAAAAATAGCCAAAGATTAGTGAAACACTCAAAAAAGAGCATTGCTGTTCTTTCTAAAATCCTGGAAATGCTTCACTATGTAGAGTCTCAACAATATTATGTACATAAATCAAAATAGTTAGGATGTGCCCAGCTGTGGATTTTTAGATGACTTCTCCCTAACTGTTTTTCTTTTTCCTTTCGTTTATTACTTGTATCCTTTCCATTTGAGTTATCGTGTGCACTTGGCGCATGCACCGTGTCGGTCCCGCAGTCATGTATGCAGCACCGCTGTAGCTGTGAAATGCATCGTGCTATAAAATGCCAAAGAAGTCACTCATTCTTCAGTCATTATGACTGAAACGGCATGAAGATGAAGTATGCATTTTGGTCATTATGAACTAACCAGCAGTGAACATGTTTATTACTCAGTACAAACTTGAACTTTGTAATAATGAGAGTTTATGGTATTATATAATTTACAAAATCATGAATTATAAATGCAATTATATATATTGTAATTATTTACTGTATGACTTTCAAATATGAAATAACGTATATAAAATATTTTTCAATGGTGGATTCTTAATCACTTAACATTTTTAAAATAATAAAAATGTTTTTAATTAAAATTAACACATTCAAAATATAAGTACAAAATATAATGATGACAGTGGGCAGATGAAAGCTCAAAATCAGTATTGAAGCATAGTGTAGATATCTGAGAAGCTACTGCCAACATTTGTAAACATTCAAGATTTCTAAGCAAAGGGGAAGCGAAGAATGGCGCTTTCAAGGTTGCGTGCACCGTCAGGCATCATCTATAGACACCACTTGGTGCTGGGAGAGTCTCTGGATGACACTCAGTCGCAATGTGTGACAAATTCTCCTGGCTAGTTGATGATACCCAAATGACATATTTATTTCTATTAAGTTCTCCCCAAAGAAGGAGTTTTGGAAGATTTGTGCATAAATTTTGATTTTCAATATTTCTAAATGTTTTTAGTTTAATTAGCAGCACTAATTTCTTCTATATTTGATAACTATAAAGAAGTTTACATTTCTCAATGAAATCATTTGATATTGTGATATCTTTCTGTATTTTGTGCTTCTATTGACAGTGTTTCTAGTGTACCTGGAAGCACTATTGAAATTTTGAAAGAAGTTGAATCATTTTTTGTTGTTTAAGGAAAAAGTTTATCAAACAAACCACCCTGGATTCATTATTTTCCTCTAAACATTAAATTAATAAACTGATTTTGTTTAAATGAAATTAATTTGTAATTAGTTTCACATATTAAATGCAACGGTGAATATCCTGTACGATCCAACCTGCTTTCCCTCACAATAAGCGTTCAAATACTTTTATCAACACTGTTTTCAAACCCTCGAAAAACTTCTTCTGAGGACTTTGCTGTGGTTGATTTTTAAATCTCACGTTACAGTGGTCGGTGGCTTCTTGGAATTTTCATATGAAATGGGATCCGGTCCTGCTCTCATCACACTCGATCAAGCCAGGGTGGATGATGGGAAGAGGCATCGTGCTGTTTTCCATCGAGAAGGAAAAGATGGCAGCATTGAGCTCGATAGAAATGAAGTCAAGATTGGAGAAAGCCAAGGAATCCTCACAATGCTCAATGCAGCCGGCAATATTTATCTTGGTATGTATTGTTACTATGTATGTTAATATCTGTGCTTGTTAATAAGAGTGGTACAAACTGATTTGACCTATTTATGATACATGGGGTAGGCGAGAGGTCATTATAAAAGTTGTAATCTTTATTTTCCTGTCAGTTATGTGAGCATAAATGGTAGGGCATAATCAGAGTAAAAAATAAGAATGCATGAGAAAGGAGAAATAGGTGGTTAAATACATACAGTCCACAAAACTCGATCATTCAAAAACTCATCATTGCTGTAGACGTAGTCATGATACTAATATATATATAGATGTATTAGTACCATGGACGTAGTGGTGAATTTATTCTCTCTTTTAATTTAACTTCATAGATAGTTTGACTGGCTGAATATTTAAATTGACAATGAAATCTAATTACAGATTATTGAGGCTTCTCTTGCTTATGCTTACTGGCCAGTTTCACAAATGAGCATTTCATCTATTGTGTTTCTGCCACAAAGTCTAGTTCTGTGTGCGTGTGTATAGCCCAGCGTGTGTTGTGGCTGTACCATATCAATGCTTTCCATCCATTATGTCCTGCTGTCCACCTCTCACCCAATTGAAAGAAAAGTCAGCCTCAATATTGGGGATGGTGTGAAAAGCTTGTTTTCATGCCTGATTAATATTGGAAAATGAAGCTATTACGCAAATAGAAGCAAACGTAGTGAATAGCCTCACACTGTGTTGGGAATAGATGATAATGGGCAGAATAGAATGTAGAAGAGGTTAGTCATTGCAGTTGATGTGTCATTTCTTCTCGTTACAGGTGGCGTTCCTAATGCCCGACTGATGACTGTTGGGAAGCACAACGATGGATTTTCTGGCTGCATTCATTCGATCGACATTCAAAACTCAGGTCCTCTCAACTTGAGAGAGAAGGCGTTGTCTGGGGTGAATGCTCATCCTTGCTCAAAGTGAGTCTCTTGCCTCTTACCTCTGAAGGAAATGGCCGTTCACATTCTCTTCCTGTCATTTAATGCATAGCAAACCCTTCAGCTGCGGAAAATATTCCTGCATAAATGTCCCTACCCAAAATATGTACTTACTTCAACGTGTGACCACCCCTTCTTTCTGCTGTCTTAGGCTCGTATTCTATGCTGTGGCTATGAGGTATATATATGGATATGTGGATATAAGTATAAGGGCTTAGCTTCCAATATCATCCAATTAATAAAAATAAAATTAAAATCAGATCTCATATTATATTTGTTTAGTAGATTTTGAGATTAAATAGTTTGAGCAAATTATCAGAGACTGCACCAATCCGACCGTTTTTGGGTGGGGCTGTTCCCTTGGAAAATGGTCTAGAGGATATTGCGAGCGTTTCAACCTCCTGGCAGGAAAACAACTTGAATCTTGTTGGCTAATTGTATCCCACAGAGTGGAAGACTTCCATGTATATGTACTACATATGAGGCAATATGTATAGCTACCCCAGCTGAAGGGTTTAAATCATGATGTTTAAGGGATTTTTATTGATTGGAAGTGGTATCGTCTGTTTCTCGTCCAAAAAGATCGATAAAAAAAGTAATTTTTTGCTATAATATGAATGCAGTGCCATGAATTCTACGCTCTTGCCATTAGCATTTAGAATTCGTTTTCGGTATTCTAATTAAGTTTGTTCCCATGTTGAATTCAGGTTTCAATTCCACATGGCAAAAATTTGTTTCTTTGATTGTATTTTCATGAAATTCATTTTAATGGCCTGCTTGGAAAGTGAGTCAGGGTGTGTAAGGCTAGAAATAATTTTGCAGTCCTAGAAATAATGAATTGTTAAAGAAAATCACTCGGCCATAGAAAGAAGATATTGCTATTTGATTGAATTATTTATGCTTTTTCTAGCATTAGATTTTCTTGCTTTTTAATTGATGTTGAAATAAGCCCATAGTGAATCTAATTAATGTTCTCATTGAAAATATTGTTATGAAATTCTTTAAACAATGACATGAGAACGTTTATGTTTTGTACTTCTGTAATTTGCAATACAGTGGAACCTCGATTTATCGTTTTTCAGGGGGATGGATGAAAAAAATGATGAATGCGGGAAAACGATCAATGCGGGAATGTTTGTCCGGGTTGCCTATGTCCCAGGAAATGCTGGATTTTTGCGAATTATGACATTCATTAATGGATTCAAAAAAGATTTTAGCTGATAACAGGAATATTATTCCTTTATCGAAACACTTAGGTCATATTGTTGATTCGGATTATATCTCTTTCAAATATCCTGAAGGAACACGCCGCCTTGCTAAAAAATGTTTCTCTCCACTTGGAATTTTCACTGCTATTATGCATTTCTGTCCAATTTAAAAATTCGTATGCATCAAATGCCATTTCAAGTACACTTATGTATGAGAGAAATGTGCGTGTTATGCCTCAAACAACCGATTTCGCCGTCGCAGTGATTGGTTATAGGATGGATCAAGAAGGCCAAAAATAGTTTATTATTTGAAATGTTCCTTTCTTGCAATTAAATTTTTAATATGATTGAGGCAATGTGGCGTTAATTGTAAGCGGCACGCCCACCTGATCCTCGGCTTCATCCCACTTCTTGTTTTCACCAGGGATCTTGCTCTACCCCCACCCCTGCCGTCATGTACTAGCGGACATACCTACCGAGGCGTGTTGTAATATTCACGCATTTCTAGCCGGGATTCTTTTCTTCGTCTTCAATTATTTTCAGTCTATCTTTTAAAGTTCTCACTTGTGTCTTCGGAAGGGCCATGGCCCGAAGACGAATAAGAATAAAACTAATAAAAATGAAACCGGACTCTATAGAACCCACACGGAAAACACTCGCCGGTTTTAAGTCAACCCACCCTGGAAAGTACGGAACCACTCGTACGAGGTGAAGTTCGGCACTAATGCTATCCCCTACGGTGTAAGCAGAGCTTACTGCAGAGGGTGAAGCATGACCGTAAGAATGCGCAAATTTTTTATCCTATAGAGACGGCAACTTACCCACTCATTTCTAACAATAAGTCGCATGGCTCTAGATGAGCAGATGAATTCAGATTGCTAGTAGGGAGAAACAAAATATCCTGAGAAGACATCACTTCGTTAGCACCTCAGACAAGTGAGACTTGTAGCGTAACTCGTAAATTGTAACCAGACGCCCTGTTTTCGAAAAAAATCCGCATCAACTGCCGTGAAGCTCACTATCAGCTGCAAGGATATCAATATTCGCCAGAAATCACCATCGTATTATTCCAACTATTTCCTTGCTTAAAATGGTTAAATAACGTTAGAAATACGCCGTATTTGGTATCATTCTTTTTGGAATTACGTGCACATCACTAATATCTCAATCTAATAAAAGTATAGTACCAATTGCCAAAATTCATTTTTACACACCTTTCGGGCTAATCGGTGATTCATGCAGCAGTTGACCTCCAGAGGTGGGGATCTTTGAAGCGAGTCAGCTAAAAAAAAGTCAGCGGTCGAGAAAGGGGGAAGCGTGAAAAAGGTTTCTTATATTCTCGAGTAACTTGATATTTTCTTTCGAAGCTAAGGTCTTCGTAATACGATCCCTGCTCGAGCTGGGGCCTTTTTTATTATTTCGGAGAAGAGGAAAGCTTCAGACGGGGAGAGGCGAGTGCTGAATCGAGGGGGATACCGGATCTTGGGAAATGCGATAATGTAACTATCCCACGGCACTCAGCTTCTCCCTATCGTATTTCAATCTCTTGGGGAAGATTCAAACTTTGTGTCTGTCGTTATTAGCCTTAAACAACACGTTGTAAACACTTCGTCTTATTTTTGTCAAACGATGGATGCGGGAAAATTATATGACGGGACCGCGATCTTCAAACGATCAATGCGGGAAAACGATACTTCGGGGAACGATAGATGCGGGAAAAAATTACGTTGTCTTTATGGAACTTAATTTGGGACCAGTGGGGTTATTCCACTAATCGTATGGCCGGGCCATAAGTCGAAATCGACCATAACTACGGCCTCGAGACATACGTATGGCTTCGAGCAATTCTGCTCTGAGCGAAAGGCCATAAGTCGGGCGGTAGCTATGGCCTAAAGGCCGTAACACTATGGCCTGCCTAGGAGGCGGTCATAACTCGGGCCATACGAAATAACATTGCTCGCCTACGGAGTTTTAGAAGAAATTTACGGAGTGTCATCGATTATATAGCGATTGTTTCAAGAAATATATGAATATTGCGGGGGAGCACATATACGGATCCAACGGGCATTTGCTAGATATATAAAATAAAGAAGCCGATTTCATCTGGAAAGGAGTGTACAGGATACGTGTAATCCGTTCGCATACGATGATGGATATTTTCATTAAATCTTTCAGTGCGTCAATAGAAGTTGTTACTTAATTCGTAAATAGATGTAGTGGATTAACTAAAAGCTCGCTTGTAGTTAAAAAGTTAGAAATACTTTTTTAATGGATGCTCTGTGAAAGTGAACGGAGGAACGGGCTTTTACTTGCTTTCTGTGCTACATTTGCTAGCAGATTTCTTACTTGTTTCGAAAAGCTGTAGGTAGCTTGAAATATCCGCTATTAAATGTTTTATATTTAAGATTCTCGTAGCATTACGGTTCATGAGGGAGAAACATAGGGCAACACATTTTTTTGGCAGTAAGGCTTCAGTAAGTCGATGCGTAAAGGACAAATGTCGTCCATAAATCAAGGAAAGAATGATAGTCTCATATTGATGTTTTAATTTTATACAGCTACTTAAGCATAAGCCTCTGATAATAAAATTAATGAAACTTAAAGTTTCAATTTCATCTTTAGATTTCGTGCATTGGCTGGATTTCTACGGCTTTTGAGGGCAAATTATTGCAGCCATGAGACAATAGTTACACCATTGGAAGGAGAGAAAGGGGGTTAGAACTACAATAGGATGTCATGTTCTAACTCTATCCATTACATGTACAATTCACGAATATTATAATCATTATAATACTGTAGGGTACAAATCGTGTACAAATTTCCTCTGCTTCTTCTCGTCTGTGATTTGCGTTCTTCACTTTTTTTAAAGATCTCCAGCGTCTGCCGCCTGATCAGAGGTTAAAGAAAATCCAAATTCATCCTTTAATAAGAGTCCATTTCAGTTAAAGAACATAGAATTAATTTTGTATCCACGTTGGAACAAACTTCCTTCTCAAAAAATGACTAGGGTTAAAAAAAAGTTAACCCAACTTATAGTACCAATTATAATTCTCATACTCGCCTGCGGAAAGGGCATTAAGACTTTTGGCCGGGCCATACGATATGGCCCCTCGAGAGTGGAATCGTTACAAATCGGTATAGGCCGTAATTTCGGGTCAGGCCATAAGAAACTTACGGCCGGCCATACGCATGGCCCCGTTTAGTAGAATAGCCCTGCAGGAGCGGCGAACGATGAATGCGGGAACGATAAATCGGGGTTCCACTGTATTCAATCTGATCTGCATTGTGCTGTGTTCATTAGCAAATGAAAAACTTGTACGCATTAATCTTTCTTGTTTGAGGAGTAGAATTTCATATTTAAGAGGATACTTAACTCCTGCTCTACCTGTTTTTTTTGTGATGGATTTCACTTATATTATCATTTTGAAATTGTCAGGTTCATAAAGTATATGTACCACTTTCATAGTTTGCCTGTATCTCATGTTTGACTACTTAATTTTCCACCTTTTAGTTATTCTCTCTGGTGTAATTTTTTAATGTTTGAGACTCGGACAAATGTTGAACGGGATTTACCCTGCATAGTGTCTGTTTTTTAGTTGTGTCCCTTGCACTGAAATCATTTTCGACCTAGGCAAGCCCATTTTCGTGAGCAGTGGTGAAAGTCCTTCCTCTCCCACGTCACCCTCTTGGCTCAGCTTCTTTGCTACCCCTGCCAACCTAACTTCTCTTTCCAATGCCCATTCCAATTTCCCACACCCTTCCCTTCACTTTGGTTCACCCCACCCAAAGTGGCTCTCTTTTCCTGTTGACCATGCACCCTATGCCTTCTCCTCCTTCACCCAAGGGCTTCTTCCCTTCCCTGAGCTCAGGGGAGGCAGTTTGTGCATTTAGAGGTCAGGGCAAAACAAACTGGCACTACCCTGATAATGTCATTGTGAGTATTGCATAAGTGTTTTGTGTGTACCAAATCCATCACCAAAAAAAATTGATTGAGATGGAGTTATCCATGTTCTCAATGGCTGCTCAACTTGGCTCAAATTTTGACATTTATTGGAAGGAAAATGACAGAGTGTTAGTAACTGATGATAAGAAGATTGGTTGAGGGTAAATTTTATATTGCCAAGTTTGGCACCTATTCATTTCAGGCATAAATTAATGTAATGATAATAGCTAGTTTTCCCCTTGTTTAATTGTTTTGGATTTTCATGAGCTCCCGTTTACTTTTTCTCTTTCTCAATGCTACATCTCCGAAAAACTTCAACTGTGGTGGAACTCAACCTTTCTCTGCCTCAATCCTTGTTGCTGTCTATATTTTTTGTCATTTCTCTTTGTTTATCTCCTCCTTGAATAACTTTCCGCTTTTTATTTGAAAAATTATTCCAATTATACTCCGCTTTGTGTTGGGAATATCCTGTGCAACCTTGGCCCTCCTCCCTATCACATCAAAGAGTATGGTGGGTGCCTTCATCGTTGGTGTTTCACCAAAGTGGTGGGACTACCACTGCCAGAGGCGGCAATGGTGGTTTCGGAAGCTTTGGTGATAATTCCTACGAGGTTGGCTCAAGCGTGAGGGGTGCTCCGGCCGCGGCGTCGACGTCCCGCTGCTGCACTGCCCATTGTTCCTTACTCCTTGTTATGGTGCTTGCCACCGTTCTGTTCTCGTCCCCCCTCCCCCCTCCGACTCTGGCCCCCCCAAATTCTCAAGTGCCACGGAAGTGGTCGGCCAAGAGAATGCACCATCTACTACGAGCTAAAATCTGGTGATGGGTCTCCCAATGTGTGCATTGCAATTGAGTTGGTGAGCCTTCAAAGGTGAAATTTTTGTGTGCTCCTATGTGTTTCAGTGTCACTCGTATTTTTATTCTTCACTACTTCACTTCACTAATACGTGCACAGTTGTTTTTATCATCTCTGCTGCGGCTTCTTTACTGATTCCCAAGATTAGATGGCATTATATTCTGTCCTTCTGCACTAATATGCACTCTGCTCTTAGTTGTTTTTTTCATTGTCACTGCTTCTGTACTGATTTCACGAATAGATAGTTTCATATTTTATTCTTCTCCGTAACGAGACTAATATACTCTTTGCACCTATTTTTTATTATCACTGATGTTGCTTCTGTACTGATTCCAAGACTAGATAGCACCTTATTTTGTTCCTCTACTTCTCTGCATTTATAAAAGTTATCTCGTTGTCATCTCTCCATAGCTGCCTCTTTACAGATCCCCAATATTAGGTGGAATTATTTTTAGTTTTTCTACTTCACCATCCTAATATGCACTGTGCGATCATTTTTACCATCACCGTAGCCACTGAAGCATTCACAACCAAATTTGCATAGCATAGCAGATTGTTGTTGTCTTGATGCATATTTTCTGTTGTATTATGTACTTTATTTACTAGGATGATTTTCAAAGTAGTCTCTTACTGTCCTAGCAAAAAGTTGAGATTCTCAAGTTTGAAGTATTGTATCTTGGTAACTACCCTATTGGTTTTTCTGAAATGAACTGAAAATGAAAGGGAATATATTTATGCTTTTCTTTTCCAGAGGTCATCTTAGCATCAAAAACATTTATCCAGCTTAGCATGAAAAAAGAACAGTTTTTGAAGCTAGGAAAATGGTTGCTCCTCTTTGAATGCTATTTTCTCCATGTATTGACTTGAGGTTTCAATTGATCAATAAGCAAACTCTTGTGAATAAAAGGCCTTTGACCCAGTTGACCGGTGCTTTTTTTCTAAGTGATCCGATTTGAAAATTCGTGGTCTCAAAATGTGCGAAATGGTGAGAAAAAAATCGTTACAAAACTCACATTTCTTTCAGGATTCTAACTTTGCTCTCTCTCTCTCTTCTATAGATGTAGACCATCCTTGTCAGTATCTCTGACCAATAAGTTTTCTGTCTCATAGTCCTAAAATTTTCACTATTTCTTTCAATCAAGAAAATACTTTATCTGGGTCAAAAAACTCAAAATTCAAAATAACTGCATCAAGGTGCCTTTAGGCCACTCAGGCATGGCTATTCGATGTTGCACGAACATGAAACCTTGTACATAATAATTTATTTTTTATGGTTGTGCACATTTTGAGACCACAAATTTGTACACGGGATCATTTCGAAAAAATCAGTGCCGGTCTATTGACCCAGCTATAGAAAACCACATTTGAAATGTATTCAACTGGTGAAATGCCAAAGTACTTTGAGAGAAACATTATAATCTTGATTCCTGAGAGAGAAATAGCAGAGAAGAGTGAAAATTTTTGGACTGTGAGCCAGGCAACACATGTGTCAAAGATACTGACAAGGGTGGTCTATAAGAGAAGAGAGACAGAGCAAAGTTAGAATCCTGAAAGAAATGGGAGTTCTTTGCAATGATAAGAAAACTATCCATAGTTAATAGTAAAATCAAGTAGCTGTCATAAAATCAGGACCTAGTTGTGAAGAAGCAAGAAATGGGAAAGCAGTGAGACAAAGCTGTGCCGTGTCCCCAGTAATTTATGTTCAGCGTTTACAGGGATGAAGCTATTGATCAAATCAAAGAAAAGGCATCAGGAGTGAATATCTATTGAGGAAAAATTAGCATGCTTTGATTTGCTGATGACATAGCTCTCATAGCAGAGACAGGGAAAGACTTGAAAAAGATTGTGGTCAATATGAGTTGCATATTGGGTAGATATTGACTGCAAATTATCAAACTAAAAATAATAGCTGACAGGAGAATTGATTGGCGAGCAGTGTTAAACCAATGGAGGGATAAATGACTTGTGATGATGAGGAATGCATGGCCCCAAGAAGAACTTTATAGCAATTTTATTGTTGCTATAAATTTTGCTTAAGAAAATTCCATTATTTTTGTTATTTCAAGACTTTCAGAAATTTTCAAAGCACCCTCTACATTGCAAGCTTTCTCAACTGATAAAACCCCTGAAATACATACATTAATTGTCTATCAACTTGTATATGTAATAAAGATTTTCCACCCCTAGAGAGCTGCTGGCTTTGCGTAGGAAAGAAAGAAATGGTTAGCTTGCTGTAAGTCTTGAAATTATGAAAATGGTGAAGTTTTCTTTGGCAACCATTTCTGACCCTTGCACAATTACTAAAAAGGTTCTTCTGTGTATTGTGCATTCGTAAGAGTCATTGCTTTGACTCTTATGGTGATGCATAGTGAAATTCTTGGAAAAATTGGAGCTACTTTTTTGCAAGCAGCAAAAACTGCTCGTTATTTTCATGCAAAGCTGGATGAAAAATTGTAAATATGAGGATTAGTTAGTTATGCATGAATTTGAGGAAACTTAGAAATAAATACTCTTCAGTTTCTTGTTAATTATAGTGCAACCAATTGAGTAGTTGCCAAGATACTGTACTACATACCTACTTGGGTATTTTGACTTTTTGCAATGACAATAGGCTATGAATTTCCTTTCCTTTTTCTCTTGTTGTTGAGTTTTCATTTGTGTAATCCACACTTAGCTTAGATTATTTAAAGTCATTAGATAGATTTCATTTTTATTTTACATATATTTTACGTCTGTCTTTGGTTGTTGCATATGTTGGTAATGTAGGAGTAATTTTTTTGAGGTGTATTGAGCATAGCTTGTTAAAAACATGCATATATGTGGTACATAGTGAGTGTTGTATGCATAATTTAGAAATTTCATTCAGAATATGTTTTGGGCGCATGTAGCACTATGGCCCATTGAAAAACGATAATTGGACGGAACATAGTCTGCTCTATTTGTTATACTCGCAATTGATCCGTGCTGAGGAAAATGCTTACCCAGCTACAGGCTCTGCACAGATCATTTTTACTTCTCTGTACAGAGCTCTTTAAGCAATTAGAATTCCGAAGGAATATCCATCGCCTGTCGTTGGGACCCTACTCAGTCGGACACTGTGTCGTCCCCGCCTAATTAGCCTTGACCATTCAAAGGGTTAGCAGCCATTTCTGGAGCATGAAAACGCCAAAGACTTACAGTATTCATTGTTTTATTTGAACAAAAACTTGTTTTATTTAGCTTTGATTTTACCTTAGGTTGGGTATTTTGCATTCTTCTGTGCAGTAGAAATTTATAAACAAATTTACAACGGTAACATTTAATTATATGATAATTTTCTATTGTTTTAGTGAGTTATAATCTTCAGTCTAGAAATCCATTGGTTTTACTGCTAGAATTTAGAGTGAAAATTGTAGGTACTCAGTAGGAACCAAATTGGCCTGTTCCATGATTTATATTTTCATTTATGTATGAAGCATTTCTTCATAAAACTTTACCAATAGTACTAGTATACCACAAATTGATTGTGCAGAAAATGTGTCGAATATAGGCATGAAAGAGTAGATTTAATCCCTAATTAAGCTGGGACATGAGGATTTGCCAAAGTTTTTTTGTTTATTGTTTTGATGGATGTGATCCCCTCTCTCAGATACATATATAGGCGATGTTCGTTCTTTTGCTTGGGGTTAATGTCATTGGCTAAATCCAGCATTACTTCCTTTGCATCGGAAAATCTGTGTGGATGATCGCCAACGATAGGCGTGGAAGGGTCGATGTATGGACATGAAGAGACACTTTGTGTACCCTGCATCAATGAATTCATAAACATTTCCACAGTTAGATTGTTCCTTTAAATCTACCAAATTCTCTAAGATGTTAAGTTTGTTTGTACGCTTAATTATTTCCTATCCCAAGTCGTCTACCGGACATTCTTATGGCTGATGATGGCATTTGCAGATGACGTTCAAGTAGTCCTGAAGTATTCCAAAATGTGATATTTCCTTTGAAAATAGCCTCTAGGTACCAAAAGGTCTTACCTGAAGGAGGTACCCACATGCGTACGTACGTAGGGAGTGCCATTTTTTGTGGTGACCACACCAAACATGTTTTTGTAGGATGGCTGACCTTGAATTTAATTTTCTATCATGGACTGTGCTTCTGTGGATGAAAATAGATTAAAAATATTATTATGGGGATTGTAATTTGGAAATTCCTCACTGTCAGGATTTCAGTGACAACCACTTTAAACAGTTTTTGACTTATCGTCAAACTTCTTCTCTCTAAATTGTACGACCCTCAGTCGTAAGACTCTCCCAGTTTTGCATTGCCAGAAGCCTAAACACGCTAATCTATTATGCAAAAATCAATCTTAGTTGAATCATGCTGCTTACCTGCTAAAAACTGAAACGTCTCGCATCACTGCATGGAAGAGGCCTTCTGGGGTGAGCTGTCTCATTTCAAGCCAATTCTTTTAAATTAAGGATTGTTTGAGCAGCCTAGTCCCACTCATATGTTTTAATTAAAGCCAATGATTTTATGCCGTCGTGTTTTACGTATACTGGATCAGGGTGGATAGCACAACATAAGGTTTGTTTTCTGTATTTATGCCGAAGAAGCATGGGAAATATGTTTATCTTATTTACGTATTATGTGTTTTTAAGAAAAAAATGTGTATCAGTTTTCTTCGATACTGAAAAATAGGAAGTTGTGTTGAAGAGTGCACGAAATGCTATTTTTTAATAATTTTTTTTTATCCTGTAGAATTATTTCTAGACACCAGACAGCATGAAATGTAATTGCCATTTGAGTTCATTTTGAAACCATGGAAAGAAAGACTTCTCACTTGTAGGATGTTTTTTCTTTGGATCTGGACCTTCATATAACTGAGCTTCTGTTTTTCACAATGAGAGCAACTTTTAAGTATTGAGTCCAAGAAAGAACATGCACTAAAGTGTATGATATTTTAATATAATTTTGAAATTAAAAGCTCACTTGTCACTCTCATCTTTTGAATTGTTCAACAATGAGCCTTTGATGCATGTCTCCTGCCTTCTGTAGTGATTTCACTTCAATTAAATTGCACATATGTGAAGTAAATTTGTGGTGCACAGTGTAATAATGCATTGTAATATATCCCCTAATTTTTTAAATAATTTTTTGCTCTATCTATTACTTAATTTTTAACATGCAGAACATAAATCTTGACCTGAAGGTGGCTATGATCAGTTTTTATCACCTGTTAAGTGTATGTTTGTTGCCAAATGATGGAGTATCCATTTTTTCTCTCTCAATTGGAATTGCTTTTCTGACTTTTGGCAAAATTTTATATTCGTAATTTCATGAATGCCAAGTGCTCATTCATTAACATCAATGTTTTTAATCATCGATTTCCCCTCTTTAATACTATGTATGTATATGCTAGCAAATGACAGCCTGTTTCATTATTTTCTTTTCTGTTTCAGCTTTGATGATGGTGATGATGAGATAAATGAAGACTATTTGTTTGAAGGGCTAGAGAGAGTCCTGTGAAGGTCACCCATGGCCCAATTTTATATGGATTTTTTAACATGATTGTGGAGTACAGTGTAAAGTTAATAACTAAAGTACTAGCCATGGGAAAAATGCATGAACGTGGATGCCATAGGGACGGACTTCACTTGTCCTCTTCACTCTCACAACTACCATTGCGAGGCATATCTTCCCCACAAGTTATGCTGCAGTGAATGACGCTGCTATTCTGCTCATCAAATTTATCATTCAACCTTTACTCCCACTGCCAACACTCTTTAGTGATCTAATTTCACCTCGTCGATCACTTGTGTATGGAGTTAAACTGCTGTTTCTTGAATAATATGTGTCTTAGTCTCTCCCACTCAAGTTCCTGAGGCATCATTTGTTCCTGAAGCAGTTTGATTTCATTTAGTCCTCGAGTTTTTTTACAAGCTTTTTTCTGTGCTGCTATGATGTTACAACTTTATGTCATCAATCGATTGTGACCATGGAAAGAAATGTAGCTGTTCAAAAAAAATCTTACTAGTCTTCCTTTGAGTAAACGCACGAAAATCAGTTGTTTCTTACAAAATGTAAAGTTATGGTTAAAATATTCTTGAATTTCTATTGTTAAGGTAAGATATTTTGTACAAAGAATGGTGGAGAAGGTGTCCATGAAAATTGTGTGACACCAGAAGTGTTTTGAAGAATTATATATGTTTGTGAGGTGGACGATAATAGTTTGCAAGTCACTTTTAACCAAGCGGAACAAAGAAGAAGCAAGACTTGCTGCAAATTGCCTGCCCCAGTGTGTGACGTACTTGAAACTGTTGTGTGTTGGATTCAAATTGCGCAAGCATTTTTGCAGATCACGGTGCCTTCCCATGATTTCTTGGTTTGTCAACGACAAACGTTTTGAGTTTTTTTTCTGTGCATGAAGTAAGTGGTTTGATTTTTTTACTGCCATAAATTCTGGTCCTTACATTTCAGGATCCACACGCAAAGGTGCTATGAGTAATTGTTTATAGTGGTAGTAAATTGTTAGAGGCGTAATTGTATGTTTTGTTCATTTTGCACTGCCAGTTCCAAGCAGCACCATTCCTTCAGCATTTTTTCATGATGAAGTCTACCTTTTGTTATATTTACTGAAGAAGATGTAAGTGTTAATACTAATACCTTTCTAACTTCTTTCAATTCTGTAAGAAAGTCCTATTTTTTTTACACATTGTTAAAATGTGTTCTTGTTCTGATGTATGGTGCTACAGTTTTTGAATAGAGGGGGGTTTGAGGAAACACCTTATCCCCCCCTAATTTTAATGCCACAACCTTAATTATATGCTTTTGTGTGTCAAATAAAACTGCTATGTTCTTAACTTTGATTTTATGTAAAAAAATATGATTGCAGCCTTGTCATTGTAGTTATAGGGTGTAAGTCAGCCATGACTAAAAATAAGGCAAGAATTTTTTACAGACTATGTTTTTTGAGTGTAAAAAAATTCTTGGTTCGAGATGTTTATTTCTTATCATAGCCCCGATTAAATTTGAAGGGAATTTTGATGACTAACATTTGTTGGTGAGCAGAGATGGTGATTTTGTAAGCTATATCTGTGAAACTACAATACATTATTGAAAGGTTAACTGTTAATACCTGTTACCATTCAGTGTCTTTCCGTGTCATTGAATTTAATCTATTTTACTGTACATGTCCAAAAGCATGGAAAATCAACTGAAGAGACAATAAAATCTGCAAATAAATTGTAAAATTTGAAGTGGTGAATTGTAGCTCAATTTAAATTATGTAAAATCTAGAGAAACCTAATAAGTTTTTTCGTACAATCAGAAATTTTGGAAACATCTTGAGATTTGGACCTTATGAACTCAATTTTTCAGAAAATTATTATCGTGGTAGCAAACTGAGAGAAATAATAAGAAAATTTGTTTTTTCATTCACTTATTTTTGAAAATATCAACTCTCAATCTTACTTTTAAATACATTAAAAAGTGAGCACAGAAACTTCTATATGACCTCCATATTCTCTTCCAGAGCCATCTTGTTTTTGCGGTGTAACACAAGGCCCTTCCAGGCCCCAATGTCGTTGTTGTATAGACCAAATGTGAACTGCATACATCAAGGATCTTCCTGCCTGATTTTGTTTCAATCAGTTCCATAGTTTTTGAGTGATTGAGTTACAGACAGACACCTATCAATTTTTGCATTATTATATAGATGATAAGTTTTGTGCTTCTTTTGGGCTATTTGCATGTTTTGAAACAAGCAGTTTGAGGCTAGCCTGTCGCCAAATATACGATAATAATATGTAGAGAGAAATGGATGCTCCATTATTCTATGAGATGGGGCTACATTTCTCTCAAAGCTGTAAATTCCAAGTTCCACTGATGAATCATGGTCGAGTCGCATAAAGGCAATTAATGTTGAGTAGTGGAGGGTTGGGAAATTTACCAGAAAAGATAAATGATTCAAGTTAATCTTGGGAAAATGTAACTAGTTGGAGTTGAAGTAACTTTTCAGCGATTGGGCTAACAAGATAGGAGTCAAACCTCAGGCTTAAATGCCCTTCTGAATCGAATGCTTTGTGGATACTCTTCACGCACAGGTTGAGCCTTCGGAGTGTTTTCTTTTGGGACCCTTATCAAGACTTTCCTCTCTTCAGACTCATATTTGGACTCAACGTTTACATATTATATCGATGTGGCTCCGTCGCTGAGTGCATAGATTTGTTTCACCCGCATTTGTTGCATTTCAGTTTTTTGAGGGTTTGAATCTGAAGTGATTACATTATTTTCATTTTGTAAAACAATCTTTCTTAGCATCAAAATGATATACACAGTTCACTCAATAAATAATTCATACCGAATTTTTTTAAGTAGATAAATTTATTAAAATGACTATCTAGTTAACGTATTTATTTCTAAGCACATTCATTCACTAAGAGGAAATAAGCAGGGACAGTGGTAGAGGTTATATCTTTGTGTCCATTTGGCTAATTACTTTCCAATCTCACTTGAGAAAAATCCCAATTGGCTCTTGGTTCCGTGAAGACAAAGGATGCAGGTAGCTTCACTTGGGCAGTTTTAAGGGAGGGGTACGTGACCCCCCAGACACTTAAGAAATGGACAAGATTTTGAATACTGTTAACATTGTGTTGGTTTTGTTTTTTCTACTACGGAGCCTCAATCATTTAATTTCATATTGATAACTTTCATATTAAAAGACAATATTTTGTGCAGTTATTGTTGTACGTGGTTTTTAATCTCAAAAATGAGAATACTGTTTGCCTGTCATACCTTATCCCTGGTCAAATTATCCACCCTTAAAGAGAGACTCGTGCATGACAAAATTTCTGATTGGAGAGCTGCATCAAAGCAATCTACGGATTGTTGATGTGTCATGATGGCACTACATAGATACATGCATAGAACTTCAGCACTCAACGCAATCTCTATCCCTGTCGTGGATGTCTATGGTGCTCACGCACTTCCCAACCAGATCTTTCCCTCACACGTGTACGTACTCTCAATCTATGTTAGGTACCAGTGCAGCCGACCCAATGGAGCATTGCCCAGAAGAACGGTGGTGCCAAAAAGTGCATTTAAGAGACATACTGAGAAGGTTTTCCCCGATAATCTATCAGACAATCCCAACGTTTAAAGGATTATCAGTTTTTACTGATTTCACTTATGGAGCAGCCATTGATTGGATTGCTTTGCTAGTGAAATTGTATCATAAATGCCAAGGATCAACCAAATTGTTGTACGAGTTCTCACTTCTGAGACATCCAATTTTTTTCTTCAGACTGGAGAAAATGGAAAAATGTGAATTGTTTTAAAACGATCGCGCACTATTTGTCAATGCGTGACACAGATGGTTGATTGAACTGGAGGACATATAGTACTTTTGCGGCAGCGTTTAGAGTGAGGACTGTTTCAGATATGTACAGTGGCGCCGACTCGAGGGGGCCCAACCCCCCTAAAAATTCGTCATGGATGTGAGGAAAAAATGTGTCAGGCTTGTCGATTTTCCCCGGAGTGGACAGATATCGAGATTCGAGTTGTCAGGGTTCTAATGTTGATCGTATGACTCTTCTAAAATGCTTAAAAAACTTAATACTCACTACCAAGCTCACTACTTATGAAATTTCCCGGGGAAAGATCTCCGGTTTGGGCACCCCCAATTTTTTTGTAAGTCGGCATCCCTGGATATGTACTTGAAATGACGACGTTTTCCTTTCACAATCAGCGCGCAATCATTCCTTTTCTGCGCTTGTGTGGTGAGAAAGCAATTGCAAGTCACCGTCAGTTGAAGGAGACATGCGGTGGATGTGTGGAAAGTGCATTCGTGGGTGTCAAATGGAGGCAGAGCATCGAGTGGTCAATAAACCAAAACAGTCTTGGCGATTTTCATGTGAATTTCAAAACAAGACTCCTGAAGAAGCATTCGCCGGGGACATGGAAGCATGGCATCGCCAAATGAGTGAAAAATGTGTGCGTCAGAGGGGAATTTCGTCGAGAGAAATGGGACCAGTTTCATAGTTTTTCGGTGAGTACCTATGTACTTAGAAAATAGGTCTTAGCTCTCCAATGCACCTCGTATTTTGATGGAAATTTGCCGATAATCGGCGCAAAAAGTTATGGAATACAAATTATGATGGCAATATTTTACTCACTCACTCAATCACGTGAACTTCGTCCCCTGCTGTGCTGCTGTTTTCGCCAGGTTATCTACCAACTCCAACCACTCGCGCACTGATTTTTTCTTTCCTTTGAAAATTCTACAGCGTGCCCCGTGTACACCAAATAGTCACGTATCTACGCAAGGGCGTACCCAGGATCATAACTGGGGGGGGGGGCAAGCCATGGTCTAGGGGGGGGGGGAGGGGCAAGCCAAGTTGTGACATTTTAGCATGGCAAAGGTGAATGAAACCAACATTTAAAAAAAATAATAACAGCGCTTTATTAGTTTAAGAAATCATTTCCTTGAAAAAATATTCTATTTTAGTTACATATCTTATACTAATGCATATAATTTTTCGTGGGCTTAAATAAAATTTGTTGAATACTTTCGTTTTAATTCCATGCTGATTTTGCTTGAAGGCTTTTGCGATTTTTGCTTCTAAGGGAAGGGGAGGCAGCCGCCCCCCCTTTTCTTAGCCCCTCGCTGGGTACGCCCATGTATCTGCGGTAGTAGGTATATATCAGTGTTATGTCCGTCACACTGATGTTGACGAAGTTACAGACGTTGTGTAGACAAAGTTTCGCTAGCAGTGTAAGAGTAGTATGAAATGCCACAACAGTACGAGTCACAGAGTACGAGATGGTTAGTAGGACGTTGGGGAAGGAAATACCGTTGTACAGCGCAAGTTAGGAAGAAGGGAGGATCAACAATGGAAATAACGCGTGATTGAATAGAGCATCGAAACCGTCGAAAAGTCAAAAGGGGCAAGGTACTGTAACCAACGAATTTATTAATTAACAAGGAAAGTCGACTAGATGACAGGAAAAAGAATGGCCAATCAGCGATCAGAAGTGGTTGTCAAAAGGTGACGTTGTTTTTTGATGGGCTATGAAAAAAACTGCTAGGACAAATAAATTATTTCAAATGAATTTATAAGAAAACAATAATACATTTTAACATTGAGTTCAACGAAGTCTTATTTATTATTTTAAACGGAAACTCTATTTTTATTGTTTTTACGAAAACATATCGGACTTATTTTCGTGACGTCATGAGTTTGTCTTTCACTCGCGTGACGTGTGACTCGCTCTCGGGAACTGCGATGCTCTTCTGAAGTTTGTTGGCAGCCGTTGTCGAGTTCAGAGGTCAGCTACCTATCACTATTCGTTTCATATGCAATCCATTACTGTTTCATTTTAGTGTTTGAGGTATCAGTGTATTTGCTGTAATTAATGCCGATAATTATTCGTGGGTGCATTGCTTTATTAATAAATGTTCCACATTAGATTATATTTACCCTTTGGGAAGAACCTCAAGGTTTGAAGTAAGTGTTTTAGTGACATTTTCGCCAGTGATATGTGAGCTTTAATCGTTCCTGCCAAAGATACGAGGATAGTGGGATTACTATTCCGATCCGTTCTTTACTGTTACAACTAATTCACTTTCTCAGGTCCGATTGCTATTGTGAAACGAGATACGCGTAAATTGTTCACCATTGATTGCGATGCCTAGTAATCTAGTTTCAGTAATGCTGTCAGCATATCTCACGTATCATACGGTGATGACATTTCCCTAGCAGCGATTCATTTTGTCACTAAGGTGGATTCAGATTAATTTGGCCAGATTTTAGTATTTCTGCATTGGTGATGAAGTGCCAATGTCATTCGTGCGAGTTACTCGGGTGATTTCTTATGGGTTTTGATAAAAGCAAATAGAATAATGATTTGCCCCAAATCGTTGGCTGAAAACGATTGTTATTCGAGTTTTCACGTCTTCGTAGATCATGCCGCAGGAAAACCTCTGAAAGAATATTCGGGTCCTCGTCACCAAGGTAGTTGAATTTTCGTAACACTGTCCCATTTGACCGTCGATTGCCTCATCAGTCACATTGTGTTATGCGGTGTGTTTATTATACTTCTCTTAGAGAGTTTAAATAAATGCCTTTCTTTTGTCTATTTGGCGTGTGGTTGTAATTGCTTCAAATTGTCACAGTTATTTGCGATTTACCCCAGAAGTCAACCAATCAAGCATTTCAGTTTTCTTTTTTGATTTCTTCTTCTTTACCGTTGCATATGAGTGGTCTGAGAAGTCAATATAGATAGGCGATTGAATAATTTAGTGGATTAGCTATCATTTTGGCCTAACTTCGTTTCTTATCTAAACTTTTCCGTAATCTAAGCAGACGGGTGTTGCTGCGATAACTTGTCATAGTTCAGCGTTAAGTAATGCATTTTGTTATATCGGCTCGTGCATGATAGAATTATATTTATATGCATAGGCGGATTTAGGGGGGGGGGGCGAGGGCACGTGACCCCTCCAGACTCTTAGCAAATAGACAAGATTTTTAATACGGTTTTAATGACGTTCGTTTTATTTTGTGTATTATGAAGCCTCGATCATTTAATTTCATATTGATAGCTTTCATATCAAACTAAAGAGAATATTTTCCACAGTATGGTTGCATTTTGTTTTTAATCTCAAATATGAGAAGGCCTATCAGACCCTTGTGCCCCCCCCCCCCAGAAAATAATCCTGGATCCGCCCCTCTTAATATGCGTTTATTTTCTAATTATTTCCAGTGGCTCGAGTTCATGTGAAAGTGGTGGTTCTGTGGCCAATTACGAGTGCATTTTTTTGGGAATTCTTTTGCATTGGATATCTATGCTGCACATTAAATGGTAAGTACAGTTCTTTTTTTCAATATTATGCCACATTTCATTAAGTTGCATGCCAAAACATAAGCCATTTGTATGCTAGTACTTTATCTTGAAGCCAGAAACAGAAGCTTTTTTTAATGGGGGAGGGGTCGATAAACGAAGTTTTATTTTTGTTTGCCTTGTTCCTCCGTGAATGGAATTCTTTACAAAAATCAAATACCTGATAAGACGCATGTAACTTTGTGCTTTCTTTGGGGGCAGAAGATCGGTTCCTTAGCAACATCCAGCGGCGCGGCGCAGCCAGGGGGGTGCGGGGGGTCCGGACACCCCCCGAAATATTTAAACACAATTATTTTCCATCACAAAAGGTAACAAAATATTGAAAAATCATGAATTTACTAAATATTTCTTTAACTTTCGATTATGGAAAGTGTTAACATTAGTTTAAAACCCTTTACTTATCCTGTTTTTCACCTGGTTTTGGAACCGAAAGAAATTCCTGGCTACGTAAGGGCAACATAAACAAGTTTACGTATCAATGTTATGTAGTAGTGGGTCTCCTGATATCTTTCGATAATATTTTAGCGTGGTAAAAAATCTTAGTTGCCCTTTAGAAATTTACTGAAAATCAAGTTATCTTCAACGAGATTTCTTCCTCGCTACGCCCTGAGCTTTTCATATTTTCTTGCGTTGGTGCATACGGTATGGTGAAATGTCTGGCAAAGGCTCCTAACGAAATCGTTCAATTCTACCGAATGTATTTAGTTATACAGTCAGTTATAAGGATTCCATGTGATTAAGAGATCTCTGAAATAAATAGTCGTGTTTAACGCTTCAATTACAATTCAAGATGTTTTTTTTACCCTAAAGGATCGTCATCGTAAATTTATTGTTTTACAAAATTATTCAAACGGGAATTCTTGAGTCGCATATTTCCAAATTTTCAGGTTAGAAGAAGCATTGCCTCTGTTCAAAGAAAAGAAACTTGAATGTTTGGAACACTTTGGTTGAAAATGCGATCAAATAATTGTAACTTGATCGTTTATACCTCTGCATCGTTAACTTTACGTAAGAAAGACGGTGATTATTAGGTGCATTGACGGGAGTTATATTGTTTCGCAATGCTTTAGCGGTTCGAAAGACTGGTTTTTGTAGGTCCGTATCCTTTTAAATGTTGACCTTGTTGATGCAGCTGAGACTTCCAGCATAATCCGTTGCCAACCTGATCTTTCTTCTCATATCACTGTCAGAGCTATTCCCATCGCCAATAGTCGCCGGTCAGAAGTGGCAACCGTTCTTGGCCAACACTGATCGTGAATAATACACCCACCTCAACAATCGACTCGCTCCTGCTGTGACTGTTTTAGGGGGGTCGCAGAGTTCATTACCCCTCCCCCCTTAAATTTTATTTTTCACATTTTCTGTTGTGTGAAACATTAATATTTTATATTTATTTCAAACCTCAAGTTGGGAGATTTAGGGGGATTACCCCCATACTTATTGATACCTATGATGCAGATATGTTTTTTTAGGAGGGTTACAAAATCTAACACTGGACTTACACGTTTGAGATTTTTTTCATTACAAATTATCCTGAGAAGTCAAAAATCAGCAGGATCACAACTTGACCTTATCTTTCTTTTTCATTTCATTGTCAGAGGTGCAGCACTGTTCAATGACCAATAATTTCAGGCATGAAGTTCTCGGTTGTTATTTCTTTCGCCAAGAGTCTTTACTTCTGAAATATTCCGTTTATCCGTATTCTGAAGTTGTTTTACTTGTGTTCCCGATGACAATTTGGCCCTGTGGCGCTGCGCTGCGTGTTCGGCTACCGCGGACTTATGGTTAGTACAGACATCCATCCCCAGTCGAACTGATTGCTCTCTGGCGTTCCTCAAGGCGTCTGTCCACTGATCTGCCGATGCAGTTCTCCCCTCAGGTTTGGCAAGGAATGCGGTCGGCCCCTTCAACTTATAGAGGAGCTCTATCCTTGACGGTTTTGAATAGATGTTTCATCTGCACGCGGGGAGAGAAGATTGTCCTCAACTGAAATTTTGGAAATGTTTCCTACTCTGTCAGTTTGTGTCTCTTATGCTGATATCTACGGTATGGCCTAACGTATTTCATACGCTAACAACTTAATAGTTCACTACTTCCTAATGAATTTAGCATATTAAGCAATCCGTGTAATAAGGACATCCTTGCTATTGATACTTGCACATAGTGCCTAAATAGCCTATCCGGCTATTACTTTTTACCCCTGCAGGTACCTATACGCACGATATTGTTTCCAAAGTTATTGAAACGGGATTTCTCGTGTCGCACATATCCAGATTTGTAATAATTGCCCCCGCAACGAGGAAAAATAGACTGTTAAAGACATGGCTGGAAATAAGTGTTATCATCAGAGTTACTGACGTGAATTTTAGTATTTCACAAAGTTTTGGCGGTTCCAAAGGCTCGTTTGTGTCAGTCCTTCTTTTTAAGGTTGATCTTGTTACTGCAGCTACGACTTCCAACATAATCCGTTATCAACCTGTTCTTTCTATTCATGTCACCGTCAGAGGTAATTATTCCTATCGCCAATAGTTCGACTGACGCATGAAGTTCTAGGTCATCATTTATCTTTTGCCAAGAATTTTCCCTTCTACAATAATTAGTGAGAAGTTTTGTTTCTTGAGTAATTTGCCGATGGCATTTACCAACTTACTAGATTTTTTAAAAGTTCTTTTTCTGCTAAAAATTCATTTGGTAGGTACGTGCTTAATTAGTTTTATGTCCGACCGCGTCGTTCTTGTACCACTCCTCCAACCTCTTGTCTGCTTATAGTTTGGTCATCTCATCCTTCCTTGTTCTCCAAATATCGCACATGCTCGTACTTCATCCCAAAAGTTTCTTGGAATTTATTCCTTCTTTCAACACCAACGCTGTGGAAATGAATGCTGGAGACTAACACTTTTTGGAAGTTCATTCCAGGAAGTGAAATAAAGGTAATTTGCTCTTTTCCACGTAAATAACTTTTTTATAATTTTATGTAGTAAAAATTATGTGCTAGAGTGCAGAGTATAGTTACTTCATGTGCTAACAACGCTGATGTTTAATAGTAAACTTTTCTTAAATCGAAGGGTACTTCTTACATTGGCTAAAGCTTTACCTTTTTTACTTCTCAGGATAATTTGTCATCAATCTCAAACGTGATAGTTAGTCTGGTGTTAGTTTTTGTAACCCTCCTAAAAAACCACATATCTGCATCATAGGTATTAATAAGTTTAGGGGGTAATCCCCCTAAATCTCCCAACTTGAGGTTTAAAATAACTATAAAGTATTAATGTTTCATGCAATAGAAAATGTGAAAAATAAAATTTAAGGCTCCCGGATACCTAGTCCAAAAACTACGCTGCAGACGTCTGGGCAGATTCGTCTGACGCCTCTGTTATTCTATGCACATAACATTTGAATGCATATTTACGAAGAAGAAAGATCGATATTTGAAAAGATCATCG
This sequence comes from Ischnura elegans, assembly GCF_921293095.1. Taxonomy (NCBI): domain Eukaryota; kingdom Metazoa; phylum Arthropoda; class Insecta; order Odonata; family Coenagrionidae; genus Ischnura; species Ischnura elegans. The sequence continues at coordinate 113,101,008 of NC_060253.1, forward strand.
TAATTTTTCATTTCTCGTTTTTCACGCTGCAATATTGACCACGGAAAAACACGAAATTCGGTAAAATTGGCTGCCTGCTACGGCGTGTATAATGACGGAACCCAAAATTTTTTACAGTCTTTATAAACTTTAATCCTTTATCTTCATATTAATCCATACCATTTTAATGCAGTTCTCATAGAAGCGGCAATAAATCAATCTATGCGAACCTTTGCACGCTATTTTTGCGCTCTCCACGGCGGCGACATTCTCCCGTTCACATCGCCCTCAGCCACTGAGCGAGTCTCATCGTGGCAGTGGAAGGGGACAAAGCTTGCATGGAGTCTCTTGCCTTCAGTTCGCCGGCAGCCGCCGAGCTGCCGGGTATGGCGGGAGAGAATGTTGTGTCATTGCTCTTTGCCGCGTGAGGGTCGCTCTTGTATGTGTGATGCGTGCTTCGGAGCCGAATTTTAATCTTGTCCAACAACACGCTCAAGGACATGAATTGTTTCACGGTAGGAGCGCAGAACGCCACGTACTATTTAACAGTACATGACCTTATTGCCAAAATACTGTCTTACCATGATGATTTTTCCCTGAATCTTTTGTTCCGATGTAATTACAAAAAAAAAACATATCAATACAACCAAGATGCATTTCCCACATTGCATGCGAGGAGATATACTTCGTACATTTGCTATCGGTAATGCCGGTTTATTCTCAGCGAGGAGGATTGCTACAAATGACCCTGGTCAGTTTATATCCGCTTCAGTACTGCATTTTACCCTGATATCATTTCGAGATTAAAAGTTTCCTCTCATCGGTGCAACCTTCCTTGCCATAATGCCTTGCCAGTCATGGTTGAGCTTCCACGCGAGACAGACGTGGGCTGGTGCTTCGCTCGAGACAGGCAGGTGCCTTAGTGATGTGTTCAGTTGCGTCCAGAGTATAAGTGCATTCAATTACGAGGATAACTTCCTACTCAATTTAGAAGCTCGAGTTACTAATATTAAGTGGAAACCGCAGTTTAAAATGGCTAATTGCAGTGTATGTAATGTGAATGTTCTTAAGCGCCAGCTAAGGATTACCTGCAGTGAATGTCAAACTCAGTGTCACGCTACTTGTGTTCACTTGTCCAAAGAGGATATCGAGTATATTGGCGCTGAAAAGCAAAGTTGGCGTTGTCCTACCTGTGCTGCGGAAAAACGTAAGAGCATGTCAGTAGTTCCACTGACGGATACGGACACTGCTAGTATCTCTCATATTATAAACCTTCTAGAAGAAGCTAAAGAGGACAGGAAACGCATGGAATTGGACTTGAACAAGGCTATTGAGTTTGTGCACAATAGATTAGATGAAAATACTAAAGTGCTTCAAGAAAACTCAACGCAGATTGCTGAATATTTAGCGACAATAGACTTACTTAGGCAAGAAAATGTTGGCTTAAAATCTCGAGTGAGTGAATTAGAAAAGAGGTTAGACGACCAAGAGCAATATTCTCGCGTTAATGACCTTGAAATACACGGCATTCCCCAGCAACCAAATGAAAATACCTTAGAAATCGTGAAAAGTGTGGGGGACGCCCTTGGTGTTAAAATAACCGACGATATGGTGAACACATGCCACCGATTGGGAAAGAAGGGACACGAAGGCGGAACGAGAGGTATCATAGTCAAATTCGTCCGTAGGTATACAAAAGAAGAAATTCTTCAAAAGAGGCGAGTGAAAAGGACCTTCTCCACACGGCACCTGGGCTTGGCGACCGATACTCCGGTGTACATAAACGAGAGCCTGAGGCCGTTTTCCAATCCACGTAGTATGCACTCATTCCCTCGTTCCCTTTCTCCCTTGCACCCTGCTCCCTTACTAATGCTCTACTGGCGCCATAAAGTGTGAACGGAAATAATGCGAACTATTGACAGTAACGAAATGTGACGCACGGGGTAGCGTTAGGACATTTAGTGGTTGATTTGAGAATCAATTTCACCTTTATACTTATATTTTTGCATGTGAAGAGCAAGAATTCACAATGCCGATGTAATAGCACGTAAAAGAGCTCACATAATAAACGCAAAATTACTCACAACTCCAGTTCAAGATTTCCGAGTTTTCCATTGCCGCCATTTTGACGTCCACTTCCTACGAGGGGAAGGTAGTGAGGGAGCATCCGCGCTCCCTTGCTCACTTACCCTTCGTTCCCTTGTGCCCTTAACCGATTGGATCCACCCTTGCTGTCGTCACATCCGTAAGCTGACGATCGAAAAGTGCACGAAGGGTGAATAATTGCGAATTGGAAAACGGCCTGAGTCCAGGTCGGAGGAGACTCTTCGCTGCTGCGCGTCTTGCGAAGAAAGAAAAGGGATACAAATATTTATGGCTAAGGCATGGGACAATACTCATGAGGAAGAAGGAGAATGATCAAGTAATCACTCTGAAATCCTCTGATGACCTGGAGAAACTGTAAGCATTCTGTGAGTGAGTTATGTATGTCTTCAACCTATCTTTACTAACAAAATGCAGAGTACTGTTAATGATAATGGATTTAATGGTGGCAGGTTCCTTGTCTTGCATCAAAATATAAGAAGTCTAAGAGCTAATTTTGATAAATTTGTATTTCAACTAATTAATCTCGATATAAAACCCGCTGTAATTGTTTTGACAGAAATTTGGGTCAATGACACTGAAGTATCTATGTATCAAATAACTGGCTATCGGAGTTTTGATGTGTGTAACAATAACTATAGGGCTGGAGGAGTTATTGCATATGTAGCAGATACTTATGAGTGTTCTTCTATTGATCTGGGTGAATTAAAAACTGCTGATATGGTTAAAATATCAGTAGGGATAAATGATTCTTCTTGGATAAGCATTATTGGTGTATATAGACTTAATTTTAATCCTGTTGAACATTTTTTGAGTGAATTGGAGAATGTATTAACCATCTCTAGTGAGAGGAATTTAATTGTAATTGGTGATATTAATTTATGTTTATTACAACCCAACGATATTTCCTTTGAATATCAAACCCTTATGGCTAGTCATGGACTGGACCAGCTTATTCGAGTACCAACTAGAATTAGCAAAACGGGTAGTACATGTATAGATCACATTTTTTGCAGAAGTAGAGATAACTATAAGTATGAGGGAAGAGCGGACGATTGGGGTTTAACAGACCATCATGCTGTATCATGTTCTTTAAATATTAATGTACCCATTAATATATACGAACGAGTTTATCGAAGCCATTGCCGGATAAACTTTAACCATCTAAATAATAGTTTGCTAAGATGTGACTGGAATGATGTTTATTCACAACAAAATGTCAATGAAGCCTATGAAATATTTATAAATAAACTGAAATGCTGCATTGAAAAAGCTGAATACGTGTCAGACAGTAACAGATCGGGAGGAATGAAGAGGCCATGGATGACTTACGCTTTGTGCGGGAGAATTTCTAGGCGAAATTTTCTGTATAAAAAAATGAGGAAACACCCTGAAAATGAAAAGCTAAATAGGTACTACGTATCGTACACGCAAAGATTAGAATATGATATTAAAAAGCGCAAAGAAAAGTATTACAGGGACCTATTTGATAGTAATGTCAATAATACCGCTGCTCAATGGCGCATTTTAGATTCACTCACGGGAGGAAAGCAAGGAAATGAGAATTGTGTAAAAATTAGAACTAGTAATGGTATCGTTGTCACTAAGTGCCAGGACATTGTAAACGAATTTAGTTCACATTATGGTAAAGTAATTCAAGAATTGACCCAGAACAATTATTTTGAAAGTAATACGAATAAATACAAAGAAATATTCCCAACCTCCAATTCAATTGACTCACTGTTTTTTTGTTCCTACTGATGCGAAAGAAATTAGCAGCATTATTAAGGAATTAAAGTCTAAAAAATCTAAAGGTGTTGATAATATTTCCACACAAGTTATAAAAGAAGTAAATGCAAATATTTCGGAGGTCCTTGCCCATATTGCTAATCTAAGTATGTATACTGGAATATTTCCTAAACAATTAAAAACTGCAATAGTGATACCAATTTTTAAAAAAGGTGATAAAATGAACGTAAATAATTACAGACCAATATCCCTATTATCTGTATTTGCTAAAATAATAGAAAAAGTTGTTAAAGTCAGACTTCTTAAATTTCTAAATCAGCATAGTTTTTTCAATAAAAACCAATTTGGATTTATGAGTGGTAAGAGTACAGAGGATGCATTATTAAAATTCTGTTCAGAGCTGAACGACGGACTGAATAAGAACTGTAGAGTTGCTGGCTTATTTGTAGACATTACCAAAGCCTTTGACTCCATTAATCATAACATACTAATGAATCGATTATGGGAAGCGGGTATACGTGGAACCGCATATGATTGGTTTCAAAGTTATCTTTGTGATCGAGATCAATGTGTGCGTCTCAAAAATTGCTACAGTGAAAAGATTCGACTCACCTGTGGTGTCCCACAGGGTTCTGTGTTGGGACCCATACTGTTTTTAATATATGTAAACAATTTATGTGCTGGCAGGTTTAAAGGTCAATTAACGTCATTCGCAGATGACACTGCACTAAGTTACTCTGTTAATAGTGTTGATGATCTATATGAACACATACAAAGTGATCTATTAACACTCAATATGTGGTTTTCGGCTAATTATATGTTGTTAAGTGAAAAAACGAAATATATTATGTTTAGCATGAGTAAATCTACCTCAAACAAAAGTAAACTATACTATCAATGTGCAAATTGTATAAAAGATAATGTTACTTCCTGTGATAAATGTATTTTGATCGAACAGGTTAGTCACATAAAATATTTAGGTATATATTTTGACCAAAATTGTAAATGGAAGTCTCACATAAATAAATTAAAATCAGAAATGATTACTATTGTAAGAAAATTCTACTTCCTCAGATACATATGCCCTGAATCAGTGTTAAAAATGGTATATTATGCTCTCGTTAATTCAAGATTGCAATACGGAATAGCCTGCTGGGGTGGAGCATATTTTATCAACATTAAACCATTGATAGTGGCGCAAAAAAGGGTTATCAGGGTTATAACACGATCGTATAGGAAAAGCCACTCATTTCCTCTATTCAAAAAATTAGATGTCCTCCCACTAAGGCATTTATTCATTTATAAAGTCCTTAGAATATTCTATAACCGTAGTGGTGAAAAGGCCCGACCACAAAACTATGACATTAGAGCTTGGAGAAACTTCCATATACCTAGGCCGACGACCGAAATTTATCGACAGTCATACAATTACTTAGGGCCTAAATTGTTTAGCATGTTGCCGAGTAATGTAGCAAACTCGGAAAAAAGATGGGGATTTAAATCCGCCGTTAAAAAATGGCTTATGATGTGTGAGGAAGTAGAGTTTCTACTAAGAAAGGTGGGTTAAAAAAGTTTACAATAAAAGGTATATTGTATATTCTATGTATGTAATTATGCGTTTATATAAGAAAAATAAGAAAAATAGTTATCCTTGTCCAAATATTTGAAATACGTTTTGTAATAATGAATGCAATCGGCAATAGAACAAATAACTGAATACAAAGAAATTTTACTTCTCATGTGTGCTAGCACCAGACCTATGTAAAAAGTTTATGATGGTAGCCCCAAAACTACTAAAAGGGGTACCTATATATTCCAAAATATTTAAGTATGTTCTAAAATGTAATATTTGATTGTAAATGGAATAAATTATATATAATTATTATTATTATTATTAATTTTATACGAAAAATAAGATAAATTACATTAATTCTGCTAAAAATGAAAGATTAGCTTTATATTTATGAGTCTCGAATGTTTATTTTTAAGAAATTCATTAGTTTAATGCCTAAAATTATGTAACAAATATAATTCTTGATAGCTCGAGTCACGTCATAGATTACGCATCGTGTACCAGCGTGCAGATTTACATCCGTGTGTTCTATCACCGAAATTTTCAATTTTTTGTAATTGAAGTTTTTTATAACGTGCAAGTCAAGAACTCATGGACAACTTGTACTATGCATGATGCATGGAAACATGTTTGCTTAATTCATAAAAAACTTGCTAATTCTAAATTGGTAATTGTAATAAAAAATGCTAATTCTGCGGTGCATGCATTTGTCAATTGCCAGGAAAATATGTAAGACATCGGTCTCTTACAACCCACGCTTGCACTCTACGGTCCCTAAAATAGAATTTTTCTTGGCTTCTTTTTTGTCTATTTGATCAATTGAGACGGAAACTTAGATGAGTAAGTTATAATGCAAAAGATATGGCAGCATTTTCGAATTCGTAATTCCTACATAAGGGTAATGGTCTAATTTTTCTGTGGAATGAGTGTCGTTTTTTGGAAACTTAAAAATAGATAAAATATTTTAGGACTAGTTTTGGGTCTCTCATTATTTTAAACTTAAACAGAATATCATATCGCACACTATTTAATTGATTCAGGGATCCATAATTTTTTAAAGAGGTAACAGGATGCACGAATGAGGAAAGGATTCCGCACTCGCGTCATCGCAATCCACGCAACACCGCATATTTTGATATTTTGCAGCATAAAAATGAGATAATTTGATTCTCATCTTCCCACTGTCCTATTCGTCTCTCGTCAATCCTTAGACCCTTGGTTATTACTACTATTGGAAACTATTGAACCGCTCGTTCACATCACTGGGCCTTAGGTCGTAGGCGGCGGAAGACTGACTTGATGTTTGTGTGTTCATTGATGTTGCCACTTGGTATATATATAAAAGTGAAAAGCAAAGAAAAGAAAGCATATTTTTTTCATGAAGAAAGCATTGGTGAAGTGGTATAGCACCCTTGTCCGAAACTTATTTTATTGCTGGCACTGATAACTCAACATTTTTATATATCTCACAGCGAGCATCATTGTAATATATGGTAATGAACAAATTGATAATATTAACAGTGACTCCAGAGATGCTACAAATACAGATCTAGAAGATACTCCGCAAACCAACAAAACAAAATCTGACGCAGAAATTGCCCATATGGTGCTGGTAGAATTTATGCCACCTCCCATCCAACATAAATATTGTGCTGGATATATGTTATGGTAGAGAGAAAATTTAACTTCAAAAGTAGCTTCAGTATTAATTGGGAAGCTGAGTAAGACAACGGTAAATCCGGTAAGCGGTATGGATTCTGGTTGTAGAGTTTGAGGAACGACCCACCGACTTAGTAGCAGTTCAAGTCTACAAGTCCGCTATCATTCGTATGGAGATAGAAGTAGACGAGGTAATAATAAGTGAAATGCCTGGTTTAAAAAAACCAAGTAATGATGGGGAAGTATAACGCCTCAGTCGGGGAGGGAGGAAGGGCTGGGAAATAGGAGATTTTGGGTTAGGAAACGCGAAACGAGCGGGAAGAGAAATCAAAAAAATATTGTAGGAGAAACAAGTTATTCGTCACAAAGACCTAGTCCAATTATCCTAAAGTGCAGAAGTCCACCAGGAAGAGTCTAAGGGATACGGAGATACATCAGAAAGACTACATAATAGTAAAACAGATGTAAAGGAATGGCGAAAAATATATCGCATTCTCCCTAAGGTGAACGAAACGAAACGTAATATTCAAAAGACTCGTAAAATAATAAAGGTGAGGAAATAGAACGTTGAAACTTTAATGGGAATGTGAGGATAGATTACTAGAAACCTCTGGAGATTCGTATGACAAAGAAAACTTGGATAACGAAGGAAATTAAAAAAGAAATGGTGGTGATAAGGAAGTGGAAGAACGTAGACACAGTACAGGGAAAATTCTAAGTAAAAATAATCATCTATTATGGTGAGAAACTAAGAAGGGAGAAAGAATTGGTGGAAAACAAGGAGAGACACTGCGAGGAAATGGAAAAGATTCAGAAGTAACGAGAGGTAAACGCGTTGTACGTCAAGGTGAAGTCGCTATCTGGCGGCAAAAGAGGACAAGCCATGTCAAAAATTAATGCTAAAAATGGAAGAATGCTAACTGAGCAAATCGAAGTTCAGAGTAGATGGATGGGGAAAGAGGAGGATCTGCATGGCATCGGAAACAGGCAGGAAAGATTTCACATGTAGAAGAAGCAGAGGTGTGGCATAATCTTGAGCCAAGGAAGAGGCCGCTTCTAAGACATGGAAAACAAGGGAGCTCTCCCTGATATGACCTTCGTCTCCCTGATTTCGCGACAATGGAAAATAAGGCAAAGTGGTAATGAGAATATTAAAGAGAAGAATAGAGAAAAGGACTATCGATTACTTGGGCGAAGATCAGTTTGTATTCAGAAAAGGTAAGTAAAGATGTTGTTGAAGTTTATTCGGGATTGCCACCGGATAAGGTTCTCCATCTCGGCCGACGTTTCGATGGCCGGGTCGTCCATCGTCATCAAGCCCTGATGACGATGGACAACTCGGTCATCGAAACGTCGGCAGAGATGGAGAACCTTATCCGGTGGCAATCCCGAATAAACTTCAACAACATCATACGCCGGGAAAACCTCAGATCTTTCTTCGGTATGTAAAGATGCAATTGCGGTTATGAGGTCGCTCGTGAAGAGGAACCTAAGCTATAATCAGGTTGTGTTTGCCTTATTCGTGGATTTTGAAAAAGTATTTCATAGAGTGGACTGTACAAAATTATGGATATTCTCAAGAAAATAGGCGTCAATTGGAGGGATAGGCGACTCATTTGTAATCTTCATTTGGCCAATACTGCGCACGTGAAGGTAGCGGACGGAGAAACTGGGAGGGCAAGCTTTGCCCGAGTAGCCTTGGAGATAGTGAACAGTCTTGCCTTACTAGGCAAGACTGTTCACTATCTCCATTGTTTTCTGGAGTATATGCTGAGGTGATGGCAAGAGAAGCGTGGGATGAGGTGGGAACTGAAGTAAAAGTGGGAGGAATGATGTAAAATCAGTAAGGTTCACGGACGATCAGGCGTTGATTAGCCAGTCAGCGAGAGGGCTGAAGAGTATAGTGGATGCATTACACAAGAAATGCGATGAATATGGCATGAGGATTACTCACAAGAAGACTAAAGTCATAATTAAGTTAACCAAATTTCCAGGAAATATAAAATTATCCACGCAACGCTTTACTCCCTCCGAAGTAAATGTTACCATAGAGTAAGAATATATACTTACTCTATGATGTTACCCAAAATTTATTAAAACAATTAATAATGTGTTAGTACAATCATAATTAAACTACTTGATAACCTTTTGGGAGGGGTATTAAAGTTCGAGCAATTGGTTGCTGATTCTCCAAAAAGCAATATATTGATTGCTATAAAATATAATTTGAACCGTCCTTCCCTAATTTGTAGATTTACAGTTCTCCCTTTACGTCATCATAACCTTTTCTAAGTATTCAAAAATTTCTACCCCATAAGAGGATATAAACCTAAAGAAGAAGCTGAAACCAATGCATTAAATTTAAATCTACAAAAATTTATATTTTGCCGACGCGTAATTTTTCCGTTCAAACGCTCATTTATCTATGTAAGACGAAATTGTTTTCTTGATGGTCAGAAATTATAAGAGGATCAAATAGTTTAACATATTTTTTAAAGATTAAATAAGTCGTAACTTATTGTAGAAAATCCAAATAAATTAATTTGTTGATAGTGCGTTTAATGCTCAATATATTTTTTTGCACGGCAGGCTGAGATTTAACAAAAATTGCTATTTTTTCGAGCATTTATTATGTTTCGTATCTGGTCTCAGCTTACTAATTTTTTCAATTCGTATTGTCATTTGTCTTGAGGTATCCTACAGGCAAGACCTAAATGGGATTCCTACTTTATCCTAATTTATTTGAAATGTGCTTTTAATGATGATTCCACGGATAAATAAAAATAAATTGGTCAATTTATTATTTATGCGGTTCGTAAAGATTCACGAGCTACGATTGAGACACAAGATAAAAGTAAATGGACAAGAACGGAGAAAGTGAAGCGGACGGAGACGAAGAAGAACGACGAAGTGTAGGACATAGCAAGGGAGGAGAGAAAACTGTGTTACAGGAAAGAATGTTGGGTAAGTGAGAGATAGAAAGGAAATAAGAGATTTGATGGAAAGGAATTTCATAGTGAATTGAAGAGGAAATCCATGATAGGAGGAAGTACAGCCAGAATGTTTAGTAAATACTCATTACAAACCTACCTTAATCGGTAGGTTACTTTAGTAATTATATATAAATTTTGAAACATTTTTGTACGGATTATATTTATGAAATTTTTATAAGTGCCTAAAATACCATAGCATGCGTCTTCGTCATCCCTAACGTCCAGTTGCAGCCTTCAGGAAGAAGAAATTTCCTCCCGAGATTCTACACTTGATGATTACTGTGAAATCCGATAAGGAAATATTTATCTGAAGCGAAGATCAAAAGTTTCTTTGAAATCCAGGGGAAACAGAATACTCCACGAAATATACGAAATAATATATAAACGCATTGTATATTTTTCTTTTGTACTCCACATGGATTTAAGAAAAAAATTAGATGGACAAGGCTTTATGGAAAAACCTCATGGACGAGAAGTTAAAAACATTTTACCTTCTTCCAGAAATACTTAAATTGGAAAAACTAAGAAATTAATATTTTTATGTATCGGGAGTTACGTTTTTCATTGAAAACGAAATCTCTAAAACATTTTGACGGGTTGAAACACCATGAAGAACAAACGATATTCTCAAAAATGTCAAGGAATAATAAAACTGTACCTTTCAATTCTTACTTGCCGGATTTTCTCGCTACTACATGAGATTGCTTTAATTAGTAACCAAATCAATTATTCAAAAATTTTTGAATACTTCCGGGTTTTTGGAGACGAAATCTCACCAATCTCTGTGCTCTACACTTCCATAAATAATATCCATTTCCCAATCTCGAAGACCACCGTGTTGCCTTGAGATTCGTCTACTTCCATGCGGCGCAGAGGCTGAGCACGGTGACACTCAGCTGTTCAACAGTCGCAAACCCGAGCGAGAAGGTTCCCAAAATTTCAGTCATCTAAACCCCATCCCCTCCACATCGCCTCCCCTCCCTCCCTAAGCACTGCCCCCCTATGTTCCCTGCCTCGGGTCCAAGGCCACTTGCTAGTCGGCTAGGCTCGCTAGCCACTAGGCCGAGTTTTTGAGGGGTGGGGGGAAAGATCCACAACTCGAAAGTGGCCGATGTACCCGGGAGCCTTAAGGGGGGCGGTCACGAACTCTGAGACTCCCCCTAAAAAAACAGTCACACCAGGAGAGTCGATTGTTGAGGTGGGTGTATTTTCATGATAAGTGGTGGCCAAGAACGGCTTTACTTCGAGGCCTGTGTCCCTGTTACAGTTAATTTGCCTTCCCTGCCTTTGTTATTTCAATGGCTTCTGTGATGTCTCTGTTTGAAACCTTTTACCTTGGCGTCAGTTTTTTTTCCGGTACGTTAATCCGTACGCGCCAAAGTCCATATTAAATTTATGAATGAGGATAAAATAAAATGGTTAACTTCCACACACTTTTTTATTAACAAACTACCGACCCGGTTTCGACACGTGGTGTCATTATCAAGAATATGACACTACGTGTCGCGTGAATGAATACGAAAGTGCACAGTGTAAGCACCCAAATTGTGCGAACGCATGACCAGAAGATAGAACCTGCTCTAATTTGGTTCATGCACTCGTACATGTTCCATTCTGGTCCAACAAAATCGTTCATGAATTCACACATTAAATCGTGCGTGTTGATGTAGCGTGTGAGCAGGCCTTAAAGGTCAATTGCGTGGCCCAGCGCTGCATTGACTTCAGTCGACTTGAGTGGAATTACTCTCTGGTGGTCCTCTCGGCTTGTTTTCACTGATCTGCCTGTTTCGACGATGTCGTACTTCGCGCAGGTTTGACAAGGAATGCGGTCGACGCCTTCCACTTGGAGCGAAGTTCTATCGATGGCGGTTTTTAGTAGATGCTACGCTTGCACACGAGGCGGGAAGATTGTCCGATCTATGTGAAATTTACGAAGGAATTTCTTACTATGTCAGTCGTCCCCTTTCTGCCACTTGCGCTCTCAGTATGGCTAAACGTACCTTTGTAAAAGGATCCTAAATTAATAGTTCTTTTCTTCCATTTAGTTATTGTTAAAACAGAAACAGAAACTTGGTTGCTTACATCTCTGCTTCCTGAATTTTGCAAAAGAGAGGCGTTGACCAACAGTGTTATTGACGTGAATTTTAGTCTTTGGGATAATTACCGCTGTAATAAGTTAATATAACATAATGCTCATATAAATATGGTTGAAAATACGATCTAAGAATTTTAATGTGGTTGCTTACTTTGATTCCTGCCTATTGAGAATGAGAGATATTGACCATCGCTGTTAATGACGTGAATTTTAGTATTTAGCAAAGCTTTGACGGTTCGAAAGACTTGTTTCTGTACGTTCACCTCCTTCTAAAGGTTGACCTTGCTACTGCGGCTACAACTTCCAACATTGCGCCTTTATCAACCCTATCTTTCTTTTTCGTTTCATTGTTAGAGATGCATTCCATTACTATCGCAGTTACTTATTCGTGTTAAGTTATCGGTGGTCATTTGTCTTTCGCGAATAAATTTTCCTCTACAAAATTCCGTCTGAAGTTGTGGTGCTTGAGTTATTGTGCGATGAGATTTGCCTTCTTATTTAATTTTTTCCAATAATTGTTTTTCTGCATGGTCTTCATTAGGTACGTGCTCAATTACGTGCCACGTGCATGCAAAGAAAACTAATTGTTAGGAATATAAGAACGCAAAGTTAGCGTAGTTATTCATGCATAAGTTATTAAATGCCAAAAAAATTCATGCAGATAGTAATGATTTTTAAATATAATAAGTTATTAACTGAACATGCTGAGCCTATGTTACCTAGTCTGAGTCAATCTACCTATTCTAGAGGGAAGGTATTGCAGGTAATATGGTCCCTTATTGTACTTGGAGAAAATCTATCGGTTTTATAGTCTATTTCTCTAGTCTCATCCATGTGATCGTTTCTACCATAATAATTTGGCTCTCTAGAAATGAATGAATGAACGCAAGGCAAAAAATATTCTACATTTAGTTTCCACAAAATATTTGATCTATTTTTCCCGTCGATCAGTAAGACTTTCCCAATGTGAATTTATTACTAATTCAGGTAAACTACAATGTTTATCATATAAATTTTTTAAACAACTTTTGCTGCTAACTCTGTATTTTATTTATACCCGAAACCAATCCATTTTCATATGGATACCATGTGAATAATGATAAGGTTAAGTTCTTAAAGAGTCTGGGATGTAAATGCAGGTGTTTTAGGTGTTATTTTCCATTGGTGAGTGCTCAATTAGTTTCCTATCGGTCCACGTCTTTCTAGTACACCTCATCCGAACCACATGTTGTCTGATTATAGTCTGGTCATTTCACCCCTCCAAGCCTCACAAGGAGACTTTTCTTGCATGGTTAGGGGCAAGGTGCGTATAATAGGAGGTGGTCTCAGCTGAAACTCCGTGCGGGCGTGACGTCACGAAGTTCCCAACGTAGACGTATGCTAGCGTATGCCAGGGAATAACAAGCAGGAACCGGGTCGTGATATCGCCTTTCCGCATCAAATTCTTATGAGTTACAACAAAAAATATCGTTATTGGCCATCAGATTACGTTGTATATTCTTCCGGAATGTCCATGTTTCCTTTTCAATCGCATCAGAAGACTAGCAAAGTAAGCAGAATTATCGTATTCTACATCCTATAGTTTCACCAGTAAAATATCGTTATGATCATGCTATTTGAAATTATAAACTCATAAGAGGAATAAGCTACCGTAAAAAAATAGTTAAACACGTATTTTATTTAAGTATTTTTAGCTGTAGAATTTAAACTGAAAACCAGGACTGCAGATTCGTTGCCACTCCAAAATCGCAAATGGAATTCTATTGATATCAAGATAAAACATTTACATGTAATGTAAATATGTGTCACAACTATTATTTTGGCTAAAAATAAATATCCTCTGTTAATTGAAGACCGTAATCTGAGCTAAGTCAGCACCAGCAGCAGTTAATTCGCCACAAAAAAGTAATTAAGGGAAAACTATAAGCGTGCCTTAAGACAAGTTTTGATGCTTTTACAGGACGTTTTTCCGGGTATGGAACTTATATATGTATTAACATGGTAAATCATATCTGAAAGTACAAGTATTAATCTCATGCCCACAAAGTAGCAATGCTTATTATGGAATAATTTGAGCCTTAGGAAATAAAAACATAAGCTGAGAAACAAGATCGAAGTTATTCCGCACATAATTTCCAAGTAAACTTCCATTAAGGTAGTGCAATGAACAGAATCGAGCACGAATCTGATCAATTTTAAGGGCTGAGAATCAGAAATATTATCACTCCCCGAAATAAGACAAGAACAACTACGGAAACCACAACCTAACATGCAGTACATGTGCTTTTCATGAGAGTTGCCGCATGGATAACAGCTGCATCAAATGGAATCACAGACATAGGTGTTAAAAACGAAAACAATTCTCATTTTTCAAACTTATATAATGTACACACATGTCAAATGTTACATTTTCAGAATGATATAAGAACGCCATTGAAACTAAAAGATATCATATTAGTTAATAGATACTTAATATTATTTATACAATCAATGCAAAGTAAGCAACTTAAAAATAAATGTTAAGTACAAATGATGAAACAATTCTATTGAAAAAGTTTCAAATTAGTGAGAGAACCATGAAAAGGAGATGAAAGCCGCCACGCATATTCCATTAATTGTTGCTGGAATAGCTGAACCTGTAATTGAGAATGTGTATTAATTACTGAGCTTGATTAGACCAAAAAAACAAAGAATTTAATAATTCAATGAATATCATCAGAGTGATATATACAGTAAATGGTCAGCATCATCAATCATCATACATTCTAAAACCTTTGGATCTTTATCAAACATGCTATCACTCAAGTTTCTAATTCATCTTTCAAGGTTTGTACTACAAGAAGACAATGATTGAGCACTTTCAATTTGCAGTATTAGCAATATACAATAATAACAGCAAAATGAAACTATAAAACATAATAATATGATATAACCATTACACAACAACCATTTTTTCTCGACAAAAAGATTTCGATATTTACCAAAATATCTGCATTTATAATTAAATTTAATAACTACAATCATAAAAAACTAATACATTTCTCAATCATGACCATTGTATTTTTTATGACTACTGAAAATAATAAGGTATAAAACCTGGCAACTTACCAAATAGCAGAATAGGTAGATGAATTTCACATTCAATAGACACTTCCAATCATATCCACAACTTAATGCTTCTCACCATGAAGATATAAAAACTGAATAATTCCAAATAAAACCATAACGGAATGTTAACTGGATATCCTTCAATCACTAACAAAACATAATAATTCTCTAGGTTGACCGAAACAATTGACATTTATGGAAAGAAACAAAATTAAAAACAGGACTTCAGAATGGCATTGAATTAATGGAAAAGCCAAACTTACCGGCGGACAGAAGAATGACCTTAAGTACTACATTGATAACAATCTTTGTGGACTACTGATATACATATTCCTCACGGACACATTCAAATAGGTATAATATGAATCAGGATGAAGTGATAACTATTTCTGTAAAAGAAAGGAATTGTTATAAAGGATCCTCAGAAGGCCAGTGAATTTATCTTTAACAAAACAATACTTACCTGTCAAAAGAAATATTCTCAATTATTATGAAGTTACTTCAACCTCATATTCCAGTTACCCAAAGATTTCAAGTCAAAGTACATTGTAGCCTCAAATTGCTTCCACGGCTGAGCCACGATGCAAGGAACCCTAGGAACTCTGAGGAAGCGAAAGGCAATGTGGAACTGATGTGGAACTTCGTGACGTCACGCGCTTCCTCCCCCACTTTCAGCTGAGACCACCTCCTATTATACGCACCTTGGGTTAGGGGTTTGTTTCTTGGCTAACGCTGTGCTTTTTTTTTATCTCTGGGAAAAATTTGCTACTATTCTCCAATGTACTAGGCAGTCTAGCGATAGTTGTAGCACTCTCCAAAACCACATTTCTGCATCGTAATCGCAGTTCCCCCCCCCCCCCCCCCGAAACTTTCATCAACTGTCACCTTTCCAGGGTCTCGAGTGATTCTTTCCTAAGCACTTAAAAAAAATTGGTTTTACTAATTCAGAAGGTTACCGCGTTATCGTGAGTTAAAAGTCCTCCATAATTGTACATAGTATAATGATTATCCCGTTGCAGTTCATAATTCTTTCTAAATGACATTCTTTCTTCTGGAGAAAGAATGTCATTTAAATGTCATGTCATTTCATCAAAATGTCTGTTCAATCGGGCGCGATACCTTTTTAGATTTAAAATACGATTTCGATAAAGTTCCGCACGCCAGTGTAATAGTTAAGCTAGAGGCCTATGGGGTACATTATCATATTTGGATAAAGATTTTCATTAAAAAACCGCCCACGAAGTGTCTTTCTTGTTCAAAGAAAGCTCTGATATAGCGAAGGTTGCAGCCGGAATAAACGTTGAATATAGCCGCTGAATCACCAATGGCCTCCAACTAAATTCGTGCAAAAGCTACGTAGCACTATCTGTTCGTGTTTAGTAATTTTTTGACGGATCCCGTACCCTACCGCTTCCTTCGTACTCGTTCGTACTTCCACTTGCACAGCCATCCGCTTTCCTTCCTTCAACCCCCATCATCTCTCAACTTATTTATCAGCCACTGATTAAGCGCCCTCGACTCACCACACCTTGAATGTGTGGCGAGCGTATGGAATCCTTGCGCTGCGTGTTCGGCTACCGCGGAACTACTTCGTTGACTGCCCCCAAGGGGACTCCATTATAATATTCGTGACTGCCCCACTGGAATCGCTCTCTCGTGTTTCGACCGATCTGCCTGTTTCGCCGATGCAGTTCTTCCCACATGTCTGACAAGGCATTCGGCAGACCCCTTCGACTTGTAGTGGAGCTCTTGACTGTTTTTACGTGATGTTTTACCTGCGCGTGAGGAGAGTAGATTGTCCTTATTTGAAATTTTCGTGGAATGTTTCCTATTCTGCCAGTATGTATGTACGGCAAGAAGGCTTTCTTCTGGTCGCTGAGGTCATTTGTGGAGTTCGCGGTAATTGTGGTGTTGTTTTTGTCTTCGTTGTCCTTTTACACGACCTTATTAAATGTTCGAGAGATAATTCTGTCGTCGAATCCATTTCCCCGCCGAGTGGCCTCCGCCTTTTTTCGGCGAAGTTGTTTTGGTCACTAATCGCGAATCGTGCGTCATGGTGTTGTCTGCTTCCATTTGTTTGGGCTGCGTGATGATGTGATAGAGCGTGCACGCACCCATTCGCTGCTGTCGCTTTTCGATAGACTTCCTTCACCCATTCCTTCCATCCTCCTCCTTTACCACGAGTACGTCCGAAGAGCTTTGAATATTTTTTTTATTTATCTGAGGTTTTGGGGGGTGTCTATCCACGGCCGTCTTTAAACAGGCCGGAGTGACCGATGTGGCAACGTCGCGCGCCCGTCATCTAGGAGGCCTGCGGGATTGCTCTCACCTGCGGCCAAGTCTATTGTTTCGGCGTAGAATATCGGCAAAAGAAATCGCTTTGCGGCAAGGAAATCCACTAAAAACTGCTGTTTTACTTACCACGGGATAATCGTGCATCCATTGCTGATTGTGAAACAGGAGCAGACAGAAATGATACAAATTAGTCATGTATAAAACAGATGATTTTATTGAAATATATAGTCACCGAATTGAAAGCAGTCACATAATTGTAGAGTATTTTCTCTTATTGGAAGTGTGTCTAGCGACATCCAATCTGTTATTCCTCACTTTAGTATAATTATTTAGAAATACATTTGTCAGAGTTTTAATAAATCTTGCAAAAAAATAACTGTTCGGTACATTGCACTGAAAACAGCTGTATTCATAAATTCCTCTTAAATTATCGTCAAGGAGGATAATTTTAAGAAATTAGCCTCATACTTCGGTTCTTCTAGAGTCATCATAATGGCCAATGCATGAAGACCAACACTTATTACAGACATACAAGGAGAAATAAGTCCGTTTTACACGGTACACGGAATTGCGCAATCTGACGTACGTGCGAAGGCGCAGTCAAAATTGCGTCGTGTAAAGCGGTGAATTGCTAGAACAGATGCGAGACGGCAAAATTGCAGCCCAATACCAGGAAATCCTGGGTAAGAAACTAGAAGAAGGAGCAGAGAACCTGAGTGTAAATGACTCGGTAGAGAGAAAATGGCTTAATATAAAGAAAGCTATGGAAGAGGCTGCAAAGGAGACCATAGGAGAAAGAAAGAGAACAAGGAATGAAGAATCGTTTGATAATGAGTGCAGAAAAGCTATAGAAAGGAAGAATATAGATCGAAGGAACACCATCCAGAAAGAGACGAGACAAAATGTCGAAAGATATAAAGAAAGCAGAAGACAAGCAAATAAAATACTACGAAAAAAGAAAAACCATTACTTAAAAGGGTATGTGATTGAGGAACTGAACACACAAAATGAAAGTAGAAAGTTATACCAGGAAATCAAACGGATGACAAATAAATTTCAACTAAGAACAAACGCATGTAAGGATAAGAATGGGAGGTCGGTTGGAACAGAGGAAGGAGTAATGGGAAGATGGGCTGAGTACTTTAAGGAATTGCTGAATGTCAATGAGGAAGATGAGGAGGATGGAGAAATGTTGGACATGAGGGTGGACACCAGTATTAGTAGGCCATCAATTGAGGAGGTGGAGGAGTCGTTAAAACGGCAGCGGAATGGGAGAGCTCCAGGGGAAGATCAAATTGTACCGGAGTTAATCAAGTATGGAGGAAAAAATTTAACAAAGAACCTACATAGACTAATCTGTGAAATATGGGAGAAAGAAGAGATGCCTGAGAAATGGAAGATTGGTTTAATTTGCCCTATATTCAAGAAGGGAGATAAATTGCAATGCAGCAACTATAGGGGAATCACATTACCAAATGTCACTTATGAGATACTTTCTTGTATACTGCAGAGGAGACTTAACACGTATGCTGAAGTAATCCTTGGTGAATACCAATGTGGCTTCATGCCGGGAAGAGGAACAACCGACCAAATCTTTGTAATGAGACATGCATGCATGGAGAAATGTTATGAGTACAACATTGACCTACATATGCTTTTCATTGATTTCCAGCAAGCTTTTGATAGTGTCAATAGAAGAAAAATGTTGAAGGTATTGGAGGGATTTGGAATACCAAAAAAACTAATTAAGTTGGTAAATATGACTATGGAAGGATCTCAAGCTAAGGCCTATATCGGGGGCAAGACTAGTGAAGGCTTTAAGATAACAACTGGAGTAAGACAAGGAGATTCTCTATCAGCAGTACTATTTAATCTGTGTCTACATGAAGCCATGCAATAACTGGGGTTAGAGGGGACAATTGTGCATAAATCTACTCAGGCATGTGCCTATGCCGACGACATAGTTTTAATGGCACGGAATATGGATTCTCTGAAAGAAATATTCAAAATCTTAGAACAGAAGAGTAAGAATATAGGGCTCAGAATCAATGAGAGAAAAACGAAATACATGAAAATGTCGACCACGGAAGACAGAAGATGGGCTCAAAACGTTCTTACAGTTCTAAAAGTACAGCTTTGAAAATGTAAAATATTTCAGCTACCTCGGTACTAATTTAAACTGTAAGAACTCAATGACAGAAGATATCAACAAGAGGATAATGGCTGGAAATAGGGCTTACTTTGCTAATATTAAGCTCCTGAAGTCAACTCTTCTATCTAAGGAGATGAAATTCAAGATCTATAAGACACTTATCAGACCGGTCGTGACATATGGAGCAGAAACGTGGAGCATCTCCGCTGGAAACGAGCAAGCTCTGCGGATGTTTGAACGGAAGATTTTGCGAAAGATATATGGTCCCGTGACAGATGGGGTAACTTGGAGGATAAGAACGAACAAGGAAATAGAAAATATTATCCGAGGCGAAGACATAGTGAGATTTGTGAAGACCCGACGGCTAGCTTGGCTAGGTCATGTAAAAAGAACGAGTGAAGAAAGGATGCCTAAGAAGATTCTACATGGAAATATGGATGGAAAGAGAAAAAGAGGAAGACCGAGGAAAAGGAAGAACAGGAGAGAATGGACAGGCGTCTTGACGGAGGCCAAAGCCCATACCGGGCTGTGGTGCCGAGGAAGTAGTAAGTAGAGACGGCAAAATAGCCCCTGTTCTAATGAAAATAGAACATGGGCTATTTTGCCGTCTCGCGTCCACGCATTCTCGCATGTGTTCTAGCAATTCACCGTTTTACACGACGCAACTTTGATTGCGCCTTCGCACGTACGTCAGATTGCGCAATTCCGTGTGCCGTGTAAAGTCTTTGAAATAGGCATCTTCACTACCCTCATTTGAAATACATGAACATGCACATATATCAATGGTTAAGTGCTGCAATGCCTTCCTGACAGCATACCCGCAAACGTAATTGAGACCCGAATATTCCTCGGCGTTGATTAATATTGGTTTGCTCATAATTTCCAGGAGGTCGAACTGATTGAGTATGAGCTCATCATCTTCCAACGCTTCAACTTACACATAAATAACTTACCTTCGACTACAGCTAATATGATAGGTTAAAAAATGAATCTTCTAACGTCATCTCCTGCAAAAATAGGGTTTAGAGGAAGAAAATTAACTTCAAACGAGTCATGTCGAGTATCTTATTCACCACGAGTCCACTGTTGTAGAATGATAAACAAATAATAAACAGGCCTCCTCCGCGTTGTTGCCAAATATCATCCCTCCGGCCTGTTTAAAGACGGCCGTGGTCTATCCCCCTAACCCCCCCCCCCAATTACGCCTTTGGCGAAATATGCTAGGGAAACATCTTGGAGGCATTTCCTTTTTATCTTCCATCGGATAATGTCTTAACAATCGCCATCACTCGCTCATCGAGGCAGATTGCATTCCATTGGGATAGTAAATATGCGCAGAACGCGTCCTTACATTCTAACATGATTTATTTCCACCTCTTGTAAGTCCAAGATTTTGACTGGAATGGTTCCTGATTTTCTCACAACCCCCCAACAAGACCACCACCAATGGAAACTCTTCCATTGTTGTCGGAGCACGATTGTGGAGGGATGCGAAAGATTCCATCTCTTTGTCTGTTTTCAAGCAAAGATTTTTCTCGATACACTTGAAAGTGTTTGACTACTTTTGATACTTCTTCTTCTTTATATTCTCATGTCATTTTTCACTGTAATGTATCCATCCACCTATGCCTATATTTTCCTATTGTAAAATATGTAATTTGTGAAGTATGAGTTCTTTTGTGTGTCATAAGCACAATATGTTCTTAATGGACAATTTCCAATTGCAATAAATAAAATTATAATTAATGCACCGCATAATATCACGTGAGTCACCTATAGGGTGTTTGGCAGGGGGTGATCAATCAGCAGCATGCAACAGGATCCTCACGTGCGCACCAAACGGACATTAAAATATTTCGCATAATGACAAAATAAAGGTCCCCACAAAGTCATGAGATGCAACGGTTAGTTATTCCCATAGCGAATCCCTGATGGGTTAGAACAATAGAAAGAATAATAAATAGCATGCATTGAGTCGTCGGAGTGAGTGTCGTCATTAATTTAGTTAATCGAGAGACCGTTGCTATCTTTAATAGCACGAGGAAAGAATGAAATTTTAAATCCTTGTTTTGAATTCTATTCCTCTAATGTTCTTCTCATGATCACGTTTGCCGTAATAAAACGGCGATAAACAAAGGATTTGCTTGACGTCTTCTGTGAGAAGAATCTTCTCCGAATTTACTAAGTTGTTTTAGCGTACACTTTGTTCTACGATCCTTTATAGATTCCCATCCTAATTCGGGTAACATACTGGTAACACTGCACTTTCTATTGTATCAACTCATCACGAATCTTGCCTACCTGCGGTTATCTCCACAGAAAGCTGAGCCACGCTTTTTATTCGTTCGCTGTAGCTTTAAAACCTATCCCACTGCTTCCGTTTTCTGTCTTGTTCCTTTTAGTTCGGTCCGACATGTTTGATTTACGGAGTTTTGCAGATCTCGGATTGTCTATACAACACCCCTCATTGTGTACTATAAAACCAACTCCTGACGGCTCACTGACCCACTCACTTACCCACTCATGCGTACAAATGATTGGAGTCACCCTCGGACGAAATAGTCACAGAATCGATCCCATCAAAAATCGTCTGAAGCGCTGGGAAAAACCATCAAAACTACTCTATTTTTCTGTTTATGAAAGCCTTAATAGGTACTAATTTCGGAATGAATGAGGGGATATGAGATAAAAAATCATCAAATCGATTCTCCTATCAAATCGTCTTAAACCTTAGGAAATATTGTCGAAACATATTTTTATATTTTTTGTACATATGACAGTGCTGACAACTGCCATTATGCCTGTTGACCTTTGGGGGCAATCTGGAGGGCAAAAAAATGGATTTTCAAAAATGCCAATTTTCCGATCTATATCAGGTGATACGACGAGAATCCAAGGGAGTCCATTTTTGGTGGGTGTACTTTTAATTTTCGGCAACATCGGGCAATTCGACTATTTCGTGAATTATTATCTCAGAAACGGAGGCAGTGTTGCGTCATAGAGAGTAAGCTGAAAAAAAGGCCTCTTCCACAGGGGTCTGGAGGAAGGGGGGGAAGGGAAGGCCCCCCCACCGTGCGAGTTTAGAACAGAGTCCCACATATACCTTCAAATTTTTGTCATCAATTTGTTCGAGCTATGGTTGAACTTTTAACCTACTTTCTCCCAGTCCTTGGGAATACAAGCTCGTAATTCTGCCGATTATGACATAATATTTTACTTTCAGTATTCATAGTATTTGAAAATCTGATTGGTACACTGCAGTGTTGTCTTCCCCCTTCCATAAGCCACGTCCGTCCGTCAGGTGCCTCAACTTAATTCCCACGAGATTTTCTTTCTTGGCCTTCCTTGACGATATTCTCCACATTTCTCCTCCATTACGTATCTCGCATAATAAGAGATTTCTTACTTTCTATTCATATCTGTCATCGTCATCAGTCAACAACCATCGTAACATTGGTTACACGCAGCTCTCCATTCCTTTCTCCTGCCCATTAGCCTTTTCGTAGTGTAGTAAGTATTTCTTCCCTTTTATGTCCTTAATAAAATATCCAATGTAACCAGGGATGCCAGCATACAAAAAATATTGGGGGGGGGGGGCAAATCGGGGATCTTGCCCCAGGAAATTTTATAATTAGTGAGTATTAAGTTTTTAAGCATTTTAGAAGAGTCATATGATCAACATTAGAACCCTGATAACTCGAATATCGATATCTGGACACTCCAGGGAAAATTGACAAGCCTGATACATTTTTTCCTCACACCCATAACGAATTTTGGAGGGGGCTCGGGCCCCCTCAGGCTCCATGGACTAGACCCCACTGAATGTAAATCATTCGGGGCCGTCCCTTTCCCTTTTTCCCTTGTCCTTCAACGATTGTCTTCACTCGGCCCCATCATGCCATTTAATGCGGCCAACTTAGTTGCCCTATTTTTATTATATTTAACTGATAACTTCAGGCAACAACACAAACCTCTCCATATTGGAAATAAAGGAGTAAAACTTTGTAAGGTTCACTATTACATTAATATGGGCACGACCCGGGTTTCGTAACAAAGTTATATCTTCAGGTGACTGATCTTACATGCATCTTACATTTATACGATTTATACATACATATTGAATACGACAGTAAGGACATCTATCGGAAGGGAGTGGACTGTTTGAGTGGACGGGGGTGGAGCAGGGAATGATGGAGGGGGAGGAGGGGCGGTCTTGGTTTGGGATGAGGGTTTTTCCTGTGCGGATAGGTAACTGACCAGCGAGGGGAGATCTATTGTATTTGACTTTTTTAAGTAAATGAATAAAATTCAAAATCACATTATAATCTTTATTTTTTATACTCCAGGGCTAGCTTAGGAAACTGTTTAACATTAGTAAACAGTTATTGCAGTTATCTGAAGGATTGGGAATGCGGACACGACGAAGGCGACTCCAAAGGATTACGATTAAGGATGGCGTGTTTGTGGCAGATGGATCTCCTATCAAAAACAAGGTTTTGTAGAGATGCAGGAAGCTGCCTATCGCTGATTATTTTCGTTAAATTTAGGGATAACTGTATTTGCGTGAATATTCTGTGCTTTCCCCCGCAGGATTCTTCAAAAGAAAATCCCATGAACATGGCATTGCGAAGTATGAAGGTAAAATGAGGTCGCACTTTGATAATTGCGTAACAAGTGGGACGAAGTGGTCTCATATGGCATGAGTTGGATTTAGCTCTTGGTAAAATCGGGAGGCGATATGGAATGGACTACGTAAGTACATGAGGGGTATTCACCCAATGACCCATTGGTGTTCATCTAAAAAAAAGCTCTGAAGAATGGTACATACCGAGTTATGAAGGTATAAGGTTTAAGTTTGATGAGTGTGTTTCAAGAGGTGAATTGCTGTTGGTAACATCGGAAGCGATGCGATGAGGTGATCTGGTAATGACTGAGCACATCTTTTTAGGCGACCCATGCATCTCCATCCAAATTAAAGCTCTGAGAATGTGTTATGCAGATACGTGAAGGTGACATAAGCCTTTCTTTCATGTGTGTTTCAAGAGTTACTAAACTCGTGATCAAATCGGGCCCTCCTAGGTGAGGCTCAAGACATCCAGAGAAGATAATCCAGGTGAAGAGGACCCCAACTTCACAAAGTAGCTTAATATTGGGACCATCGGTCCGTGAATCATTGCGTCGAGTAAGGATAGGTTTTGATTTGGCGTTTTAACTATAGTATTTTTGTGAGGAAGCGAGGTGTGGCATGCCCTGTAAACCATTCGATTGTACGGGATGAACAATGTGTCCCGCGGGTGGAGAAGTGGCGATTTCCTCCTGGTGTCACAGTGACTTCTCGTGCATTGCAGTGGAGCGTACGCAATTCCTTGGGAGAAGAGTCATTTATTTACCTCGCATGTACTAACCGGCTCTCTACCTAGTCTCAAGATGTTCCCGTGTCCAAAGAAATGAACACTTGTCAAGGGAGATCGCATTAGACAAATGAAGAAAGAACGTGTCAAACCAGATATTATTTCCACTGAAAATGGTAAGGACGAAAATTTAACATGCTTTTTCCTGTTGATTTTTTCCCGTTTCTATTGCGACATTTTTTTGACATTAATATTTGATGACATTAATTGGATAATTATATTAACTACTCTGAATGAGTAGAAGTAAATGTATCCCCTTAACTAATTTGGTACTCAGTCTCCTATGCTATTTAAATTCCACCTCCTTAACTAATTTCCACTTGAATATTAATCACCGTAGAGTGGAAATTTGTTCTATTTTGACATAAGCGTATGCTCAAAGTTAGCCCAGGAATTTAGGAGTGGGAGGTTTAAAAGAGGGGAGTGGAAGTCGTACAAAAAGTCTTTAACAATGTTGTCATTGGAACGTGCATGCTGCAAAATTTCCATCTGTTCCAAAACGACTAATCTAGGTCCTTTAGTTTCAACGTGAAGCATTTCAAAAACAAAATCACTTCGGTGATTGTTATCTTACAAATCTTAAGCCATTTGTGATGTAGCCTTTTTATTTCTCGTGCAGGCCTCTTTCACCCGTTGTTGAAATTGCCGCCCCGTTTGCCCAACATACACCGCATTGCATTCACACCTACACACCCCACTCCTTTCTTCCCTTGGAATGGGATCTTTTGTGAGGGAAAGAATGTTCCTGAGGTTGGATTTGTTGTAAAACGCAACTTTAATCTTATTCTTAGGCACCTTTTTGTAAATCTTCGGCCCGATATCTTTTGAATAAAGGATTCTACGCCATTTGGCCGTGGATTCTTGTCGCGTTCGGGATCCATGAATTTCTCCCACTGATTGTTCGTTTAATTATTTCCGATATAAACTATCAATTAGCTGTTCGTTGTTGAGTTATTTTTAGCAATTGGCTTAATTGTGTTTAATTCCTTATTGAAATTGGTAGGGGACATCGGAATATGCAGTAACCTATTTAACCTATTAAAAGGCTGATAACTTCGGGGAGAAACAATGTCTTGAACTGGAGTGGGTCACCTGGTCCTTAGAGGAGTTTTTTTTCCGAAGAATTGGGAACCCGAGATGATTGCTGATCGTTGTGACCTTAAGATCTAGGAATTTGAAATAGTTGTCATCTTCTATTCCGTAAGTGAATTTCAAATTGCGGTCCAAAGAATTAAAAAAATATAGGAACATTTGTAGATATCTTTTTCAGCTAGTCCAAATGAAAAACACATTGTCTACATATCGATGCCAGGATAATATATTTTTGGTCCGTCAATTATTGGGGGAAAACAAGTTCCTTTCGAAAAAGTCCAGATACTTACATGTCCGCCAGGAGAGGGGACAAAGCAGAGCCCATGGTCAAGCCATTCTACCTCTACGTAATACCTTGCGGGCCACCTCTAGGGTGTTTGGCAGGGGGTGATCAATCACCAGCATACAATTGGACTCCCACATGCACACCACACCGTCCAAAAACGTTACGCATACTTAAAAATTATATACTACCACATGCTGTTAGAAATAATAATAAAAATAAAAAAATGCATTAAAGTATATATAAGTTAGTCGGCTACACAACAACGTTATCTAATCTATTTGTGAGTTCTAACGCTGTCGTTAAATCTGTTATTGATCGTGGAAAAAAAGACATTCTGAATCTGTCTGATCTGCAGTCTATCTCCCTTGTTTTATTTACATGTTCTGATCTACCGTAGCATGCTGGCGTTCGTAAGATATTGTTAACTTCGTCAGAGAAGATATTGCCCTTGAATTTATCTAAAAGGTTAGTCTATTTTTCAATCTACGGTCTGGCAGAGATTCCCATTCGAGTTTATCTGACAGGTCACTTACACTAACAAGGCTATGGTAACGATTTTTCACATACCTGGTACCTCTTCTATGCACGCGTTCTAGCTCTGTTTTTAAGCCTATTTCATGAGGGTCCCAAACACTGGCAGCGTATTCTAAATGGGGTCTAACGAGGGAAAAGTAGCTAATTTCTCTCACTTTGTCGTCGCACTTTCCTAATATTCTTTCGACTAAGTCCATTTTACGATTAGCTTGACCGGTTATTTCCCGAATATGTTTATTCCACGATGGATCATTATTGAGTCTATTATTAACTTATAGACATTTCACGGATTCAACAGTCCCTAATTGGGTACCCCGAATAATAGAATTGGGCTGTTCATCGAATTTGTGTCTCTCAAAATTATTTTAAATTTAACGGTGTTCGTTTTTTGTGTGTAACGGACCCTCAATCATTTATATTTTCATATTTATAACTTTCATTTTAAAACAAAGAGTATATTTTATTATATTTTTCGTTGATGTTGTTTATGATCTCAAATATGAGAAGGTCGTTTGCATGTGAGTCCATTGTTCCCCACCCTACGTGAATGCTAACTGAGCCTTTTTACGGCGATGATTGCTTTTTGGCATTAATAATGATTGACTTTCATGGAGAGAAATGCTTGTTGTGCGATGTAACTTTCATCGAAAGAATATATGGAAATAAATTGAAAGATCAAACCCCTTCAATAGGGTAGAGTAGTAGCACATTTTTAGTTTTAAGGTTTTCGCAGCGATTAGATGCACTATTATAATTCATTTTCGGGAATACGTCTGCGTGCTTAATATTTAACTCGACGTTTCGTTCCACTTACTGGGAACGTCGTCAGGAGAATGAAAATATAAACACCTATCATACCGTTGGAAAAACTGGTCCATTGTTGTTAAGGTATTTAAAAAAGTAAATAAAGATAAAATAAAAGCCAACTTCTTTAAAACATCTAATATAAAAAAGGAAGATGAAAGGTGGAATATTGTAATTAAATTTTCGAAATGTATCTCTTCCACACATGGCTTAAATTATATCCATCATCCCTGTTAAAATTCATTGGTCGTTTAGAAATTTCTATCGCCTCTCTAATAAGCCGTGGATAATATGCAGATTTTCTTGCAATGGCTTTGGCCTCATCCAGGAGGATCTTGTGTCCTGGCCCCGACATAAAATGATCGGCGACAGCTGAAGTTTCCCATTGCCTTGCCTTCAGCGCCCTTTCATGCTCTTTCAGCCTTGTCACTATCTTCCGTTTGGTCTGTCCGATGTAACTAGACCCACATGAACACGGAATCTCATATATGCCTTCCATTTGTAATGGGGGAACAGCATCAATGACGGATGGAAGTAGGTCTCTGATCTTCCTCAACGTGCCAAACCTGGTTTCAACGTTGGCTTTTCCAAGGATGCGAGCAATCCGGTCCGTTGTTCCTGATATGTAAGGCAGAACTGCAAAAGCACTTGGTTTTGTTTTCTCCATCGGGGCCTTGACTTCCCTTAAAGCTCTCCTAATGAATGAATTAGCGTATCCGTTTCCTTTTAAAATAGAAATAAGATGTTCCATTTCACTTTCTACGCTATCTTCATCAGAAACGGCAAGGGCTCTATGTCTTAAGGTCTTGATAACGCAGGACTTCTGACGCGGGTGATGGTGTGATGCCGCGTTTAAGTACCTATCTGTGTGGGTCTTCTTCCTAAAGACCGAATGTCCCAAGCTTCCGTCTTGCCTTTTCCTCACTAGAACATCAAGAAACGGTAAGGAGCCATCTTCTTCGATTTCTTTGGTGAACTTGATGTTATCATGAATATTATTCAGGTGTTCATGGAAATATTCAAGAGCCTCTTTCCCGTGTGGCCAAATAACAAAAGTGTCATCAACGTATCGGAGCCAGCATACCGGTTGATATTCACTTGATGAAAGAGCATCGGCTTCAAACTTCTCCATGAAGAGGTTAGCTATGACCGGAGAGAGAGGGGATCCCATAGCAGCTCCCTCTACTTGGGAATATATTTCTCCGTCGTAGCGAAGATAGCTGTTTTTGAGGCATAATTCTGCGAGATCGGGTACATAATTAGGGAACCCTTTCTGAGTTAGTTCCCTTAAAATCAGAACTGAATCATTAACCGGAACTTTAGTAAAAAGACTCACAACGTCAAAACTGACCAGAATATCATTCTCTGATGTTCTTAAATCCTTTAGTAGCTCGATGAAATGGCTTGAGTTTTTAACGTAGGATTCGGTACTCCCAATAAAGGAATGAATGTCTCTAGATATATGGCGGGCCAAATTATACGTCGGTGAGTCGATAGTGTTCACAATCGGTCGCAGAGGTATTCCTGCTTTATGTATTTTGGGAAGTCCATACAGTCGTGGAGTTTTAGAGGCATGAGGAATAACTTTCCAATGATCTTCTTTTGGAATGGAGGATAGCTTGATTTCTTTCTTCACTCGATTTTCTAAGGCAGCTGTCGGGTCCTTGTTAAGTTTAACATACGTCTTATCATCCAAGAGAGAACGGATTTTAAGATCATAATCATGCTTATACATTATAACTGTTGAATTTCCTTTGTCGGCTGGTAATATGAGACAATTCTTTTGTACCTTGAGTTCTTTGATGGCTTTTCTCTCAGAAATAGACAGGTTAGGGGAAGGCAGCTTACTTTTTCTTAGGGTTTGCACAACTTCATGGCGAATATCCTCAGCTAGTCCAAATGGAAGTACGCGAATAGCAGATTCTACTCCAGTTATTATTTCTTCTACCGGCAATGTTTTTGGTGTAACAGCAAAGTTAAGTCCTCTGGATAACACTGAGATGGTATCATTGCTAAACACTTCAGCAGTAAGGTTGTGTACCGCCAAAGGAAGGGAACACTTCTGCACCGGCTTCTTCTTTTGAAGAAATTCAAATTTTTTCTTCTGTTTGACTTGCGTATTATAGAAAACATTTGAAGCCGAAAAAGTAGTGATACGATCTATTAAATTCCAATCATCTAAAGAAAGAACACTTGATAATTCCAAATGAAGCTCATACAATTCCTGTGAGTTATTCAAGAGAGAAAAACGCGTGAAACGAACCCGTTCTCTTAGCAGAGCTCGGCCAGCATTCTTCAATATATTCTTGGCTTTACTTGTTTGAATATGATGCTTTATCTTCACACAACCAGGAAGAGTATCCGAGTCTCGGCATCGTTGTAGGGAGGCGAGAGAAGTCAGAAGGGTGGCTTTCTTCTTCCTAAGGTTTTCCAACTTTCTTACAATGAACCAGTTTTTCCAACGGTATGATAGGTGTTTATATTTTCATTCTCCTGACGACGTTCCCAGTAAGTGGAACGAAACGTTGAGTTAAATATTAAGCACGCAGACGTATTCCCGAAAATGAATTATAATAGTAGTAGATTTGTAAATTCAGCTTCTGCAAATAGCTTTGCAGGGTCTTGTTATAATTGCAAATCATGTTTGACTGATACACACGGGGTTAATGAATTGAAATTTCAAGGGCATTAATGAATAATAATTTATTAGGTGTTATTTGCCTTTATGGCTCTTCCAATTCTCGCTTTAACACTAGAAGGCCGAAGGGGTCAAATTTGACCCCTCGGCGTTTTTAAATTGCTGACGATTTCTTAATTTTTTTCTGATTGAATTGAATTTTTGTGACTTTTCATCTTTTATGACAAGACGTGAACACGGTGAATTTCATAAAAAACGGTTGAACGGTTAATTTGGAAATTTAACTTTTACCTTCGAGCCCGGAGGGGTCAAATTTGACCCCCTCCCTGTGATAGAGTTTGCAACGTTCCCATTTCTTTGCATCATAGCTATTATACTATAAATGTGTTTTTGAACTGTTTGAAAATACTCTAATGAAACACGATCTCATCTCTCTATACCTTCTAAGTCGTAAAAGTCCATATTTTACTCCTTAGCCACATCAACATGCTTGTTTTGCATTTCCTCTCTGATGTTTACTTGAAATATCAGTCACCGTGGTGTTTGAATTGAAACTTGATATTCGTTGAGTGTGTTCATACTTTCAATGTGTCTATTCCTTCAATTTGAAGCTTACTCATTCACAAGTCCGCGTCGTTGATTTTGAAATCTGATAGTTTTTTACTTGGCAGGCGGAGTGTTGACTGGCGAAGTTTTTTGATGCTTAGTGAGCGTCGATTTGAAACTTTGTCTCTGCGTGGTGATGGTGATTACATTTTCTCACATCATTTGTTCTCATATTTCTACTACCTACCATTCAGTGTTTGTTTCAAAAGCCAGTCGAAGACGAGCACTGTTGGAAGGTGGACTTGTCGACAGCGAACTTCACTCGTTGTCCGTGTTCTTAGCTATGGCTCGGAAAGGATTATCCCACGAGGAGCTTCTCGCAGCCTTACAGGACATAAGTGGAAATGAATCGGGTTCTGATTGTGGTTTAGGGGAAGATAGTGATTCGAGTAGCGACGAAGAACCTTTTTTGCTGACAAACCATTCCATCCCATCTTCCGAATCGGATTCAGATGTCCCCGGTACAAGGTTGGAAGACAGCAGTGCACCCCCTCAGCAAGATCTAAGGAAAAATACTATTGAGCATGGTAAGTAATTTGAAATAACATGAGAATGTGATGTACTAAAAATAGTACTGGTAGATATTTATTTCTTTCCTTGAAATTATTTTTCAGAGAAAAGGAAGCTTTTAGAAGGAAGCAGGGGCCGTGCGGTTCGAGGAAGTAGGGGCCGCCGAGGGATCGGAGCTGTTCGGAGAGCAACGAGCCTACGAGGACATCTAAAAAGTCGTGGGAGTCGTGGAGGTTATGTCATGACGACAGCTTTAGATACCACGGATTCGCAAATGTGTCTCCCAAGAGGTAAAGAATCGGAGGGAGAAAATGGCATAGGTACTATTCTATATGCCGCAGATGGTAGTGAGTGGAGAGTAGTGCCCCCAAATGAAGGTCTTCCTGGGAGGCTTGCGAGACAAAATGTGTTCGTGGATAGGGCAGGACCCACAGCGCATGCCAAGCGCTTTATAAATGAAACTTGCTCGAGCGCCTGGAGGCTGATTATAGACGAAAAAATTCTCAGGATAATAAAAAATTGTACCGAAACAGAAGCTCGAATGAAGCTTGGAGATCAAAATTGGTCTGTGACATTAGAGGAGCTAGATGCTTTTTTAGGAATTTTCTATTTGAGAGGAGTCCTCGGGGCCAAATCTCTTCCCATAAAATCATTATGGTCAGTGAAGTGGGGTTTGCCCTTATGCAAAGCCGCAATGTCCAGAGACCGTTTTCAAGAAATTTTGCGTTTTCTTAGATTTGACATAAAATCAACAAGGCCAAGTAGACTGGCTACAGACAAATTTGCGCTTATATCCGAGGTGTGGAGCAATTTCATTGAAAATAGTCAGGCATGCTACATTCCAGGGCCCTACGTAACAATAGATGAACAACTTTTCCCCACAAAAGCCCGTTGTCCATTTTTGCAATTTATGTCAAGTAAGCCGGATAAGTACGGGCAAAAATTTTGGCTAGCTGTGGATAAGGATAAAAAGTATATCATAAATGCTTTTCCCTATCTAGGAAAAGATGATTCCAGGCCAAATGATATGCGTCTCGGAGATCACGTGGTGCTACAGTTGATTTCCCCCTACTTAGGAAAAGGAAGGAATATAACTTGTGATAGTTTCTTTACTTCTCTTTACCTCGCAGAGACTCTGAGGAGTAAGAACACTAGTGTAGTTGGAACTATCAACAGATCTCGAAGGGAGATCCCTTCTGAAATCAAAACCTGTCGCATGCAGCTGCACGAAACTAGAGTTCTGAAAAAGGATAATGTCACACTCACCGTATATCAAGGCAAGAAAAATAAAAATGTTCTTATAGTAAGTACTATGCACCCAAATGTGACCGTTAATTTAGGTTCTAAACATAAACCAGAGACAGTTTTATTTTATAATGAAAACAAATACGGCGTAGATATAGTAGACCAAATGGCGAGGCTTTATTCAGTAAAGCCTGCAGCTCGACGTTGGCCTCTTCACACTTTTAGCAACATTCTGGATCTCGCTGGGATAAATGCTTGGATTCTCTTTAGAGAGGTAAACAATTGTAAGATCTCTCGCCGTAAGTTCCTTCTTACTCTCGTAGAGGAGCTAACAGCTGCTAACACCCTCGCACGTCAGGGGCCATCGCAGATCGAGGACGATGATAATCTGTGTGAAGCAAGCGCGAAGCGCAAGAAATGTCAAGTGCGTTTGAAATGTAAAAAGGATGCTAAGGGATTCCTAATTTGTAAAACTTGTAGGAAACATGTGTGCAACAAATGTATTTTTTTAGAGCGAAAGGTTGTTACATGTGTGGGCTGTCAAAGTAATTGATTCTCTTCTAAGGATGCACAGCAGCTGAATTTAGTTCCGTGATGTATGGTTCCCCTTGAATGTAATCATGGCTTATAAAAATAAAAAATTGTAAGAAAGTATGATTTTTATTGTCATTTGAAATAATACTCAGTTAACCAATATAAAATATGTTTTTCTGTACTTGTAGTCTAAAAAGCGGTTAATAGTCTTGACAAATAACTGAAAAAAAAATTAAAATGAGGACCTGCTGGCATTCATGAGAAATAGGTTCTCACAAGAATAGTTTAAAAAAGAGAAAATGTTATAATAATACATCTGATTGGAGAATAAAGTCGTTATTTACAAGTATTATGTAATCCCTAATGAATAGCATAGCATAAATCCCATGAAATAAATGGATGAGTCAGAAAAAAATAAGGGGGTCAAATTTGACCCCTCCGGCCACCAAGGTTGAGCGAAATTGCCGTCCTCCTAGTGTTAACTCGCAGATGATTATTGGACAGCGACCACTAAGTGGCGATCTCGACAGGGATCCATCCCACTTTCAATGCTCTCCAAATGAAGATCTTCACAGGCGACTTTTAATATTGTCACTCGCCTGTTTTCCGTCTCTCCTTTATCCAGCCATAGATTTTCTCCTGTTTTAGGGATGTGCTTGACCATGGTTCACACCACTTGCGGAAATAAATATTGGGACAGAAGTGAGAGAAAATGCGTTCTCAAGGTAAAATACTTACCCGAGCAAACTGCGGTGGGGGTTTGGTCGCCCCCTTGCTACGTCGCGTCGCCCGGGGTCGCCTAGCCCCT
Organism: Ischnura elegans; assembly: GCF_921293095.1. NCBI lineage: Eukaryota > Metazoa > Arthropoda > Insecta > Odonata > Coenagrionidae > Ischnura > Ischnura elegans. The sequence continues at coordinate 113,135,182 of NC_060253.1, forward strand.
TCATGTTCGGGGAAAAATTCCGGAGGCTCTCCAAAAAGACGAAAATAATAGTTGCATGCACGGAGCATTGCTATGTTATAGCTGGGAGGTGGTTTTTAAGTTTAAATATGAATATACACTTTTACGTTTTGTTAATTGGCTGGTAATGGTGAACTTGGACGTCTGAAAGGCGCGCATCAATAAATGTGAGATCTGCATCGTAACATCAGCGGCATAAAAAAGCCGACTGCGACGCCGGCGAAACTGCTGTCTAGAAGTAATATGGACCGATGCGGAGTAAGGCCCGGAAGATAAGCATCTAAACTTACGTCAACTTGCGGAAGTATTTAGTCACCATATTGCTCGCACTGAACGAGAAGCCATGTATTTATCTAAATAACCCAGGCCCGGACTGGCCCGCCGGCCCATCGGCCCGTGGGCCGGTGCGCCCTTAGAAAAATGCGTTCCTGCGCCCGCAAGGCGCGGATACGTATTTTCTAAAAGGTGCTCCAGTCAATTCAAACCCAACACTGGTATACAAAAACAACTTATACAAATTATACTGTGGCTAACAAGACGACAGCGACATGCTATTAATGCAATGACGCGCAAAGGTCGTGCTTGCGCTTTGGTTAAAGGTTCGCCTTGCGCTTGCGCTTTGCGAGACAACGTTGACAGCAGTGGCGGCGCTGAATGCAGACCTATGATGCAGACGACATGGCGCCAAACGATAAAGAGATATATTTTTAGATACAATCCTTCTTCTCTGCAATTATGACAGAAACTTAGAAAATCATGTGAAAAAAACATTCAAATGAGTAAAGCTGCGTTAAAATCAGCAGACGATGATGGTTCTAAAGCCAGAGGAAGGGAAAGCCAGGTGACATTTCTGAGTAAAACCGCCGTTAATAAAATAATGAACATTACAGAATGTTTGATCAAATCAATTATCGTTGATGAAGTAAAGCAAGCTATGTCGTACTCTGTTTTAATGGACTCAACTACAGATGTCTCTGGTTTCGACCAATGTGTCATTGTTTTACGATACGTGTTGGGGACAGAAGTAGATGAAAGAATAATTGGCTTACAGAGCGTGCCGTCGTCGTCAGTAGGAGAAAGTTCATTCAAGACATTTACCGAAGTGATAAGGGAAGCAGGACTTGATATCAAAAACTGTATTGCCAACTCATTTGATGGAGCTGCAAACATGAGTAGTCAATATAAGGGCGTTTTAGCCAGGTTGCAAGAGCAGATCCCACACCACAGTCATACATGGTGTTATTCCCATTCCCTAAACTTGGTTATGGTAGACACATCACAAGTTGTGACGGCTTCGATTTCGTTTTTTGGTTTACTGCAGCAAACTCAAGTGTTTGAAAGGGAATTACACAAGAGACTAGATATTTATTTGGAGCAACATCCAAGTTATAGGTTGGGTGCTATTGGCGCAACTAATTGGAGATCAAAGAGTGACGCCACTTCCAAGATCTTTGGCTATTTCCATAACTGGATGAAATTGGCGGAAGATGAAGGAAAACTGCATAAAACTGTGTACATAGAGTTGATCATTTCTCTTTCTATCGTGGCAAATGCCCAATAATTAAGTTCCAAAATAAGCAATAGAGCAAACAGTCTTCTTCAAAAGTTTTTGTCGTTGGAAACAATCCTAACTGCTATGATGTTCTTGATTATTTTCAAATCAACAACACATTTGTCAGACTATCTTCAAATAAAAAAATTAGATTATGCACAGGCTTGGAATTTGATTTCATCAGATCAAGACAGTCTTAAGAGAGTAAGAGAATAGTGTTCAGGCATTTTCCATGCTGCAAAAAACTTTGTCGAGTTCATGTCAAAAAGTCTGATTAATAAAATCGAAGAAAATCCAATTCTGGATCAATATTCCAACAACATCAGCATGGAGAGTGAATTGCCAGCCAGAAGACAGAAGAAACGGAAAAAAATGCCAGATGAAACAAGTGATGATGTCGTAGAAACTCTATTCAGCAGTGAAGAGAGTTTTAAAGTTAATGTGTTTTATGTAGTTGGTGACCAAATTAACGCCAGTATGGAAGCAAGGTTTTCAGATCAAAATCGAGTTTATCAAGATCTTTCATGCTTTGATCCTGTAAGATTCTCTGAGTTAAGAACAAATGGAGTACCAGAACATGCATTGGAAAAAATGTGCTCTGTGATCCCCAACATTGACAAAGGCAAGCTCCAGGAAGAACTGGAATCATTTATTGAGCAATGACCATAGCTTTAATATGAATTTACAAGATCACTTTCAGAAGGACTCCAGTGACATTGACGTGAGTTAAAGTTCTAAATCAGAAGATGTAGAAACGATTTGGTGTAAAAGCAACAACAAATGCCTGTGTTAGATGAGCATACAAGATACTTTATCAGTACAACATGTACTCATTAATGTATCCGCAACTCCATAAGGCTTACAAGTCCCTTTAAACAATACTGATGACCCAAGTGAGCTGCGAACGTGCATTTTCAAAGCCGAAGCTCATAAAATCGAGAATTCGTTCATCCATGAGCAATGAGAATTTGGAAGCTCTCCTCTTGATGCAGTCGGAACGAGAATTAGTCACAAAGATAAGCAATGACAAAATTATAGATGAACTCTGTTTCCAAAGCAAGGAAATGAAGTGCCTACTTTCCTTATGATAATAAAAGTGGACTCCAAAAAAATGGCCTTCATTATAATTAGTTATAACCTCAGTTTTCAGAGGCCGTGTTGTATTTCTACAAAGATAAATTGTATTTTGTATTAATTTTATTTCATAAAACAGTTGAATACGTCTTTGTTTCATGTATGATTTGGATTGCACAAATGTATACATAAAAAAAACCATTTATGACCTTAATCTTACTTACAAGTTTTATCTTTCCATTATTCAGACATCGTTAATAGTGGCAGTAGTGTAATTTGTAACATTAATAATAAATATCTTTGAAAATATTAAATATACAATATTTAGAAAATATCTATCTTAAGTGGAAGCCAATTACACATGGTCATTTGGAGTATTTGCTTGTTAAATTAGTGTACCTTCTATCACATACACGTTGTAATAGTAAAATAGCTTTTTTGAAACCATTGTTGTGAAAAAATACCATATTTTTTTTCAAATTTTACTTTTTGAATTTCAAAACAATATCCCATAGCCCTACCCTCGGATTGCGCCCTTTCTGAAGCTGAAGGCAGCGCCCTTTTAGAGGTCCCAGTCCGGCCCTGAAATAACCTATAATGCATTTCGTTTGAATGACATTGAAATGTTCATTTTTCGTTGCTTCTAGCTTGAACGGGCGTACTTATTAGGTACGTAAGGTGTAAAGTTAGAAAATTCAAATGTGTTGCGAGAATCTTTCTTGGGCAAATTTTCCGAAGACGGATTTTTTCTAGTGAGTCCCAATGCTCACCGCATTCCTGCGCCGCTGATTGTGAGATTTGCTACAATTATATTTCCGCTCAACGTGCCCGCCCGCAGCCAAGGAAGTAGGCTAGGATAAATGAATGTCGGAGGCGTCGTTCAAGGCATCGCATTCGACTCGCAGCATTTGAGCTGAGAAAGGGTCTAGGTGATACGCCAGTCCACCCAGGCGTTGCGTTGGTTTGGAAGTCAAGACCGTCAAGTTGACTGCTAATTAAGCGTCGAGTTTTAACCGCTAGGTGCTGCACTATGTTTTTCCCCGCAGAGGTTCGTTCATTGCAAGCGAGTCGGTCGACCGAGCAGCATGTCTGTCGTGCTTGCGCAGTTGGTGGCGTGTTGCAGACCGTCCCTACCGGATTTCCTCGTCGCCTCTGGAGCTCCTCAGGACATGGCGGCCCACCGCACTGCGTGCCAACACCTCATGGTCCGGCAGAGGTGAGCGCTCGACATTTAGTCTTATCATTCTTTTCTAACCGCTTCCTTCACTTGTAAGGAGATTATAATGTATTAGGTGAGCGCTTATGGGTCATGGACGGTCAAAAAAAAGAAGCTGTAAATATGAATTCGGATTGACGAATCAATTAGCTTCACATCTCCGTTTAAAGAAACGCATTAGCGTGGACTGTCTTTCTGCGCCTTGATCCATATACTCCCAGCATATTCATGATCATTCATAAAATAGTACTACTGATCACAAGAATACCAACATTATTCAGTTTAGCAAGGCAGGGACGGATCCAGGATTTCTTTCTGGGGGGGGGGGGGCACAAGCGATGCCGTATCCAGGATTTTGTTCTGGGGGGCATAAGGATACCTCGTAATACAAAACGAACGCAATGATAACGGGACCGTATTAAAACTCCTGCATATTTTTAAGGGTTTGGGAGGGGGGGGGGCTCGTGCCCCCGTGTCCACCCCCCCTAGATCCGCCTATGTTGTAAGGTATCGTGAGCTAAGAATGTGAGACTCAAGATAAAAGTAGGAAGGCAAACATGTTTTATTAATTGTTTCATTAATGACTATAACCATTTCCCCGCATGGCCTGCGGTAAATTTGCACGGCTTCTCGCGGAAGCAAGGTGAGCCAATCAGTAATCACAATCCAAAGTTAAAGGAAAAAATTAACGCAGAGTTCATTGGTGTCTGAAAGCGGCCAGTTCAGGAACTACTTGAAGACGTCCGTCTTCCAAAATTTTGTCCTCGTAATGCTCTCATACAACCGCGAATTAAAAAAAAAAAAAACAATAATAGCCTAATACCGGGGAAATTAATCATATCCGTCGCATTATGACAACGCGCAAGATATCCAGCTACGAATTCTTCCCCATATCTCCGAAGTATGCTTCGCCCACGACTCACCTAGAATGGAGTTTATTCTCGTCGGGACATTTGTGGTCACAGCCGTCATATTGGGAATTGAAACTACCTTAGGGCACAGTTTATCCGGTAGTGTTTTGGTTAAAGTATCGTACAACGAACCGGAGATTTCACGGATCAAGTCTCAGTGATGGATGACTTGAAACTGCACACATGCTGTGGACATTTTTCTGATTTAAAAACATCGAAAAACTTTGCACGAGGTCATGAGGGTGGTTTTATGGCTTTTGAATTCCCACGCGCTTCTCTATTTGTTGAAATTCAACTCCTATCTTGCATACCCATAGTGGCAGTTGACTGTGGAAGACAAATGCGAAGGACAGATGAAGACGGACTAGGCGGAGAAGAGCAAACGAAAGGGAGGCTAAACATTTGGCATGGGAGGGACAGGGACGAATGGAAGGCTGCAATATGTTTACCAATTTTAGGATTGCAAAACTATTTGTGGCCACGTATAAAATGGCCATCTGTAACTTAAGCACTACCACTAAAGCAATGAGCCCGTTTCTTGAACGTCCTTTTCGGCGTGGCTTCGGATCAAGCCATCCGTTCCGTAGAGACCGTGGCCATGTTCCAAATATGTAGATATAGGAGTGCATTCTACGCTCTTGTGCTTTTACGCTCCAATCGGCTCTTTCGCTCTTTCCTGCTCTGATTTCAAGTGGTGCCACCACTGTCAAGTGGCAGATTTCGAAAATGGAAAAAAGTTGAATAACAAATGTTGAGGGTGAGAGAACAGTGCAATGTTTTTGTTGTGGTGCAGTTAGCGTTGCAATAATAGGCGAAACCGTAGTTGGACCCCCTGGTCGGCGCACGATAAACATTTTGAAAACTTTGTAAAATTACTGCAAAAATAAACTTTAAATATATAATTTTACTTGTACTTACACCAAAAAGAAATAATTAGTAAGAAATTTATAATTTCACGGAAAAAAACAATTAATTTGACTTCGATTTTGGACGATGAAACCTTTCATACACCAATCAAACACATACTTTTGACCGCATACAGGCAACACTGGGAAATATCCGCCGGAATATTTCACCTCTTTCAAAAAGCATTCATCCAAATTCTTCTTATAATCCACAGATTCCATAGAAATCATGCTCGAACGTTTTATAAATGGGTCACTTCGATAATAAATCCGGGATTTCTTGAAAAAAATGAGGTAACCATAACGCGCGGGATATGAAGCTTTAAAATTAGCCAATCACAAAGAAAAAACCTATCCAGAAAATAGTTCAAAAAACTGCCGCCAATCCGCCAATAGGGAACTTGCATATATTTCAGATATATTCAATAGCCCCAAAATTATATAAAAATATATGTTTGCATGCCTCGGAGAAAGTTTTTTTATTATTTTATGACGTGGTTTGCGAAATTTAATGCATCAAAGTTCACGAGAATTTTCAAATGTAAGTGAGAAGCGAAAACGCCCGATGATTGGCTGGTAGAAAAGTGACGTCATAGTTCAGTACGAGGAGGCACGGCGGCACGGCCATAGTAGAGGTTGCATACTTGAGTACAAGCGACGACGTGGTTATGATTCATTTATTGAAGTGCAGACGTATAGCGTATATAAGTCATTCATAACGAGGTTGGTCACATTCAAAATAATTCAACCTTTCCACTTAGTACCTGTCAGGTTTGTGATCATTTTGTGGATTCTATATAGAAAATGGTGTCTGTTGTAATCACTTATCCTGATAAGTTTGAAATTTTCAGTAAAAGCGTACCCTCTCATGACGTAAGATTAAAATTAAAATCTACTTCCCCCTCGGATATTATTACAACATAAGGAAGACTGAAATAATCTTACGGTAGAGATATACAACCTCTCCAATTCTTTCAATCATCAAATAAATCATTGAATTTATAGTGGAACCCTTGACTCAATTCTTTCACTGTAATTAAGGGGTAGTTTTCAAATCATCTGAAATGCTCTAAAACTCGTCCAACCCATAAAAAAGAGATGAAGATATCCTCATCCATAATAGACCCTTCACCAACAATGGGAAAAATATTTTAAACTCTGATAATGGATCAAATCTTTGAGTTTTTTAAGCCAATCACTTGTTTTCATGTTCCCAATTGGGTGCTCGTGAGGGAAAATCTAAAACATCTACATAATACCCCGCAAGCCGCCTAGAGGGCGTGTGGCAGGGGGTGTTAGGACACCAGCCGTTCACAGCTAAAAAAAATGAAGTGCTCTAACGAGGTTGGGATTAGCGTTTATTAAAGTCGTTTATGGTTCGGAGGAAAAACGAATTCCCATATCTATCCGTTCGGCAAAACATCTCTATTAATTTATCGCTTCTATCGGACCTGGAAATATAGTATGGCTCTAATATTATGTTCTCCGTGTCGCTCTTAAAGATATCCATTCTCAATTGTTCAAGCAATCTAAGCCTAGCGCGCAGCCTCCGAGTCTCCAGCGGCTCCCAGCCTAATTCGCTTAACATCTGGGTAACACTGTCTGTACGCCCGCAGCAGTTTTTGACGAAACGCGCAGCCTTCCTTTGTATTTTATTCAGTTCGCGGATTAAGTCTTTCTGCACCGGATCCCATACGCTCTCTGCATATTACTGGTGCGGTCGGACGAGAGCGAAATAGCACCTCTCTTTTACTTTCTCATCCGAAAATCTTCCCACAATACGCTTGACGAATCCTAATTTCTTCAGGGCTATGCCGCAAATATTCTTTGTATGTGTAAACACTGCCTGTATAAATATATTGTAAATTATATTTCTGATGCTTAAGGATAGGAATTCAGTCGCATTGATACTTTACGACCTCAGAAAAGCATTTCACAGCGTCAAGCAGCCTGCCTTGCTCAGAAAGCCAAATCGTAATGGGTTTAAAGAAATATAATCAAATTTTATAAGTCATATTTTTCGCCCGATTACTTCCAGCAGTGGCGTAGCCAGGGGGGAATTCGGGGGGTCCGGACCCCCCCCCTGATGTAACAGCACATTTATTTTCCTTCATATAAGAAAAAAAATATTGAAAAATCATGAATTTACCAAATATTTCTTTAACAAATGAAGTATTTTCGATTATGACAATTGTGTTAAAATTAGTTTAAAACCCTCTCCTTAGTACCCCGTTTTTCGAAAAATTTCCCCCCTGCTTATGGACCCCCCCCCCCCCCCGAATGAAATTCCTGGCTACGTCACTGACTTCTGGCAGTGAAAGTTTAGGTGGCATTTCTTCTAGGTTCTCATGAATTGTGAGTCTTTAATAAAAATCAGTGCAATTGCCAACTCTTACAGTAGGTGGAAACATCAAACCTTTGGAATTGTCGAATTATTTTGTTTGAATAGTATGACATTGCCGCTGGTAAAGATAAGGGTGAACAATACCATGTCTTCGCGATTGTAGGCTAGACTAGCAGAAAGGTTATGTTCCGCTCAAAGATCGATTAATTTATCACGTAAGTGTCACGATCGTTCCATTAATTTTTAATAAGATGTATCTTAAACGAAAATGGCAACGTTTTCTATAGTTCAAAGCCTTAATCAAACCACCATCATCCTTCACAATGTAATTTTCCTCCAGTTCCTTACGTACGCAAACTCATGTGTGGGAGAAGGCAACATGGCCGCCAGACGAGCGTCCCGACTTCACCCCACCCCCGCCACTGCCAATTTTATGTATCTATATATCTGTGGCCTTAACAATACGCCCAAAATTTATCTGACGTCTTTTCTTAGTTTCATAGTTAGGTCTCATTACGCAACCAGTGTGGAAAACTGGCGCTGTGCCATAATCTACGTCATTTCTGAGAACTTGACGACGGAGTCACCCCCCACCACTTATGTAGGGTCGACTGAGAGACGCATGTAGGGGCCTGTTGTTATGCAGGGACGGATATTTAGGGTCTTCTAATTGCCCGGTCAAAATAGACATTGACCCTTGCATAAATTGCCAACAAGCTGAAAATTTGAACGAACCCCAAGGATACCACTCTAATGAAATCCTTATAAGTCCCCATCGATCCCGTGTGTGCAAAAATTTTTATTCAAGGTCAAAGGTCACAAAAATGAGTTTTTTTTTGCATTTTTTGGCCAAACGGTTAGTTTTATGATAAAAATTGCTCGGACCACAATTGTAGATGAGAAAATTATCTACAAAATTGTCATTTCACTTTTTTCTCTAACAAGGGGAATACACGACCTTCGCGTCGCCGATCGAGCTCAAATTTTGCGATTCGGTAGTTTATGTGTACAAATGTAATATGCCGAAGCGAGACGACGCACTTCTCGGAAAATTCCGAGAAAAAAGAAATTAAAAATCCGTTTTGAACGCCTATGTTAATCAGTGGATAAGGTGTCCGACTGTGGATGTAAAGGTAGCGAGTTCGGTGCTCGCTCACGGAACTTTTTTTGTGTTAATTTTTAAGATTTTTATTGTTAAAATTTTTAAAGTTCGTTTTCTTATCTTCGTTACTACTATGGAATATATTTTTAAAAGAGTTTCTTTAAATATTCAAATCAGGAATGGATCAGCTTGGGATTAGGAACTGAGGATGAAGGGTGGATAGAAATTTAATTTCATTACACTTTCCATTCATATTTCCATTTCAAAGCTCGCTGGCACGAGACAATTTTTCGTAAACGTGAATGACGTGTGTTTTCCTTCAAAAATTATGGACAGTCGTTGCGGTTGTGGAAAAAACGCCTTTTCTGCTTGTTCGTGGTGCCGAAAATCACTTTGCTTTGCATGTCTTTATGATGAGTTCCATCCTAAAAATTGCAAATAAAGGATTAACTGGAGTGGTGAGGCAGTGTACTGGCCTTCCACATCCAAATATCGGTAAGGAATTAAGGGGCATTCCTAAATTCAATCCCTGCGTGTAATGTGGATTACACTAGTTGTGCAGTAAACCGTCCGTCGGATGGGACGTTAAGCCGTGGTCCCCTTGGCGCCTTTCGTTAAGAGCAGGCTAATGCCGACGCCGGGTTTCTATACACCCCTCATCCTCAGTTCCTAATCCTAAGCTGATCCATTCCTGATTTAAATATAAAAAAAAAACTCTTTTAAAAATATATTCCATAGTAGTAACGAAGATAAGAAAACGAACTTTAAAAATTTAAGCAATAAAAATCTTAAAAATTAACACAAAAAAAGTTCCGTGAGTGAGCACCGAACTCGCCACCTTTACATCCACAGTCGGACACCTTATCCACTGATTAACATAGGCGTTCAAAACGGATTATATAGCGTAGCTTCATTTTTTACGATTTTTAATTGCTTTTTTCTCGGAATTTTACGAGAAGTGCGTCGTCTCGCTTCGGCATATTACATTTGTACCCATAAACTACCGAATCGCAAAATTTGAGCTCGATCGGTGACGCGAAGGTCGTGTATTCCCCTTGTAAGATTTACCGTTTCTGAGAAAAAGCTATTCGAATGTAGGCACGAGCTGTATTCTTCGTAATATGCATGACTATATTGTTGCGATCTCCGAACATTATTGGACGCGTAACTCAAAGTAAGGGGCAGGAGGGGGCAGCTGCCAACCCTAGGAGCAAATATTGCAAACGTTTTTAAGGAAAATAATATTTTTCAAGCAAGTAATTTTAAAAATTAATATAGAGCTGTTACAGTTTCCTTAAAATGTTGATTTCATTCACCTTTTCCATGCTTAAATCTTACCTACAACTTAAACAACCATGGCTTGGCCCCCCTAGTTTTCATCCTGGGTACGCCCTTGCACATTCCTCAAAATAATATTAAAGAAAAATTGTTGAAAACTTTCAATTCAATCCAGTCTGGTTTTCATTAAAGACTTCGGCGATTTCTGCTGCTAGGGGAGGATAGCTGCCCCCTCTTGCCCATCGCTGGGTACGCCCATGTTGGCATTATCTTTGACAGCGAAATCATGCCCTGCTGCAGTAGCTTAGCTAGAGATAGGCTCTGAGGGGGATGGGGTGGCCTGGGGTGGCGACCCCTCCCCCCCAGGCAACGGGGTTCGGGAAATTTTTTGAAAAATGACATGCATGGAAATATATTTTACATAATTTTGGCACATTAGATTTAACTTTAAGCAGATTCCGCTATTATATGACAAAACTAGATAATAGTTTTAAATAATCTTTAAATTTCTCTGAGGCTTTGGAGGGGAATCTATCCCCTTATCCCCCCCATAGTTACGCCACTGCCCTGCTGCAGTGCTATTGGATGTAATAAGCGATTAGAAAAGGGATTTCAAGTTTTATCCTGGAGTCCAAAAGGAGATGTTTGAATTCCTCCAAATTAAGGTGGACTTCACGAATGAGAAGGAAAGGATGTGCGTTCTTTTAATGGATGAAATGACTATTAAGGAAGGGGTGGAGTTTGACAAGAGCTCTAAATTTTGTTTGGTTATACGACATTGCCTCCTGAAGCAGTGACTATGCATGCCTTGGTGTTTATGTTGGCTGGGGTTTCCACCCACTGCACAGTGGGCGAAAATGGAAAAATATAAGGTGTAAGGTGTATATGCAGTTTACTTTGAAATAAGTTTGCGACGCCGGATATAAAATTGATTTTTCGATCGCGTGGCAGGGTTCGTCTCCACGCGTCGGGAGCTGGATTAGCCGCGACGCGGTAAGGTTATGGGAACTGTATGGATTTTAATGCTCAGCATTCATCGTTTTTAAGCTGTTCTTCAAGACGATGACCCTCAAAGGGTCTATGGTGAAGAAAATAAGAGTTGGAAAATGTGCACGTTTCATTAGAGTTAATTTAGTTTTCTTTGGATGCGATGGGGGACCATGCTTTTATTAAATGTGTTCAAACCTCGAAAAAGTTGGCTATTTTCCTGAGACTCATACAATAATACCTCTTACAAAGATACCACCTAAATAATATCTACATACCCTCTTTACTTTGCGATCCCTAATATCCAGGATTCTCAGCGAAAAAGGTCGTTATATGACACCGCGGAACGGAGCCTGTGACGGGCTTGTTGCGGTATTTCCAGGAGAACTTCTCGCTTTTTAAAAATGTGCATCATTCTCACAGTTCCATCCGACCATTCCATCAGGTATGCTATGCATTTTCTTTCTTTTAGCATTTTCATCGTCACTTCTGTTTTTTCTTCCACTTTTGTTCTTATTTATGCTCGTGCTATGATAGACAACTAATGCCCGTGATACATTTATCATGCGTTCTTGCCCATGAACTTATTAGGATATTGTTTAAACGCGGGTTCTATCAATTTGAAGTCTATCTTTCAATCTTATATAGGATACTTAAATTATTCTGTGGAAAATGCCTCCTCACTTGGTTACACGACGTGATGTCCATATGATATTGAAATCGGAGAAAAAATCATTGTCACAGAAAAAAATTGCTGGATTATTTGTCGCGGAGGCAGAATTTAATACAAAACCTTGACGCTCTGAAATCTCTTTATGATTTCCTGAGAAAACTCATCTTAAGGCCATACCTTAAGGAATAGGCAGAGATTACCCGAAACAATGAACGATTTTGTGTCGCTACAAAAATTGGCTCGCAGAATCTGTAAAATTTCCGGAATCTGTCCTTTCAATACTATTCCGGTACTTCTGCAGGAGCGGGTTTGCATTTATGTAAAATGGTTTTTCAAATTGTTTGAATCGATACTATTCTGCCTTTAGCCTTATGTTACAGAATTTATATTCAATTCACCAGGCACTCCCGGATGATAGAAAAAGAATTGCACACCTCAAGTGTTTGATCACGTATTCATACCGTGACCATATCATCAACATTAGAACCCTAATAACTCGAGTCTCGACATCTGGACACTCCGGGGAAAATTGACAAGCCTGACACATATTTTTGTCACACCCAAAACGAATTTTTGAGGGGAATCGGGCCACCTCAGGCCCCATGGAGTCAGCGCCACTGCGGACCATCATTGCTCCTTACTTTTTAATCAGTTTTCTATGCAAAGAGGCCACAAATAAGGGATGAATGGCCTCATTTTCTAATTACGAATGCGGAGATTTTCAAAAGATTTTAAAGTGCCGTGCACCTTAGTTACTTTCTTCAAAAATACATTCTATGCCGAGAGACGATACATTGCGTAGTTAGGTGTACAATCGACGGTATAAAGTCATTCATTCTATCGCTAAAAGAAATTAAACCGTATCCTTGGCGGGTAATATGCGTTCACGTACATGCAAACATCGCCCGCTTCAGGAATCAATATACTGGGCTATAAAGGCCTGGTTACACGGTACATTAGAATGTAGGTACAAGATTCTGTACATTTTTCTGAATGGTTTTCTGAACAGATTCTTGTACATTCACATGGACAAGATCCACGAGTAGGTGGTTACCTCAGAGTAAGGATGGGGGAGAGTGCGCTTTGGCTACTGCGCATGTAGTCAAGATCCCGCATATACAGCATATACATCCCACACTTCCCACAATTCTTCCCACAAGGGATTCCCGCACTACTTCCCACGATCACGTGGTAACCATGTTGACTACAAGAATCTGCTACTGCGCAGCATGAAAGCGCCCTCTACCCCAATCCTTACTCTGAGGTGGTTACACGGTACATTTTTTCGGACATTTTTTCGAACATTTTTAAATGCGCAACATATTATTTCAACTTTAAATATTAACCAATGGGGAACATGCACACTTTTTAAAAGTACTAAAATAAGAAGATTCCTACCTCAAATGTGCTCGCCGAAATTTTCACGGATGAATAATGTTTTTAGCTGAGTTTTGAGTCTATAACAAATAATCTTCATCGACTGCTTGAAAACACGTGACGGAGCGTACGCGCGTTACATCACGGCACGGTATCCACTGATGACAGACTGAGGAAGTGGATAGAAAAACTGTCTATGTGGGGCCTCAAACGCATATTTGGCGAATATAATTGCTGTTTTAACGTCAAACTTCGGATTGTGAATATTTTAGGTAGCCAAGGCATTGTTGAAATAAATAAAGGGGATTGTTTGTGGAGATTTGGAAAGATTAAATTGATATAAGTTGATTGCAGATCGTGATCTACGTTACAAACCTACATCACCTGCTTAATGCATTAAGTGTATTGCAGCATGGATATTCAATAGAAAAACGTGTGAAAACCATATAAATCGTGTATCCCATACATATCAAGTGCCCCGTCATCTAGTAGGTACCTCTATTTACTCACCGGAGAATTGCTAGTGTTCCCCGCGAAATGAAATGTACCCCGCGAGAATCATTTCGGCGTTTACCAGGGGATAATTCGAATAAAAATGGAAGCCAAGGCAGAGTGAATCGTAAAAAATTAAGTATTTGATGCAAAATATACTCATAAGTACGATTAACATATTTAACAGTGCTATCATAATTAATATGCATTGACTCTTACCTTGCCTGCTTGACTCCTTGAATTTCCGGAGCGCTAAAAATGTCATTAATGCGTCTTTAGATTTTTTCTCGTCTAGACCTCTTTTTATTGATGATAAAAAATGAGCATCAGAGCACTCATTTTAGGCACAGTAATAGAATTAGCCCTCACAAAACCACAATCCAAAATCCGTTTCTCACCACGGCATCCACAAATTCAAGCACGGCTCGGGTAACGGCGTTAATTTGAGACAAATGCATGAGACAGCCTTTTGAAATATGTAGCCTCACGTTCAATTCTCATGCGGCAGTTGAAAAACTGGTGATTCACATGAGATCTTCAAAAGTGAAAGACGATTAGCGTGGCGTGAGAAAAAAGCATTGTCACCGAAATTCTAACTTACGAAGAGTTCAAAAATTTTGGCTGTAAATAGCACAAATTAGCGTATGAGAGACGTGATGTACTGAAGTTATACTCCGTCGCCACCAGACGTGCCCTGCTTGCTGATAATGGGAAAAATGACTCTTGAAGACGCGACTGCACAGTCTGTGGTTTAAGTTTTGAGGTTCCTGCCCGTGGTGCTAAATGGCATTTATTTCGTCTCTATGCCAACTCGCCCATTCCCCAAGGTCTTATCTGAGAATCGTGCCTTCCTCCAATGACGCCCTATTTATAGCCATTAATATACTGACCCCCATTCCCCCACCCGAGCGTAGACTGCGATTCCCGAAGAGAACCCTCGTATCGATTAGCAGAGCACGCCTCATTAATTAACTTCACAAGACGTGTCGCCCTATATGACGTGGCAAAATAGATTCTTCCTAACACGTCGCCAATCCCTTTCAAAATAAACCGGCAGTATCGGACAGGTTCGCATAAGCCAACGAAAAAGGCTTAACCCTCATAAGTTTTCTAGGGTTAAAGTATTCTCCGGGTTGAGGTAGTTTCCATCGAGCATTACCCTGGACCACATTCCCTTTCCCCGAAGCGCCAACTTAAAAAATTCATTCGACTGGCAGTGAAATCGAACTCGAGTTCAACCGTCAACTATTAACGGACGACTGTGCAGCAGCTTCTGGGGTTGGCTTATGGATTTGCTTATCTGCTATTTAATGGGAGCGTTTGCGATAACTGGTTCAGACCAGGCCTCGCTCACTCCCATAAGGCCCTATAGTATAGCTTTTTGCCCTCTCTCTATCTCTCTTTCGACGGTGGAGACATCTGGCTCGGACTTATTTGGCAGCTATCGATAGAAGGTCTCATGATCGATTGTGGCTCTCACAATCGATGGGGGTTGACACTATCGATAGAGATGGTCACCGATTAGGATCGAAGTGTCGTTACCCGGATGAATTCCATTGTTTGTTTTGGAAACGGTGATGCATGTGTATCAGTGTGTATCGTTATTTTGATCCCATTACGCGCTCCTATTTAATTATAACTTGTTTTTGTGTGCGTGTACCTGTACTCCGGAGTGTTTTCTTGCTCGTTGGGAGTGGTGCCGAGCTTTTACAATATAAATAGCGGACTTTGAAAGAGATGTATCTGGCGATTATACCACGGACTTGTGAAGTTGAAGTTTTGTGCCTGCGAATCCCATCAGTTTATATCATGATGAAGGACAAAAGAAGAA
Source organism: Ischnura elegans (assembly GCF_921293095.1). Classification (NCBI taxonomy): domain Eukaryota; kingdom Metazoa; phylum Arthropoda; class Insecta; order Odonata; family Coenagrionidae; genus Ischnura; species Ischnura elegans. The sequence goes on from NC_060253.1 coordinate 113,150,942, forward strand.
ATAGTGACTTCTTCAAGAAATCCAAATTTGATTAGGTTGGCTCGTTAATGATGCTGTGACTTTCGCATGTTCAGTGAGTAACGCCATTAACAATGTTGTAGTAAAGTAAATCATTCTCTTTCTCAAATTAGAGGACACTAACATAGTGAAGCAATAAGATTGGATGAATCGAAAAAATCCATGATTAATGTAAGGTATCCAGCAAATAAATTCCTAAAAGACGATTGCTGTCTTATTCTTTATCCTTGTAATATTATGTTAGTAACATGGAAGGAGTAGGAGGATTGCGCTCCTCTCCTCCTTCTTCCATAGTAGTAGTCTATTTCCTTTTTTTTTTGGAATTGATTCTTTTCATATTATTGGTTTCATTGCATACAATACCATTTACTGAGATTTTCCTCACATTGCGTACTCCTAATACTATTTATGCATATTAATTTAGTAATGTCGTTTATGATTAAAATGTAACTTGGCTATTGTTAATGTAAAGGCATGGTATTCTAGTTAACTGCTTACTTAGTCTCAACAGTGGACAGGGTCGGGCGACATAGCTAGGGGGCGACCAAATTTGATAGTGGGCTATTCCATACCAAACCCCAAGTAATTCGGGGATATCTCATGCCAAAACCCCCAGTAGGTGGGTGACAAAACAGTAGTTTTCCGTGGTAAGTATTTTGCCTTGAGCCGGCCCTGACAGTGGACGTCGAGAAAAAGAGTGCTGTAGGTCAACGAAGTCACCGGTAGTATTATTTAAATCATACAGGTATCTTGGCTACCTTCGTTTCCCAGCCGGTGAACAACATGAACGTAATGCCTCTTGCTACAAAGTTGCGGCATTATAGCGAGAGAAAAATCTTAGTCAATAAAGACATAAACTACGTACAAGGATTTCCCGATTTTCCCTGTGGATTTTCGAATTCGCGCTTTAATCAGTGCCGAGCCGCCAGAGGCGCTGTTCCCGGCGACTGCCCTGACATCTTCAGGCATTCGTTAGCATCTGCCTAGTGAGCGGGGCCTGGTTCAGACGAATCGTGTGTCAACCACTCTCGCGTTCACATGCTCTTGATTCAGGCGACATCGTAACTCAACGCTGCTCGCATTTCGGGACATGGTCAGAAAACAAGCGAGATGTGCCATGTACAGTCACTTTCAAAAGTTTTAGGACAAAGTTTGTGGCGCCACTTCTGCTTCTCAAGAAAATTTAGTTTCCCTTACTACATTTGTTTTCCTTGCTCACGCACTGCAAATATTTCGCTTCCATGTGAAGATATATGAACAAAGAGGGAGAAGTTACTTACTAAATTTATCGTTTTGTTTCGATCTTTGATGGATTTAATGATTAATTTCGTGTGTATACTCTGTGTCCTTGCTCCGGTTTTTACTGCTGGTCTGATATTATGTATTACCAAAACAATAGTGTCAGAAGTCGTGGTGGCGGAGTGGAGTTAATGCGACGTCGTCATAGTAAAGGTTGCTGGATCGATTCCCCTGGTAGGAATTAAGGTCTCAACTTTTTTTTTCCTTGGTAACTCCTTTTTGGTTATAGCATTTATAAATAATGAGCAGCGGAGCCGATTTGAATCATTTTTGACTTATTATAATACCGTAAGGAAAAAAATCAATAAAACTACAACAATTAGTATTACAATTGCTTGTCAGAAAGGCATTTTCTCTATCTACATAGGGTTGACCAGGGCATGTTACGCAGAATTTCTTTCTGTGTATTTTCTAATTTTTGTGTTTTAACTTATCAAAATTTAGATATTGTGGTTTTATGAAGCAATTAATAAAGTCCAAATTGTGGCGAGCCATTTATAACTCGGTTTGGTAAAAGTGTACTCCGTAAACGTGCCCCGTATGTAAACGAACCCGAGTGTACACTACACATTTGGGTTTATTCTGCACTAGCACCTTCTGATATACAACAGTTTTTGCTTTGTTATTAGACGCACGAACAAATGAAGTGGATAATTTACCAACACTGAACATGACACATATAATTGTTCATGAGAAAAACATGGATTTCCTAAATTCAGACTACAAACACTCAACGGTTGACATAGTAATTAGCTAATCATCATCGCGAATGAAACACGAAGCCGAAATTTGAATTTATTTGAACCCTAAGGGCATATCAGATGGGATCATGGGAATCCTTGGAATGAGAATATCCTCATCTTTGAATTTTCCTTTGGATATAACTGCGTGAATCACATTGATTATCGTTTTTTTATCACCTAATATGTTCCATTGCATATTTTAGGTTTCAAAGGTTCATGACCACCGAGTCAACTTTCAGCTGTATATTTTGCGGTGGTAAGCCAGTAGTCACATCTAAGAAGTTTAAAAATGCAGATGGATAGTTGATGACTTCATCTATTTTTGTAACACTGTCAATAGATTTGAGTGAATGCAGAATACCGATTATTTGCAAATTTCGAAGTTTCGAAGAAGTAATCCACATCTTTGTCCTGAGCCGCCAAAATTGCTTGCTCGCTCTAAAATTTGTGATAATTGTGCTCATCAGTCATGTTCGAGAGCACTTTGTTGAGGAGTTCATCTTTCGATGAAACGAAATTGCAAAAATGCCGAGGATATGAAATAAATCCGCTCGATTCGTCGACAAGAACGCGGGCTTTACCGATAGTCAAACATTTTTATGAGGCTCAGTCATTAAATTGGTAAAAACAAAGCAGATCATTTAGTAAGTAGAATGACCGACTTGAACTTGAGCTGTTGAAGTGTTGCCAACTCCTAAAAATGTCCCCTAGCATCCTATTAATTTCTTTCATGAACTGATATTATTTTTAAATGTTAATTCTGCTATTCGAGGTTGATACGAATCCAAAAAATTCTATTCATCTAGAAAATCGTTCAAATATATGTAGCCGTTCTCGAGTTACAAATAGTGTAACTAACACGATTTACGACTTTTTTATGAATATAAATATACTTCGATTAAATAAATAAATATCATAGAAACACTGAAAAAGGGACACTCACAAAATGTTTTTCAGACGTTTCTATGGGGTTACCCACCATTCTCAATGAGTGAGACAGGATTGCTGATGTCTTCTGTGGAGTTTAGGGGGGGGGGGAGGTTGAAGGGGTAGGTGGAGGTGGGGAGGGATTTGCTGGTGGCTACTGAGCGACGTTCAGCCCTGGCGGTTTGAACGCTGTTTCCACCCAGGTGTGCTGGGTAAATTTTCTGGTAGTATTTCGATTTAGGAAAGGGAAAAGCACTGCTCGAAGGAACTATTTTGTGTTGGAGTACTGGTTCAAGGAATGAGGGGGACTTGGTGGAGAGGCGATGGTTGTTCATTCGAATGGATACTGCCGTGGTGCATTCTCCAATGCAGTGCATTCTCCAATGTAGTAGGCAGGGCAGAAATTGTAGGATAGTCGGTAGATGGAATTAAAGGAAGTATTTAAAGGAAAAATGAGAAGAGGAAGATTCGTTGATGACTAGTGGGGAGGTGGAGCGAAAAAAGAAGCAGCACTTGCATCTTGGGCGGTTGCATGTTGAGGAGGAAGAAGATAGGGGGGCAGTGCGGGGGAGAGAGGGGCGGGTGGATCGGAATATTTGCGCACGTTGGGTGCCTTTCTGTGGGTGATAGAAGGGCGGGAAGGGAGGAGATTGGAAGTACTTTGGTTTGCGCTGATGATGGGGTAGAGGTCTCTTAAGATATTTTTTATTTCTTAGGGTTGTTTAGGCCTTCTTCTAATTCATTGGATAAAATTCTAGATTATGCATTCGCAATAGGGTATAACATCAACAGGTTTCCATTATCAGCTCGCCGATTACTTGGATGAATCCGTTCTGACAAATTAGTTGGATCTTTGCATTGATTGAAAACTAGAAAAGACATTCAACGCAAAACCCAAATGAAGTAGTATGTGATGATTATAAAGGCTATTTGCTGTATGTAAGTCAAGTTGGACGTCATATAATGACACACATATCACCCGTCTCAAGGGACGGGTGAAAAAGTATGGAGCTCATTGCAGAAAATCATAACAATCAACAGCTTTCTAAACTAATTAATGCAATAATCAACTGCTATGTATGACCCTTCATCGCCAATCTAAAATCACTATGTTAATACCAACGCTGGGTTTGAATGCATCCCTTACCGTCGGGTTACGGTTACCCCTTTTGCAAATCCCTAACGTTCAAAATGTGTACTAGCAATCCATAAAAAGGATACGTCAACCCTTGCCCAATTCTTAACTTGTATATTACCATTTACCATTAAAAAAAGTATATAACGGTTACAGCGAATTTAAATTATTTGAAACCCATTATTTAATACAAAAGGAGTTACCAAGGAAAAAAAAGTTGAGATCTTAATTCCGATCAGGGGAATCGATCCAGCAACCTTTACTATGACGACGTCGCATTAACTCCACTATGCCACCACGACTTCTGACAATGAGGTTTTGGTAATACATAATATGAGACCAGCAATGAAAACCGGAGCAAGGACACAGAGTATACACACGAAATTAATCATTAAATCCATCAAAGATCGAAACAAAACGATAAATTTAGTAAGTAACTTCTCCCTCTTTGTTCATATACCTTCACATGGAAGCGAAATATTTGCAGTGCGTGAGCAAGGAAAACAAATGGAGTAAGGGAAACTAAATTTTCTTGAGAAGCAGAAGTGGCGCCACAAACTTTGTCCTAATACTTTTGAAAGTGACTGTACGTTTTTCTAAATAATTCTCATTGAAAATTTTCAAGTAAATTTATTCGTTGCCGAGAGAATTTCAACTAATAAAACTCTTCACGTTATTCTACCGTGCGAAGGAATATTTCCTCCGGGAGTTGGCGAGATATTCGCTTCCTGGGAGTGTATTCTCTAACTCGAAGCTCCCGTTCTGGTAGCTTCGAACTGGCTACCAGAATTGGCTACCAGCCGTATTCCCTTACCGGGAGTAGCTACCTCAGACCGAGAATTTCTGGTAGCTTTCTAAGACCGGATATGGGGTACGAGAAATAGTTCGTGCGAACTCAGTTTTGACTGTTAGAACCAATGAAATCGCTCGTTTCATTGTTTTAACTGCGGGAAAATCATAATTTAGTCGCTCCCGGCTGACCTTTTCTTCTAGTTAAAATTAATATACTTTGTAAATTACGGTTGCTTTTAGCTTTCATTATTAAAGAAATACGTAGAAATAATTATATCGGGCTATGCGGCATTTATTTATACATCAATTCAATAGTTTCGATTGATGTAGCTTTTTATGCCACTACTGTTAATCATAACCAGTAGGCCATGTAAATATAGCGAAGAGAAAATACAAGTAAACTACAAACACATAAAACCAATGCAATGATATTGTCGTTCTAATGCCCGAGAACTTTTCACTCATCGCTCCTTATGCTTCCATATGTTCGATACAAAAATTTTGATGACCAACTGTTTCTGAGCAGAGATTGTTCCTTCTTGCACTGCGTAAGAATATCGCAATCACGCGGTGGTACGATAAGTTATTATTTCGGAAATATCTTCAGCAAAGTTAATGTGAAGGTGGAGAAAAGTACTTTTGAGAATTACGTCATTTCGCTCAGAATGGTCAGAGCAATCAATTTAGTCTCTCAATAAGCTTCGAACGATATTGACACAAAATTCTACTGTCGTGCCGTTACCCGACGACGGCTAAATTAATATTTAAATGGTTTTATGAATCAGTATAACATGCCAACCGCCAACATTGCACAATTGCAAGCGAGGGTGATTCATTATAACTTGACCATCATTATAACAAACCAACCTGCGTAGTTCCTTCTCTTAAAATTAAAGCCATATACTATCATTGTTTTTGTGATGACTTTCTTCGTGGACTTCAGGAATATTCATGGCTACACTTTTTCAAAATTCAAAACAAATACACAGCCTTAACTACCGGCACTGAAATTAAATGCGTATATAAGGCCAAAGACACACAAATGAAAGCAGAATGAGATTATGAACACATTCACTCATTGGAAGAGCAAGAAATTTATTAATATATATCATGAAACACCTTAAATTGCATAATAACACGTTAATATCTCCACCTCTCCACGGTCTGCATCGATGCAACACTAAACTCTCTCCACACAATCACTTCGCAACAAAGATCGTCGCTGAAAATGCACGGGAAAGTTAATCATAAATTTATAGACACTTGCACAAATAAGACATCCATCTCTGTGCAGTGGATATATTGGCATTGGTAATCATTTCAACTCATCAATTTCTACCGTCACTACAACGCACTGTCTCTCGCAACGTCAATGATAATCACTGAATCTGAGTTTTGTCTTCTGACTTGTAATGACTTTATGCAAAATAAGATTTCACGTGAAATAAAATGATCAAAAGCAGCATTTTTCTTCTGCAAATAATTAAATGAACTAGTTAACGTGATCGGTAGTTCAATCCGATACATACATGTTTAGTTACGATTCCCAATACTTTGTTAAGAATACAATAATTGAAGGCTTCAAATAATTTACGCAGCATTATTCCTCATCCTCATTAAAGAAAGTAATTACGGAAGACAACAAAAATAGTCAACACCTTTCTTGATTACCAATCCATCGCTAGCCGTTTCAGGAAAAATACTGATTGGATAGAACAAAAGATTAGCGACATGCGCCTCTTGGTTCGCGACGGTTCGAACGAATTCCCTATGTATTTTGATGGTAGCTAGCTGAAGCGCGGGGTCCCGATGGCGTACTTCGTGAAGCCACCGTGGTGCCTAGTTTGAAGCTACGGAAATTGATAGAATAGCCTATGGGAGTGGCGCAGCGAGGGGGGGTTTTGGGGAATAAACTCACCCCCCAGAGCTCAGAGAAACTTTTAAATTTAATCCATTTTACTTATTTAGATTAATATAACTTATAGAATAATGTAAGGATTATAAAAATATCCCTCAGAAGACCGTAAAATTCAACATTTATCTTATATTTTTTTGTCGGGGAGGGCCCCCCGCAACTCCCGCTTCCCCTGGCGGGTATGCCATACCGCCTAACTCCCCAGTATTAGTTGTGCCTAAACCTCCCACGCCTTAATTCCTAGCGGCGCCCCTGGCCTAGAGAGAATACTGTTTGGAGCCTAATAAGCTACCGGTTGCTTCTGCTAGCTCTTTCGCCGGTGCTTCAGAGTTAGAGAATAGGAATTAGGCATCTTCTCGACAGAAAACTACCGCGCTTCGAGTCACAGAATAGACCCCCTGTGCCTGCTACTCCAGCCGATTTCAGTATTGTAAACATTTTCTTTACAAATTCTATACGAAACTAAAAAGGCCATATTTTAAATTAGACCTTATTCAACTCAGAGACTTTGAATAGAACTTACGACGACCAACAATCGTTTCGCCATATATTAAAAGCATAAACAACGGTTAGCATAAAAAGCTAGTCCCTTTAATCAATACGCGAGACATCATCACTCAACATAAGAAATAAATTCCTAGTACTCTTCCTAAATTCCTTGTCAGCAATTTTATGGAGACCATTTAGTAAGAGTGACATTATAAAAAGATGGTTTCCCTACCTAAGACTACATCACAAATGCACAATGGCCATCAAATGTCATAATTACATCAATTCGTCTGTTATATCCCAAATAAACTCAGTAATATAATTCTACGCGATTATATTGAGGAAAAATTACTCGGGGCGGAATGGACTATCAAGTTATAAGAAAAAAATTAAAAAACAAGCACGCTGTCTTATCCCGCTCGTCTTCGAACGAGATATGAGCGACATAAGCGTCCTCTCGTATGGAGGTCCGGAAATGAGGAGGCACTCTTACCCAAAATTAGTGACATTTATTCCCCTTTAAGAATGTACGTTCCTAAGTCCTCGGCTCTGACCACGATAGACAGTCGCCACCCAACTACTCAGCCACCAGCCAAGCTATAGGCATGCCCTTTTAATCTCCACCGGGGGAAGGTCCAAAAAACCCTCTTTATCAACCTCTGGACCGTTATCCGGGGATCACGTGCGGGTCGTCTCGTACACTTGCACTTTGGACTGACATGCCAGCTCACGCATGATGGCAATGGCTTCTGGATGCTACAGCACAACGGTTTTATATAATTACCTCACATTTTTAATAGACCTCTTGAAAATTAATGAACACAAAAATACATTAATATGGCAGCAAAAATATAAATTACATATTTTTTCCCAAATGCAAAAAATTATGTCATTAACCCCGTTCTGCCCCAAGTACGGGGCAGAATAGGGTTGTGTGAAAATGACTTACAAAAACAAATAAAATTAGTGAAAAAGGAAAACTCAACTTGTATGTTCTTGTCTTTTAATTTGAATAAATGTTTAGGGGCACTACACTTTTACTTAGTCATATTTGAAACCTAATTAATTAATTGAATCCAAAATTCGCCCTCAAGTACAGAATCAACTTCGCTTTCCACTCCTGCATACGAACTGTGAGCCAATTTCTTGCGAATGGAACTAACGACCCAGACTTCAACTGATTTGGAATAGAAATCGCCGCAGTATAAACTAAAGCTATCTCTTCATCGCATCATTCTTTTTTCCATTTCTTCTTATTTCCTCATCCCGCCCTACCCGTTCTGCCCCAACAACACTTTTACGCTTACCTAAGAACTGACACCCAAAAACAACGTTTAGTCAGGCGTTCAATTGTACGAAACTAACGATAATTAGACATTCTTCTAACGCATACCAATAATTGCAGTAATTCAAACACTTAAATATGGCTTACCATCGATACAGAATCTTCCGAAGCTAGACAATAACAGCAAAAATTCACACAACCCACGGTTCACTTGGTAACACCCAATTAATCATGGCTGCAGAAGATGAGCATGGACCGCGGGAACGAGGAGATCCTGCATTCCTTCAGGGAATTTGACTCCGAAGTGAAACGGATAAGTGGTGCCGATGGGGTCAACACTTAATTCGCTGGCGGTTTTTAGTCTTGTCATTAGGATCGATCGTGGTTCTCTGGTTTAGAGCCGAGTGGAAGGCATAAACCAGAGGCTGCGTCGTATCTGCACGGACATCGGAGCCTCCTTCGTGGACATTAGGCCGGCAATCCGATCGTGTCGGATCCCTCTGAACCGTTCGGGAGTCCATTACACGGTAAAGTCAGCTAGATTGTAGTGAGACGTATATTTGAGCAGTTTCAGCCTTTTTTAGAGTAGAGAGTAGGGGCCGTATTCTGTAACTCCAAACCGATCGGTGCGGCACCGATTCGTCGGGTGCGACGTCACACCGACTCCCGGTAAGAAGTCGTGCGATTCTGTACGAACCCGATCGGTGCGGCACCGACGTGAGGGCGAGAGATCGTCGGTAGCCGTACCGACAGCAAAAAGGTGTCGGTACGGCCTCGGACTAGTGGGTTTCATCAACTCCCCGGTGCGCATTGTACGTTTTATTTTGTTTTTATCTCATCACCGAGTAAATAATGAGGTTTGCTGCAATGTTATCTTTTTCTGCCCCTTCGAATAGGCCTCTATAATTCACTGTGTCAACATCTATATTGATTACCTTGACATAAATATAAGATATTGGTTAATAAACATTAGGTTTGCCACTATATAATGACTTTCTCTCATTTATGTTACCACTTTCACTCGCTTGTAATAGGATTTCTTTCACTCTATCATCATTTATTTGCTCCTTTGACATAAAAAAGATATTTTTGATTAAATATGAGTTTTTCCGCAATGTTATCACTTTATCTCACTCTGAATAGGCAACTATTATTTCTTATTAAAGTGTACCGGGACTAGCCACGGTGATAACCACCTTGTCCGGTATAGTCCACAAATTTCCACAGGGGAGAATGACGCCTCGGTAGCTTAACTGGCTAAAGCACTCGGCCGAAAATCGAGGGATCCGGGTTCGAATCCCGGTCAAGGCGAATGATTTTTCCTCTGTGGATTTTTCGAACTATTATTTCACTCAATCATCATTTGGCGTTTCTCTCGGCATAGAAATAAGATCTTTTTATTTAAGTATGAAGTTTGCCACAACGGTATCAGTTTCTTTCATCTGTAACAGGCAACTATATTTCATTTTATCGTCAGCCATTGATTCCCTTGACGATGAAAGAAGATATTTGTTAATAAGTATGAGGTTTACCGCAATATTATCATTTTCTCTCACTTGGAATGCGCAACTTAAACATATGTATTTTACCCAATCACAATTTCTTTACTTTCTCGTCATTACACTTCTTTTAATTACACCCAGTTCCATATTTTTATAACAATTTCCTAACTTGTTCCTCTAATATGACATTTACATTTGCTTTTGAATCCTACGTTCACGTTCCATGGTATGTTATTTTCGTCTGCTACGGTGCCAATGGCATAACCTTCCGTTGATAACATTTAGACGGAACTTACTTAATGACAACTATATTACCAAATCATGAATAAATAGCAATATACGGAACCAATATTTAAAAAAAGAAACTACGATCTCAAGGATAGTTTCAATAATTCATTCCAGCAACAACAATCTCCATCACATACAAACTTTATTGTGATGTTGTAATATTGTTTCCTTCGATTCTGTATGTACAGCATTACTACCACACATTATATAAGCATTGTTAACAACTTATTCAATATCGTTTATCTTAATCTAGCAATAAGTCGTAATTTCAGCAAATAAAAAGATTGAGAATGACGACAACAAACTGTGCCAATGAGTCTTCACTTGTTTTTACCCTTCTTTCATTGGTGGAGACACGTTAGATGACTTCTAACTTCGGATATATTCGGATTTTCCCTGTTTGAGAAGGAGGGGGAACCGTACCGACTGGTTTGATACCGACGACCATACTGAATCGCTGAATTAGCCGTCGTCGGTATGGAAACCGTCGTCGGTACGGAATGATGTGCTGTCGGTGGGCTGGGAAGGGAAACCGACCGGTGCGGTACCGACGAAATACAGAATACGGCCCTAGGTCAGAGTGTAGAGCTTATTGTGGGTTAATAAATAAAGGGGTAGATTCAAAAGTGTTCCGAAATATAAGTTCATCCAGAAATCAGAATGAAGTAATAGAAAGAAAAAGCAGCGTTTCAGAGTCCACATCACCAATTTTAAATAATACATATAGTAATATCAAGTAAGATAAACGTTAGTTGCGTCATAATAAATCAATATCTATCGTAGTCGTCAATTTCTGTAGCATTAAAACAAAATCCCCGATTTTCCCATTTATAATTGAGAACTGAGGATGATGTAGCGATAGGAACTGAGAGTTGGAATTGTCTGGAAAAGAGCATTCGAAGGAGGTTTTGTAAAAAAATTGATTTTTTTGATCTCGGCCAATCTTTTCATGTAGGCAACTTTTATAAAAGTGCACACACTTGAATATTCCATCCGAATAGGAAAACTTCAGGCCAGGGAAGGTATTTCTCCTGTTGTGTTCTCCGAGGAATGAAAGAAAGGGGAGGTGGTGGAGGCCTCTTCCGATGTTGCATCCTAAGGTGGAAGTGAAAGAGGAAAGTGGTGATGGTCAGCTCTGAATTCAGTGCACAAGCGATTGAATCCACGAAAAGACGAGGACGCGCGCCAAGAAAGCCACGGGTGGTGGTTGAATGCAACAACGACATAAGTGGCATCGATCATTGGGGTCAAATGTCGTCTTACTATCCCACTGAAAGGAACTTTTTTTTAATACCATTTGATGGAGTTCCTTTAAGTTCCTTCCTTTGAGATGGAGCATCGGTAAGTGAATGCCAATCCGGTCCTACTTCCGAAATATCACACGGATTTTAAAGCAACCATAATAACGCGACCAATCCGAAATGTTTGCAAGGGTAAGTTGTAAAATTTTACTAAAGCCTTCTCCTCTCCTCCTATGCTCCATAATATTTACTTTTCTAGTTTAGGCTAAACTCTTGATTCGTGTATCTATTTCTCTTCTCAATTGTGTTTAAGGAGTGCATAATGTGAGCATTTCAAGTCAGTAGTTCGAAATATCTATCGCCCCAACAATAAACCGTACTATTGTCCGCCCCTTATCACCACGGGCATCACACTATTTTCTTGCGAGGGGATATGGATTTAGCTTGAGAAGATAATATAATGCGCGGTCCAGGTATTTCACAAAACGTTTTGTATTAATGGAGGGAGGATTTGAGCTTTTAAAATTTTAGCCTCAGCCTCAACTTGAAATATGTGATAAGTATAATTTTATTGCTTTCGTGGCTTTACGAGGAAGTTGGCCAGTAAATTCATTTTTTAGCAGGCTCTGATTTCGAAAATAAATCGAAGAATGCAAAAAGATTATAAACTATTAGGAATGCATTTTTTTCCATGACTTATGCTGAAAGGGTCTCATGAAATTGTTCAACAGAATCCGGGTGTTTTATCAGGAAGACATCAGGAGGTCACTTTTAAAGTTTTGAATGCCTCACTCAGCGTACATATTACCACAGCCTGACAACTCATTTATGAGAAAAAATGAATGATAATCCACTGCCTTTATTCAAGTTAGACTTATTGGATAGCTTGAGCTGGATACCACTATTTGGATGATAATTCTGAAAACAAGTGGCCAACACTTTTCATGCGACGTGAGAGATATGTACAGTCACTTTCAAAAGTAGGTCCCCATACCCGGCGCAGCCGTCTCCGTTATTCTCCGAAGTCGACGTTTGCGTATTGCTTACGCTTTCCACTGGGGATAGATTCGACTGACTTGATCAGGTGGTACAAGTTCAGAGGAAGGAAGGCCCCGTGAACCTTCCCCCCCCCACCACACAGCCAAACAATTCCACCACCGAAGAAAGCGGAGAAGAATATAAGGATTTTTCCGGCAAGTAACCCATCGCGCGAGGAAGAGGGGAGACGTCTGAGTCGTTTGGTAAACTTTTACAAAACATATAGCACAAATAAATTTTCGAAGCATTTCGAGCATATTACTCAAATATTTTTTTCTCCACATCGCCTTGTGAAAAATACATAAATATATACGCCAATGTAAATATTGTCATTTGCGTCACGGTTACCATCCGTCATCGCGTTCATCCGTGTCGGCGGTTAAGGATTTTCAGTCATTTTTTCAATGTTTACTAGTGAAATAGCAGTTACTCCCCAATTAGTAGGTTATTCGGACGACAAGTAGCGCCTACATTTTGAATACAGCAACTTATTCCCAGACTGTGAATAGAAAATCAGAGGTAGTATTTTAATTTTTTACCGGTCAAAAGTACCGGCACGGCAGTTATTTTATGGAAGACGATAATTTTGCATTATTTTTTCGGATGAGCAATTGGATTCCCTTTAAATTTTATTGAATTGATTTTAAGATAAATATAAATTTTCACTGAAAGTAGCAGCGAGATATGTATTGGCATCGAGTAAAACGGCAGGCCTTTACACCATAATGCGTCGTAGGAAGTGTTGTCCTTTTCTTTCTGGAAAATACTCTTACATTAGTATTGTTCAGTTTTATTATAAGAAAAATAGTGCGAGCAATGTGAGCGTGGAATTATGATGGTGAGTCAACCAGTTATGGTGGTCATAGAAAAACATCATTTATCTGTCCTTCTGAAATGAAGATTTTATGAATCACCCTGCCTGCGCCCCTCCCAACTTGAACTTACCCCTTTAATTAAAAGTAACGCCCATTCACATTGGGCCCTTTCATTCTAACCATATCCTTACTTTCATCCATCCATATGCTTACCTTCCCCTCCCCCCTTACCTCAAATCTATCCACCATGGATAGCACTTCTTCATTTTTTTCTCTCTATCCTTCTCACCTTTTCCGTTCTTTTTTATACTCACATCTCGGATGTTTTCATTATTTTCTGGTCCCTCTTTCCTCGTCGCCTAAGTTTCCACATCGTCAAACGCTACATCCTAAGCAGTATATTTGGCAGCTCATAAGTTTAATTTGTATTAATAATGCAGAAGTAGTCATGAGGTACCCAAGACGGTATATTTTTATCGGATGAATATTATACATGCGTAGTTTTGTGTTTGTAGGAATATGATCAGTATTTGTTCGCACGTAAGACTGACTCAAGGTATTCATCACATCAGTGTAAGTTTAATTTATGCTATAAAGCCACTTACACATAATAATGTGAAGAAAATTGCCGTGCATGGTATCACCAGGCGCCAATTACGACTGATTCTAGTTGAAAAAAAGAAACGAAAAAGGGTTAAGACTTGCGTTAACCTCTCAATGAAGGGGCAAAGATAAAATATATAGCATTAATGTGCCTTAAAATGGTAAGAAATAGGCACACAAGTCATGTAAGTAATGCTTCCGTTGGTAAATAGAAAATATATTTATGGAAACTATTAAGACATTCGAACTTTCGATGAAGATTTGGGTTAATTACTTTCTGATACCTGGAATATATAAAGCATTATGTAAATATTTGTTCAGGGATATGTTAGTAACGACTGGAATAAATATAATAGAGAATTAAACATTGCAATTTAGCGCATATTAGTATTTTTATTTCTCGTTTGATGAGACACATAGAAAAATGTAGTATTAACCATAGTAAACATATGTATCCTAAGAAAATGCTTAGGAATAACGAATGCGCCAAACAGAGTGTTTAAAATACTTAAACATAGAGCAATATGTATTGATGGTGTTGGTAATAATGTGTTAGAAGTATAACCTAGTAGGTAACCTCCACGACAATTGCATGACCCTCTGACGTTCGATATTTTCTATTCTCAGAATACATGCGACATCTGGCAATATTTTTTTCCTTTTCTATTTCCCCTTAATTTCCGTAGAAATATTAACCTTCCGACCCTTTCCGGCCATTTACGTAATTGCGGTATGAAGAAAGTCCCTAAAGTACAATCACAAATAAATTATTTCCAATAGACAGAACCGTACATGCGGTGACATCAAATATCGCATATAACTGAGGAAGGAAATTTATATTTTGAAATAATTTGTAAAAATGAGATTAACTGATACATCCATGATAAAAGAACACAAATGGTAATTTCCATATGTATTACCATCATGTAATCATTTTTAGTAAAATTAGACATTGCAATGTTTCCACTGAGCTTTATTATGACGCAACGCGTTTCGTCGTTACAAACAACATCATCAAGTGTATCAGTTGTTTGTGACGACAAAACGCGCTGTGCAATTATAAAACTCAGTGGAAATATTGCAATGTCTAATTTTACTAATATTAAGAATTTCCACCATATCGTGCCTCACATCATACAAGGCAATTTATTCGTTTCATTACTAAATAATGCCAGTAACGTTTTTATATGAACTGATACGTTTTCGTCCACAAATCGAAGGTAATTGTGGATATTTTATAGAGTTGCCTGATTCTGCCCAAAATCTGAGTATAAAATTCTATCGAAATATTTTGAGTCATGTATACCACGGTGTTGATAACGTCTGACTCTCATTAGCATATACCGGGTGTGAACTTTAAATTTCAGCTACACGAGATACGAATATGTTTCGAGATTACAAGAAAAGAATTCTAAACTGCGGCAAGTGGATTTTTGTGGTGGTATAAAATCAAGCACTCCAGCCGAAGCCTCTTGCATTTATCTTACGTTAAAAAAACATTCATGGTTGGAACCTGGCCAATCTATTTGGATCTCAAACTTTAAACACGAATGGAGAGAGGCAAATGACATCTGGCTGCTTGAAGACGTAGGTAAGATGCAATCATAAAGCAAACGAAAGGTAATAGATAGAAGTGAGAACTAATTTATTTAGAAAAGAGAGCATTGATTATAAAAGGAGCCAGAATTTCGATGAGACTGTCACATGATAGTTTCCTCACCCGCAGGTAAAGCAGCACATCGCATGGCTCATAACAATCGTCTTCATCATCGCCGTTTGTGCAATTTTTTAATACCATGTGGTCTCTAAATAATCGTTACAACTAATCGCTACTCTTCCGGGTCGCACTGTGATAAGAATTTAAATCCAAGAAACTTTATTCGGAGCGTGGTATTTGTTCCACATTTCCGTGTCAAATAATTTAAAAATTAACGATGATATAGGCATAATTCTTGGAATCATTTCCTTGCAAAGGATCATTGAGACATTTCAAAAGCGAAAATGCCCGAAAAAGGAGTTTATTTTCTGCAAATTCGTCTTCCAAATGGTAAAATGTGAGGTTTTATCACGCGCAGCCCGACATTTTAGGTGACACGCTGGTTGCACACCCCGGAAATTTGTTGTTAATTTACACCCGATGTAAAACCATACAATTATTTAGATAAACTTTAAAATGCGTCAATATAATCTTAAATGTTATATTCATCTTTATTGTTACCAAGTTGCGGTGGTTTGTTCTCCACATGCGTTCGTCTCCAAATTCAGCATTTTGAATTCCCGAAAAATTTTAAAGAAATTGGTGCGGGCGACAGTGGTTAATATTATCCGATTTTGAAAAATTTTTGCTGGTTACATTTGATCCCGAAAAAAGTTATTTTTGGACCCACCCCTATTCTCCATTTGTGCTTATGCACACGCAGAGTTGAATTTAAGCTATAACAACGGACAAGCAGTGTGCAAAGTTGGACTGCTGAAGTCTTCGTCTGCATTGGCGGAAAGGTCGAAAATACTGTCTTAGAGGCCAGCGTAGGGTTAGTATGAAAATGATTTCACAGCCGTAGTGAATGACTAATGGCGGCAATGGTAAATTAGCCACGGATCATTTCGATGCAGTCAGCAAAATTTGTTGGCAGATTTTGCGGCGTATGAATTTTGACTGCCGTATTCACCTTCAGGTTTATGATCAGGAGCACAGATTTCACCACGTTTTTCAAAGGTCAGTTTCTTGTTTGTTCATTGGTTTTATTTTCCCGGGCAAAAACTCGCTACTCATCTCCGACCCACTACCCGATTATCGATCGATTTGAAAAATTTCAACACAGATCAAAACCGTTGCAGAGTGCCTATTTCATATTACATCTTTTTTTTCTGTTTGGTTTCCAAACTTGTAATGCCATTTTTTTCTGACAGTGTATTATTAATGATATTTTTTGTCTTATACCCACATTTTAACTAAAATTAGAACAAATTGAATTTACCAAGTCAATTACAATTGGCAATTTTTATTCATGATATTTTTCTTACTGCTTCTAAGTCATAGCTTGTAATAGTTATTTCTTTTGTACCACTTTCAAGTCGCTGAGAGATATAGAGGGAGAATGATTTGGGAGAATGATCTTCCGCTTTTTCTATAAAATTTATCGTTGAATTTGAAATCCTGCATAAATTTAAAACCTCGTGTAACCACTATTTGTCGCGCCATGAATGCCATTATAATTTAGGGAATGTGTTAAAATTTGTCATTTTTAATCTCTATTTGTGATTAATATTGATAGGAAGCATTTTAAGTTGAAGGTATTGCGATCGTGGATCGAAATTGGTTGGGAAACGTTAATAAACGGAAACCAAAGTGAACTAATGTTGGTCGACAGTATGTCCCTCCGCTATTTGAGCGATATCTTCAGGCAAATCTCCAATTAAAATAAAGTGGCGAGGATCAAGAATAGCTAGGGAAAGGAGGAACCTATAGCCTAGAAGCGTGATTCACAAGATCATTCCTCCCATTCGTCTTCATTTCTTAAAGCTTTATCATCTGCTTGGATTCCGCGAAGTGTCTGCGTAGGTATTTGATTTTGAATTCTATTTCTGTGTTTAGGTCACAGTTTATGACAATGATACACTAAACAATAATAATAAACACTGGTGAGATGGGAGTTCATTCTAGGAGGCGAGTGAAGAAGAAAGAACGGTTGAGCGAATCATGCTTGCACCCTACCAATGCTCTGTTTTTTAGAAGTACTTACTAGTAGTTACGAAATTTTATATTCACGGGTTAGTAACATTGCTTTTGGAAATGTCGCTTTTAGTTGTTCTTTAGGCATTCAGCTTTTTCAATTCGGTGGTGACTAATCTGTTTAAGTGCAAAAATAGCTGGCGATCAACGTCGTTTTTCATTTATTTACTTTTTTTATATACTTTTAGTGTGGGATAGGCTATTTTATTGAGCGAATGTAAATGTCAAACATATATTCCACCAACCACGGTCGTTTCATCGACATATCTAGCTCATCGGCGAGAATGTAAATGAATATGAGAACAAAAACCCGGGAATAGCGCGTTGTTCTTGCCAGGCGGCTGAGCGAGGTGTCTGCCGTGACGTCATCAACGAAACGTAGACAGCGAAATGAGATCACCTTAGCTTCTGTCAGCTTCGCAAGCATAGCGGTGACGGTGTGGTTGGGGCGAAAGAGCAGCTGGATGCGCACGTATATCACGCGCGGAACAAAAGCGCTGCTGACGAGGGTGAACAGATGACGAACGCACCCTCGCCATTGTGAGAGGAGGGCCTTGACATCCATTCTATCCGAAACGCAGCACGGAATGAATATCGATTCGCACTTCGCTATTCCTCGCAGTCTTCTTTCGTGACGTCCTTCGGCACCTTTCCCACAGATCACTTTTTCAACGACTTCTTGTTTAAAACCATTTCATGTCTTCCCCGTATCTCTTTTTCCTCCCTCCGAAAGCAGCTTCGCAAAGCCTTCTTCGTCTTCTTCTTCAGTCTGCCCTCGGTTGGTTAGCTGCCACGTTTGTTTGGCTTCCTCTTCATTTCGGCGTCAGTGAGAAGCACGCCTTGCATCCGAACTGCTTCTTAATCTGCCTCACACACTGTCTTCCCCTTCTTCACTCTCCTTGGACTTGTCCCTGAATTATCAGGAGACCGTCAACGAGATGTCAGTAGACAAGCTCAACTTGCTCATGGACTTGGATTCTCTCCAGTCGGCATTTCTAGTTTACTCCGCCTCTTAATTTGCCTCCTCGTCGGCCCATCCGATTCTTATCATGTGCTTACGTAGAACCGGAGTCCTCATGAATCGATTCTTTTCTTCTCTTCTGCACTTAGCGTTCATGCTTAGCACCCGTAAAGCATTGCATTCTATCCGCTCGTCGTTTTAGCGAGCCCTTTGACATTTGCAAGCTGTTGCATTGGGACGCGAATAGCTTAACTTTTATGTTGCACATATTTTGCTCTAGCTATACTCCTACTCCGTTCATCCGTCGTTTTTTTGCACGCTTTTTCATAACATGCTTCGTCTGCCTGTTTCACCGATGGAATCTTGTAATTGATTTTTCACCCACTGCCTCGGATGCACTTGGAAATTTGAACACTCCCTAGCAATTCCATAATCGTATATTTGAAACTTTGTCCCATTTTTCTGTCATTAATTAAATAAATGTCCAGTTTTAGGTTTCCTCAATAGATGGCGTTAACAGCTCTGGTTTAATCGATTACTTATTCACAAATAAATAGTATAAAATGAAAATAGAAAAAAATGCTTATTAGGTTTGACATTGCGAGCCAATTCCTGACTCATCCATCAGGGTCTTCCTCACTCATTTCTAAGAATCACCTGCAACGCTTACTTCTCATAGTCCTAAAAATCTTATTTTTTAATTTTTGGTGCAATTTATACTGGTTATGGAAAGGCGTGTCTATTAAGACTATTTCTATTTTGTTTTAATAAACGCGCAACGCTAGGAGGAATCCACTGCATGAATCACTGCGCTGCTTATTATGCAATATCCGATATTTGCGAATAACCATCAGCCCGCAAACCTCAATTTCTTATTTGCGCTCTTTTATCATTTATTTATCTCTTTTTATAGTTATTTTTGGTCATTTCTGTGAACGCTTTAATTCAATTAAAAGGTTAATTTCAGATGGTTTTTCATCGATCCAATCGTACCCTCATTCATCTGCGCCTGGATGCTTTTATTAGACATTTCAAAAAAAGAGCGACGGGCAAAATAGCGTGGTCTAAAGTGCAGCACACACTACAGGCATCGAAATCGGGGAATAAGCGACATAAAAAACGTAAATAAGTGCCGAGGTCACGATCTGATTATAAAATGATCAGAGAAAAATAATCTCAGCTACATTGAATACATAAGTAATAAAATAAATTCAAGAACGAGTGATATTATGAAGAATGGGAACAAACACAATGGCTGGCTCCTCCCCCTAATATTTTGTGCCATTTATCTTGACCACCCGAAATAAATTTTTGTCCAGATACAAATTCAAAAATGTGTCAAGAAAATGTTCATTAGCCGTCAGGGGGACATTAATCAGCACGATTGCCTTCCTTGTAGCTTTTTTATTAACAAAGACATGAACAGGAGGAGTTATAGGAGAGGAAATGAATTGCCAAATGCAAAATATAGGGTGCCATTTAAAAAAATACATACCGCTGTTCATATCTTTGTAAATAAAAAAGCTACAAGGAAGGCAATCATGCTGATTAATGTCCCCTTGACGGCTAATGAACATTTGCTTTACACATTTTTGAATTTTTATCCGGACAAAAAGTTATTTCGGGTGGTCAAGATAAATGGGACACCCTGTATATAGAGTTAAAAGTTAATTTTTATAAATAATAGCGATGAAATTAAATTGCTGGCTACTTTTAATAGATAATCAAAATGTTTTAAAATCGTAAGTCCCAACTGTGTAACACGGAATGAAGTTAATGCAAGAAAAAATTATTTTCATCATTTTTTCCCTTGCTTTCTTTGATTTTTATCGTAGGTACATAAATCTATATATGAAATTGTTACGATGCCATCGATTAATCGATGTATTTTCTCTTCAACAGGTACGTGTCATCCATGAGCAGTTGAGAATATCTGTGCCTATGGATTCGCTATAATGTGTGAGTAATTGCAAGCGATCTATGATGAAAACATCCACACTTTACGATTGGGGTGATAGTCGAAATGATTCGTTTCCTCTGTAATTGGCGTAGAGCATGAAGATGCCCTGGAAATTCGAGGGGCCTATTCGAAGTAAGGTCTTCAAAGCCTAGCCATCACAGCATGCTACAATACGCTAAATCTAGCCACCCTATCGTGTCAATTGGTCCTTTCTGCTTGCTGTCGCATGAGCAGTTTCTCATAAGCCAGATAATTATCGGCGCCGCACCCACTCGCGAGGGACATTCTGATTGCCGCTCCCGCCCAGTGCAAACTGCGGTCTGTCATTAAGTTTCTGCATGCGAAGATGGATGCTCTGATTGAAATTCATCGCCAATTGGAAGAAGTGTGTTGAACTCGAAAAATGAGTGGAAAATTTACAACAGAACAAAAGAGGGGGCAAGAGGCGTTCGATTGCACCAGGACAAGGCGTGTTGGTCACAAGGGATGTGTGGATGTAGCCCACAAAACAACGTCACTCTTCGAGCAATTTGGATGGAGATTTCGATAGATTGCCCACCTCACAGTGTCCAGCTCCCTGTGAGTAAGTATCGTGTTTTTCCGGCCCGAAAAAAAAGATTTGTGAGGGCAACAATTCGCGAACGACGACGACTTTCCAGAAGCGGTTCTTTAGTTACCTACAGGAAGCGGCGGGACGTCTAACGGATGCGGGAAGTCATAGAGCGAAAAAGTGACTACGTAGAAAAATAGCTGGTTGCTCTAGGTTTCTAACCATGTAATATGCATTGCAAATAAATCGCAGCAACTACGAAAAAAAATTTGGAGACCTTACCTTTCGTATGGCCCTTAGTATTTTCAATGACTCACTCAGACGGTGGCCATTTCCAAAATGACTTATGCTCATATCGTGACATCAACTGGATTTTCGAATCTACATTCGTATATACGTGACCACATGTAGGGTGTTTGGGTGAACGCAATCACCAGCATGTAATATGATCCTGACATGCACATCACATGGCCATAAAATATTGCACGTAATTAAAAGAAATACACGCATTCACGCAAAGCCAATGACTTGTCAAAGGTTAGTAATTCCTGAAGAAAATCCTTGCAAGGTTAGAAAAATTGAAATATAATTGTCGAGCGACCATGAGTCGTCCTAGCGAGTGACGCCATTAATTTTACGAATATAGTTACTGTTGCTATCCTTAGTGGTTCGAGGAAAGAATGACATTTAAAATCACTCTGTTTTGCAGTCTAGTTCATTTGTTTTCTTGTCGTGATCACGTCTTCCATAGTACGACGATAACCATGGGGCAGGGGCGCAGATAGGAATAAAGGCTAGGGTGTTTAGGCGCAAAACACTGGGTTGTCCGAGGGTGTGGAATACCCGCCTGGGTACCTAAATACCCTCTCCTAGAATATTATTCATATAAATGGTTCAAAATGGTGAGTTTTGCGGATATTTTTTTAAATATTTAGACTCTTCTATAAGTAATATTAATCCAATTAAGTGAAATGGATTAAACTTCAAAATTTCTCTGAGGTCTGAGGTGGGGGGGGGGGGGTTATCCCCCAAAACCCCCCTCGATGCGCCACTGACGTAGAGTATGTTTCACATCATCTGGAATAACATATTCTGCGAATTTACTAAGTAAATGTAGTCTATAATTTGATCTACGCTCCTGCAAAGATTCCCATCCTAACTCAGGTAACATCTTTGAAACGCTGCACTTTTTGTCGTTACAACTCATCACGAATTGGGCCGCCGTGCGCTGTACTCGATTTATTTCAGTCCTACTTCATAAGGGCTCCGCACGCTGTCAGCATATTCTGAGGCCTCACTTCCCTTTGTCAAAAAAAACTGTTAAAATAGCTGTTGAAAATTTCAACTGTTGATTGGGACCACCGTTAAATCGAATTTGAATTGAAGAGCAACAGTCATCTACATCTACATAATACCCTGCGAGCCACCTCCAGGGTGTTTGGCAGGGGGCGATCAATCACCAGCATGCAAATGGATTCCCATATGCACACCACACCGTCCAAAAAACTTCGCGCATACTAACAAATTATACTACCGTGAGCTGTTAGAAATAATATTAAATTAAGAAACATGCATTAAGTTTTACATAGGTTAAGAGGCTACACTACAAGTCGTCTGATCTATTTATGAATTCCATCGCTGCCGTTAAAATATATTATTGATCGTGGAAAAAAATACACTCTGAATCTGTCTGTTCTACAGTCTATCTCTCTTATTTTATTTATATGATATATCTTCCGAAGTATGTTGGCGTCCGTAATATATGTCTAACTTCGTTAGAAAAGACACTGTTTTTGAATTTATCCAAAAGGTTTAGTCTATTTTTCAATCTACGGTCCGGCAGAGATTCCCATCCGAGTTTATCTAAGAGGTCAGTTACACTAACAAGACTATCGTAACGACCTTTCACGTACGTGGCAGCTCTTCTTTGCACGCGTTATAACTCTGTTATTAAGCCTTTTTCATGAGGGTCCCAAACACTGGAAGCGTATTTCAGATGTGGCCTAACGAAGGAAAAAGTAGCTAATTTCTCTCACTTTGTCGTCGCACTTTCATAATATTCTTTTAACAAAACCCATTTTACGATTAGCTTGACCGATTATTTCTCGAATATGTTTATTCCACGATAGATCATTATTGAGTCTAACCCCTAGATATTTCACGGATTCAACTGCCTTTAATTGGGTGCCCCGAATGATATAGTTACGCTGTAGGGAGTTATTCTTCTTCCAGAAATTCATTACGACGCATTTTTCCAAATTTAATTCTAACTGCCAAGCATCGCACCAAGCTTGGATAGCGGCAAGGTCATTCGTTAGTTCGTCTATATCTTTGCTGGAACGGATTTCTCTGTAAACTACAGCGTCTTCTGCGAATAATCGTAACTTACTCTGCACTACTTCGCCAATGTCGTTTATATAAAGAAGGAATAGGAGTGGGCCAATGACACTACCCTGAGGGACGCCAGAAGTGACTCTAACCTCATTGGAGACTACACCGTCTAATACTACTCTTTGGACGTGGTCGCTCAAAAATTCTCTAATCCAGGAAATGACATCTTCGTCTAGACCATCAGATTTCAGTTTTATTATTAACTTTCCGTGGGGTACTTTATCAAATGCCTTTTTGAAATCAAGAAAAATCCCGTCTACTGGAATGCTGTCTTCTCCGGTGACTAAAATATCGTAAGCGAAAAGAGATAACTGGGTTTCGCACGATCTGCTTTTCCTGAATCCATGTTGAGTTCTCATAAGTAAGTTTTCCGCGTCTAGGCGTTTCATTACCGAGCTGACTACGATGTGTGCAAGGACTTTGCATGGGATGGACGTTAAAGATATCGGCCTGTAATTAGATGGCTGTTCCTTGTCTCCACTTTTAAATATTGGCGTTACATTAGCGATTTTCCAGTCATTAGGTACCTCGTGTTTGCTTGATGGATTTGCTGAATATTAACTGCAAAAAGGGGGCAATTTCTGAGGCTTGTTCTCTAAATACGCGAGAAGGGATTTTGTCTGGACTGGGTGATTATTTTGGACTGAGCGATTTCAATATCTTTTCCATTTCGTGCGCACTAATGTCAATAGGCGGCATCTTTCGGGCGCACAGATTGCCAAATGTCTCGGATGCGTTCTCAGAAGGCTCGGTGAACACGCTCTTGAAGTAGGAATTGAATAAATTGACTTCATTGGAACTGTTTGTCAACAAATCTCCATTATCGTGGTGCAATTGACCTTGGTCGTTGAGGCACCCAAAAAACAAAATACTACTACTCCATTATCGTTTCTCAGCGAGAATACGGTAGATCGTTTACCTTGAACTTCCCTAACAAAAGACCAAAATGCTTTTGGGTATTCCCGTAACTGCTCTACTAGTGTTTTTCTTTTAAAATTCGTGAATGCATTCCTTAACGCTTCCTTCGT
The DNA here is from genome assembly GCF_921293095.1 of Ischnura elegans. Taxonomy (NCBI): domain Eukaryota; kingdom Metazoa; phylum Arthropoda; class Insecta; order Odonata; family Coenagrionidae; genus Ischnura; species Ischnura elegans. The sequence goes on from NC_060253.1 coordinate 113,175,655, forward strand.
CGCGGCTATAATAATCCTATATTTTTTAATTATTAACTCGCTTTCATTAGCGGATAAATCCGTGCTGACTTTTTTCATGTTAGCATGACACGCTCTCTGTCGCCTCAATGATTTTCTCACTTCCGCGTCATACCATCTCGGTTCGCTGCCTTCTTTTATTTTTTTATTGGGGATGTTGCTATTTATACCCGAAGTTACGAGCGAAAGAAAAGCTTTCCAAGTACCCTCTACAATTAACTTTAATATTGATTCTTGAAACGCGGGGAGAGAAATTTTCAGACGACTCTTAAACCCATTAAAATCAGCTCTTTTAAAGATAAAAACTTTATGCTCTTTTTTAAAGTTTTCGGCGGCATTCAGAGAAAAATTTGCAGTTACTACCCTATGCACTTATTGCTTCGAGGGTTCTCACGTTTATCACCTGATGAGGTATATTTGTCGCTAATAAATCAAGAATATTTTCTCCTCTGTTTGGTGCGGATGCTATTTGAAACAATGAGTAAAAGTGTGTAATAAAGCCTCGCAAATAACTGTATCCCTCCCACCAGGAATGAAGCTAAACGTCTCCCAATCTATAGAAGGTACGTTGAAATCTCCACCTATAATCAAATGTCCTTTAGGATTCTTGGATGCTGCGCTGTTTATTTGTGTTTGAAAATCCAACATTTACGTTAGATATATCTGAGTTAGGTGGTCTGTAATACGAGCACAATAAAATAGTTTTGAATTTTGTGCATTAAATTGAACACCTCACGGATTCAACGCTGGTCTCAGTTACGGTTATCGCTTTGCTGACGATTGAATTCTTTACAACTATAAATACTCCGCCCCCACTCGATTAATTCTCCAAGAAATTCTTTCCTGGTTTTCCAATATTTCCTCCCAACTTTCCCCGCTCAATTCCACCATTGAGAAAAAAACCTTCTTTCTTGATTGCTGCTACTCCTTCAAACCGAATCATGAACACACACACCATGAGAAAATCAACGCTTAACGATATCTCATGGAATAGCAATGGGATATTGATTAAAATACACGAACTCTTTCAATATGCCACAGACAACAACACGGACATAATTTCGCTTCAAGAAACACACTTATCTCCACACCAATCTTTATAAAATCAACATTTCAACGTTTACAGACTGGACCGCGTCACCAGGGGAGGAGGAGTAGCAGTCTTGATCCGTAAAAACCTTCCTCATTCCCTTCTAAATTCTCCATTTCATTTAATTTCTTCTAATTTGCGGACACCTTCGAAGCTCTTGGTATTGCGATCAACACAAAAGCCGGTCCCATTTACATCTTCTCATATGCTCTCCAAACGACTTAGCATGGAGTCTCTCGAACGCCTGTTCTCCAGCTACCCTAACGGCCTGTTCTGCAGTGATTGGAACTGCAAGCACCCCAGTTGGAACAGCAACAAAATCAAAGCCGACGGTATAATGTTATATTATTCTTTAATCCACCACAGAAATGTCTCAATTTTAGCTCTTTGCGAACAAACCCATTACGCCCCACGATCGTGTGACGTAATAGATTTCGGCCTTTCTTACAACCTTCCGTATTTTTCTCTCCTTCCGTCCCTTCACTTCCGATCATCTTGCGTTCGCCATTCCCCTCTCTGCCATTTCTCCTCTTACGCCCAATGTTGCTGTTACCGACTGGGATAAAATTTCCACAATCTTGGAAAATTCAATAGCCGACATTTCTTTCATTAATAATCCGTCCCCGCCATCGAAAAACAAACAGATTTAATCACATCAGCTCTTAACACAGCTAAAGAACAAGAAAATAAATCATTTCCAGCTCGTAATCGTAAGTCCAGGAGATTCCCCGCATTTTTGGTATGTTTTATCAAACGCCGTAACGCCGCCCGTAGAACATGGCAAATTTCTGGAATCCAAAATGATAAATCGGCTTACAATAAATTATCTAATCCAGTTAAAAAAGAAATTACCAAGCATAGCCAAGCCCAATGGGAAAAATATATCAGTACCTTGACTTTTGAAAATTCACCCGAAATTTCTCCAGCTACATATACCACCCCAATATGGCGGACAATAAAATCACTTAAAAATCGGCAAAAAAAATTTCATCCTCCTATTGCTTCAGATTCAGGACTTATTTCCGATCCTTCGCACAAAGTTGAATTACAAGCTGATCACCTCCAAAAAGTTAAGTCTTTAGATTCTTCCTTTTCACCCATTGATAAAGAAATTAATCTCTTCTTTCATAAATGACCAGAAATTCCCAACTCCTTTCCGATTTCTACTCCTTCTTCTGTTCGCACTATTGTTTCCGCGCTTCCCGCAAGAAAAGACAGGGGTCTTGATAACATTCCTAATTTTCAATTAAAATTTGCTAGCCGTATAAACAAATTCAACTCTCTTCTTTCTGATCTATTCAACATCGCTTATTCTTTTCCTTATTTTCCCAGTCAATGGAAACAAGCTAAAATCAATTTAATCCCCAAACCGCGCAAAGATCCCAAAATTACTTGTAATTCTCGTCCCATTTCACTTCTTTCTAATCTCTCTAAAGTCTTTGAAGCAATTATTCTTTCACGCCTTGAATCTTTTTCTTCCGATCATAAATTAATCCGGCCCGATCAGCATGGTTTCCGATGTAAAATGTCCGCCATACACCAACTTCTCCGCCTTGTAGAAAAAATTAGCATTCCTTTAATCGCCATTTCTCTGCGGATGCGGTATTTCTTGATGTGGCACGGGCTTTTGACCGTGTATGGCACAGGGGACTAACTACACCTGCTAAAATTTCCTCCTTCCGACATTCACTTTTTCAGTTCCTATTTAAGTAATAGACAGTTCCGAGTCGCCGAAGGACCAATTTTATCATCTCTTAGGCTCCTAGCTAAGTCCGTTATTATTTACTCACATTGTAAACGACATGCCATCTACACCTAAAACCACATTACACATGTACGCCGACGATACTGCTATTGCGGCTACATCACTGAAGGGAGACACCAACATTAACAAATTAAATACACACTTAAAACTCTTACACAAATGGACACTCACATGGAAAATTCACATAAACGCAACAAAAAGCACACACGTTCACTTCCTATACCGCAAAAAACACAATTCACGCACACAGCCACATTTCAACAAACAAGCAATACCAAGAGCAGCCACGCACACATTCCTTGGGGTGATTCTCGACAGTAAGTTAACTTTTATTCCTCATATGAAAAATTGCACCAATAAAGCAACAGCTGTTCGTCAAGCCATCTCCGGTCTCTCCACCCCTACCTCTCCACTTTCCCACAGCTCTCGAATACGTTTATACAAGAGCATCATCCGACCGATAGTACTGTACGCATGCGAAACTTTTGCCAAGAATAGATCAATCCGCAGAAAATAAAAAATCTTTCAGAACAAGTCAATTCGCCATCTTCTTCAAACTAGCCGTCTTTTAAGAATCTCAGACATCCTAATTTTGCGCAAACTCCCCACCATTAACGATTTTATTTCCCATTAAGTCAATAATTTTAAGTCCAGGCTGAAGGGCACCAAAATTACATTACTTACAGACATCTGGAATTATGATCCTCATATTGCAACGACACATATACTGCCTCATCAAGTTACTCTTCTATGAGTCTTTTCTATGCCTTGACCTTCTTCTAATCATTGGTTTCACTATTAATAAATTCAATTATCAAAGGTATATATTTGTTTGAATAAAAGATTTAATTAAAAAAATGAAAATCTTTTTGCTAATGCTATGTAGCAAAGATAAAAAATACTTAAAGACCAGAAAGAATTGGCAAAATAAAAAATAAAATATTTGTGAAAAAATAAATATAAAAAAATAAATAATATATACTAATAAATAGCCAAAAAATAATAATAAAAAATAAATGTTTATAATTTATTAACATTGATTGTTAACAATGTGACGGCCATCAAAAAGCCAATTTTCCTGTTGTAAATATTAGTTATAAGTTTCTATTTCACACAGACAACACAATACACCCACAACAGTACACGTGCGCCATTTTTTAAAGTAACAAATTGTTAACTGGCTGGTTGGGGTGAGCCACGGCATGAAATCAGCAGCAGGCCGTGCATATTATTCGATTAATTCTATCCTTTCATCCTCCCAATCCATTTTCCTAATCCATTTTCCTAATAATCCTTTTTCATGCGTTATGCAGGTGGTAGCCTAGATCCCTATTAAAATTCGCCGGAGTTTTTGCTATCTCAATAGCTTCTCTGATACGGTGAGGGAAGTATTTACTTTCTTTTGCTGTTATCCTGGCGTCTTCAAAGAGTATGTTGTGTCTAGGTTCACTCCAAGCATGCTCAGATATGGCTGAGAGTTGGTGCTGTTTGTTTTTAGTAGCCATTCGATGTTCCTGCAATCGGACTTTCATTGATCTGCAGGTCTCGCCAATGTAATATTTACCACATGAACAAGGCACTCGATATATACCCTCATAAAGGTCCATTGGGAGTTTGTCCTTCGCTCCGGATAGCATGTCTGATATCTTTGCCACGCAATTGAAACGTGTAATTACGATGTGTTTTCTGAGCATTCTGGCAATCTTTTCTGATGTGCCCGCCACAAAGGGAATTGTGGCGTATGCTTCCGGCTCCGGCCGGCTCTCTTCCTCAGAGGTCCTTTTTGGGGCTGCGTCTTTGTTCTCCTGCTCCACAAATCTTCTATTCAACATGCTACTGCTGTAGCCATTCCTTACCAGCACTTCAATGAGATGCTTCTTCTCCTCAGATAGTGACTCGATGTCTGAGATGGCATAGGCACGATGTATTAGTGTTGCCACCAAGGAGATTTTTTGCACTGGGTGGTGGTGCGAAGAAGCGTTGAGATAGCGGTCAGTATGCGTTTTCTTTCTGTGAACGGCATGTCCTAGGAGCCCATTTCTTTTCCTTTTTACCAAAACATCCAGGAAGGGAAGTTGACCATCATGTTCCATTTCCATGGTGAATTTGATAGCGTGGTGCTGCGAGTTAAGATGCTGTAGGAATTTCTGCAATTCTACCGCGCCATGGGGCCAAATGATGAACGTGTTGTCAACGTATCTCAGTCAGACCGATGGTCTCTTTTCGTTCACGGGACGTTTGTAAACAGAGACACCACATCAAAGCTGGCTATGATGTCTTCGTTTGTGACGGAGACCGTATTAAGAATACCAGTAAAATTGGATGAGTTCTTCACATGCGATGAGGTCCGTCCAACGTATTCCTGGAGTGATTGGGCTAGATATTTGGATAGCCTTTAAGTTGGGGCGTCGATTTGACTCACAATCGGCCTCAGAGGTACGTTCTCTTTGTGGATTTTTGGTATGCCGTATAGTCTCGGTGGTTTCGCAGCCGAAGGGAGGAGGCCTCGTTGATATTCTTTAGTAATGGATGAACTCTTGATGATGGCTCTGGTGTTTCGTTCCAATTTGCTTGTTGGATCTGCCTTCATCTTTCTATAGGTATGCTCCTTGAGAAGATATGATATTTTCTTTTCGTAGTCTTCCTTTCGCATCAACACAGTTGCGTTCCCTTTATCTGCGGGTAATATGAGAATATTACCATAGTCCTGGAGATTTATCAACGCTCGTCTCTCTGCTGCTGTCATGTTCGGTCTCGGTGGTCTTGATTTGCGGAGGATACTCCCCGCTTCTTCCCTTATCTCACCTGCAATCCCTTTTGGTAGCTTCCGGATGGCGGATTCCACTCCGGTGATGATTTTTTTCTTTCGGAATTGTCTTAGGAGCAATGGCAAAGTTGAAACCTTTCGTTAGGATGCTTTCCGTAGCTTTATCCAAGGTTTCGTCCGTTAGGTTGAATACAGAACGACCCATGAACTGGATGTTGCCTGCTGCTCAGTTTTTCAAATTTCTTAATCTGCGTTTCCCGTACTGTGGCTTGAGTGGTGCGGGATGACTCGTAGGTAAATTTTGTCAAATTGTCAATAGTATTCCAGTCGGCAGTGGTCAAGATAATGCTCAACTCCTTATGAGCATGGTAGATTTCCTTTGAGCAGAAGTGGAAGGCGCCACGAGTGTGGTGCACTCTTTCTCTCAGTAATGCTTCGCTGGTGCGTTGGAGAATTCTCTTGGCAGCACGCGTGTTGAGATGGTGTTTGACTTTTACACAAGAGGGCAAGGTGTGTCCGTATCTCCGCAGCGTTGGAGGAAGGCTAAAGAAGACATCAGCTTTACTCTCCTTTTCCGAAGTTTCTCGAAACTCCGTATCTTCCGATGAATCTCCTCCCCGTAGAGGCGAATAATGTAGGTTCGAAGATTTTCGCGGCGTTGATCAGATGATCGCTGCATTCTCTTCGGGTTTTCACCGCGTCCGTTGGGTTTTGGCGACAACAAATCCCAGTTTACAGCTGGCTTTCCATACTTCGCATGTGTGTTTACCCTACGAAATATCCCGGGTGATAGTGACCCCTTATTTTGGTATGGACCTTTATTATTCATAATGGTGAGTAATTTACGAACTCTACATTTAATAGTTGTCTCCCGTCAGCTGTGTAAGGTCCGTTTCGCATGGACTGGCCACGCGCGCGCATATCAGGCTCCATTATGACGTTCGTCAGCGCACGCACGCGGAGGAGCCATCTTGGTACGTTTCACATGGACGCGGAGAGCAGTCGCCGCTGTTCACACGAAATCAGTCCGCGCCCGGCACAATGTCAGCTGTGTGTAGCTTGCCAAGGTAGAAGAACGTCACTCAGCCAAGTGCAATTCAAGTTATTGCTGTATAGCAAGTTAGGAAAAAACGGAAGAAAATCTGCTTTCATGATCATATTAACTGAGAGTTTTACTGATGCATAAAAGTTTTTCAATTATTATCGCATGTCCACTTCCTTCCACTGTGCATGGTCAAAAGACGCACTGTTATCTCCAAGCTCGATCTTATTCCACTGACAAATCTACTTGGTCCATCCGCACAAACTTGTGTCTGTGGCCCTTTAAGCGCGCGGATGATTCCTTTGGCGGAGGGGCAAAGCGGATGGCCGCGGTCCGCGTGCGGACGGTCCGCACTCACGTGTGAGGGTACATTAATGTCAGTGGAGCCCTCATCCGGACGCGTAGCGAGGACCTGTGATGTTCCTTGAAAGTTGCCAGTAATGACTCAGATTGCAAGATTTTTATGTCATGATTTGGAGACTTAGCCATAGTGACTGTGCAGATAAACTTTTAAAGGATGAAGTCATCGCAATACATACATACTTCACCCTTTTTATCTACAGCTTGGCGGGGACCGTCCACGCGAAAAGGGCCTCGGGCCCCGGATCATCCGCTTGCCTACGGACCATAGAGACGGGTTTGTGGTTAGGTACACACGAACGCAGACGGCCGATGCGGACCTAGCAGATTTGTCAGTAGAATAAGAACGAGCTTGGAGATATCAGTGCGTCCTTTCGACATTAATCGTGAAATTGACGCTGAGTTGCCAATTAGGGAAGTAGAAAAAAGGCCCAACAAGAAGGTTTTATCGGATTTGAATTATTTTTTAATTAATTAATTAATTTAATTACTCACCTAACCAACTTATCCGCACTATAGCAACTTTGAAAAAACATTTTAAACTCTTTTGCATCACACTAATATCTAGTGCTGTTATTTAACTAGGGATTTCCGGAATGGCATCTTATGGACGATAAATTAAGTCGTTTCTTAACACATCGATTTTTTACAAAGGTTGTAATACTCAGCATGACTTTAAAATGCTCATTTATTTAATGAAAGGGAATATTTTATATTTTCGGCCTTCCGTCTATGCGCCGCCGTGTCATCGTCGTGTGTCATTTGTTTCATCTCCTCTTTGGATTTATTTTTGTTCATATTATGGCGAACTGTGTGATTCGATATGCATGTGGCCAAACCGGTCGATTTCTTCTTGCTCGAAAGGCATGTACCCAAGGGCGGATCCAGGATTTCTTTCAGGGGGGGCACAAGCAAGGTTGTATCTAGGATTTTATTCCGGGGGGGGGGGGGCACAAGTATACCTGGTAATACAGAACGAACGCAATAATAATGGGACCGTAGTAAAAATCTTGCATTTTTTTTAAGGTTCTGGGGGGGGGGGGGGGAGAGGGGCATGTGCCCCCGTGCATGTGCCCCCGTGCATGTGCCCTATCTCTGTGAGTGTGTTTACATTTCATCTCTTCTTTTGAGCATTTCTGCGATTGATGACGGGAATGATGCTCAGTGCCATCTCTCGGCCAACACATCGGACTACATCCCCTGGGGGAATCGGTTGCATGAACCTCTCGCAGACAACTCTAGGAATAAAAGTGCCTTGAGCTCCTCGGCGGTCTGAGAAGAAAGTCTGTGGTTCGATTCTCGGTCAAGGTGAAATTTCTCCACGTTTCTTCGGCTATCATGCTACTGGGTCATCGTCTCCAACATCTTTCTTTCATAATCTCATTGTGTTTATGTCCGAATGCTAAATTGAATTCGTGCCTATAAATTATTAATCTACGGTTTTGTTTGTTTTCTCTCGGCTCTGCTCGAGTGGTGGCATTTTGAAAAGAGGCGTCTTTCACTTAGAGCTCAGCATTTGAAGGAGTGCGCTTGACCTTTGCCGCTCTGCATAATTCATGAGCGGCGTCGGAGTTGCGTTCGAGATACAACCAAGAGGGCTGCTGATGTGAGCCATAGCTCCTGCCAATCTCCCGTGCCTTTGGAGTTGATTCCAATTTATGTTCGAACCGTTTAATTCCTACAGCTCCGCATCCGCTTTTATTCATTGGAATTATTAAATGGATTAGCCAAATGAATTAATGACGCCACAACAACAGTTATCCGATTAGAGTTAAAAAATTTCTTCGAAAAATGAAGTAGTTTAAATGAAAAGTTTTCTTGTTGAAGAGTTCACTGATCAAAGTAATGTTTAGTCGTTAAATAAAAGTAACGTTGACGTAGAAAGTTATTTTTTAGGTAAATTTAAAATAGAATCATTAAGCAACTATGAAAAACTATTTCTTCACGATGACGATTAAATAACTGCAAACATAAAGTTCAAGAATAATGCGTTTAACTTTAACTGACAAAGCCATTAAAATTAATTAACATCCTTGATTCAAAATCGGACGTACGACCTCTCCGAAAAAAATAAGTCCTGGAGCACTGAAAATCCTGCCTCATTGTCCTGATGAAGTATTTTATACCAGACTTAACATGATGGAGGTACATATTTGTAACACCTTGAGGGTCCGTCAGCACCGCTTCACTCGTGAAAATACCTAGTGCTGCTTCTGTTGGTGATAGAAGTGCCTCCTGGCTGATAGAAGCCACTTGATTGCTTCAATCATGAAAAAATGCATTACTTTTGAAAACCCCTCCTTTTTTGCTTCAATGTTGGAAGGAGGAAAACTTCTGTTGTTGAACATATTTTATTTTCCTTGTTGTCCGTTGGACAAGCTCCTTGCCCAAATTCGAACAGATTCACCAAAATTTAGTGAATTATATGAAATGAAGTTAGTTTGGAATCAATAAATGTAAAATTTAAACAATAGAAATTTAAATTTCATTAAAAGTATTGATGAAATAAAAATGTTAACTACAATTTTAAAGATTTTTTAAAAATCTTGAATACCAACTATAATAGCAAATTAGGATGGACCCACTGGAACGAGGGAGATTCTTTGGTGTAATATTCCGTTGGAGTTAAACAAAATGGAAATAATCCTTAATAGCCCAGTTGTAATAGCTCTCGTCCACGGGACAGAAATTTACATTATAACGTTAATGCCATAGTTAAAGGCATATTTTAAAAATGTAGGCATTAAAAACAAATGTGTCTTGCTTTGACGAAAGTGATGAATTAGGCAGATTAGTTAGTTTAAAAGATCTTAAAACATATCGAAAACTCATATCAGAACTATTTCGAATTTTCGATATTCCATGTATACTTATTGGCAACTAAATAAAGGTTTCATTACATCAGATGATCGTTTTCATTTTCAATCAATAAACGAAGTGCAAATAAGGTATGTCAAAATTCTTGTCATTTATTTACAATGGCATTCTTTTTATATTTTTATTTTATTATTGTAAAACATATCACTGTAGTCATCGTTCATCGTTCATGTATTAATTTATTGTAATCATAATCCATAGCCGTGATGAAGATATTACAAAATTTCGAAACTTCGATGAACATTTTGATTTCATTTCGCTGACCCACACTCCATCACAATATTAATTACTCCATACTTTGAAATCATTGAGAAGAAGTCGGTTTTCATTTTTTTTAAACAACAGGAGTTTGAAAATAGATTAACTTTATTGATATTTTAAATTATTTTTGGTAATAGGGTAGTTTCCTTCATCAAAGACATCGAAAGGCATTGATTGCAATTCGTTACCCACCATTAGTGTATTCATAATATACAAATTATTTGGTTTTAGAAATACCGGTTTAGACGAATGTCAATGGTCAATTTTATCCTCATTTGAAAAAGGCCAGATTGGCGCCCATGCGATGCCACTACACGTGACATCACAGGGACCTAGTTTCTACACGAGTAGTCAGCAGTTTTACATCGTCTGAGATTACCAATGCATGCATGAGGCACAGAGCTCAGGGAAACATGTCTTAATAATCACCTATTAAAACTGGCTATGGTTGAAAAGTTTCCTTCGTTTGATAGGGTAATCCTTATTTAAGCCAACCGCTACGTGCAAGCAGGGTACTCTGGTACCTGCTAGCATCCTGCGTCGTATCAGCGCTCAAAGCTTCGCCCCAAGGTCACCTCACTTGCGGTAGCGGGAACCAGAACGACGTCACACGCCGTTTTCCCGGCATTCAGACTTAGCCGTCGCGTTTTCGCGCGCTTGAAAATTTTCACTTTTCATTTAATCGCGAAAAATACATACTGTCATTTAAAAATCTAAAAGCGTGAAATAAGTACTCCAGGACTTTCTTTCGATTTAGTCAATAAAAAAATAATAGTAAACCACCCTATTTAGCTCAAAACTGACGTGACTAATGGTATCTAAGCGTAATTGTTTGGTTTGGTGGTGCCGCCTAGGGATTTTCCGCAAATCTTGTTGAATGAAACGAAGTCTGTCGAGAAAAATGGAGTTTCCTGGTGAGATTAGAATTGCACACGCGACGTGACTTTTCGTAAATGCTCCTCCAAAGTGGAGCCTACCAAATGCAATTAACTCTTCGACGTTATATTTCTCGTTGGCGGAGGCTAATGCGAGCAGTTTTCGTGGCTTGTCGTGACGAGGTCTCGCGGAGGAGATTGAAGATGATGAGGGGATGCAGAGGGCCTCCCGCAGAGTGCGTCCCATGCAAGTGGAATGTTTTCAGCCGCTGTTCGGAGTTAATTCTGAGAGCTGCTTGGAGCAACTTAACGGCAAAAATATTGGAGACACTCCATGCTTGCAAATGCTTGACATGGCTTTTGAAGCAGGAATACTGATATCCGTGCGGGATCTACAAACACGGCCGATATGATCTTTAAAGTGCAGGAATCGTCAATGCTATTCCTCATGTATGTAAATATTCCATTTTAAATGGGAGAATGAGGGGCAAAAGTACGCATCTAACAAGCGATTGTAAAAATTAAAAATTTAGGTACGAACAATAATTTTTACTTTTACACAATTTGTTCGCAGTAACATGTACTACAATACTTCCATTGCTGCAGAGGAAATAAATAACTGCCGTTATTCATCAAAATGTAAGAGAAAAGGAAATAGGAATCTTGTCCCTTATGTGGGGCAATTGCGCTCCCTCAATGGGGCAAGACTGCTTATCACAGTTTTTGCCTGTGTATTTTCCTTTCCCTTTCGAGAATATGTGGTCAAAGGTCTTTCCTCCATTCATTCATATTCATTACAACCAACAATTGGTGGATCTGTGTACAATTTTCCACGACCTCCACAGTAAAAATCAGTTTTTCCGGTGAAGTGAATGCCCAATTTGCCGTCCACAAACCGCCGCTTAGCACCGCAACTCCTAACCTTTTTTTTTTTTTAGATATCTTCATTTATAGTTTCTGGGAGTAGGGGAATCTCGTAAGAATTTCAGACTGCTTCGAGTTTTTACGCCACTTATGCGCATGCAATGCTTTTGGATGTTGTCTAATGTTCTCAGGAGAGACATGTGGCTGTATAATGCGATTGTGTCTACGAATAAAACGCACCTTAAATTCTGAAATTAAGCCATATTTTAAAGTTCCGATCATTACATTATATATTTTCGATTGCAATAAGACGTTTGCGCATATTCAATTCATAAATTTCTAGACCAGATACAATGTATGGATTCTCCATTGCTCCTCCTTAGTGTAGCTACTTCCGAAATTTGTTTTCCAAATGCTTTTTGATCTGTTTTTCTCCTACCGTTCCGCATTTTCTTTAAATACTATTATCAATAAAGTACATTCGTATATAATGTTAATAAAAATTATTTGTGATTTTTAATAAAACATCAATTATCTATCTCATGTATTCTAATCCATATTAATAACCTTTTTCCTCAAGTCAGTGTATTATTGCGAAGTGGTTGGTTAATTTATTTTTCCACCTAAAAATCTATGACTTTGATAAGGGCACATTAAAAGCTAGTTGAGTTAATTAAAATTCTTAGCTGGATTGTGCGAACCTCGTCAAGACCTGAATGCTCCATTACAAAGACCTTCATATCATGCCCTGTAAGGCACTCGATGACAGCTTCTTTTAATTTCTTGTTGATAGGCTTATGTATTTCAATGAGACAGTTCAGTTGTTGGGTGCTTCAAAAGCTAATCTCCTTTGAGTTAATTGGTGAGATAAGTAGATCTCATGATGGTGATAAGAGGGTCTTCACTTGGGGGAAGATTCCTCAATATATTTCATTAATCCTAAGCTAAGTCCTAAGGTTCCTCAAAGTTTAATGAAAAGCAATACTGTGTGAACCACTAGAAAATCTAAATACTGAAATCCGTATTTAATCCCTGAAAAGTCCTTGGCATGACACGAGATGATTTATGTATTAAATCTAGATATAATATGAGGAAAAGAAGGCATGGCAACCCCTTACAAAGAGATTAAATCTAGATATAATTGGGATTTTGTGGATTTTAAAATAGTTTTTAATACAGGTTTAGTACTTTCTGTGTTTGCAGGGTATATCATTAGCCAAATTTGGTGTGATAGAATTTACTAATCGTGTTTCGTAATCTATCGAAAGGACTGTCTTTCCTGTTTTGTTTATACCAATACACAATTGCAGTAGGTCTCTGAACACCTATTTAGGTAAAGACGTTTCTGAAAAGTAGGTGTAATTATGAAGCTAAAAGTTATAGCAATATGGCTGTAAAGTCATCTATTTTTTTATTATGAGCATTTAAAATACGTCTTACAAGCCATCAAGGAAAAACGTAATTCGCACCGCCGCCATCTTGAATGACGTCAGCTCATGCAATAGTGTTGTTCTTAACCACCTTGACCGTGCACATTATTGAAGTTTACAGCGGAGATATTGTGGTTATTACGCCGTATTTTTCGTTTCGTAGTTATTCCTCGATATGTCGCAGCGTATAGCTTCAAGTACTGCATTGTGCTTAAGTGCAGAAATACGACTAGAAATGCTCCAAATAAATATTTTCATACGGTCACCCAAGACGTAGAACGAAGATTGGTTCGGATGAGAAAGTGCCGACGAATGTGAATGAATGAAAAAAAATAATTCTAATATTAACGCATTGTTTATCAGATTTGACACAATCCTATACCTACTCATCTTCACCAGTGGAAAGTTTTTTCACTAGCTGGCTTTATCCACTTCGAGTGGATCTCTGTCCGACACTTTTTGAAAAAATTGTATTCCTCAAGGAGACTAATGCAACCATATAGAGCAACATTTGAGAAGTTTTACTTAAAAAAATAAAATATATATTTTTAAAACATACCTTTCTTGTGTACTATTTGTAACTATCCTTACGAGCAAAAACAGGTTAAATATTTTTTAAGATCTCTTAGTTTCCATGAGGTGAGGTGGGGTAAGTGCGACTGCGGGGTAAGGGCGACTCCCCTCCAGGAAAATCGTATTTCCGTTCTCGAAGCAGGTGGCGGTCGTGCAACATATTCCACACATTGTTATGAAACCAGACGACTTTGTAATACTTATCCCTTAATTTCTCGTTCCACATGCTTAGGAAATATACCTGTCCGTTCATCTCGTAGTCTTAGTTGGTTGTGAGGAGAGTCTATACCGCAGTTCCCTCTGAATCAACGCATCGGAGGTGTTAGGTAAGAACTATACATATCCATAGGCGGATCCAGGGGGGGGGGGCACGGGGGCACGTGCCCCCCCCAGACCCTCAAAAATATGCAAGATTTTTAATAAGGTCCCATTATGATTGCGTTCGTTTTGTATTACGAGGTATCGTTGTGCCCCACCCAGAACAAAATCCTGGATACGGCCATGCTTGTGCCCCTCCCAGAAAAAAATCCTGGATCCGCCCCTGGGTGTATCTTGTTTTCTCTTCTTCATGGATTGTTTTTCCTTGCTTTACTTAAAATTTAGGAACTTGGGTCATTATATTTAGTTTAGATGGGGGTCGCACTTTCCCCGTCGTAACCATTCATTCCTACCTTCCGGGGCAAGTGCGACCCCGTTACCTGGGGTAAGTGCGACCCCCTGCCGCACTTACCCCAGGTAACGGACAGGGGGTCGCACTTACCCCAGGCTACGTACGAGGTTGAAGTATGGATGGAATTTTTAGTTTCTGTCTAACAGATCTTGCGTTAAACTTTTAGTTTCTGTCTGGCAGTTCTTGCGTTAAACTTTCTTAAATAAATGTTGCACCGAAGTTTATAAAACTAGCTCTTTTAATAGAGTCCTCTCATTAACTCTTATTTTGAAGGTTTATCTGATAAAGATAGCTTACTTCAGTTTGTTGATTGATTATGATAGGGTATTGGATATCATGTCTTCTGACGAGAAGGATGTAGACGACTTGGTATTAATGCCTGAAACAAGATAGCATGGGTGGAAAAAGCTTAACAGTTCGGTGACTAAATATTTTTTAAGATCTCTTAGTTTCCATAAGGTGAGGTCAGTGAGGTGGGGTAAGTGCACTTACCCCACCTCACTGACATCTACATCTACGTATACATAATACCCTGCGAGCCACCTCTAGGGTGTTTGGCAGGGGGTGATCAATCACCAGCATACAGCATGCATTTGGACTCCCACATGCACACCACACCGTCCAAAAAACGTCCCGTATAATAACAAACTATACTACTATATGCTGTTAGAAATAGAATATAGAATAGAAATTCAGAAACATGCATTACGTTTTACATAGGTTAGTAGGCTACACTACAAGTCATGCAATCTATTTAAGAGTTCTATTGCTGCCGTTATAATCTCTTATTGATCGTGGAAAAAATGACATTCGGAATCGGAAAAAAATGTTCTGCAATGTATCTCTCTTATTTTATTTACATGATATGATCTTCCGTAGTACGTTGGCGTCCGCAAGATATGGTTAACTTCGTCAGAAAAGACACTGCTCTTGAATTTATCTAAATGGTTTAGTCTATTTTTCAATCTACGGTCCGACAGAGATTCCCATCCGAGTTTATCTAAGAGGTCAGTTACACTAACAAGACTATCGTAACGACCTTTCACGTACGTGGCAGCTCTTCTTTGCACGCGTTCTAACTCTGTTATTAAGCCTTTTTCATGAGGGTCCCAAACACTGGCAGCGTATTCCAAATGTGGTCTAACGAGGGAAAAGTAGCTAATTTCTCTCACTTTGTCGTCGCACTTTCCTAATATTCTTTTAACAAAACCCATTTTACGATTAGCTTGACCGGTTATTTCTCGAATATGTTTATTCCACGATAGATCATTATTGAGTCTAACCCCTAGATATTTCACGGATTCAACTGCCTTTAATTGGGTGCCCCGAATGATATAGTTACGCTGTAGGGAGTTATTCTTCTTCCAGAAATTCATTACGACGCATTTTTCCAAATTTAATTCTAACTGCCAAGCATCGCACCAAGCTTGGATAGCGGCAAGGTCATTCGTTAGTTCGTCTATATCTTTGCTGGAACGGATTTCTCTGTAAACTACAGCGTCGTCTGCAAATAATCGTAACATACTCTGCACTACTTCGCCAATGTCGTTTATATACAGAAGGAATAGGAGTGGGCCAATGACACTACCCTGAGGAACGCCAGAAGTGACTCTAACCTCATTGGAGACTGCACCGTCTAATAATACTCTTTGGACGCGGTCGCTCAAAAATTCTCTAATCCAGGAAATGACATCTTCACCTAGACCATTAGATTTCAGTTTTATTATTAACTTTCCGTGGGGTACTTTATCAAATGCCTTTTTGAAATCAAGAAAAATCGCGTCTACTGGAATGTTGTCTTCCCCGGAGACTAAAATATCGTGGGCGAAAAGCGCTAACTGAGTTTCGCACGATCTGCTTTTCCTGAATCCATGTTGAGTTCCCATTAATAAGTTTTGCGTGTCTAGGTGTTTCATTACCGAGCTGACTACGAAGTGTTCAAGGACTTTGCGAGAGATGGACGTTAAAGATATCGGCCTGTAATTAGATGGCTGTTCCTTGTCTCCACTTTTAAATATTGGCGTTACATTAGCGATTTTCCAGTCATTAGGTACTTCGTGTTGCTTGATGGATTTACTGAATATTAACTGCAAGTAGGGGGCAAGTTCTGAGGCTAGTTCTTTATATACGCGAGAAGGGATTTCGTCTGGACCAGGTGATTTATTTGGACTAAGCGATTTCAATATATTTTATATTCCGAGCGTACTAATGTCAATAGCTGGCATCTTATGTGTACAGGCATTGTCATCGGTCTCGGGTGAGTTTTCGGAAGGCTCCGTGAACACGCTCTTAAAGTAGGAATTTAATAAATTGGCTTTATCGTAACTGCTTGTCAACACATCTCCATTGTGGTATCTCAGCGAACATACGGTAGATCGTTTACCTTGAACTTCCCTAACATATGACCAAAATGCTTTTGGGTTGTCCTGTAACTGCTCTACTAGTGTTTTTCTTTTAAAATTCGTGAACGCATTCCTGAACGCTTCCTTCGTGGCGGCTTTAGTCATCCTATATTTTTTAACTATTAGCTCGCGTTCATTAGCGGATAAATCCGTGCTGACTTTTTTCATTTTAGCATGACACGCTCTCTGTCGCCTCAATGATTTTCTCACTTCCGCGTCATAATATCTCGGTTCGCTGCCTTCTTTTATTGTTTTATTGGGGATGTAGCTAATTATACCCGAAGTTACGAGCAAAAGAAAAGCTTTCCAAGTA
This sequence comes from Ischnura elegans, assembly GCF_921293095.1. NCBI lineage: Eukaryota > Metazoa > Arthropoda > Insecta > Odonata > Coenagrionidae > Ischnura > Ischnura elegans. Next base: position 113,192,962 of record NC_060253.1, read on the forward strand.
TTCTCTACATTTAACTTTAATACTGATTCTTGAAACTCGGGGAAAGCATTTTTCAGATGACTCTTAAACCCATCAAAATCAGCTCTTTTAAAAATGAAAACTTTACGCTCTTTTTTAAAGTTTACAGCGGTATTTAGAGAACACTTTTCAGTTACTACCCTATGGTCACTTATTCCTTCGACAGTGCCAACGTTTATTACCTGATGTGGTATATTTGTCGCTAATAAATCAAGAATATTTTCTCCTCTGTTTGGTGCGGATGCTATTTGAAACAATGAATTAGATGTAAAAGTGTGTAATAAAGCCTCGCAGATCACTTTATCCCTCCCACCAGGAATGAAGCTATAAGTCTCCCAATCTATAGAAGGTACGTTGAAATCTCCACCCACAATCAAGTTTCTTTCAGGATACTTGGATGCTACGCTGTTTATTTGATTTTGAAAATCCAACATTGACGTTATATCTGAGTTAGGTGGTCTGTAATACGAACATAATAAAATAGTTTTGAATTTTGGACATTTACAAATGTTTTTTTTTTTAAAGTATTTCAAATACTGTTTTAGATTTCAAACTCCCAAGTCACAGATATTGTGCATTTCAGTTTTGCCCAGCCCTACTTACACAATACTTGAACTGCTCTCAGAACTAGCTATGTTCGCTGAGAAACGACAATGGAGATGTGTTGACAAGCAGTTACGATAAAGCCAATTTATTAAATTCCTACTTTAAGAGCGTGTTCATGGAGCCTTCCGAAAACTCACCCGAGACCGATGACAATGCCTGTACACATAAGATGCCAGCTATTGACATTAGTACGCTCGGAATATAAAATATATTGAAATCGCTTAGTCCAAATAAATCACCTGGTCCAGACGAAATCCCTTCTCGCGTATATAAAGAACTAGCCTCAGAACTTGCCCCCTACTTGCAGTTAATATTCAGTAAATCCATCAAGCAACACGAAGTACCTAATGACTGGAAAATCGCTAATGTAACGCCTATATTTAAAAGTGGAGACAAGGAACAGCCATCTAATTACAGGCCGATATCTTTAACGTCCATCTCTCGCAAAGTCCTTTAACACATCATAGTCAGCTCGGTAATGAAACACCTAGACGCGCAAAACTTATTGATGGGAAATCAACATGGATTCAGGAAAAGCAGATCGTGCGAAACTCAGTTATCTCTTTTCGCTTACGATATTTTAGTCTCCGGAGAAGACAGCATTCCAGTAGACGCGATTTTTCTTTATTTCAAAAAGGCATTTGATAAAGTACCCCACGGAAAGTTAATAATAAAACTGAAATCTGATGGTCTAGACGAAGATGTCATTTCCTGGATTAGAGAATTTTTGAGCGACCGCGTCCAAAGAGTAGTATTAGACGGTGCAGTCTCCAATGAGGTTAGATAGACTTCTGGCGTTCCTCAGGGTAGTGTCATTGGCCCACTCCTATTCCTTCTTTATATAAACGACATTGGCGAAGTAGTGCAGAGTAAGTTACGATTATTTGCAGACGACGCTGTAGCTTACAGAGAAATTCGTTCCAGCAAAGATATAGATGAACTAACGAATGACCTTGCTGCTATCCAAGCTTGGTGCGATGCTTGGCAGTTAGAATTAAATTTGGAAAAATGCGTCGTAATGAATTTCTGGAAGAAGAATAACTCCCTACAGCGTAACTATGTCATTCGGGACACGCAGTTAAAGGCAGTTGAATCTGTGAAATAGTAGGTAGTAGTAGTAGGTTTGGGGTTAAGGGTGCGTCGACAGCTAAGGTCATAGCACCACGCGCAATCAAATTGCGACATAAGCATATACTATAATTTCAGTTTGGTGCGGCACTGTTGACAATATTGATGTAAACTTCGAGCCTATCAAATCGAATTCACAAGACCAGTTTTCTTAACGAATTCTATGACGCGGCATACGCGGCCAGGGTCATCGCCCAGAATAAATTCTAGGTTGCCCCTGACGCCTGTCCGGCTTCGCGTAATATGATGCTCATCACACTCCGTCAAGAGGTGTCTCACAGTCAGGGGACAGTCACAATAGCCACATCGAGGTGGGATCTTGTCTTGGGTGAAGAGATAGGAATGTGTCAGGGCGCAATGACCGATTCTCAGTCTAGTAATAATGACCTCCTCCCTACGATTCCTCCCAACAGAAGAGGGCCACATTGACGTAACCGGTTTGATAATTCTCAGTTTGTTATTCGTTACGTTCGTCCATACCTCACTCCACTGCCGTAGAACTATTCCGCGCATGGCCATCTGCAGGTCTTGATAGGTTACAGAAGTCGAAGCCTGTGCCGGCAGCGTGAGCGCCGCCTTTGCAGCTGCATCTGCTTTTTCGTTTCCTGTTATTCCCATGTGCCCGGGAACCCATAGGAACGACACTTGGCGTCCACGTTTACAGATATAATATAGAGCGATTTGGATATCTTGCACAATAGGGTGCGTCGGGAAAATAGCGGCGATAGATTGCAGCGAGCTCTTTGAGTCGGTGCATACTATGGTGGAAGGGTTGCAATCGTCGGCGACCATCCCCAACGCCATCTTAATGGCGATAAGCTCCGCTGTGTATATGCTACACAACGGGCTGAGTCTCGTCTGCTTGATGCCGTGGTATGCCGAGGACACTGCGCAGGCACAGGCGGCTTCCGACTTGGATCCGTCTGTATACATGAGTCGACTGCCCTTATGGCGACTGACGAATTCATTAAAATGACACTGATACTCTGAGGCAGTGGAGTATTCTTTCTGGAGTCCTTTAAAAGCATCATAAATTTTGGGATGTGGAATTATCCATGGCGGGATATCGGGGTAAACGATTGGAGCTACATCCGGGAGTTGAATTCCGGATGCTTCGATGAACTCTTTCAATCGTACACATAGTGGCTTAGTGGCTCTCGTTCTTATAATAAAAATTCTTAAAAACTTTGGATTAAAAACAATGTTAAAACACGGGTGACCTCTTGAGGCTAGGATTTTCGCCGCGTAGTTTAACATCAGGATGTTCCTTCGGCTCTGCAAAGGCGGCTCTCCAGCGTCTGCATAAATGCTGAGCACCGGGCTGGTGCGGAAGGCACCAGTTGAGAGCCGCAACCCTGTGTTGTGCAGCGTCGTCAAGGTTCTTAAAATTGACTCGCGGCCAGACGAGTAAATAAAACTCCCATAGTCCAGCTTGGATCGAACAAGTGCGCGATATAGTAAAAGCATCATGCTGCGGTCGGCGCCCCATGAGGAGTGGGTTAAAAACTTTAAAATATTTAGGGTCCTAAGACAATTATTTCTTAAAAACTGAATATGTTCCCGCCAATTTAATCGGTGGTCTAGGGTAATACCTAGGAACCGAGCCGACTCCACGTACGGAAGGGGTCTGCCATCCAGTTTTAAAACTGGAGGGGCAAAGTAACCTCTCTTCCGGTGAAAATGCACGCATTTGGTCTTTTCCGCTGAAAATTTAAAACCATTTTTCCGTGACCAGTTGCCTAGGTTATTTAAAGCTAACTGTAGTTGTCTGGCTACCGATACAAGTTTGGACGACCGGCAAAAGATTGCCAGGTCATCCACGAACAGCGAGCTCATCGTTGGGGCTTTGACACAATCCGCCACGTCATTTACGGCTATCGCGAAAAGTGTCACGCTCAATACGGAGCCCTGTGGTACCCCATTTTCCAGGGAATAAGATTGCGATAAGTCTCGGCCTATTCTGACCTTAAAAGTGCGGTTCTTTAAAAAATTTTCAATGAATATTGGCAGATGGCCTCTAAATCCCCATTTGTGGAGCGTCAAGAGTATTTTCCGGCGCCAGACCCGGTCGTAAGCCTTCTCTAGATCAAAGAAAATACCAACAACGTGCTGACGAAGGACAAAGGCCTCCTGGATGTAGTTCTCTGTCCTGACAAGGTGGTCAACTGTCGATCGGCCGCGTCGGAAGCCACATTGGACAGTGGAAAGAAGGTTTCGACGCTCCAGCCACCAAACAAGTCGTCGGTTCACCATTCTTTCCATTACCTTACACAGACAGCTGGTGAGGGATATTGGACGATAGTTGTTCGGATCAGATTTATCCTTGCCCTGTTTTAAAATTGGAATAACTATAGATTCGCGCCAGGACGGTGGGAAGCTTCTCTCTGCCCAAAGTTGATTGAAACATAAAAGAACTTCCAATAAAGCTCTCTCTGGAAGATTCCGGAGAAAGGCATTATGGATCTCATCCATCCCCGGGGACGTGTCGCGGGAAGCTGCGATTGCTGATTTTAGTTCCCAAAGGGAAAATGGGACATTGTAGTCCGCCAGTGTCCCCCTATCAGCGAAAGAAAGTGTGTGCAATTCGCAGCGTCTCTTCAAGGATAGGAAGGAGTCCTCATAATTGGAGTTGCCGCTTATGTTAGCTAACAGCCGTCCGAATATCTCGCTGATGGCGGCCGATGAGGTTACGATGTTGTCATTGTTTAATGTATGTGACTCCATGCTGACGGTGGTCACCACAGATACTCCTCACCTTTTTCCACACCTGCGACACTGGTGTCCGGCAGTTTATCCCGGATACAAATGACATCCAGGAGTCTTTCTTCGCCTCTTTGACCACCTTTCGGGCTTTGGCTCGGAGACGGCGAAAGGAAGCCAAATTTATGGCTGTTGGGTGTTTATTAAAAATTCTTAGCGCTCTCTTGCGTGCCTGAATAGCCTTGGCGCAATCGTCGTTCCACCATGGAACGGAAGGCTTCATACGGGCGTGTCCTGACCTTGGCACACTACTATTTGCACATTCGCCGATACTGTTTGTCAAAAATTCAATATTCTGGATACCACAGCGGCCTTCGTTAAATGTAAAATTGAATGATTCTTTAAAAAGAGCCCAGTCGGCTCTCCGGATACTCCAATTGCTAGGACGTAAAATATTGGGGTTAAAATATTCCTCTCTATTAATAGTAATGGGGAAGTGATCACTCCCACATAGATCGTCGTGAACATTCATTTGAAATTTGTCCATTAATGTGCTCGAAGTAAAACAAAGGTCAATAGTCGAATAATTGCCGTTAAAACTATTGAACCTAGTTTTCTTTCCGTCGTTTAATAAAACCAGGTTAGAGACTGTTAAAAACTGCGATAAAATGCGTCCTCTCTGATTGCACTGTGCCCTGGAGCTACCCCATAGTGTATCATGGGCATTAAAATCACCTACTATAATAAAGGGTTTTGACAGTTGGCAGATAAGGGAGTCTAAATAGAAAAGGGTCACCGGTGCCCCCTCTGGAAGGTATACGTTACATAGAGTCACCGACTGGGGGCCGTGCAGCGTTACCGCTACCGCCTGAAAAGGCGTGTTAAGCGCCACCCGGGAGACATGAAGGGTCTCCCTAGTGGCGATCATAACACCACCGTGTGCCCGTTGGCCACTTATGTCGTCATATCTAAAAACGTTAAAACCACTTAAAATACCCTTGTCCGTTGCTTTAAAATGTGTTTCTTGCAGGCAAATGCACATTGGATTGAAATCACGCAGTAAAATGGCCAGCTCCTCCTTGTGCCGATAAAAACCATTACAATTCCATTGTAAAATAAAAGCCATGATTAAAGATAAAAAAAAACTTGAACTGCGTGAGGTATGTTCAGCGCTTAAGTCTATTCTTCTTTGTCTTTTTCTTGGCTTGGAGGATCTCTGTCTCCGAGAGACTTTCGTCTTCCTCCATTGACTCTGGTTGGTTCAGTTTACCTTTTGTGACGCCGGAGGTAGTTGGGGGTGGCGTAACCTCACGCTTCTTTTGCGTTACGCCAGTGGGTTGATTGGTTGGGTTCCTTTTAGGGGAACCCACAGCGGTGGAATTATTTTTAGCAGCCGGTTTAGATGCCTTATCCGGTTTGGCAGGTTCTACAGTGCTATTATCATTCTTGGGGATAGAGTCGGTTTGTATGCCAATTGAGGCCTTAGTGACCGTTGATTCGACAACCTTAGCAAAGGATTTCGAGAAGGTCGGGGCAGTTATTGATCTATACTTCTTCCTTGCGTCGAAATATGTAATTTTCTCTGTTGTTTTAATCTCCATTATTTTACGCTCTTCTAACATTTTTGGGCATTTGCGGGAATAAGCGGGGTGTGTGCCCTCGCAGTTCACACATTGCGGACCCTTGGGGCAGCTGGAGTCACCGTGTGAATCCTGGCCGCAGCGTGGGCAGGTGGCCTTGCCTTCGCATCGCGTTGCGATGTGACCGAAGCGCTGGCACTGGAAGCAGCGCATCGGGGCTGGTATGAATGGTCGCACGGGAACTGATTCATACCCTATGAACACCTTGTCGGGGAGCCGATCGCACGAAAACGTAAGCACTACGGATGTGGTATTTGTTACTTCTCCGTTCCGTTTTGTGGTTAGTCGACGAACATCGCTCACTCCCTGAGATGCCATCTCATGCTTTATTTCGTCGACTTCCACATACAAAAGATCGTAGTGACTAATTACGCCCCGACAAGTGTTTAGGGTTCGGTGGACCTCCAATGTCACTGGGATATCATTTAACAGCTTCATTTTAAGGATCTTCTCGCTTTGCGCCTTGTTCGATGTTTCAATTAATAGGGTCCCGTCGCGTAACTTCTTTGCAGATTTTATGTCTCCCGGTACTGCTACAGATAACACTTTACGGATTAAGAAGGGGGACACTTTTTTCAGCGTTTCCCCTTCCTTCTGGCTTTTCATTACCAAGAACTTGTTGTTTTTCATTTCTCCCCCGCCCGTTTCCGGACGGGATCTTTTTGGAGGTGGAGATAAATTGTGATCCATAGACTAACCCTTTATTCATCCCCTGGGCTCCCCACCCACCACGGAGCCACACATTCGGGACGCCACACCGAGATCCGGTGTGGTCGCCAGGGCTACCCAAGGGATATAGGAACCTTCGATAGGAGGTCTCTTTCGGGTTAGAACCTCCAGCGCGGGGGCCCTCCGAACCCACACGCCTTCGGCCGCCCTACGGAGACCCCCATATCTCCAGCACTAACCCGTCCTGGCGTACGCTCGGAAGGAGCCGCCAAGCTCCCCAGCCGCCAGGAGCCGATTGACCGAGCTGGGCTCTTCTCGGCCGCCCGTTTTTCGGGGAATCCAGGGCCGAAGTGGGGTGTTGGACTCCGGCCCATACCGGGTTTCCGACGCCCAGCTGGGTGCCGGAGAACTCACCCACCAGGATCCCCTTCTCCCCCTTGTACGGGTCTCCACGCACGGCAAACACGTGGGTGAATCTGGACGCCAGATGTTTCGGCTACTCAGCACAGCAGAGTCACATGCTGTCTGGACGCTATCCTAGCGTACGAAGGGTTTTTTGACGAGGTTGTCTCCCCGGTGGGCTCGGGTCCGTGGGGGCGCGACTCCCCAAAGGAAGAGATTACTCTCTTCCCCCCGTGCGGGGAATCTGTGAAATATCTAGGGGTTAGACTCAATAATGATCTATCGTGGAATAAACATATTCGAGAAATAACCGGTCAAGCTAATCGTAAAATGGGTTTTGTTAAAAGAATATTAGGAAAGTGCGACGACAAAGTGAGAGAAATTAGCTACTTTTCCCTCGTTAGACCACATTTGGAATACGCTGCCAGTGTTTGGGACCCTCATGAAAAAGGCTTAATAAAAGAGGTAGAACGCGTGCAAAGAAGAGCTGCCACGTACGTGAAAGGTCGTTACGATAGTCTTGTTAGTGTAACTGACCTCTTAGATAAACTCGGATGGGAATCTCTGTCGGACCGTAGATTGAAAAATAGACTAAACCTTTTAGATAAATTCAAGAGCTGTGTCTTTTCTGACGAAGTTAACCATATCTTGCGGACGCCAACGTACTACGGAAGATCAGATCATATAAATAAAATAAGAGAGATACATTGCAGAACAGACAGAATCCGAATGTCATTTTTTCCACGATCAATAAGAGATTATAACGGCAGCAATAGAACTCTTAAATAGATTGCATGACTTGTAGTGTAGCCTACTAACCTATGTAAAACTTACAGCATGTTTCTGAATTTCTATTCTATATTCTATTTCTAACAGCATATAGTAGTATAGTTTGTTATTATACGGGACGTTTCTTGGACGGTGTGGTGTGCATGTGGGAGTCCAAATGCATGCTGCATGCTGGTGATTGATCACCCCCTGCCAAACACCCTAGAGGTGGCTGGCAGGGTAATTTGTAGATTGTAGATTGTAGATGCAATCATTGCAAGAAAGGCTGCTAACTTCCACCTCACCGTCCTCCTCAAAAACTCGTGCCTCCACATAATAGGTTGTGCTCGGGGCACACACGAGCTCGAACGATACATTCGTTTTCATTGTGCATAATTTGCACGCAACCAATGGCAATCTGAACATATGTTTAGATTGTGCCAATGGCGTCGTCAGCGTAATCTTCTCGTCCGACCCTAATAAATGGAATTTCATTGTTAAATTTCATAAACACATTTAATATGTATTTTACAAGAGCCGGTGATATTATATTTCCATAGCTATGCATATTCACTCCCCGGCTTTCAGCATGCATGTAGCAATTTCTGTTGCTTATGTAAGTAAACATTGCTGCCGTTGTAATTTTCGGCTAGTTTCCGGTGTCAGCCTTGGTGAAACCGGGTTCCGAGGCGTTTGTTTTTTACGATAAAACCTCCGAAAGATATATAAGAAATAAAACCTCACTTAAAGTCGTTAAATAAACTGAGAAATTTGGTGACAATGCGCAACGCCACTGGATTTCCCGCACGATTGCATGAGCTGACGTCACTTTCCGGCTGGCCAATGGAATTACGTTTTGAAGTGGGTGTGTTTTTGGAACTGTTTCGGTCATTTCTTTTCTAAATTCTTAAGAAAATATGTGAAATGAGTGCGTTAAAGTGGCCTTTATGACAATGTTACTATATTTTACGATTTTTAGTTAGTATTTGAAGGGATATTAAAATTTTGTCCAGAGACCTGTTGAAAGATTCTTAAACAGGCATTAAATAAAAGATAGGTTGGTGGAAATGATTTTATTTTCATCATTTATGATGGCGATAACGTTTTAATTTTGCTTTCGTTCATTTTTCTGTTTATTTGTGCTTTAAATTGCAATGTTATCTGGAGCTGATGAACCAAAGACAACGAGTACTGGAATACGTAGGATAGGATGGGCATTCATGGGCATTTCATTCTCAATTTTTTGCATTAAGGAGATCACATTTCATTGAGCGACTAAGTTATTTAGCTTTTAAAATCTTAAGATTAACATCTTATCAAAGGTTGTTATCTCCTATTTACGAGATGATTTAATAGCGTATCATCATGGATGTTTATGCTGTAAGGAGATGTTAGTGTATTCCGACGCATTAAGAATTTAATTATAGGTATTTCTAAAATGTTATTATTCGCGACGATGATGAATATTAATGTGATTAATGTCGTCATACTTGACCCAATCCATGCTAAGGGTATCATCTAGCACGATAAAGTCAATCTACATCTATGTAAAAATCCTGCAAATAAATTTTTCTCGCGCATCTGCACTAGATATTGATTGATATTGAGTATCTACGTAATGGAATTGTGTGGAACAAGTATTCCTAAGTATTCCTCTTAAGCTTAATAAGAGAATCTGTAGTCACGCCCTATTCACATTTCAAAACAAAGGTTGATTATTTACAATAATAATATATAACGGTGTTTATGTGTGTTATTATAATGGCAACCAATTTAGACTAGTTGTTAGTGTCCATTGCTACCACGCGGTGGGCCCACTTTCAATGCTTCCTGAAGGCGTACTTTTTCCACTTCTTTGCATTTCTTTCGCAGAAACTTACGTTAAACTCCTACTTTCATGATTGTTAATCAACCAATGGTGATTGGGTGGAAAATCAAACTGGTGTTGCCAGTTTATTAACAATTACCAAGCCAGTTTCATAGACTTTATCAAACTGGTTTGGTAATTGCTACTGAATTTTTCAATGTGCCATATGAACGGAAACGTTTGATAAATTTCATCAGAATTCGATAGTTCTAACTAAACTTTTTTCCGTGCAAAGACACCCAGTTTCCATAAACGCTGGAAGCTGGAATTCGCCAAGCGTGTTGTTGGAAGCTGTTACGGCTGTTACTGGAAGACAAAGTGAAATAGAGCTACGTCTCACAGCGACCATATGGGATCCGACGCCGAAAAAGTTAACCCATAAACTCAAAAACAAAAGTAGATGCACGATTCGTTTGGGCGAACAGAAAGTGGAACAAAGATTTTAAACAAACTAGTGTGGGAGTGTTTAGAAAATCGGATGCTAGGTGGTAGGCTGAGATTGCTTGAGCCAGAGTCCTCTAGATTGCTCTCTCAACACTACTCTCTCATCATGTCGAGTCGTCGCATAGGCTTCCACTATGGGAATGACGACGTCCGCCATTGTTAGTCCTAGCAGCCCATTTACCCATAAGGAGATGTGGGCAGATTTCTTCGTTTGTTTGGTATGCAAAGAATGTTGGCAATTTTCGGATAGTTGATACTAATTCCCGAAACCTTCGGTAACATAAATACAAATTTTCTAGGCATGACAACAATGGAAACGGTGAAAATAAAGATAAAACCACGGCAAAGACTAAACGTATTACGACCTGATAGAAACCTTCTTTTAATGGGTTGACATTCAATTGCGCTTAATAATCACTGAAAATACTATTGTATATTGACAATCATGGACCATCAAAACAGCTTAACACAAGAGCAACTAGTGACTGTTTAATTACTCTAGAAGTATTTTGAAAACCATTTTTCAATGTAAAGTAGCAAGGCTGATGCTATAGAAGTAATGAAAAATGGCATAACTGAAAAATTGCCAGAATATAAACAAAGGTAATGTGAAAGAAAAGAACTTGTAATGTATAGTTCAATATTACATTCAAACAAACACGTCAATTTGAGAAGCTACCTCATTTGATAGATGATAAGCATTAACAAAGACTGCGTGCCTATTTTTCAACAACTGTGCTGATTTCTCAAAAAATTATAGATGAATGATAATGCTAACAATTACTTCATTTAAAAATATACATATGTAGTCATATCTCAGCAAAATACCAAGCGCAGGTGACACGTATGGAAGATAAGAAATGACTTACACTACCTAAAGACACTATCATGAGGCATAATAGAAAAAGACAAACTACAAGAGATTTTAGGAGTCCATAACTCAGGGTAATAGGTGCTTATGACATGAATAAAAGCAAAAATAAAGACATGCTCAGTATCTCCAGCTCCTAAGACTGCATGTAGCCATCAAAAACACTCAACCCCTCCAAGAAACGAAACCTTGGAATCATCCAGCCATCGACTATGCCAAACATGAATTACACACAGGGGATTTTTCCAAGGAACACTTTCGAGATACAACACGTCAATGATTTTGGTTTCATGCAAAAAATTTGTATGAAACGATATACGATAAATAGAATATGAGAGGTCTCCTCTTTGGTGTAAATGGCTTAGGATAATTCGCGACGTCGAAAATCGTCGGAACATCAGTAGGCTTTTAATTTATTCCAGCCTTCCTTCCGAGCGGATTCAAATTTTGATTCCTATAAGTGCACCTGTGGCAAGGAAAACGAAGATAACTAGCACGAAAATGTTTTCATAATGATTAAATGGCTAAATAATTCCGTGCATGTACTGTATGTTGCCTTTCCCATGGGCTAAAATCTTGTCGCGGTGGAAAGGCTTGCGCGTTCCTAATACCCCTAGAGCTGCACTGGCGGGATTAATTCTAAATTATTCCCGGTAGGGCCACCCATGCCAGATAGGTCGAAGGGTAGGAGCCAGACGAAAGGTAGTCCACGTGATGGTGTCACGTGAAAAACACTGTTGGAATGGAAGTGGGAAACCCTACCAACTATCTCTTCCCTGTAAACATGGAGTACAACCAAATGAGCCTCAGAATCTCATCGACCGGGACCCGTCCGCAAAGGGCACGGCAGCGAGGTCGGCAAGGTCCTCGGGGTCGTCGACATGCGAAATCCTTGCAGAGACTTATCATCATCACCAGCAGCAGCAGCAATGAAGAGAGAAGAAGGCCAAGAAGATAGAGAAGAAGAAGTCGGCTATAAATGTAGGGACGCGGAATGTGAGGACAATCATGAGGGCATGGAAGTTAGAAAATATGAAAAAGGAAATGGATAAAGGGAGGATAGATATCTTAGGATTATGCGAGGTGAGGTGGAGGGATGGGGGACTATTGGAGTGATGGGTATAGGGTTATATATAGTGGTGGGGGGGTAAGCCCCCGAGGGGTAGCTTTATTAGTATTAAACAGGAAGATGGCTAAGCGTATGGTAGGTATAGATCAGGTAAGCGATAGGATTCTGGTGATAGAAATTGAGGCGCGGCCCACCGACCTTGTGGTGGTGTAAGTTTACATGCCCACTAGCAATCATAGGGAGGAAGAAGTAGATGAGGTGTATGAAAAGCTCGAAGAAATATTTAGAGAAACCCCGGGTAAGAAAAATTTGGTAGTGATGGGGGACTGGAACGCTTTAGTCGGGGAAGGGAGGGATGGAAGCGAAGTAGGAGACTTTGGATTAGGAATACGGTACGACAGGGGAGAGAAAGCAGCAGAATTTTGCAGGAGAAACAAGTTATTCATCACAAACACGTGGTTCAATCATCATAAAGGGCGAAGGTACACATGGAAAAGTCCAAGGGATGTTGGGAGATATCAAATACACTACATTATGGTAAGACAGAGGTTTATGAATAGTGTGAAAAACTCGCGTAGCTTCCCAGCAGCAGATGCAGATTAAGACCACAACCTAGTACTTATAAAATGTAACGTAAGATTCAAAAGACTTTAATACTAAAGTTAGAAAGGCGAAGAAATGGAACGTAGAACACCTGAAGGGGAGGATATCGGGAACAAGTGTACATTAGTATACGGGAGACTGGAAGTACACAGGCTGAAGAGGAAGGGTGGGATAATATTAAAACGGGAATAGTCAATGCGGCGGAGAAGTCAATTGGCTACGTTGACAGCAGAAGGATAAAGAAGCCTTGGATTACAGAGGGAATGGTAAAATAAATGGAGGAAAGAAGAAGTGGAAGAACGTGGACACAGATCAGGGCAAAAGAATGTATAGGGAACTAAATAATCGATTACTACGTGAATCTAAGAGGGCAAGGGAGGATTGGTGGAAAAGACAGTTTGAGGAAATGGAAAAGTTCCAGAGGGATGGAGAAGTAGGCGCGTTGTACGCCAAAGTTAAGTCGCTATCGGACGGCAAAACAGGAGAAGCCATGTCTAAAAGTAAGGCTAAAGATGGAAGGATGCTAACCGAGCAAGAAGATGTACAGAGTAGATGGAAAGAATACGTGAAGGATCTCTATGAAGGAAGGAACAGACCGGAGAGATTGACTTTAGAGGATGAAAGTGAAGTGGGGGAGGATAATTTTGGGCCGGGGATATTAGATTCGGAAATAGAGAAAGCACTTCGTGATATGAAGGCTAGTAAAGCAGTGGGCGTGGACAATATCCCGTGTGAGCTTCTGGAGAATCTAGGGAAGGAAGGTAAGAAAAGGTTTTTCAAACTAGTACGCAGGATATATGAGGAGGGATGTTGGCCGCAGGATTTCGTGAAGACGGTTTTAATTCCGCTACCGAAAAAGAAGAAAGCTGTGGAATGCGGAGATTACAGGACTACCACCCTAATATCGCATGCGACGAAAGTGGTGCTGAGGATATTGAACAGACGAATGGAGGCGAGGGCAAACGACTATTTGGGCGAAGATCTGTTTGGTTTTAGGAAAGGGAAGTTAACTCGTGATGCAATAGCGATAATGAGGTCCCTGGTGGAGAGGAACCTAGAATATGACCAGGACGTATATGCCTGTTCCGTGGATTTTGAAGATGCGTTAGATAGCTTGAACTGGTTAGAGTTAATGGAAATCCTCAAGAGAATAAGTGTATATCTACATCTACATAATACCCTGCAAGCCGCCTAAAAGGCGTGTGGCAGGGGGTGTTAGGACACCAGCCGTTTACAGCTATAAAAAAAAAGAAGTGCTCTAACGAGGTTGGGATAAGCGTTTATTAAAGTCCTTTATTGTTCGGGGGAAAAACGAATTCCCATATCTATCCGTTCGGCAAAAAATCTCTCTTAATTTATCGCTTCTGTCGGACCTGGAAATATAGTGTGGCTCTAAGATTATGTTCTCTGTGTCGCTCTTAAAGATATCCATTCTTAATTGTTCAAGCAATCTAAGCCTAGCGCGCAGCCTCCGAGTCTCCAACGGCTCCCAGCCTAATTCGCTTAACATCTGGGTAACACTGTCTGTACGCCCGTAGCGGTTTTTGACGAAACGCGCAGCCTTCCTTTGTATCTTATTCAGTTCGCGGATTAAGTCTTTCTGCACTGGATCCCATACACTCGCTGCATATTCAAGGTGCGGTCGGACGAGAGCGAAATAGCACCTTTCTTTTACTTTCTCATCCGAAAATCTACCCACAATACGCTTGACGAATCCTAATTTCTTCAGGGCTATGCCGCAAATATTCTTTATGTGTTCCCCACGTGAGGTTCGAGGTTATCGTAACTCCCAGGTACTTCACTTCGTCTGTTGCCTTTATGTTAATGCCATCCACTGCATAAACATTGTTAGTGTTGGATGAATTCCGCAAGAAATGTACCGCCATGCATTTGCTCAGATTGAGTTCGAGTCCCCACTCTTGACTCCACAAATGAACGTTGTTTAAGTCCGATGATAGAATTTCAGAGTCAGAGTGATCACTAATTTCGCGATAGATGACAGCGTCGTCAGCAAATAAACGTATTTTACTGCTAATGCGGGAGCAGAGATCATTAATGTATATAATGAACAACAGGGGGCCGATTACGCTTCCTTGTGGAACACCTGATGTAACTTTTACAACATCAGAGCTAATTCCGTCAAGAACTACTCTTTGTTTACGATCTCTGAGAAAGTCGCGTATCCAGTTTACAACTGTTTCGTTTAATCCGCATGACTGTAATTTGTATAAAAGTTTGTTGTGAGGTACAGTGTCGAAAGCTTTCTTAAAATCTAGAAATAGTGCGTCAACTTGTCTTTTCGATTCACCAGATTTTATAACGTCGTGAAGAAAGAGCGCGAGCTGTGTTTCGCAGGATCTATTTTTTCGGAATCCGTGCTGACAGTCATGGAGGAAGTTACGTCTGTCCAAGAAAGTCATGATATTACTAACAACGATATGTTCAAGTATCTTGCCTATAATTGATGTTAGTGAAATTGGCCGGTAGTTGCCTGGGTTTGGAGGGATAGACGACTAATTTGTAATCTGCATATGGCCCAGACTGCGCAAGTGTGGGTAGCGGACGGAGAACCTGGGTGGGTAAGCATTGGCCGAGGTGTGAGGCAAGGCTGTCCTCTATCGCCGCGTATGCCTACTTTTTATCGTATGCGCTGAGGAGATGGTAAGAGAAGCGTGGGATGAGTTAGAAGCTGGAGTAAAAGTGGGAGGAATGATGTTCAAATAAGTGAGATTCGCGGATGATCAGGCGTTGATTAGCCAGTCAGCGAGGAGGCTTCAGGCTTTAGTGAATGCGTTATACGAGCGTCGCGAGGAGTATGGGATGAGGATTAATCACAAGAAAACTAAGTTTATGCGGTTTTGTAAAGCATCACGAGCGAGGAATGTGAGACTTAAGATAAAGGTGGGTGGTGAATAATTTGAGCAGGTTGAGCTGTTCAACTATTTAGACAGTACGTTAGAGGTAAACGGATACATTAGGAAGAGAATTGCATTAGCAAAGGAGGCGTTCGTGAACAGGAAGGAAATTCTGAGAGGATTGTTGTATAAGAGTTTAAAGAAAAGGTTAGTGAAGAGTTTAATCTGGAGTGCTGCGCTTTACGGTGCGGAAACGTGGACATTGAGGAAAGAAGACGAGAGATGATTCGAGGCATTCGAGGTGTGGGTATGGAGAAGAATGGAGAAGGTGAAATGGACGGAGAGGAAAAGGAACGACGAAGAGCTGGATATGGTTGGCAAGGAGAGGCAGCTTTTAGATGAGATACGGAGGAGACAGAATTTATGGATGGAGCGAATAATTAGCGGAGAGGGGATGTTTAAAATGGTGTTAGAGGGTAGAATGCTGGGGAAACGAGGTAGGGGAAGGAAAAGAATAGGGTTTTTAGAAAAATTGAAAGGAAGTAGGCCTTACAGTGAATTGAAGAAGGCAGCGCTGGAAGGATAAGGAGTCTCCCAAATCACTTCATTAGTACTCCATGGAAACCTACCTTAATCTTAATAATTATAAACTGTCTGTTGACTATTATATTAAATAAGGAAGGTTTTGGTGTTTATAAATCGCATGTAATTACAAGGTGTAAAATCCAGCATGAATTCGAATACAATTATCTGCAAACAAGGGACATACTTAAATATTACATAATTTCGGTAAGTCTTCCATAAAAACTGGTATCATTGATTCCATTGCACGTAAAAGTTCCTCATGGTATTTCAAACGTGAAAGCACTTACATGGTTGCAAGTATAACTTTCAAGGACACTTACAAGTATAACTTTCACGCGACGAAATAATAACAACTAACCACATTCCATCATGTGAATAGGTTGCGTATTCTGATGTTTATTGTTTGAATCAATCACTTGAATGTATCTCGGGTTACTTGTATTAGTTTTACGACACAATGAACGTTTTAAAACACACTATTGCCACAAATAACCTTATAAACATGAAAAAATCTCAACAATAGCAGGAATTATTATGCACTCTTTTCTGTTTGCATTACGTACAACGTAAAACTGAGTACCAAAGGTATTAAACTTTGAAATAAATCACAGCCTTTCATCAACTTAAGCCGAAACTAAGTAAAGACTTGATCTTCATATGAATACTTATCCAATACATTGAATTAAATCAACTTCTAACTCACCTCACAAATTGTGGAAGACGGCTATGGTTGCCACTTATCCATCCCGCAAATTTGTAACCATTTCGCCCTTACCTCAGGATTACAAGGAAAAACAAAAACACGGAACCCATCCCTGCAACTAATGGAACAGCTTGGTGCAGAAGAACCACCCATCTCTCTTATTAATCAATTACAAAAATGGAAAAAACTGCACCTACTTGACGTTACGCCTATGCTACAACACAGCCCGCCTTTGATGATTTGACCAACAATGGCGGATTGCGACGACTCAACTTCATAGTTATTATATGGCAATATAGAGGACTCTGGCTTGAGACAATGGCTTCCATGATAACGAGCTCTGATGCTGGAGATTTGGCAACACAGGAATGTAGTCCGGCGCTCATATGCAGACCACGTTGTGTATTGTTGCGATTGTTTGTATGAGTTGCAAGCAGTTGTGAGAGCTTAGTGTGTGAGACGTGTTGGTTATTTTTAATCCCTGGTCGGAAGCCCTCATTTTTTAAATTATTTATAATATTAAAATCTGGATAAGCGCATAGAATATAAAACTGGAGTGGTGAAACCAAAAATGTTATAACGCCCAAATAACATCGTGGTAGCTTCCCCGACAAGAGCCTCGGCCGTTGGAGGTGAATGCATTGATTGTAGGTTGATGCTATCGACGGCAACTCATTCATTTATGTCATTAGAACAATAGATCTCAGAACACATATTTAGTTTAAGACATTTCTGAAGAGCAGGTGTAATTATTCAGCTAAAAGTTGTAACAATATGGCTGTTAAATCAATTCAATTCAAGTAATTTTTTTATTATGTGCGTTTATTATCCCCTAACAACCCATAAGACTGCTCATAGAGAAGAGAATGGAAAAGAACAAGCCAACATTTGTTGCGTTTGTGGACTTAGAGAAAGCATTTGACAACGTGGATTGGAGCACAATGCTTGGAATCCTAAAGGAAATTGGGATCCTTTATAATGACAGAAGAATCATCCACAGTTTATACAAAAACCAAGTAGCCGTGATAAAATCAGGGCCCAGCTGTGAAGAAGCAAGAATTAGGAAAGGAGTGCGACAAGGCTGTTCATTGTCACCCGTAATTTTCAACGCTTACATTGAAAAAGCCATTAATGAAATCAAAGAAAAGGCATTGGGAGTGAATATCCATGGAGAAAAAATTAGCATGCTAAGATTTGCCGATGACATAGCTGTTATAGCAGAAACAGAGAAGGATTTGAAAAATATTCTGGTTAATATGGGTAGAGCAATAAGTAAATGTCAACTGAAAATAAGCACGAAGTAAACCAAGATATTAGTATGCAGCAGAAGAGAAGAAGTCAAAACTAACATTAAAATAGGGAAGCAAAAACTGATAGAGGTGGATGAAATCAGTTATTTGGGAAGCAAGATAACTAGTGACGGGAGATGTAAGAAAGAAATTATCAGCAGAATAGCTCAGGCGAAGAGAGCATTCCACCAAAAGAGAGACCTGCTTACAGCGGGAAACTTAATTATGGAAGTAAAGAAACAATTTATAAGAACCTACATTTGGAGTATGCTCCTATACGGAAGTGAGGCATGGACAATGACCGCAGCGGAGAAAGCAAGGATAGGGGCCTTTGAAATGTGGTGCTACAGAAGAATGATGAAAATCAAATGGATCGACCGAGTTAGTAACGAGGAAGTCCTAAGAAGGGTAGGAGAGAAGAGAAGCCTCATGAAAACCTTAATAAGAAGACGGAACAACCTTATAGGCCACATCTTGAGGCATGATGGCCTGATGAAGACAATCGCCGAGGGACAAGTGGAAGGCAAGAGTGGAAAAGGAAGACCCCGAACAAAATAAATGGAACAAGTAAAGAGAGATGTGAAAGAGAAGAAATACGTAGGTGTGATAAGATTAGCTGATAGGAGAACTGAGTGGAGAGCTGCGTCAAACCAATCCTAGGATTGTTGACCACTGATGATGAACAACCCATAAAAGAAAATCGTAATTCGCACCACAGCCATCATGAATAACGTCAGCTCACGCAGTGTCTTGTTCTGAACCAACTTGATCGTGCACATTAATGAAGTTTACAGTCGAGATATTGTGGTTATTACGCCGTATTTTTCGTGTCGTAGTTATTCCTCGATATGTCGCAGCAAAGCTTCAAGTACTGTATTGCGCTTAAGAGCAGAAATATGACTGAAAATGCTCGAAACAAGTATTTTCATACAGCCTCCCAGACCGTAGAACGAAGATTGGTTCGGATGAGAAAGTGCCGACGAATGTGAATGAATGAAGAAAATGAATCCTAATGTTAACAAAATGTTTATCAGATTTGACACAATCCTATACTCAACTTCACCAGTGGAAAGATATTTCACTTGCTGGTTTCATCAATTTCCCAGCGAGGAGATCTCTGTCCCACACTTTTTGAACTTCAACGAGAATAATTCAACCATATAGAGCAACATTTGAGAAGTTTTACTTTAAAAAATTAAATATATATATAAAACTTACTTTTCTCATTTACTATATCCCAGCTAGCACATATTTTGCCTTATTCCCCATCCTATGTATACTATAGGGTAATTTCCTTCATCAAAGAAAACGAAAGGCATTGATTGAAATTCGTTACCCACCATTAGTGTATTCATAAAATACAAATTATTTGGGTCTAGAAAACCCAGTTTAGATGAATGTTATTGGGCAATTTTATCCTCATTTGAAAAAGTCCAGATTGGCGCCCATGCGATGCCACTCCACGTGACGTCATAGGGACCTAGATGCTATACGAGTTGATAGGAGTTTTACATCGTCTGAGATTACCAATGCATGCATGAGGCACAGAGCTCAGGGAAACATCTCTTATTAATCACCTATTAAAATTGCCTATGGTCGGAAAGTTTCCTTCGTTTGATAGGGTAATCCTTATTTAAGCCAAGCGTGCTAGCAGCCTGCATCGTAGCGGCGCTCATAGCCTCGCATCAAGATGGCCTCACACGGCGGCAGCTGGAACCAGAACGACGTCACACGGGCTTTTCCCAGCGCTCATACTTAGCCGTCGCTTTTCGCGCGCTTGAAAATTTTCACTTTTAATTTAATCGTGAGAAATGGATGTCATTTAAAAATGAAAATGCGTGAAATACGTACTCCAGGAGTAATAATTTTTCGATTTCGATAAATAATAGGAAACCACCCTATTGTGACTATCGTTCCGACCAAAAGCAGGTTAATTTTTTTTAAGATCTCTTAGTTTCCATACAAATGTATTTTTTTTTCAAAAAGTATTTCAAATACTGTTTTAGATTTCAAACACCCAAGTCAAAGGTATTATGCATTTCTAAGACTCCTAGACCTGTATTTGGCCCAGCCCTGCTAACATAATACTTGAACTGCTCTCACGTTCTAAGTTTTGCTAATCAGAACAAGCTATGCAATCATTGCAAGAAAGGCTCTTAACTTCCACCTCACCGTCCTCCTCAAAAACTCGTGCCTCCACATAGTAGGTCTTATTTGTGCTCGGGGCGCACACGATCTCGAACAATAAATTCGTTTTTATTGTGAACAATTTGCACATAAACAATGGCGTCGTCCCCGTAATCTTCTCGTCCGACCCTAATAAATGGAATAACATTGTTAAATTTCATAAAAACATTCAATACGTATTTTACAAGAGCCATTAATATTATATTCCCACACCTTTGCATCTTCAATCCCAGGATAAAAGCTTTGCCTGTGGCTATGGCTGTTGCTTAGGTAAGCAAACATTGCTGCCGTCGTAATTCTCGGCAAGTTTCTGGAGTCAGGAGTTTTGGGGAAAATAGATTCCCTGGCGTTTTCTTTTTACGATTAAACCTCCAAAATCTTACGTAAAGACGTTAAATAAACCGAGAAAATTGGTAAACAATGCGCAACGCCATGGATATCACCCACACGATTGCATGAGCTGACGTCACTTTCCGGCTGGCCAATGGAATTACGATTTGAAGTGGGTTTGTGAAACTGTTACAGTCATTTATTGTGTAAATTCTTGAGGAAATACGTGAAATAAGTGCGTTGAAGATTCATTAATTATGATTTTACCATAGTTTACGATTTTTAGTTAATATTTGAAGGGCTATTAAAATTTTGTCCAGAGACCTATTTGGATGTTTTCTGATGTCCACTATGCTTTTATATACACCAAAAGGTGAAATTCGCCATGAAAAAATATTTAACTTAGCCGGATTCGAACACGTTCTCCCGATCTTTCTGCAGTGCTTTTATGTACAATAACTTCATCCATTTTTTCGTAGGTACCGGAAAATGCATCGTTTTGGACTGCCTGTGCTTGTATTAAGGCCGTCTTACACGGTGGATTTTCATTCGAATGATCTTCCGAATAACCATCATTCACCGTGTAAAACGGAAATTTCCGTCAATCGAATGACATTTCGAGCATGTTCTAATTTGCTTGAATAATTTGAGCTCACGGCGCCCATCTGGCCATTGGCACCACCTCGGGAATTTAAGAACATGTATGAAAACTTAGGAGAAGCATAGTAACCCACGTGTCCGCGCAATCCGGCCAACCAGAAGATGTGGACGTGAGCCCCGGGTTATGATGAATGAAGGGCGAGTACACCTTCGATGGAATTCGGGCGCGACTTACAGCCAAAAGCGCACGCCAAAACCCCGCGTCCACACGCTCCCCGCTTTCGTTAAACACTGAATGACACCCACGCCGTCGGCAAGGGCATGGGTGATAGGGTCTGAGGGTTTCTGACCCTCGAGTAACGGCACTGCCCTCACTCCAAAAGGGTGCGAGCCGAGTCCCCTGGGAGGAGACCACGAGAAAGGGGCCGAATGGGAATCGGCCGGACCGCGGTAAACCCCGAGGATGGGGCGACACTCGCCGAAGGGGAGGGGGGGGGGGGGGACCCGACACCATGCGATAGCTCAAATAATGAACATGCACTTCTAGGGAACGTAAATTGACAAACATCAATTCTCTAAAGTGGGTCATTCGGAAATAACATTAATGATATTTAATGGATAAAAACGTTTTTATTAAAAATAGTATCGATATTTTGTTTAATTTTCAATCATTAAACTATATTTCATGATTTGAACGATAAATTTTGGGGTGAGAATCCCATTTGATGACAAAATTTTTGTTTATTCGGTAAACACATTCCAACGAAAACGAGCCGTTATATTGGCCCACGTATGAAGTGACAATGTTGCCTTTGAGTCAAGGGGAAAAACCATAAAACCATGATGGAAAGGGTAAATAACAGTTGAAGTTGCATTTGAGAGAATTCACAAACAACCCACGTGAAACGGAGCGTCGATGAAGTATTGCGGGAATGGAAGTAGCGGCTGAGTGTTGTGGGAGCATTTTAGATGTTATCACGGTAGTACACTAGAAACAGCTACGGCTTTACTCAGAGCAATTTATGGTAGTGAAGACGATGGACATGCCGCCGTAGATTTCCTGAGTCCCACCGCCGCCAGCGAGGGTCGCAGCAGCTATAATACCTAAGAATTACCATTTTACTACTTAAGAGCGGTAGACAGGTGGTTACCGAATCCGACTCGATTCTTGTACGCGGATTTTTTTTCATAAATTGTTTCTACCTTTCATTTTACAAAAAACTTCTCTTCATTATTATTTCCATGATTTACAATTAAAATTTTATTTTCTACATGGAAATCTTTTTTTGCAATGTGGCAGCGTCAGGTGTCGGATGGACACTTCCTGAACACTTCCGAAACGCTTCCGGAAGCGTTCCAGGTGGGCCATAATCTGCTTCCCGGACACTTCCGCGACACCTCCTCAACACTACCTCAACACTCGCCCGCCACTTCCCGAACACTTCGTCCGACGCTTTCGCAACACTTCCTCAACGCTTCCGTTTCGCCTGGGGCACTCATTCGAAAATAGTGCAGGTCCCTTCCTTTTTCCTCTAGGCTTAGTAGGCCAAAATTTCGTGCATTTTGACGTATCTGCCACCGTTTAGCCACAAAATGCCTAATTTGAGTCCGTGTCCGCGAAGAAAATATTCCAACGCCCACGCAGCGTCGCGGATACAAGAGCGGCTGGCCGATCCCTTCCCCTCCCCGCTCGCTTCTCCCTCTCCCACGCCTCGAATACAGCAAAATTCATCCCGCGTGTGCTTCTAGGAGGGCGTTCATCTTTGATAATATAAATCGGAAGATGGTAGAAAGTAAAAAAGGATGCGTCGTGAGACGACTTGTCCCTTATTTGGCGCCTCGTCGGCGTTGATCAAATCGATGTTACCAACATTTAGAGAAGTGATGAAATATTTTTAGATCCGAGAACGCAGGAAAGGAGCCTACGGTGTATGAAGAGGCCTCTCGAGTGGCTATAAAGGTGTGCGAACTTTGGATATGCGCTTCTATTCCGGTATTGCCCGACAGCTGTGACTAAATGAATGTTGGGTGAAGGCCGCTCGCGTCCCCTCCCCGCTCGCCTCTCCCACGCCCCAAATGCACCATAATTCACACCAAGTGCGTCTTTCTGGTTAGTCTAACTACTATTTGATGTTTCAGCATCGTCTTTGAGGGAACAATGACGAGAGAATTACTCAATTATCTGCTTTCCAGTCTGTATTTCTTATGTCAGTGTAATTCCTCGTCTTTCGCTGCTGCGTCGGGTGCACAATGTGCACCCGACGGGACCCCAAACATATAAACTCCTCGTCGACCGGCCTTCACCCTTCCTCTAAGCTCATTGTGTTTTTGTTGTTCGAGATGGACGCTGCGGCGTCAATACGGGACTCGTCTCCATAAGGTAGGACTATTCTGAGCGAGAAACAACATAAAGTTCTTCCCCAAATTATTTTTCACTTACTTTCTTATTTACTGAATCCGAAGGGTAAAGTCTTCGGAGAACCATCTGAAGAGAAAGTTTCCTTCGGTTCATGCTCTTCAAGCATAACAATGGCTGCACTGCAGCGAAAACAACTTATACTTTCAAAATATAACTGATAACTTCAGGCTTGACTTTGTGAAACCTCTCCATATTGGAAATAAAAGAGTAAAACTTTGTTAGGTTCACTATTATATTAATATGGGCACGACACCGGTTTCGTAACGAAGTTACATCTTCAGATACATTTACTTATACTTCGTTACGGGATCACAAAATGTACGACAACAGCAATTTCTCAAAGTGGTTTTCCGCTATCCATTACGTACCGTTTGAATCACTCCCATCACTGGGTTCGTCGTGCCCCACTGAAAGTCAAAGCAATACGAAATTATCTCTAAGAGCAGGTGTAAACGCAGGATTCCGTCGTTTGCGACTTTTAAAACAAATCATGCGGTCAGAAACTGTCGGAAATATCGTTACAATCGACATGCATTATCGATAGTCGCACCAGTGCGCATCGTTCCTGCGCAGAAAATTCGCCTAAATCATTCACCGTGTAAAGTGGTCACGGCAAATGGATTTAATTCGAATGATCATTCACGTGTAAAATAGCCTTTACTTATAAGTTGAATAGTACAACTTTTGCTCGCTGCTTGGAGATTTATACGGATATCTTTTGTGCCAAAATAGTGTTGCTTTCAACGTGGCAACTCTGATTAATCTACTGTTGGAAATCGCAGAGCCAGTGGTTGTTATGCGCAAAGTTTGACAAGGTTGAAAAATATCGGCCAAGAGAGAGAGGGAATCATCAGTGTTACATCGTCATTAAATTGTGAGTAGCGCTATTACTCCGTCGATAAATGTCTGACAGTA
The DNA here is from genome assembly GCF_921293095.1 of Ischnura elegans. NCBI lineage: Eukaryota > Metazoa > Arthropoda > Insecta > Odonata > Coenagrionidae > Ischnura > Ischnura elegans. The sequence continues at coordinate 113,217,630 of NC_060253.1, forward strand.
ATGTAAAAATTGTCAATGGCGTGTTCACCTCCGTTGTTTACCGTAGGTGTGACATTTCACGACCAAGCTTCAAGCCATCAAGATCAAAGCTGAGTGTGAAGTTTCTGTTTCTAGCACTTCAACCGTATCAACGAATAGCAGTGAGAAAAGTCACCTGTGTCACTTGAGTGGGCTAATTTAAGGCTTTAAATCGGTGAATAGACAGTAGTTTTCATCATAATGAGCTCTGTGATTGTAAGTTGTACGTTATGAATATAAGAATGGTTGTGACTTCCAGTTTTTTATGATTTTATTTCCCTGTATCTCACTTTATATTTATGGTGTGTGCTAGTAATTCGTTTGTGGATAATCCTGTATAATTGAAATACTTTGTAGCTTGTTTGTGTTGGCAGCGGAACCGATTCGCGATCTTACATGTTGTATACAGATTGTTTTGCTGTGAATTCGTATTCGTGAAAGCAATGAAATGGTGAACCTCTGTCATATTATTATGACAAAAGTTTCTTTCAACAATAAGTGCATATCTTGTGTTTCTTTAACTGTCAATTTCTTTTCATAGATAACTGCCGAAAAGTTATTTTGTAATTTTTTAAGAAAGTGCTTTTTTGTTTCTCTCTGAATTGGTATTAACTATCCAAAACCTGCTACTTACACGAAAAGAATGCAGAGCCACAGACGTTTTGTTGCTTCACAGGAGTTAAGTATTTTTGTCAGTGATCAAGGTTCTCCAGATAAGTATTCGTGATGGATTCTTAGTAGGAAGAAACGGACCACCGTGGGACGGATAGGACTACCTTCTCCGCTGAGGCGGCGTTGCCAAATTGAACAGCACGGTTTGGAAACTTTAGAAGGCATTGCTTGAGCCATTAAGAATTGATATCTTTCAGCGATACTCAGTGAGCACAACTTTACAGCTTCATTGTATTTCTTACTCTGACAGAAATGATAAATTAAAGAAAGATATTTTACCCATCGCACTAATAATGGAATTAATATTTACCTAAACAGTAAAAGAATAGTGAATGGTCAGCGGAACTTCGTACGGGCATTTTTTTGGCAAAAAGCTGCTATCCTAACACCCACAGCCACAAGCCTTTCGAGGCGGCTTTCGGATATTTTAAAGCTGTAAAACGTCTAGTAATGACGTAGTTTCCCATCTCCATCCTATTGTCCGTTTAGCTCACACTATCATTTAAAAAGGGTCTTCAGATGCAAGTGTCATTCATCGTCGCCCTCATTTCTCAGAATTACAAGTTGTTCTCTCTTCCCGTGGTTTGCTGTTTATCTTTGTCCCATTGTTTGTCCGTTACACCATTGTCCCACCGCTTCGCTGCTGTTCGCCCAAATGCGCGCAGCTTAGTATCTCTCGTTGACACGGTGGCGCTGAATCACGGCTTCCTTTCGGCTGAATTCTACTTCACTTACCCGCCGTTTTCTATCGCTACCATTGAAAGGGATGCGTTCCCAATATGCCGGTCGCGTTCAGATGGGAATCTTTACGTGGGCATACTCAGAGCAAAACATAGGCTTAATGTAATCGGAGGAGAAGAGATTCTCTCAGACGACGTGAAAAATGTCCTCTGTTTACCGTCGTACTATGGTATACAAGCCCTCGAGAAGAAATTAAAGTAGATATACTGCAAAATAAAGAGGTTTAAAATGTAATTCATCCCTCGTACTAGTAACAATAGCAACGGTGTCTCGTTAATAGCGTCACTCGTTAGGATGACTTATTTTTCTATTGCTGTAACCTTTCATGGATTAAACAAAGGATTTAATACCCATGGGAGAGTTTTAGCTCTCTATAAAATAGTATTTGTTTAGTGGTCTTGGAATGTACACCAGATGGGAACTCAACCGCCATGCCGCTCATGAATGAGCACATGATGTTTTCGTTAAGTATTATGTGTATATTTTGTATGACCGTGTGGTGTGCATATGGGGGCCCTGGTGCATGCTGGTGATTGGTCAAACCCTGCCAAACACCTTAGAGGTGGCTCACGGGGTATTATGCAGATGTATATTGTTCACCTGCATCTATCGCTCCAGCAAAAAGAACACGATCTCGTTCCGTTCGGCTGCCCTCCTCTTAAGCCTCATTTCCTATGTAAGAGATGAGTTGGATGGATATTTGAGTGTCCTCTTCATCTGATGGACCTCCCTTATCACTCTCCTGCCAGAGGAACAATAATTAACTAGAATTAGCGAGTCGACCACCCTCCCAGAGATCCACAACATGGACCCCAAGTCCTTCGCTGTCGCTGCGACCCACTCATGGAACGAGATACTTACCAAAAGAGTTTACATCTACATCTACACAATACCCTGCGAGCCACCACTAGGGTGTTTGGCAGGGGGTGACAAATCACCAACATGCAGCATGCATGAGGACCGTCACATGCACACCGTACGGCCATAGAAATACTACGCAAACTAGCTAAATAAACATGCTTATTCATAAAAAAATTGCTAATGGTTAGTAATTCCTAGAGCAAATACATGCAAGGTTGGAACTATGAAAAAACATGCAATGAGTGATCCTAGCGAGCGATGCCGTTAATCATACCAATTGAGACAACGTTGCTAGTACGAGGGAAAAATGACATTTTAAATCTCTCTGTGTTGCAGTCTATTTCTTTTATTTTATTCTCATGATCACGTCTACTATAGTACGATGGTAAACGAAGGATATGATTCACGTCGTCTGAGAAAATATCTTCTTCGAATTTCCTAAGTAAGTTAAACCTATACTTCAATCTACGCTCCTGTAAAGATTCCCATCCTAACTCGTGTAACATACTTGAAACGCTGCACTTTTTGTCGTAACAACCCATCACAAATCTGGCCACCCTGCGCTGTACTCGATTGATTTCAGCTATTAGCAAGGGTCCCACACGCTGGCAGCATATTCCAAGTGAGGCCTTACTAAAGTCAGGTAGCTTATTTCTTTCACCTTTTTTGGGCATTTACCGAGAATTCTTTTTACAAATCTAAGTTTACGGTTAGCTTTCCCGCATACTTCACGTATGTATTTACCCCACGAAAGATCCCGGGTAATGGTGACCCCCAAGTATTTAACGAATTCGGCATTTGGTAGTGGAATCCCGTTAGCGGTATAGCTCCTTCTTGAAGGTATATCCTTGTCCCTTTCATCACCTTACACTTTCACCATCACCTTCACAAATTCATCACCATACACTTTTCAAGATTTAATTCTAATTCCCAAGTACTGCACCGGTCATTTATGTCAACGAGGTCCTTTTCTAATGCTAATATATCAAATTTAAAATCAGCATCTATCAGTAATCATTCAAAGCCAGTGCTTTCATCTCCTTTTCAGCCCATGTTCTGTAAATAATTAGTGCTGAATAGAAAGTCGTATGCTTCTGCTTTGCCTTGCTCTAACACTGGTTAACCTGGTAATAGACAGCTGGATTACAGAGGATAAATGCGTAGGCGAAGTTTTTCCTCCAGGATATAAAATCTACAAATGCGATCAACGCGATAGGACAATGGCAGAGTTGTTATAGCAGTCAAATCACATTTACGCAACACCGCACACGAAATTACTGATAGTGGAATAGAAAGCGTTTGGTGAACATTGTTAGTGAAACTGGACAAGCCATCAAGGCAGTAAGCCATCCCAAGTTGACAAAACAAATCGATATTATTGACGATATAAGTGATTTCAGAGTAATTTTTGCATTTTTAAAAACTGACGTGAAGTCAGCTGTAAAACCAAAACGAAATATTTATTCATTCGATGAATTCAATTATTCGTTAAATTTGGCGACATGCTTAATCATTTGTGCACGAACTTCGTTGCTAAAACAGAGGAAAATAGCAATAATATGCCATGAAAATACTTCCTATAAATTATACGCCAAGGAATCAACGAAGATTTTCCGCAAAAACTAAGATATGATTATGAAGAACCTCACTGGTACAACAGCGATGTTTGGAGGGACTTTTAGAAACATAGAAAACTGTACCACTTGTTCAAAAATACCATTAAGTTACGTAAAAAGTTGAAGGAACTTAAAGCAAAAGAAGGTTACGCTGCGCAACGCTAAAAAACAATTAATCAATGCAAAATTGTAAACAACAAACAAACAAACACAAACAAACTTAACTGCAACGCAAAATTTCACGAAAAGGTACGCGGTAAATTATTCGAAGAAAATCCGAAATCTTTTTGATCGTACGTGAGTGAGTTTTGGGGTAAACATTCAACCGTAGATTCTTGATATGATAAAGGTGGTAAACTTGTCACCGAAAGCATTGACAAAACTAACACACTTAATTCCCACTTCGAAAATGTATACACTACTGACGATACTGAATTTCATTTAGACACCCCATACACTGAGGAATCGGTGGAAGAAATCTCTGTACAACGCGATGGGATAACTAAACAACTTCAATCGATAAAGAATTTTAAATCACCGGGTCCGGAGGGAATACCTGCACGTGTCTTCAAGGAGTAGGCTCCACAGATCGCACCTTACTTAGAGATAATATTTAAGAAGTCACTATCTGAAGGAAAGTTACCGCTTGACTGGAATATTAAAATCGTTATTCAAAAAGGGAAACAGACATGACCAAGACAACTATCTTCCAATTCCATTAACATCGATTCTCATCAGCAAGATTCTCGAACATACTGTCGTTAGCAATATCATGACTTTATTGGACAGTCGTAACTTTCTCCATGGCTTTCAGCACGGCTTACGGAAAGGCAGATCATGCGAAATACAGATTTCTCTTCTTCTTCACGGCGTCATAAAATCTGGAGAATCGGAAAGATAAGTTGACGCATTATATCTAGATTTTAAGGAAGCATACGGTACACGGTACCTCAACATAAGCTTTAATACAAATTACAGTCATGCAGATTAAACGATACAATAGTTAACTGGATTCGCGCCTTTCTGAACGATGATAAACAAAAGGTAGGTCGAGACGGAATTGCCTCTGATGTAGGAAAAGTTACATCAGCTGTCCCGCTAGGAAGCGTAATTGGCCCCCTTTTGTTCATTACATACATTAATGACCTCTGCTCCCGAATCAGCATTAAAATCCGTTTATTTGCTGGCGATGCTCTCATCTACCGCGAACTAAGTTATCACTCTGGCTGTGAAATTCTATCATCGGATTTAAACAACGTTTATTTGTGAAGCCAAGAGTGGGGACTCGAACTTAATCTGAGAAAATGCACGGCAGTACATTTCTTGTGCAGGTCGTGCAACTATCTTCATGCTTTTGCCGTCTTTACTTTCTTGCAGAATTCGTCCAACTATAGCCATGTTTATTCTGTGGATGGTATTAACGTAAAGGCAACAGACGAAATTAAGTAGCTACCTGGGAACTGGGATAACTTCGAACCTATCGTGAGGAACACATATAAGGAATATTTGCAACATAGCCTTGAAGAAGTTAGGGTTCTTCAAGCGCACTGTGGGAAGATTTTCGGATGAGAAAGTAAAAGAAAGGTGCTATTTCGCTCTCGTCCGACCGCACCTTGAATATGCAGCGAGCGTATGGGATCTGGTGCAGAAAGACTTGATCCGCGAACTGAATAAAATACAAAGGAAAGCTGCGCGATTTGACAAAAAATGCTACGGGCGTACAGACAGTGTTACCCAGATGTTAAGCGAATTAGGCTGGGAGCCGTTGGAGACTCGGAGGCTGCGCGCTAGCTTTAGATTGCTTGAACAATTGAGAATGGATATCTTTAAGAGCGACACGGATTACATAATATTAGAGCCCCACTTTCTAGGTCCGACATGAGCTATAAATTAAGAGAGATGTTTTGCCGAACGGATAGATATGGGAATTCGTTTTTCCTCCGAACCATAAAGGACTTCAATAAATGCTAGTCGTATTTTGTTTTGGCATTTGCTTTTTATATGTAGATGGCCGGTACATTAACACGCCCTGTTCAGACGACTTGTGGGTGTGTAGATGAACCTATCTTTACTTCGTCCTAATTGAAATTAGCAATTATTTTGAAGAATCACTCTTTAACACATATGTTGTATGGTATTTAATGACGGCGGATATACTATTGCTGGGTTTGTGGTTTTTATGCGTGAACATTTTGATATGCTATACTTTTTAAGGGTTTTGAAGCTCAAATCAATAAATAAATGAATTTTTAGCACAATTTAAAACTATTTTCGGGTATTCTACTTGGCTGAATGAAATTATAACCCAATAATTAAAAATCTAATATAAATATATAAAATAGAAAATGTGCCAACAGCTGATTTTCTCACCCATATTTTGGGAAAGGTCTCTTTTCCACCCACTGTTCAAGTCATAGCAATAATCCTTGCTACAATATAGAAGCCACTTAGGTATACGTATCAACTGCCTCTTTAATTAATTAATCGTGGATAATACGCAAGTGCTCTTGCAATGACCTCGCACGAGTGTCTTGTACCCATATAATGAATAATCGGCCATAGATCATATCTGCCTTTGTCAATACACACTGCCTGTTTATTTTTGAAATTCGATTTTGATGTGTGTTTTTTTTTTAATTCATGTACTTTTGGAATCCAAGATAAAAGTGGTCGGTAGTCCAACGGTCCAGATGAAAACGGATAAATCTCATTCAGTCTTGTGGCGATTTTCCATCGATCGGGCATTAAATGCTCATTCCACGCAGCAAAAATATTGATTACATAGGTGCATGTAGTCGCTGCGAAAATCTAACAATAATATATTTATGACAATGTTGTTCACCTAAAGCTCCAGCTCCTAAGATTAATAGAACTAAGATCAATTGCTACCTTACGTCAACGCTTGAATTTGCCGCTGTCTATTAAATACTCTTATTTCCCGCCCCCCCCCCCCTCCGGTAGGGACATTCGCCCCACTGTTTCGTTCAATGGACTCGACTCCCCAAGTAGCCCAAGTCCTTGCCTCCTCAAGTTCATGGAAGCCTAGTTTTATACATAAACTGAGAGTCTTCCATTATGCTGGAAACCAATTAGTTCTATGTGTGCACGGAAAGCTTTACGTAGATTAAACGGATAAGGCTGGGAACCGCTAGAGGCTCATAGATTACGCGCTAGGCTTAGAATGCGCGAGCACTAATGAATAGATATCTTTCAGAGCGGCTCAGAGGAAATCAAATTAGAAAATACAGTAAGTATACCCCCTGCCACACGCCTCTGGAGGGGGCTTGCAATGCCTGCGTAAATTCTTCCATCGTGTCTCGTTGTGTGGCTGAAGTTTTACCATCAATTCCTTTCTTTCTGTCATTCTTCTCAGAACCTACGATCTATTCATTTCATCTTCATATTTCTCATATACACCTGAGTAGCACCGCATTATGAGAGCTCTTTCTTTTTTCCATCGATCCTGCTTCCCAGCACATGTCAAATGCGGTCGCGCGCCCCGACATTCATAACAAGCACACTCCCGGGGTTCTTTCCTCGCGGAGCTGGCGTCGCATCCGGGCTCCAACACACGACTCGCTCGCCCGGGACCCAACCGTCCCTGATGCCCGCCCGCCCGCCCCTGCCCTCCGCTTGCACTCACAAGAATTTTCAGTGCGCGCACTCGGATTCCGAGGTGAGCACGCCGGGACATCCAAATTCCGACTGTCATTCATCTGTTCGAAATCATTTGGCCTCTTTCTCTGAAAATGGAGATAGGTACCTACTATGAAACTTTTATTGTTTGCCGTTATATGGGCCGTCTTTTTATGCCTTTAAATGTGTATGTATTATTAGTAATAATCACAGTTGATAGTAAATCACTGCTGATGCCTCATGTCATTTCATTATCGCCTTTTCGTCACTTTATTTCCACGTCTTTCAAACTGACACGTCCTTCGGAATGTTTTTCTATTTTTGTGTGTGGTTATTTTTTCCCTGAGTTACAATAATGCATCGATGTTTTCAGTGAAAGATAAGTGACCCTTAAAATAAGCAGCCTTGCGAATATTTTTATGCTTCATTGAGTTTCTCTGACTCTGCCATCCGGATAATATACGCAGTGATGAGTACTTTCATTGTTTCTTTTTTTGAAAATTATAATTGCCTACAATTACGCCTCGAGAAATGCTAATGCTTTCCCTAATAATTGCATTATCATTTGAAAGCAATTTGAATTGCCGCATGAGGTGAGTTGCGCGAAGAGATTTAAAAGTTGAACTTTATATACAACTGTGGCGTAACTAGGAATATGCTTTGTGGGGATGTGGGGGCTTCGGGGGGGGGGGGGGGTTAGTGGAAGTCTCCCCCCCAGGAAACGGGGAGTTCAGGAAAATTTTTAAAAAATAACATGCCTGAAAATGCATTTCACATCATTTTGGCGTTTAAAAAACTTTAAGCAGGTGCAGTTATTATATATAGCAAATCCAGACAAAATTAAAAATTCTTTTTTTTTTAATTTCTCTGAGGCTTTGGGGAGGGGGGATACATCCCCCATAGTTACGCCACTGATTAGCAATGTGCCATAATTGGAATACCATCGGAATATTCCCCGTTGCCTCTCGTCGAGAGAGTGTTGCCGTAGGCCTCGCAGGGGCTCCGGAGCGTCCCCCCCCCCAATCCCTGGTGATGTAGTACCCCCTAGTCGCTGCCGCTGGAGCCACCGTCGCTCCCTCCCTCTCTCTCTCTACCTGGAGAAGATTTCCGGGGCAGCCTGGAGCTTTTGCGCAGATGGACTGGGGTGGGGAGGAGTGGAAGGGTGGGGAGGGTGATAGCTGTGCCGTCCGGGAGGGCGAGATAGCTCAGTGAGATAAGGCCTCTCTCTGCACGCCTAATTAAGCCTCTTGTTACGCCAGCTTTCGCTTCATTTATTAAATAATGTCTCCGTTTACATACTACCCCGCTAACTGCCTCTATTGGCGTGTGGCGGAGGTTGCCAAGGCACACGCCGTTGGCAGAAAATAAGAAGGTTCCTTTGGATTGCCTGGACTACTGACCCTCACCCTTCATTAATTTGATTGATTTCTCGATGAGGGAAAACGGATTCTTAAACCTACGCAATCTGCACAGTCTCTCTCTGTTATTTCAATCTTTCTGCTGGATATAGTTAATGAACATGGTGGGAAAACATTGTCGAGAAACATAGATGGGGTCTTGTGTCAAATAAATAAATTACGTTCAATTCATCGGAGATTAAATTCTTATGAAATGAGATATGGCGTATATGTTTTAATAACGTCTGATGTAACGGTTTAAAATACGTCTATACTTAAATGCTCAAGCAATGTGAGGTCGTGGCCTCCGAGAGTCTCTCTATTGGCTCCCAGCATGATCCCAGCCAATGCCGTGAAACACTTTTCTGTGTGTATTTTGTTAGCCTCGCGGATCGAGTGTCTCTGGTTCCGATCGCTTCTCATTCAAGGTGTGGCCTCACGAGAGCAAAATAATAACACCTCTCGTTTACTTTTACATCCGAAATTATTTCCACAACACTCTTGACAAATCCTACCTTCTTCGGGTATACGCGATCACTCGCCGATTAAATCTTAATTAAGTGTTCAAATATAGCCACGAAATATGCCGCACATCGCTTCATTTATCAAGAAGGTTTTGAACACGTCTCAAAATTTTGGAAATATCACTGTCCCCACTACACGAGAAGTCTGCCCCAAAAGATTCGTGGTTGCTCAAGCAATGGAGAGGTAGGTAGTGGCCCGGGGTTTTCACACTCAGGAGGGCCTCGTCTCGACGCGTTCAAAGCCCACGTCGTCTGATCTGTATTTGCCTTCTCGTCCTTCTTAGACTTTTCAATCAATTTTTCATTGCAATCCCGATAAGATTGCTGTACGTCCTGCCGCCTTTCAATTCGCACTATCCCGAGATACTTATTTCTGAGCCTCTTCTTCCCGCATGTATCCGATCTGTCCTAGATAGGTATGTACTCCTGCCCGCTCTTCCTCTGGCAATCCATATATTTATCCTTCCATTATGCTTCCCAGCTCACTGCTGTGTCTCACAGCGAAGCCCATGTGCTGCCTTAGAGCATTGTGATCCATCCTATCTTCCCATATTCTCCCATAGATCTCCACGTTTATCACCCCATCATCCGTCCGTGTCATCTTCAGCATCCTCCTGTAGCACTCCAAGGCCTCCCATCATTTCTGATTACTTTTGGCGGTAATCCAAGATACCCTACAGATTGTTACTGCAATCAAAAGATACAAATAAATGCTGCAGCCGTCCATCTTTCCCTTTCTCTCAATAAGCAAGCTTCTTTACTACTCTTGTTCCCTTTCCTCGGGTCCTTCTGTCCCAAGTGATCATTGCGAAAATAGGAAAAACTTCAACTTAAAAATCCTCTCATCGAACGTAAACAACGTGAAAATTTGATTTATTCAGATGTATCTTCGTTGAAATGTTGGATATTCATGATGGAATGATTAAACTTTCTTATTTTCCAGAATTTATTTGAAACGTGATTCACCACACTGTTACACAATCACGTGTCCTAACATTGCACGTTCGCTGAGACCAGAGTGGAAAAGTAAATCCGGGCGAATTCATAGCGGTGTATTTCGTGCGGTGGTCGTCCAACCACCTCCATGCATGCGTCTTTACGAATTTATTTTCAAGTGGGAAGCGTGTATATGTAGATATTCGTTAATGAATGACGCCTTATCTGACGTTTGTAGTGGCTTAATTACTGTCGATTTTTAGAGAACATGAAATTAATTACCCGATGGGAGCACTTACGGAGCCACACTTACCCATGTGTCAACGGTGGTGCCAACTGCAGAGCAAAAATGAAATTAGCAATCGCGGTCCAGTCAATTTTCAATCAACTGATAATTTTATGGGACCTATTTGGTGTGGCGGCTGTAGTGTTGGCTTCTCACCCTTTAGTTATCGACGACCTCCACCAAAAACCATATCATATTTTTAATTCACGGATTTCTTCCTTACACGGCACACGCCTGTCTAGTCGCCTTATAGTGTATGTGGATGTATGAAGGTGAGGTCACGCGTTCATTGCCCATTCCCTTTGGTCCCGTTTCCTGGGTGACCGTTCTTTGTCGGGACATTTGAGGGAACTGTTCGAGCAGTTGTCGGGCGCATTGGGCCCTTACTAATTTCCCTCCTTATTACGTGAAGAACAAATGTCATGGAAAAACTATAGCTTGGAGAGGTAATTGGAGGTCATTGTACGAATAAAATGGATCATAGTCCGTCATCGTAGATGATAGATTCGCCGGCATGGCTTATTTAGGTCCCAGGAGATACGCGAAGTCCTAAAGTGAAAACTAGGAGGCATGTAGCAGCTTTACTGGTGGCGAAACTTTCGCATGCAAAGACGGGCACACGCCGTCCATATCCCAAAAATCTATTCGCTGAATGGAAAAATGTTGGTGGGCTATATTGAAGAGCCGGGCGAAATTTATGTTCATTCAATCAAACTCAATTCATATCATTCAATTTCTCGAAGTTTATTAGATAAAATGTCTCCTAGTTTGATTGCAACTCGAAAACGATTTGCAAATATTATCGATCAGGAGCATTGTCAGACAGAGAATGGACTGCAGTGGTCACCGCCGTAAAAGCGAGTATATTTCTCCATTGGCAATTGGAGGCAATTTCAAGGAGTTCCCTCATTATTCAATTTGTGTTTATATTATATGTATATTGAGTTTGAACACTAAAGAGGTCCGCGATGTTCCATTTCCACTCGACTCAAAGCCACCAATCAATCCAACGAATTTCATGCCCTTACTCAGACTAGTCGATGACGTCACAAACCTACTCGCAGCGTGTCACTCTGTCTCTAGGTGCACGGGCCTCGCGTGGTACGCTGCTTTGTCCCACACTCTCGTCGCGTGCCATGCCATACCTCCACGAATGAGACAATGAACTCTAATGACGTCACCAACTCATGATGAGGGGGTAGCGGCGTCTCCCACGACCGTTAAACATACGAGAGGGCGTTTTGATGGGGAGTTTCCTGGCGGCGCGACTTGTCTTTCGCTTCCATCTACGTAACTCCGAATTGTTTTCATGAATTGATATTTCGCTTCCGTGTGCACGACTGCATTCACTCCAGTCAGCCGTACCCAACCCAAGTTGATACTCCAAAAAATTAATACCCCTCTTCAACCTCAACAATGCTTCTTCCCTTCATGCCAGCGTAATCAGGGCTATCTTGTCAATTGTTTCCCAGAACTTTTGGGTCGTAATCTTGGGCTTCCGTCCAACTCAATTAATTCTACATCCGCTTCTTGCTGAACGCGCTTACGCAACTTATCCTCACTATATCCCAGTAGATCACTGCAATTAATTTTTTTCATCATCATAAATGTTTTCAAAATCAATATTTATGATTTTAAAATTTAATTTTCAACAAGCAAGCTACTAGAAATTTTAGTTTTTGGTGTTAGCATACTTTCTTGAATTGTTTTTCCATCTCCTTATACTTACGATATTTTTACCTTTTTATTTGAAGGAATTTCTATGCATCGTTTGAAGGAATTTTAACCTATAAATTCTGTAAAAGTCAACAGAAACTACTAAGGAATTCTGTTGAAATTTACAGGTACTGTAAAGGAATTCCCTAAGACTTGCACAGGAAATTTAAAGAATTCCATGAAAAATCGTTTTAAAATGTTTCAATGTTTCAAAGAAAGTATCTACAAAAGTCAAGGGAATTCTGTGCAAAAGGCTTTAAGGAATTTCCTCGGAATTATCTATAAGGGATCTGGCAAAATTTTTAACTGATAGATTTTGCAAATCTTTCTCGATTTATATGCGGAGAAAGAATCTTGGCCAAAGTCCGATGAAAATCGCTGTGAAGTCGCCGGATAACCCTTGTATAGGTTTATTCACCAGCATTGATGATGTTATGATTTTGATGCTAACGATTTCTTTTTCCGTGAGGAATTTTCGCGCAATTTGTGCGTTGCGGGTAACTCCGCTGCAATTCTTACCGTGGCTAGACTTAAAACATTTTCATATTTACGCATTCTAACTCCCCGGCACTCATTGGTCAATTAATTATATGTCAGTCGCGACTTTCTTTCTCCCCTCATTTATCGCCACTGTCCGCTTCCAGATGCACTGCAACGAAGGTTTTCTTCACCAGACCAAAGTTAGCTGGCCGATTTAATCATCATGTCTCTCTCTCGGGAATACCACCCTCTCTTCAATTTCAATGGGCAATGAATTTTTCGCGAATTTTTAGGCCATCAACATTATTTATCTAGGAACCATTCGTGAGAACCTATTTCTAAGAAGATCATATCATCAGATTCTACAACCTCAACTACAGTTCCAGGTCTAAGTAGCAACGATAAATTAAGAGAGATATTTTACCGAACGGATAGGTACATATTGCAATTCGCATTCCACCGAAGGATATAAATGAATCCTGCGTTTGATTCAGATCGCGCATTTTATTTCTTATGGCGTAATTTTATTTTTTTCACGGCCTTTGTCCGTATAACCCTTGCCGTCTATGGAATCAGCTTGCAGGGTAATTTAATGGTTTTACCACCCGCAGCGCTGACGGACAGAGCGATATTCCTTAGAATGTGATCTGATACATTCGTAAATGGTTAATGATATTTCCCGCAATTTCAAACAAATTAAATCGTGAATGAATGGACCACTCCACTCTCTTTGCGTGCACCTTTGAAAAACTATTGAAATGCACCCTCCAGCGGCTATGAATGAAAACTATTCGCGAACATCATGATCAAGAATAAATATCTAAATCGGGGGACGGACGAGCTCTCCTCTGTTCCGTTAGTGCCCTTGTTTGGATCATATCCTATGGAATCCGAATGCATCATCGTTCAGGACTTCGTTGCATAAAGGAGTGGAAATGGCCGTCTTCTGCCAAATTGAGATTGCGCCGCTTGCGTGAGCACTTGCTTTCATTTCCCACCGATCGCCACTGACTGGCAAACCAGATTGAACGGCTGTTTACGTCCCCTCCCCCTCCCCCTTACCCCCACCCTCGCCCCCCCCCCCACCCCTTCTCAGACACCAGTTGCTCCCTCGTGCACCCTGCGCTGCGAGGGGTGGGGTGCGTGTGGGAGGGGAGGGGAGGCGGCATGGAGAGGGGGGGGCGTGGGGGTGTAAGATCGAACCACCACTCCGAGTGGCAGTTGTCACGGCTACGCTGACCGTGTCGGAAGCACGTTCGCTGCAGGGTACACGCGTGTCAAGCAGAGATAAGAGACAAAAGGGGTCATCGTTCAACTGCCCCCGTCGCCGCTATTTCTCCGCTGCCGTTCGTGTGCGCCACGGTGGCGTTCGTTTGTGTCGGGCGAAACATAAGCGGGGCACGGAAGGATCCTTGAAGTACAGCCACCGCTGCTAGTGTTTCGCAGTCCACGTCAATGCGTGCGCCGCCGTGGAAAACATCAGAGTGGTTGTGACTCGGATGCGGTTATGTTGTGGATGATGTGGCGCCTACGAAGCAAGGCTTCGGAACGAATGGAATAGCGACCAGGGCGAAGCAAACTTCTGCTCTTCCATCTGCTTTCCATCGCGAATTCTTCTCGTTCCCTGCCAGTGATTTTCGCCTCGGCTATTTCGCTGTTTTCGTCGTAGTCCCACCGACTATTTGGTGGACTGAAATCGGTACAAATTGCGCTTTGTGATCCACGGAATTGTGTTTTCTTTCCACTAGTGCGTTTTCTTCTCATTTGTCGTATTTGTTTATCGGCTATTAACTGTACAAGTCGGGATCCAGAATAGAGATTATTTACATAAATTTATTTGTTGAATGTACAGTTCAGATGTACTCTAACTTTTGTTCTGCGGTTAAAGAGATGCGGTTTAGTAGATGTTAAATGGACGCCGGCACGTTGCCAGCCTCGGTGAAAACCTCGTGAAAATCCTCGTCCCCAATTGCTTAGTCCTGAAAGTTCAAACCCTTTCATAAAAATCTAACATGATCTGGCTATTTAATCCTTAACTGTCTCTAAAATCTTGAAAATTAGTGAGTTAACGTGTTGTAGAGATGAAATTATGAGCACTTACGTAGAATGACTGTGATTGTTTCGTTGATTGCTGTTCATCAATGATTCAAAGAAATCGCATATGCTGGTCACTTGTTTAGCTGTCGTTTGCAATAATGAGAGCACGATTTACGGTACATTTACGCCTTTTTCTGAGTCTCACGTCTTCAATCAAATTATTTCTTGCGTTTTTAATTTCAATTTCATATGTAATTTGTTTTTAAAATACTGGTATTCTTCCGTGTAATTTGTCTTGGGAGACGCTACCGAAGCTTATGAGATTTTTTTTTAAAGTTGAGTGACGTTATTTGTGCGGAATCATTGATATACTTGTGCAAACTATACGCTTATCAGATATGGCACACTGTGATTAAAAGAGATTTTCGCTTTAATTTTACAAATACCGTTGTATTTAATAGAAAATGATATATTTATACCTCTCCATATTCTAAAAATAAAAGGAGCTGCAATAACTCGGCGCATTTAAGATACTTTTTTCTAAATTATCGGCGGAAATATTTGGGATATTTCCGCGGTTATTCTCTCTGTGATAATTTTTACGGGAAAATTGATCATTATTTCACTAACTTGTCTATTTTTTCTATGTTAATATTCTACGTCAGTAGTCTTTGGCTCGTGTCTATGAGTTTAACAGCGGAAGTGAGTGAATCTCGCAGATAGTAGGTATTTTGTTCTCTCTTAAGGGAATAATCTTAGTGTTCCGCGGCTTAAATTGGCAAAGAGGAGGATGTGCTAAATACTACGGATATTGTGGAAAGCCTTTCTCTCTATGTGGTCTTCGCTTTCTCCTTGTTGTTAGCGAACCTTGGGGAGCGTGAGCTAGAGCGATTGGCTCCTGATTCAGGGGTCCCGGGTTGAAATCTCAGGTGAAGCGTTCCGCACCTTGGAATAAGATCCTCCAAGTGCTAGGTGGCCCATGGAGAGAGAATGGCCATGAGCGTGTGATCCGCACGTCTGTAGCTTAGTTCCGGGTGAGCTTTATCCTCACCGTTCCAAGCCAACATTCGGGTGAGTGCATCGACCCTTATTATTGATGCTACCGCCGTGATTAATTGAAAGTGATCTATTTAATCTGCAGTGGGAAAAAATCGCGCGCGCTTAAATGCATATTTTGTTATTTTTTATCGCGATAATGACTCTTCGTGTTCCAGATGTTTATTGAGATTAATCAGCGTCCGTTTTTATGCAATATCTGCGGTGTTTGCACGCAAATTATCTAGAAATCGTGCTGCTGAATCCCGGATCTCTCTTGCGCGGATCGATTGTGTTCTTTTTGACTCTGAAAGCGGCACTCTGACGAAAAAAAACAAAGGTTACGAGAGGGTTGGTGTGTGTGTGAGTGAGATGAGAAGGGGAGAAGAAGCCTGTTGCTTGCCTGTTGCTCTGCCCCTAATCATACTGCCTAACTCCCTCTATCTCTCCCCTCAACTGCGAATATTTCCACTCGGAGTCTATGCACTGATAGCGACCTAGAGATGAAAGTACTGTAGTAGTACTGACATTTAGCCGAACAATTTCAAATAATCGTGCATTTCACCTGCTTGTGAGTGAGCGCTGTTTTCTACGAGCTTCTCATCCGTAGGCTGCTTTTCATCGCGGAAGTTCGCGGAAAATGTTCCGCTTGGGGCCAGAGACTTCCCTGACTGTTGGGACTATTTTTGTAACCAGGGGGATGTTGTAGACACTTCTCAGTGACCGAGTGAGAAAGAATAATCCAAGATTTCTCCGAAGATTGTTCCAGTTCCGTGGAATCGCATTACTCGAGGAGAATATCCGTGGGAGGCCGCTTTTGCTGCGAGATCGACTTCAAGTTTCCGGCCTCATCAGAAAGCGTAAGCACTCATCTCTAAGATCTCTTTCATATAATCCTTTTAAAAATATATTTATAGAATTTTTAATGGAGGAGTAGATATTTCAAAGACTTTTTTAATTCTTATTTTTGGAGGTCTGTTAGGTTATTTCTTCTCCCCGGTGTTAAATGCAAAGCATCACGTTTTATCTTTTATCTGTAACATTTTAGCAAAGAAATGTGTCAATTTTAAAATTGGGTCGAGGGAGGGTGGTTTATAGTCTTCTTTTTGTGTGAATAAAAGCGTCGGTTTTAAAATTAATGTTTTGATTTGTGTAATATCAGTCCTTCAATGCACTAAGTGTATGATAGAAAATTGTATTGCGCTGAATATTAGGTTGGTGCAGCTCTGAGCTATCGCTTATACAGTTTTGTAAGTTACGCCAGATAAAATGATTTTAAAATATTAGCTTCTAGAGATTTAACTTTAAACTGTTATCTGCGGAGGATATTTTATTTTTTCCGCGAAGCATTTGCTAATATCTGTCACTCCGTATCGATTTTAGTCATCGAGGAGATATCGATGTATTTTTCGGCTTTCCCCTAAGAAATTCAGACGTTGTGAAGTACTATCATGTTTGCTTATATTCTTTAGAGGTAATGCATAACGTTTTAATTAATTTTTCTTTTATTTTGATTGGAATTACTAATTTGAATGTTATAAATGGTTAGCGTTCGATCCGTTTTGTATCAAAGGCAGACATTCCGACCCTTGAAGGGATTAGGTTTGATGTGGTTGCTGAAATGTTAGCTTCTCACACCGTGGACCCGCGTTCAAATCCCGGCGGTAACGTAGATTTTCCCTGTTTGCTTGACTTATTTTCCGCTTCCTTCCCTCGTGACGTCAGCTGCCGCTCGTATCCTCCGAAAACCCAACAACCTGTTGACGGTTGACGACCTCATCCGAATAAGCGTCACCTGAGAAATGTCGACCTTTTAGAATAACCTCCTCAGACTATTCGTATGATTGCGCGTCAATTCTTAAACGTTTATCACAGAAATGCGAAGAAATGGTATATGGCAACATTATTTTCGTTCATGCCCGAGAAAAATACTGTACTCATTCTGTACTATTTAACCAGTTTTATTTCATATAATCATTTTGATCAAGTTTGAAAAATGGCGAGACGTGTATTTCCGTTTTTGGATCGGTCGCTTGGTTAACCGAAATAGCAGAAAACAGGCGGCCTCAGACCTTGCAAGTTTATGACGTCATGGGCTCGTGCAGAGCTTCGCCTGTACCCCTCGGTCTCTCTCGTGGGCCTCACGTGGTTCAACTACTTCTCATCATAAGGGGACGCAAAACTGTCAGTATAAATTGCTTGTGTTAGGTGGTTTAGGCGCTCTAAGGAGGGAGATTTGCGAGAAATATTTGTTTGGCTGTTTTTTTGATCATTTATATTTACTTTTTCTTTCCCCTAACAAAGAATGAATTTCGAACAGACCTTTTTACGACGTTTTTCTAAACTTACTTTCGTGTCTGTCTGTTACGGTGGGATATTGTAACTCAATTTTAACACACTTAACGACTAGCTAGAGCATTGACTCTGTATCTAGCTCAGGTCTTGATAACAATGCATATTTATATGCTTTCTGTCATGATTCTGGCTAGATTAAAAAAAAAATTGCAAAATTAATTTTGTATGGAAAATTAATTCCACATTTTGCCACCGGTAGCGCTGCAATCACAATTAAGCGATTTTGATGAGTAACATTTTGAATTTTGTGCAACATATAAGCGCAATTTTCAGAAAAAATTATAAAAATATTGAAATTTTACAAAACTTAATTTTAAAAATCAAGAGAAATGTCTGAAAAATTCATTCACAATGTAAAATAAAATTGCGTTTTTTAATCCAATTAAAAGTATTTCATTGTATTATTGATAGATTTAATTAATTCAAAACTAAAAAGAAGAAAATAATGTTATAAATTAATAAATTTAAAAACGTTTTCCTCGCCAACTAAAAAGAAGAAAATAAATTTCTCTTTCCATATGTGAGTCTCGATATGAATTGTTACTCAAATGGTGACATACATACTTTATGACAATCATTACGGCCAAAACGAGAAACGTTGGGCGCATGTAACATTACATTTAGTATTTGCAATAGGTGACATTACTCTTAAAAATTCTTACTAAACTGCGATTTTTACCAACCATATTCTATCTTAAATCAGCACATTGGCATAGTTGAAGACTTCACTGATATTTGAGAACTAAAACAGAATCAAAAACGCTCAGATATTAAATCTTAAAACATTGCGTGTCAGGTAATAACACATTCATGCATAATTGCTGAATACTAAAGCATAAACTGTTGACCTCTGGAAATTAACATTTATCAATCATTAGGTGCTAATTTCTAACACGTTCAGATGTTAAGCACTGAGCATTACCTTCTCATTCAATATAAACTGAATTTTAAATAACCTTATTAATAGTGATTAGAATCAATTAGTAGCAGATTGTATCGATTTAAATATCGATAGACAACCCAACTGTAAATGATAATAATCCAAATTCATATTTATTGCAAATACTAAATGTAAGAGCGCCCAACGTTTTTCGTTTTGGTCGTTATGATTGTCATAAAGTATGCCACCATTTGAGTAACAATTCATATTAAGACACAGATATGATCAGAGAAATGAATTTTCTTCCTTTTAGTTGGCGAGGAAAACGTTGTATTTAACTTTTTATAAAAATTTATAATCATCATCATCATCATCACTGGTCAACAATCCTAGGATGGGTTTGACGCAGCTCTCCACTCAGTTCTCCTATCAGCTAATCGTTTCACACCTACGTATTTCTTCTCTTTTACATCCTTCTTTACTTGTTCCATATATTTTCCTCGAGGTCTTCCTTTTCCGTTCTTGCCTTCAACTTGTCCCTCGACGATTGTCATCATCAGGCCATCATGTCTCTAGATGTGGCCTATAAGGTTGTTCCGTCTTCTTGTTAAGGTTTTCATGAGGCTTCTCTTCTCTCCTACCCTTCTTAGGACTTCCTCGTTACTAACTCGGTCGATCCATTTGATTTTCATCATTCTTCTGTAGCACCACATTTCAAAGGCCTCTATCCTTGCTTTCTCCGCTGCGGTCATTGTCCATGCCTCACTTCCGTATAGGAGCATACTCCAAATGTAGGTTCTTATAAATTGTTTCTTTACTTCCATAATTAAGTTTCCCGCTGTAAGCAGGTCTCTCTTTTGGTGGAATGCTCTCTTCGCCTGAGCTATTCTGCTGATAATTTCTTTCTTACATCTCCCGTCACTAGTTATCTTGCTTCCCAAATAACTGATTTCATCCACCTCTATCAGTTTTTGCTTCCCTATTTTAATGTTAGTTTTGACTTCTTCTCTTCTGCTGCATACTAATATCTTGGTTTACTTCGTGCTTATTTTCAGTTGACATTTACTTATTGCTCTACCCATATTAACCAGAATATTTTTCAAATCCTTCTCTGTTTCTGCTATAACAGCTATGTCATCGGCAAATCTTAGCATGCTAATTTTTTCTCCATGGATATTCACTCCCAATGCCTTTTCTTTTATTTCATTCATGGCTTTCTCAGTATAAACGTTGAAAATTAAGGGTGACAATGTACAGCCTTGTCGCACTCCTTTCCTAATTCTTGCTTCATAACAGCTGGGCCCTCATTTTATCACCGCTATTTGGTTTTTGTATAAACTGTGAATGATTCTTCTGTTATTGTAAAGAACCTCAATTTCCATTAGGATTCCAAGCATTTTGCTGCAATCCACGTTGTCAAATGCCTTCTTTAAGTCTACGAACGCAACGAACGTTGGCTTGTTATCTGCGGGAATATCAACAATGCCAGACGCTTTATTTATCCTAAGGTCTCTTACAGCCGTATCAAATTCTGATCTTAAAATTGGGGCTCCCATGTCATCGGCATCCACTTCTCTCTCGTTTTCGATAGCATTCGTTCTTACGCTGCTTCCTTTGTACAAATCTTCCAGATATTCCTTCCATCTCTTCCCTTTTTCTTCGTTTTCAATCATTAGTTCTCCGTTTTTGTCCCTAAGGGTATTACATCTTACGCCCCTCTCTTTAAAGTGGTTCCTCACTATCCTATAGGCGGCCTCTAATTTTCCATGTTTAAGATTGCTTTGTACGTCTCCACAAATATTTTTCATTCACGTTTCTCTAGCCTTCCGCGCTTTACGACATATTTCGTTCCTTATTCTCTTGTAACAATTCTGTCCTTCCTCTGTTTTCGCAGCCCTGTATTTTCTTCTTTCTTCAGTGAGATCTAATACTTCCTGCGTGATCCATGGTTTTTTCATAACGACTCTTCTTTTACCAAGAACTTCCTCCGCTGCTGCCTGCAGACCACATCTAATGGTTTTCCAACTCTCTTCCACTGGTTTATTAGTCGTATTCTCCCCTATTCTCTTTTCTACAGCCTCTTTAAAAGCCAGTTGATGCTGAACCTTCTTCAATTTTTCAACCTGCCATATGTTTTTCACGGCTTTCTTCAATTTTTAAATTTAAGGTGGCATTTCATCATAACTAAGTTATGGTCACTATTGATATCTGCCCTTGAATAATTTTTTCAGTCCTTCACCTGGTTCCTGAATCTTTGTTTCACTAGAATGTAGTCGATTTGGAATCTTCTAAGATCTCCTGGCATCTTCCACGTGTATCTTCTTCGCAGGGGATTTTTGAATAAAGTGTTGGCAACCACTAGCCTGTGCTCAGTGCAGAATTCAAGTAGCCTTTCTCCTCTTTCATTTCGGTTACCTAACCCATATTTCCCAGTTATTATTCCGTCTTGACCTTCGCCGACGACGGCGTTCTAGTCACCTAAAATAATAAGATTTTCTCCCCTCTTACCTGCTTGATAACTTCCGCTTTATCTTGGTAGACATATTCTAATTCTTCATCTTCATAATCTGACGTAGGCATGTAAACCTGAACGACTTCAGTAGCTACGGGCTTAGTATCTATCTTCACCATTACTATCCTTTCATTAAACTGCAGGTAGCTTTTAACACGCATCCCGGCGCTCTTTCTAAGCATTATGCCTACTCCAGCATTACCATTTTGCGATCCTGTGTGTGTCATTCTGTAGCTTCCACTCCAAAAGTCTCCTTCCTGGGGCCACTTCATTTCGCTGATGCCTAATACGTCGAGGTTCATTCTTCGCATTTCCACCTTCAAGTTTTCTAGCCTACCGCAGGTTCGAAGTGATCTAACGCTCCATGTTCCTATCAATAACGTTCTATCACCTTTGAACGATGTACCCTCTCGAGTAGTCCCCGCCCGGAGATCCGTATGGGGGACTAGTTTACCTCCGGAATATTTTACCCGAGAGAATTCCATCATGTCATTATATAAATTGAGTGGAGTAGCCTGCCTTCCACATCGCAGTACTACAGCCGTTAAAGTAAATGTTACCACGCCCGTAGTGGAATGTGTGTCGCTGTACCGACCAGTATGGCCTCCACCTTCGCACATGTGAAGAAGAGCTGCTGTCCTCTGCCCCGGGTGATGAGAGGCATAATTATTGGCGGCCCCCAGTCGCCAAGTCAAGGTATCTTCACAGGTTTCGGTATCATTTAAATGGTCTACCTTACGCAAGGGTAGCCCAATACCCCTTCCGATTACCGCCGCTTTTTGTCCACGACTGCTTATTCGGCCAGAGAACTCGGTCATCTCGCTGCTAACCTCTATATCTAAAGGTCGATCCACCATCCGCAACCTGGTGGACGCACTCGGTGGCTTAAAGCTCAGCCGCGAGAAATTTATAATATTATTTTTTAATGTTACTTCCATTCGAATTTTTGGATTTTAAATCGCACCACAGAGTGGATTTGGCAATGCTGTAATTAATTCTATAGTTCAACTGTTCATCACGCTTCATTTTAATTTCTATGTTTTAACATTGATGTCTATCCATTTCTCTTTCGCTTCAATTGTAGAAATCAACCGCAGGAGGAAGTCATAAGCAGGCCTTGAAATCATATTGCTACAAAAGCAAAAAGTCTCTGTTCTAAACAGTAAAACATTACTTTTTAGGTCGTAAAGTCATGTTTTAATCTTTATTACCCGTTGAAAGTCAACGGGCACTCTCCGCTGGTATGAAATAGGCCGTGACTAGGATTAGGTTGGGTGACTGCGGAGCTTCGTAGTATTTTTAATGGCACTATACCGTAGATTATTTGACCTCTTTTGTGATTATATTATATTAAGGGATATTTTTCTGTGGTGATTCACTGGGTCGCACTTCTTTTACCGTGCGGACATTTTGCCAGTTCACAGCCGCCACCATGCGCTAGAAAACGTCCAATTGGGGCACCGAGCACCACATTCAAGCGACACTACAAAGGATGAAATGGAAATGAATGGCCTATAAAGTGCCGATGGCCTATGAAACCCCGCGTTTCGCCCCTACTCAGAGTTGTCTTCTCCTCTATGGGACCTACGCGCAGCAGTTAAAAGTGGAAAAGTGCAAAGAACAGCAGTATGCTAGGATGATATAGGAAAACGTAAGTGTCAGGAAAATGATCACCGGACTAAGGTGGGAGCAAAGGAGGAAAATGTGCAGGTGGCGGGGGAAGAACATCACAGGAGGATCACAGCCAAACTGCATTGGAAAAAAAATAATCACCAGTTCAATATAAAGTGCCGATCACGATATACAGAAGTTTTCGTCCATTACGGAACAGTACTTGACTCTACCATCCAAATTCCTTGAAAATTTCTCGAAAAAAATCTCAGAAATTCATCCTCACATTTAAATATTATTCTCCAAATGAAGATAGAACGTTTCTCGGAAAATAGTATTCCACTTTGAATGCTTTATATTAAATATTTCGCGGAAGAATTAGCAAGTTGGACCATACGACTCGATGGATGGAAAATCGTCTTCCTTTGATTAGAAAATGAAAACCATTAGGACAATGAGTATGGTGCATGCAACTGTTTGAAAGATTTTGAAATGTTGTGAAACTGAAGTTTTACGGAAGTGTATCTCGCATTAACAGTCACATCTCAGAACATAAGGAAGAAAATCATTAAATGGCTCATTTTAAATATCTGGAAATGAAAAAAGATGATTTATTTATAAAATTGAAGCTTTTTCATGAAGTTTATAACAACTTCAAATAATATATGTTTCTATTTCAATTGCTTATTACCACTCGCTCGGTTGAAAAAACTGAAAATCAGAGGCTACTCATTTCTGCGCCTCCGCAATATCGTCAGCAATGCATCAAACATTTTATGGCTATAAATGTTAGAAAGAGACATTTTCTGTCACTCGAGTTGTGGGAGATCTTGCAATGCTATTTTTTGCAAACTTCTGCTCGTATCGACATGAGACTCGTTACAGTGAAAGTTCCTCTTTAAAATGCACGTGGTTTACCACACTTTCCTTGAACGTCACGCGCGTAACTCCAGTCAAAAATTGTTATCTGAGAGAACTGATCCTTCTGCCATGGTAGCTCATATAATGGGTGAGTCGCCAGTTGGAATGAATTGGTGCCGCGGGAGAAAATAAACATTTGAAAGTATAAATTGCCGTACAATCTGACGAAGAGCATGCAATTAGATAACATTTTTTTACTCAGAGAATTATCCAATTTTAATGCTGTTCTTCTGGCAATGTACCTGTTTTTGCTCAACAGTAGTGGGATAGCTGTAGCAGCTGGCGAGTCGAAAATTGAATTAAGCTTAAAATGTAATTTTGACCGTAATTTTGTAAGCTTTTGTTTTTAGTTTCTCATATTGCGTTATCAACTTCATTCTCAACTGATATTCCAGTTTATTGGTACAAAAATGCAATATTTAAGGATTGCTAATCAAATACTATGTGTCCAATACCACATCCAATGAAAAAAACATTTTATTTTCAATACTCCGGTAAAAACTTTGCATTAAATTAGTATTAATTTTGAATTTGTTCCTAAAGATAGGTGAATATTTTATCCTACATAACTCATTAATAAAAGTAAATTTCGTGTTGATTTTTGTACAATAGCTATCACTAATAAACGCGTCTGTTCGGAAAATTCACGCATCCCGATCGGAACTTGGGCATTTCCCGCTGCGGAGTGACTGTTCTTTAATGCAGAACTTTTGCAGTACAGAAATACAATAAAACGTGCTGCGTTATTAATGTATTTTTATCGGTTAAAGTTTCATTACGTTAAATCAGTGCATTTAACAGATTTTAGATAGTATTAAGGGATACCTAAATAGAGGGAATCTTTCGAGGCACAAAATTTGAGTGTGGTCCTAAAAATGGCCTGCACGGAATTCATCTTTGTCATCGCATCAATTTATCAATGCATCAAGACTGGCTTTCATCTTCCACGATGTCAATCTCTTAGATTTTAATTAATAGTGAATACGCATGAATTTTCCTATGTAAAATTAGTTTATCTTTTTTCTCTGTAATTGCTTGTAACTCCCATTCTTGTTATCCCATACGGATCCTGGCATGACTTTAGTGTGAACAAATGTCACATCCTATATATCTTGACAATTGTCACAGAACGAGGTCACATGTTTATAATATTTTGTGATTATCATTAGATTGATACGTACATTGCGATTACCAAAACAAGAGATTAAATGCAATATCTTTGGGGGAGACTAAAGAGTTGGTTCGAGCGAGTGTGTGTGCGAGGCAGAGGGTGGGTTGGGCCATCATCCCTCTTGGCGAGCTCTTTGCAGCGACCAACTCACCTCAAACGCCATCACCACCCTCCATTGTCATCTTGACTTCTCCCGTGACCTTGGGGACGAGTGCAATCGTGGGTCACGCATGCTTTCTTGTAGCCTAGGCATATCTCTCATGCAGGCATTAATTTTATTTAATTGTCCATTGTGAGTTTGAAAAGCAAAGTGACACGCATTTTTCAGTATTTATATCTGTCGAATACTTCTCCAGTTAATCGCAGCGAGAAGTCTGCGACGGGCTTACAGTTAGCCTTTTCGCAGGTAATTCGATGACGTCACGAACTCTTGCAGAGCGGCTGACGGCTTCTTCAGTGGTCATCCGCGTCACCAATCATAATTCCGTCCGTGAAGTAGTGACTGCTCAGCAAATAATCGTGGTCTTCCATATACCATACGCTGCTACGCATAGGAAACTATGTCGATAAAAGAGCACGAAGCTGCAGACAGAGACACATTAATTAATCCCAGCTAATTTCAGAAGATGTATTTATTAAGTAAAAAGTATTTCACTCCAGATATGCCGGTCTCGTATCAGAGGAGCACCAGTGATTGAAAAACAGAAAAAATTTAAGTTTTTAAATAATTTACTGAACTTTATTTCAGCAAAAGTGATACTGATCGGTTCTTCTATGCTATAAATATCGATAAATCAAAATGTCCATACACTAAATCAATAAGTGATAATATAATGAAAACAAGATAAATTATGACTATGCCGACTATGTTATACGTAAGTGTTTCCTGGAAAAAGGATGAGTTAATTCATGGGGGGCATTACATTTATGGCCCAATAGGACCTCAATGGATATTTTCAGAGATTATTGCAGACACGACACTCCTTTCTCTTCATGGTGCTTGATTTAAACACTACGTCTTTTCCATACTTCACTTGGACCTGGTTTTCGCCGCAATCTCATCTTGTGACTAAACTTTAAACTGCATTCGATTTTTTCGTCTTGCACATACCTACATTGCGTGCTATGATAGCGGGATCCAATTCAAATGTGAGCGTTGTGAGGAGCCGCGAATAGTGAGGCAGGGGCGGCTGCGATTGCACTCAGCGTGGGTAAACATACGAGCATCCCACTAGCTAAATAATATGGCTAATGAAAGCAGCAACAATCCACAGCGATTTGTAATGTACGGCGAGTCACGGCAATCCATACGCCCAGGGACACAGGGACTGTCTGCGCGACACAGTAGCAAACATCGATTTTGTTTTGTTTATTTCCAACGGTCGCAGATGATTTCTTTGGATGGACGCTCTATAACGTTTTATGTATTTTTTAAGTAAATTTCTCGGGTAAATTCGTTTATCCTTTTTTAAATATCGCAAAACAGGAAAGGAAATCAGATTACACGAAATGGAAAGTATATGCGGCACTAATATATAATAGTAATAAAATTATTCCGTAATTATATCCATCATAACTCTCATGCTATTCACTAGCTTTAAAATATTCACTTTCCAACATCCGTCGAGCAAAGTATTACCCGTGGATAGCAGCAACCTCCAAACAGTGCTGCACGTTCGAAAAATCAATCTTAATTTCGGCGTCGCCGGCGGTCGCAATTCATCTTTACGTATCACACTTAGGAGGCTTTGTTGTGTTTGTGGTAAAAATATCTCGAGGTAGCTCGGTGATACTTTTTTTATAATAGGTACTACATAAACACAAGTTTCGAAGAAAAACAGGGTCCGCCATTTTGTATCGTACACGGCCTCAAATAAGTACCACAAGTATGTCGTGGAAGATGATGAGAATGAACAACAATAAATCGCTTAAGAGTATCGTAATTTTTCGTTGCTATTGAATGAATACAAATGGAGTGGCATTAAGTTTAGCATGGTGAAATTCAATGCGGGCAATTTTGGCGAAATCTGTTCAGCTTTGAAGCCATGTAATGTCTTTAAAAAAGTAACCTATGAAAAACAGTTCCTGCCAAAAATTGCACTTAAATATTGTCAACAACTGCGCAAAGTTTCGAGTTCCACATAAAAAAAAACATTCTGGAGATTTTGTCCAGCTTTTTTATGAATTCAGCTCATTGCGTGACGCATCATAACAACGGAAAAACACTGGTCTCTTTATTTATCAAACTCCATAGCAATGCAATTATCAAGCGTTCCGTTGGTCGCGTGTGTTTCGGTGGCATGTCACTTGGCCCTGGCTCTCGCCTCCACGACCCCTTCAAGGTCAGCAGAGTTCGCCCTTTGAGATCCAATCCATTTCCGTACGACAGACACCACGTGCCCCCGGGGAGAGCAAAAAAATCATACTATCGATCTCTTCCGCGTGATTTCTCTTAAAGCAGCGCTCGAAGCCATCTCCCCCGTGGACCATACACGTACATCTCTTTTCCTTGAGCGCATTAAAATAATCACTTTCTCAGTCCTTGTCTCCATTCTTGAGGCTTCATCACATTGCAATCGTTCGAATAACATGCAATGCGATGCAACTTAAGGAGAGCGTATTGGTTACAGCAACAATGGTGGATGCAGGCTTTTTTCTTGGGGGGGGGGGGGGGTCCGACAGGCAAACGGTCTTCTCATATTAGAGATTAAAAAAAACAATTATTGTACGAAATATTCTATTTGTTTTAACATGAAAATTATTAATCATGTGTATCGAGGCTCCGTGTAATATGCAAAACGAACGTAATAATAACCGTATTAAAAATCTTGTCTATTTTTTAAGTGTCCTATGGATAGAACATAGGTCAATCCATTTCAAATCACCCGGGAAATGTTGCTCAACATTTTAAATTATCCAGATTTTTTTATCATTGGTTCCCTACAAGTAGACAATCACAAATCACCATTTGAAAAAAATTTACAAGCCGTCCTTTTTTGGCAGCCAATTTTAAAAGGTTGTATGGGAAGATTTTTATGAAAAACGTGGTTTGAATAAAGTTTAATATGGAAGCTATTTTAAAGGATATCAGAATAACTTAAAAACCAGTGTGTTTATCATGAAATGAACTTTTGGAAACCATTTTCAAAATTTTTCGATCATGTAAGACAGTCAAAATCTTTCCGAAAGAATTCGGGAAAAATTTGTCAATACTAACATTTTAACGCCATAAATTTTTATGAAGGAAACGAGACTCACCAAATAAAATGCTATTTCTGAGTTGAATACTCAAAAAACTACTTGCAGTATAAGTTCTAGCACTGAGAATGCACCTTATTTTTTTTCTATAGCTCGTGAAACAATGCCGAAAGCCTTTTAACGTCGATATTCGTAGGTCAATATCTAAAAAGAACTGAATGTAAAAAAGTAAAAATTTTACAGAATGTTCTTTATACCTACACATCTAAATATTTCACAAAAAATTATGACTGAGACTTTACAACATTTAGAGTAGTGGAGCAGTGAATTTCAATAAAAATGCAACCACTTTACATGCTCCTGCAGTGCAAACATAATAAATTTAATTTAGGGCTTGATTAAATAATTACTGTAACAGTATGTATTGTTTAAACTAGGGATGGACGGATCCAGGATTTTTTTCGGATCCGGATTCGGATTGCATCCTTATTTTCGGATCCAAATGCATTTTCATATTTCTGCTATTAAACGAAGTAATTATTCAAGTACATTCTTCATAAAAGGAAACAAAATATTGAAAAATCGTGAATTTACAACAGATGTCCTTGAAAAATGAAGTTCTTTTCGGTTATGAAGAGTGTTAAAATTAGTTTGAAACCCTATACTTTGTACCCTGTTGTTTAAAAATTCCCCCCCTGGATTTGGACCCCCCCCCCTAACAAAGACAATGATTTATAGTCCGTGTGATTTCTGAAAAAAAAACAACAGAGGCACGGGCTGATGGACGGCCGAGGGTGGTTTTCTGAAATCTGCGACGTCAGCTACTTTTGACGTTGTTATTATCCTACGACGCTGAGATTCCCCCGACGATTGTTCAATCTCTTGGGAAGAGTCACTCTATGTGCCAATCGTATTTTGCCTTTTTTTATTTTCCACGGCTGAAATTCTAATACGCATCCGATGTCTTCCGCGACTTTGGATCCGATGTATCCGATGAAGGGCAATATCCGCGGATATTTGGATCCGATCCGACCATCCCTAGTTTAAACTACAATTACATTTAAAATGAAAATGTTTTAAATATAGAAATATTTAGCATGGCCAGCAGCATGACCGTCAACTGTTGTAACCACAACGAACTTGCGGGAGTAAGCTGCAGTACAAAATGTTTACAACAGATGGCGGTCATGATGCCGATCATGGAAAATATTTCTATATTTAAAAAAATTTCATCGTCTAAAGTGGAATGAAAGGAAGGGTCTTTTGAGTGTCCTTCGGAATGTGTGGACGTGCAGAGGGGAAGAGAGTGCGTCCCCGCCTTTTTCTTCTCTTGGTTCTTTTTGTGCAAGAAAACAATCTGATTTCTATTCGCGGGATTCGCCATCATTAAGTAATAGGGGAGTACCTACTCAACGTCACCTATTTAGGGCATATTCATTCGGCGCAGAAATTGATCGACACCTCACCTTTCCTTTTTGAGATTTAGGCTGAAAGAAGTACTTTCGTTTCCTGCCATTACCTGCAGCACATATATGTTTTATTCTGGATTCTGTGTCGATAGAAGAAGCGGCTAAAAGCCCCGGATGGCTGGCACCTCCTTCCAAGTAAGGAGGGAAGTGATTGGCTGCTCTCAGGTTCTCTCCCGCGTCTGTTCATCTCGGGCGACGACATGTTTCGCAAACGTTGCCGTTGACTTCTTCAGGTCTTCACTTCGGACCCGAAAGCGAAACATGTCGTCGCCCGAGATGAACAAACGCGGTAGAGAACCTGAGAGCAGCCAATCATCGACACCACTCCGCGGAAGCCTTCTTTCTAAGGAAGGAAGTGCCCGATGCATCAGCGCTTACATTCGTTGGCATGCAAGCATATGAAGAATTTCACGTCAATTAGTTTAATTTCAAAGAATTCCGTGAGTTAAAAGGCTTTGATGACCGTACAAATTCTCTCCGTCTCCTTTTTTTCTTTTTAAGAAAACTAGGCTATAAAAAAAGCAGTCCATGCATCTGCATTTGTTATTTTCGGATGTATCATGTGTGCGGATTCCCCGTGGACGTTTTTCTGGTTGATTAATTACACATTGTTTTCCATAGAATTCATTTGAGACTCGCATTTCGCCCCACTGTGGCAGCGTCAGTGATTGCTAATCATTAGTGTATGCAGCAGTGTGGCGATTCGCATTTGTGCCGGCTGATCATGATTCCACATTCTGGTGAAACGCAATCTTCAAGACTGAAGTAAAGTCTGTGGAAATTAAAAAGCTTAAATATTCGATCGTGAATATCCGACATGAGGTATAGCTGAAGAAATCTATTTTTTAAACGTTTTTCTTTTCAATGTTCACATTACTCCAAAGGTATTCAAACAGTCTGGGAACATAAGAATAGGCGGGGAACGAGGGTGGGAAACACCCTTCGTCATAAATTGCCACGAGAAAAGAATACCCGTGGACGGGGAATCGAACCTTTGGACTTCCATTGGGCCACTGCGCACACCACACAGATTCTTCGGTTCCATCGGCAATTTTTAGAGCGCAGCCTCTTGAGCCTTTAGTGGCTCCCACTCCTATTCGTTTAAACTCTCTGTAACGCTTTCTTTACGCCCGTAGCAGTTTTTGGCGAATCGAACATCTAGAGTTGTCCTGGGTTCTCCCGAAGTTTTAGCCACTGCATTTATTGTATCGTGTTGCCATGTTGTCAGATCCGAATAGAAATCAAACATATTCTACGAACGGATCGGATTGGCAATGGAGTGCGGAATCTCTGAGGACGATATACGATTCACTCAGCGAAGCGTTGCAAGGAGAGATACGGGGAGCGCCGTGAAACCCGAAATATTCACTGCCTGAAAATCCTCAATTACTCTGTTTGCGCTGAAAACTGCTATTTTTTTTTAGCATAAAAGGCCTTTTAATTAATTAAAAATAAAATACAGTGCTGTCAATTTCAGATTTTAATCTTCTTACTAACATAATTGTATAGCATTTGCATTTGAGGTGCAGAGCAGGAAAATGGAAGGCGAAGTGAATTGCTCCTCAGTGGCAAATATCCGTCGTTCTTATCGATAGGACTCATTCACAAATATTCAGAAAAAGAGAAATGGGAACGGAAACGACTCGTCGTAAATATCAGAATCAGAACGTGGGAGAAAACCCAAAAACTACAAAAAACAGGGAATTTTTACTGAACACTGAATTCTTCAATGTCGATGCAACTTATGATGCCGTTTAGCAGTGACGAATGTTTTCGAAGAATTGGAAGTAAGAGAGAAAGTGAGAATACATAATTATTCATCATCATTAGTCAACAATCCTAAGATTGGTTTGACGCAGCTCTCCATTTCTCTCTCCTATCCGCTAATCTTTTCATAGCTACATATTTCTTCTCTTTTACATCCTTTATAACCTGTCCTATATAACTCATTCGGGGCCGTCCCTTGCCCTTTTTCCCTTCCACTAGTCCTTCAACGATTGTCTTCATCAGACCATCGTGCCTCAAAATGTGGCCAACTAAGTTGTCCCTTCTTCTGCATAAGGTTTTTAGGAGGTTTCTCTTTTCTCCCACTCTTCTTAGCACTTCCTCGTTACTCACACGGTCAATCCATTTTATCTTCATCATTCTTCGGTAGCGCCACATTTCGAATGCTTCCACTCTTGACATCTCTGCTGCTGTCAACGTCCAAGCCTCGCCTCCATAGAGAAACATACTCCATATGTAGCATCTGATGAATTGTTTCCTTACTTCTATGCTGGTATTTTCAGCTGTAAGGAGATTCTTCTTTTTGTAGAAAGCCCTCTTCGCCTGCGCTATTCTACTGTGTATTTCTTTCTTGCTCCGTCCATCGCTGGTAATTCGGCTTCCCAGGTAAGAGAACTCGTTCACCTCTTCAAGCTTATGCTTTCATAGGTTGATGCTTGTTTTAGCCTCCTCTCTTTTTCTGCAAATTAATATCTTAGTCTTCTTTTTGTTGATTTTCAGCTGATATCTGGCCATTGTCCTTTCCATGTTTGTCAACGTCTTCTTTAAATCCTTCTCTGTCTCGGCTATGACTGCTATGTCGTCAGCAAATCGCAGCATACTAATTTTTTCTCCGTGAATATTGACACCCGAAGCTTTCTGCTTGATTTCGTTGATGGCTTTCTCTACGTAAACATTAAAAATTAAGGGGGAAAGCGCACAACCTTGTCTCACCCCTTTTCTTATTCTTGCTTCTGCACCGTTTGGTCCACATTTGATCACAGCTACTTGGTTTTTATACAAACTATGAATAATTCTACGATCATTGTAGAGTACGCCGATTTCTTTCAAAATTCTAAGCATTGAATTCCAATCCACGTTATCAAAGGCCTTCTCTAAATCGACGAATGCTATGAAGGTTTGTTTGTTTTTCTCCATTCTCTTCTCTATGATCATCCTAAGAGCCAAAATTGCTTCCGTTGTGCCCCTGCTTTTCCTAAATCCGAATTGGTCCTCATCCAGGAATTCTTCTGCTCTTCGTTCAATTCTCCTGTAAATGATTCTTGTCAGAATCTTCGATGCATGTGTCGTCAGGCTTAAAGTCCTAAATTCTTCGCACTTCTCAGCTCTCTTCTTTTTGGGTATGGGAATGATGATGTTCTTCTCGAAGTCACTAGGTAAATCTCCTATTGAATAAATATCGCAGATAGTTTTATACAGTTGAGTTAAGACCTTTTCTCCTGCATTTTTTGTTAACTCTGCTGGAATGTCATCTATGCCTGGGGCCTTATTCTTTCGCAGGTCTCTTACTGCAGCGTCAAATTCCGATCTTAAGATGCTTGCTCCAATGTTATCCTTTTCAACTTCACTTTCCTCTTCGAGAACTTTTGAGCTAAGTTTGCTCCCGTTGTATAATTTCTCCAGGTATTCCTTCCATCTCTCGGCTTTGTCTTCGTTTTCAATTAGAATGTTTCCATTCCTGTCCCTTATGCTATCACATTTTGTGTTTCGTTCCTTGAAATGGTTCCTCACTATTCTATAGGCCGCTTCCACTTTCCCTTTTACGAGGTTATTTTGTACGTCCTCACATATGTTCCTCATCCACGCTTCTCTGGCTTTCCTCGCGTGGCGGCAAATCTCGTTCCTTATTCTCTAGTAGCAAGCCTGTCCTTCCTCAGAATTCGTATTCTTATACTTTCTCCTTTCTTCAATGAGGTCTAGGATTTCATCCGTGATCCATGGCTTTTTCTTTACACATTTTCTTCTCCCTAGAATTCTCTAGCGGCCTCCTGAAACCCACTTTTTATCTTAGTCCAGTTATTCTCAACTGATTTTTCAGACTGATCTAATCCTATCTTGCACTCCATTACTTCTTGAAAGGCCTGTTGATTTTTTGGCTCCTTAAGTTTTTCTAATTGCCAGGTGTTCTTTGCTGATTTCTTCAATTTCTTGAATTTTAGATGGCATTTCATCATCACTAGATTATGATCACTGTCGATATCTGCCCCCGGGTAGCTTTTACAGTCCTTTATCTGGTTTCTAAACCTCTGCTTCACTAAAATATAGTCTAGTTGAAATCTTTTTTTTTCTCCTGGCATTTTCCATGTGTATCTTCTTCCCATGTGATTCTTAAATAGAGTGTTGGCAACCACTAATTTGTGTTCTGTCTAAACTCTAACAGCCTTTCTCCTCTTTCATTTCTATTTCCTAATCCATATTTTCCGGTTATTCTTCCATCCTGGCCTTCGCCGACGACAGCGTTCCAATCACCTAAAACAATAAGGTTTTCTTCACCCCTTACCTTTTTGATTACTTCCTTTATATCATCGTAGACGTCTTCAACTTCTTCATCCTCGTAGTCTGTCGTGGGCATGTAGACCTGAACCACTACGGTATCTACCGGCTTAGTCTCTACCTTCACCATAACTATCCTTTCATTGTACTGTAGGAAGCTTTTCACACGCATCCCGGCGCTCTTTCTGAGCATTATCCCAACCCCAGCATTACCGTTCAGGGATCCTGTGTGTATAATCCTATAGCTTCCACTCCAAAAGTCTCCCTCCTCAGGCCATTTCATTTCGCTGATTCCTAGCACGTCGATATTCAATCTTTCCATTTCCACTTTAAGGTTTTCTAGCTTACCGCAAGTCCTGAGTGATCTCACGTTCCATGTACCTATCCTCATAACTTTATCACAATTGACCGATGTACCATCTCGGGTAGTCCCCGCCCGGAGATCCGAATGGGGGACTAGTTTACCTCCGGAATTTTTTACCTGAGAGAATTCCATCATGTCAGACAATTTAAAGTTGGAGTAGCTGCGCCTCCTCGGGACAATAATGTGGTGAACTTGATTGTTTCTGGCTTTACTTTGTGAAAATCCATTCTTAATAATAAAACGTTATTGTACTTTTCCACACGATTTAATTAATACGACCGGTTTCGTCGCAGAGGCGACATCATCAGGTACAGAATCCGTTATAATAACAGTTATTTTGTTCTTTTTTATCTGGTTGCTATTACGTTGGTAGGGCAGGGTTGCGTTGGGGTTGGAGCGTCACTCAGCTTCAGGGGAATCTCCAAGAGCGGGGAATAGTTTACAAAAATATTTTCATTTGCTAAAATTCCATTTTTTATATGCTTCCTTATCTCCAACTCCTCCAAGCAGTCCATCCTTCTTCCCTTTCCCTCAAGGTGGAGAATTTCCGGAACAAAATTGCTCCTGTGGTCACTCTCCCATAGATGTTTCGCAAAATGCGATTTTTCTAACTCCCCGTTTCTCAAATGCCTTCCGTGTTCCTCTGCTCTTACTCGGAACGAACGTCCAGTCTGACCTATGTAATAGGTCTCACAGTCACTGCACTTGAGTCTGTAGATGCCACTTCTTTGAATATTTTGAATAAACTGAATACACAAGCCAAAAACATAAAGTTCTCATGTGAAAAAGGATCCAACCATAGTATCAACTTTCTCGATATCACTATTTCAACCTCGGAAAAAGGCTACGACTTCAAAATCTACAGGAAAGAGACTACCACCGACCATGTCATCCCCTCCGACTCCCGCCACCACCCCTCTCATAAGCTAGCCGCCTTTCATGCCATGTTAAACAGAGCACTCAACATCCCCCTCTCTGCCGAGAACCTCGCCATGGAAATCAAAACCATCAAAAACATTGCAGTTAAAAACAGATACGAAGAAAGTGTAATAGATAAATTGTTAAGGAAGAAATACTCCCTCCGGGCACAGAAAATGATATACCATTCATCCATTCATAATGAGCATAAGAAACGCTGGTGCAAACTGAGTTATTATGGAAATATTTCACAGGCAACCGCAAACCTTTTTTCCCAGAGAAGACTTTAAAATAGCATATTATAACACATCTAATTTAAGGGCGTTATTATGCAATACAAAAGATAAAATTGACTTAAATGATAGAAGTGGCATCTACAGACTCAAGTGCAGTGACTGTGAGACCTATTACATAGGTCAGACTGGACGTTCGTTCCGAGTAAGAGCAGAGGAACACGGAAGGCATTTGAGAAACGGGGAGTTAGAAAAATCGCATTTTGCGAAACATCTATGGGAGAGTGACCACAGGAGCAATTTTGTTCCGGAAATTCTCCACCTTGAGGGAAAGGGAAGAAGGATGGACTGCTTGGAGGAGTTGGAGATAAGGAAGCATATAAAAAATGGAATTTTAGCAAATGAAAATATTTTTGTAAACTATTCCCCGCTCTTGGAGATTCCCCTGAAGCTGAGTGACGCTCCAACCCCAACGCAACCCTGCCCTACCAACGTAATAGCAACCAGATAAACAAGAACAAAATAACTGTTATTATAACGGATTCTGTACCTGATGATGTCGCCTCTGCGACGAAACCGGTCGTATTAATTAAATCGTGTGGAAAAGTACAATAACGTTTTATTATTAATAATGTGGTGTTTTCCCCTTGCCTTCCACATCGTAGTACTACAGCCGTTAAAGTAAATGTTACCACGCCTGAAGTGCAATGAGTGTCGCTGTACTGACCATCGTGATCTCCACCTTCACTCATATGAAGAAGAGCTGCTGCCCTCTCCTCCGGGTGATATGAGGCATAATTGTTGGCGGCCTCTCATCGCCAAGTAACGGTATCTTCACAGGTTTATTGTATCACTTAGATGGCCTATCTCACCCAGGGATAGACCCATACCACCTCGGATAACCGCCGCTTTTTGTCCACGACTGCTTATTCGACAAGTAAACTTGCTTATATCGCAGCTAACCTCTATATCTAGAGGTTGACCCACCATCCGCAACCCGGTGGACGCACTCGGTGGCTTAAAGCTCAGCCGCGAGACATAATTTTTATTAATGCAATTAACTTCCACAGGGTGATGCCGGATTTTGTTAAATAAACTATCGAAGATAGGTTTTACAAGAAAATATTTAGCTTGACAACTCATCTATTCGATTTTTAATTAAATCGATTAAAATGTAATTATACATTAATAATATATTCCTCGCATTTATAATAAAAGTGCCAATGGAGTTGAGTAATCTGCAGTGTATGTATTTCATCACCGTTCACGCAGCACGTCATCGATATATCGCTTTTATGCATAGCAGATGAGCTTAAATTTGCATAGCATGACGATCTACCAGCACTCCAGAGAGGTCATAACGAAGTGCTTGCGGCTGGCGTTGCGTCTGCGTCTCTTAACGACAAAATGTCCGTCGCAAAGAGTCCACTCAATAAATGCGAGAATCATAAGTATTGGAAACGAAAGTCATGGAATTGAAATTTATAACCCTCTCGACTTCGGGCATTTCATCGAGAGAATTGATTTCACGTGGAGAACACCTTTAGCGTGGATGCGTTAAATGGTGCTTTTATAGAATAATTCTTTTACTATACACCAAATTTAATATAATAAAAATTGGTTTATTAATAATAATTCAGAGGTAAAAAGCTTCCATGACTGGATAAATTCTCTCATTTACCAAATTATTGCTACTAACATAATTAGCCTATGAAATAAATACCATCCAAGTGCATTCAGAGTCATCATCTTGATTGCCTCACTGTAACTACGTGGCAAAGTAGTCTTAGCCCACCATTGTGTGGCACATCGATAACGGCGGACAGTGTTGAAGCAGGGGCGTGTGGAGTGAGTTTGTGAATTATCAATTTTCCAATCCACAACTAAGAGAAGTTCGTCAGACGCAAACAATTCTAACAAATCTATCAATGGGTGAGCGAGGGTTTTCACTTATTTTTCTATGTGCTAGGAGTTGTCACGCTCCAAAGGTTTGTAGTTTGTTTTTTTTAAGCTCCGAAAAACATCTCAACTCGCTCTCAATTCCCGACGAACTTCACTCGATCAATAAATCTTAAATGTTTAACATTATATCTGGCCATTTCTCCACAGGTAGCGTTTGCACCTAGCAATGGCGGGCACCACCATTTCCATATCGAAAGCGTAATCGAATACTCGACGACGGAGTAGCGATGAAAGTGCAATACAGAGGACTCTGTGTACCTGAATGTAGTTATTATTGTCGGATGTACGCCGCGCACTACAAGTACCCCTCACGACATGTAGTGCCTCTCATTTACTCTGATAATGGGAGTCGTAACTTTCGAGGAAGTGATGATAGTGCAATAGTTAGTCCATTTGAGGAGGGGGGAGACTTTTCACGTTCACTACACTTCAAGGTACTTATTGCCATGTCTTTCGATGTCAATCTATGGCATTCATCGTTTGAAACTAGTTTTTTAAACTGTCGCACGTAAAGAAATGTAATTGATTTGCGTTATTTCTTTGTCGCATCGAGTTCTGTTCCGGAGTTTACTTCGCAGTTACAGATTATGTTCAATTTTTTTTATCATTCTGAGTTTTTTCATCCACGGTTTGAGCTAAGTAAACGGAAAGAAAATGAATCCGCCACGAGTGTTGCGTGAGCAATGAGCCGCATGCACGTCAATCGTGTGAGCGGTCGGTCGTTTCTTCAGCGCGGCTGCTATTCGGTAAAATGTAGGAGTTTTACGGGTGGGGAGGGGGGTAGTAAAGGAGTCACCTGGACTCACGCACGCTCTTTCCCTTGCTAGGTTCAGAGCCGTCAAGAGAGGCAGAATTGATTGCTCATGGAAGTCATCCAAACAGAGTAAGTAAAGTGCTCGGATGAGCAGTGACCTTCCCCTTTGATGATCAAAATACCCTCGGCTGCGTCTTTGCGGAGCCTTTTTCTTTGTTATGCTTCACGTCCGTTCGTTGCCTCAGCTCTCCTCAAAGGCGGATTATCGCCGAGGAAAAACACGCCGTGTGGGCCTTTTCTCAACGAATGGTCGAGTTGTCGATTGAGTCATCATGTTTTATATTAAATATGCACTCCCTCGCCTTTCTTTTCGATTGAATGCAAATCTAAATTCTCATGAAATTAGGCTTGGATTGAAAGGGTAGGCGACTCATTCGCAATCTCCACGATATCGAGACTTAGCGAGCGAGGCGGAAGATCAGTGCTTAGCGAGGATCGGGGCCAACTGTCGAAATGACTGTCTTACGTGTTCGCTGAGGAAAGAAGACAGAGTATGATGTGG